>NW_027437180.1:39898992-40498992 GCF_033239565.1 Halichoeres trimaculatus | reverse complement strand
TTCAAGGATTGAAAGTGTTTTTGGGTAACTTTCAGGAAATTATTTAACAGTATTTTTAAGTTGAAATCTATGACACTTATCCTAGCAGGTGATACATTTATGATAATTAATCATTATAAAATGACTTGAATTTTGTGCCAAGGAATGTTTTACTCAGTTTAAGCACTGAGGCAGACTCTCAGGTAAGATGTATTCAACAGTATTTAACGTTAAGCTCATTTACAGTGTTATTTATATCTTGAGTTTTACACTACAGGCTCTTGCTGCAGGAAAAAAAGCAAATAATTTGGATTTATGACCATGCAAATGTGCAAAAATGTTGATCATCTGTTTGACTTAATCACTGGTTAATCTCAGTCCCATTATCTGTAACCGATAATGCCTTAAGAATGGAAAACCTTTATCTGGACCATGCAGTGTTTCATGTATCAGTGGTTCATTCAGAACCACAATCAACCCAGACTGTTTTTGTATACTGTGAATGTGGATACTGTGGCATCACTGATGTTGTTTTATTTGACAAACTTTTCATATGATTTTTGATTCAAGACAAAAACTTGAATAAAAAGTTTGAACTTTTTCAACACATGTTTTTGTCTTTGCTCCTGACCAAGGAAAATGTTCTCCATTAGGGGGGGGAATGGGGAAAAGATGTCGAGATATTTGTATGGCAATTAGGATCTGAATACGGGATGGGTACCTTTCACATTTGAAATGGTACAATACCGATGCCCGGTACCTGGCAATTGGTACTGGTACTCAATGGTACCAATGGTTTGTTGTGTTTATGTTGTAAAAAATATCAATGGCCACTTGTTCAAAAATTATATATATATATGTATATATATATATTTTTTTTTCAGGACCCATCTCTAATCTGAATTTTGTTCTATCTCTGAAAAATTAAGCTCTTTTCTTCAAGATAACAAGATAAATATCAGGAAATTTAAGAACCAACCCAGTGGATTCAATGTTATGTGTCTTCAGGCTTCAAATCATTAAGAAGTATAGGAGATAGATAAGTATAAATTAGATTAGGACAAATTATCCCATTATCTTGTGTACTTGAGCTCATAAAATGTACTCTTGAGTCTAATCAAGAACAGAAATTGAATCGTTTCTTACTGAACTTATTGGAAAAAAAAAATTCATCATGAACTCTTAGGGCTTCCGTAGTAAAGAAAAGGACCAAAAGCACCAGAGACTTACAATTTTTAAAAGAAACGACTGCTGGGTTAAAACAATTGTTGATTCCACTGCTTAAAATGTGATTAAATTAATATTTTGATTTTATTTATAATTCCATAGTACCCGTATTTGGACTGACTGGTTTAGAGTAACGGTTTGCTCCTCCTGAAAATCTATTTTAAGTTTAAATGACTGAAGCATGTAACAGGACCATATGGAGCTGGAAGGAGAGTTGGAAAATAGCTCCCCCGAGTGTTGAGGTAATAAAAACACCTGTGTAACGCAAATGGATTTGCAAACATCCGTGTTTAAGTGCATGTGAACAGAAATACACCCTGCTACTCACCACGGTTAAACGCTACTACAAAAAAAAACGAATTAACTCCCTCAGGATATGAATGTAGAATACATGTTTTTCTTGATAACACTTACCGGTAATTTCTTGTTTCAACCAATGTCTTCCTTTACATTTTGCTTGTTTTATTAATTAAAGCAGAATGTGGTTTATATGATAAAGAAATGAACAGATTTCTTTACTTCCGGAGGCAGCACTTTACTCTGTGCTGAAGTGCTGCAGAACATGCGAGAACAAAAATCCCGTGTTGCATTCTCATTGGCTAATCCTTTTAAAAACTCGCACAGCTCTGGCCAATCAGAGGACGCGAACGCTACTCTGTGTTCATTGCGTTGCTGGGTAGAGAGAACAGACACAACAGGGTTGGTGTTGGAGTTTGAAGCTTGCACACAGCAAACGGTGAGTGGCTTTATTTCCATCCAGTTTTAAATATAACGGAGACTGAAACGTGAATTTGATTTGTGGCGGTGTGAGTGATTCGAGGATGTGTTTTAATTTGAAGTCAGACCTGCTAACGGCTCTTTGACGCTAGCAGCGTTAGCCATTGTTTACCAACATTGAATGACTGTCGAGGGGGAGGGGAGGCTGTTGCGTTGCAGCATGTCTGGACATGTTATTGATCGATTTAAAGTCTGTTTTCTCTTTAAAATTACAGATACACGTCGAAATTATTATTTCTGCACGCTGGTTTGCTGCGGAGTCTCTTTTCTACTGTGAACATGGCAACTGACTGCGAGGCCTGGCTGAACGCAAACCCCGTTGGTAAGTGTGAGAGTCTGCCTGGTTTAAATGTCTCATCAGCTGTGTCAGATGTAAGGCAGTAGGGTATTTCAGGAGGAAGTAAGAGTGTTTTCGTTTCTCATTTGCACAGTCTGCAGGTTTGCACGTTGATTTCCCCTTCAGTATGTTGATACCTGTGCTCTTTTAGCCTGTAGTGGATGACTGCAGATAGCTGTACAAAGATACATCTAGAAATGAAAGTAGTGCATGCACATTTTCCTTAAATGAAAGATAAATGTTGTGTTAAAGTGGCTGAACCAAGATGGAATGTATTCTTTGCACTAACAGTGTTAGTATTAAATTGATGTCCCAGATAGTGTGTCCTCAATCTGCTCTGTAGTAGCTCCATACTCTTCTCATACTCAGTGTTTTTTTCCTACAGAGGCTGATGACCTGAGCGACTCTTTTCTATCCGGTGATGAGGACAATAAAGGATCACTTACATACAACAAGAACATAAACAACGAGATTAACGGCAACTGGCTGTCCTCGTCTAGTAATAACATTCATGAAGCACGGCTAAAGGCGAAGGCCAAGAGGAGGCTGAGGAAGAACTCGTCCCGGGACTCCGGCAGAGGGGATTCTCTCAGCGATAATGGGGATGCTGTCAGGGGGTCTTTGGTGGCTCCCACCAGTCCTAAAAGCAAACTACTTGACAGAAAATCCCGACTGGGGAAGGGACGAGGTCTGCCAAAGAAAGGTAAGAAGGTTGAAAGAGGATGTACACTCTGATACCAAAGAATCCCTTTCTTTTAAAGGATTAGTATTTGTTATTTGTTACCTCAGAAGTAAAAGTAGATCAAAGAGCTAAAGGTGTTTCACTGCCAAAAGGGCTCCAGCCTCCATCAATGTGTGGCCTACTGCTGTATTCAACTCCTGGCTGGCCTTTCAGGAGCCGTAAACCAATTGGCCTGAGCACAAATGGCTCGGTGATCCAAATCAGGTCACATCCACTTAAAATAAGACGTTTCTTTAGCTGCCATCTGCTTTGAAAAGCTCTATGGAAACTTCTGGAGGTTAGATAATAGTCTTAGTACACTGGTTTACCAGAAGTTTCTTTTGTTACATCCTGTCGGTGTAATGCGGTGAATATTTCACCTGCTGATGAAGGCAAATGGCTGATACTTTAAGGGGAACTGAGGCATGCGATAGCAGTGTTTTTCATCACATTTGCAGCTGCTCATCAGTCGGTGTGATTCCTCTGATTTCTCTCATTGCCTGAAGTCACTTTGCTTCTCCCAGGGGAGCTGGTACAGGAGTAGACTCTCTAAACCCTGTGACGTCTGTCTGGTTACATAACATCCACTGCCATTTCATCTGCGCCCCGAGCACTCCAGAATTCAAAGTTCATGCATTTTTATGACAAAACACACATGCATGAAATTTCAAGCACAAGCAAAAGAGTTTTAACTTAGCAGGTCTGAGAGCTGGGCTAAATATAGAAAGATGTCATATGCCACATGCCGGGCCACACGAAAGGAGGTTTCAGCTTGTGTCACAAGCTGCTTGGCATTGCCCTTCTTAACCGTCTGCAATCTGTTAGTGCTGATCTCAGACCGAGCAGATGTTTGTTTGTGTAACAGAGGCAACCCCGTCGCCTCTCAAAATACAAGGATTAACAGCCTGGGTTAAAAGATACAGCGCTGAAAGATGACGAGACACATATCAGAGGGTACACAATATGTGTAGCATCACAAGTTAAAATCAACTAAGTGATTTGAGTGTCCACCTGCCGGCACTAATAGTTTAAAGTTAAAATCAAAAAACTGTAACTTAAGGGAGTGTTGTGTCTTATTTTACTAGAAAAAAAGTGACTCACTTAACTTAGTATGAGACCCATTCACTCAAAGAGTTAAGAAAATGTCTTATTTAAAATACTAAAAGACACAACTGAAAAAAAAATTGAAAAAAAGTCTGCCAACATGGTAACAAAAACATAATGTTTGAATTATCTTGGATTAAGAAAGATAGCTTGGTAGAAGAATCTTAAAAAGTACACTTTTATAACCCTATAGACATTTTTTTTATCTGCAGGTGTTATTTTTGTCCTCTGCTCTTGTTTAAACAATAAAATAAGACAAAACTCGTGCTTAAGTTTTAGTTTTTGAAGTACAGCTCAGTGGGTTAGTGAGTGGCCTTTAAAGATAAAATTTTGTATATTTCAAAAGCAAACCTGCAGTCTAAGGAGCCGTTTACACGAAAACCGTTTTAGGACGAAACGCAAAAGTATTGTTGCATTTTGGCCTCTTGTTTACATGGAAACAGCGTTTTAGCCAAATCTTAAAGGGGACATATCATGCTGATCCGTGATTTAATACTTACATATAATATAATACATTTGAAAACGAGACCTTACACCCCCTGAATTTTCAAAAAATGAGATATTGTATTTTTTCTGATATCCTAGAACGAGATTTGATGCCTCTGAAAATAGGTCATTGCCATTGGGCCGCGAGATTTTGACCTTCATGACGACACGAGGATCCTTTCTTTTTATTGGAGTAATCTGATAAAGCAGCTCCTCCTCTGTGATGTCAGTTAGTCACACAACCACCACCGAGGGATACACCCACCAAGAGCCGAGTATAAACATATAAACTATACATGTTACAGTAGCGGTTTGACTCACCACACTGAAGCGTCCTGAGATGATCTGTGTCCAGGTGGATTTTCTTCCTCCTGAGCTGCAGAACCGTCCGGGTCTGACTCGGGGTCCAATACAAAAGGACGTATCCTACACTCTGCCATTTTATTAGTGCTATCAATGCCTTACGGTGAAGTTTTGGCAAACAGCAAACTCGCTCAGTCTGCTCCATTCAGTATGGCGATTTTGTAAATACTGCCATGCTGCAAAAACCGCCCCCTGGCTCTACTCCCTCCGCCCCTCTGATAGAACTGACCAATCAGAGCACAAAGGGCTGTGACGTTGCGAGGTCACTGGAGGTCATTCTCCAAACGGAGCGTTTCAACGAGATCTTCAGAATGGCCTAAACTGAGGATCTTGAGAACGCTATTGTGGGGCAATGAAGGAACTAAATGACTTGTACTGAGGGCAGAAATGCTTTACAGGCATCCTAGTCTGGCATAGTGAAGAGGAGAAACAAGCAGGATATGTCCACTTTGAACTAAAACTTTTGAGAACGGGCTTCAGGGTGGAATATGTCTTTAACGCCGCCGCTGCCACTGCTATGTAAACAACAAGCTAGAGCTTTCAGTGTTAAGGATGGCGTCACACTTATTTTGCTAGACTTGAAGTAAGGTCCCAACAAAAACTGCTCCCCCTGGTGGCTGGCTGTAGTATAGGTCAAAAAATCCCCAGTCATTCCAGATGGGCTGTGGCCAAACTTTGGAAAATTAACAAACCTTGTTGAAACGTTTCTCACATCTAACTGTGGTGGTGATTTGAAGATATTATCTGGCTGCTTTGTACTCTGGTCTTCTTTCTTTTCTGAAAAGTTTAGTTTTCATTAGATATAAGGGGTTAAAAATGAGGTTTTACGCCACGTTTAACAATGATTGACAGCTGACGTTCTTGTTTATTTTTGGGGTGGATTGTTAAATGTGTTGGGAGGTAGAGTCAAGAAGTGATAAGACTCTCAAAAGAAAAAAATATATATATTATTTTTTCACCCAGCTCCACTCAGATGCTCCCAGAATCCCTCACAGTCTCTGCTCCACAGACTCTGGCTACCATTGGTTGCGGTTGTGACGGGAATTTTAGCTTCAAAACCGTATAACGGTAAATGGCGATGCCACGCTGTCCACTCTTTATACAGTCTATGGTTGCACCACTTCTGAACTTCTGTTTGGTTTATTAGCAGCTGGCTACTTTTCTTGTGTCCTGTTAAATGGTGTGTCTCTACAGTAGATCCATAGCTACTGGCCTGGTATGAATACTACGGCGTTTTGCAGTTTCTCAGCATTTCCCTGTAAAAACAGATTTGTTTTGCTGCATTTTTTTGTGTTTTCGGGCGAAATGTTGCGCAAACGGCGCTGGTGGCATCTTATGCTCTGGCTCTTACAATCATCGGAGGTTATCAGTCTTTGATTCCAAAAGCTTTTTGTTTTGTTACAATAATGTTCCCCGACGACGTAAGGATTTGCAAGAATTGTTGACAAGTTTACCTAAATATAGTTTTAAGTCTCATCCTTTGATACGCTTTTCCCCAGATTCCATTTGACTTGCAACTCTGTAATAGTTCTGATTTTTGCAATATTTAGTTTGCTTTTTTAACAGCAGACCAAGTGAAAACTTGAATGATGATGATGTCTACAGACTATATCAGGAGCCGTATTTTCCATCACATTTGAGTCAGTTTCTAGGGTTTATTCAGGAGGTCTGACATCTCAACATTTTTCTGAACCAGCTGTTAAACAAAGGCTAAAAAGAAAGATTTAAATTTGAGAAAAAGACAATTTCGAACAAAAAATCCAAAATGCCCAGGTATCCGAACTGGCGTCATGTCCTTAAAGGCTGGATTGATTCATCCCTCAGCTGTTCATTTCTGGAACATTGTCACAGATTTGTTAATTCTCTAAAAGTTTCTCCTTAACTTTCCTTCCACAGTAATCATAAAATCTGACCTCAAGTCTCAGTTAAATGATTTTTTGACTTCCCACAGCCTTCCTCTTTTACTCCATCACCCAAAAATGAAGCACGATGACGCTGTGTAACATGAGCCCTCCATTGTCTGTGCCTTCGTCTGCAGGTGGAGCAGGAGGGAAAGGAGTGTGGGGGAGATCTGGGGAAGTCTACGGACCTGAGGCGGTAGACGTTAAAGATCCAAACTACGATGATGCTCAGGTACAGACTGCAGTGTCCTTTTACTTCTGACGTCACGCTAGGAGGCATACATTTCATTTTAAAGGAGCTGCATTCATCCACCTCAAGTCAGTGACTCATGACATAAAAATGAATCATTAGGTTTAAAATAAAAAGCAGAGCTCCAGAGTGACTGGTCTTTCTTTTCCTGTCGTTCCTTCTTTTCTTTGTTATTATTATTATTCTCAGCCACATTTCCTAACCTGTGCTGTGTTTGTGTTTGACAGGAAAACTGTGTGTATGAGACTGTTGTGCCTCCACTGGAGGAGAAGGACTTTGAGAAGACAGTTACCCCTATAGTGCAGGAGTACTTTGAACACGGGGACACCAATGAAGTAGCGGTGAGTTCCCAGAACTGAAATCTGTCTCTAAACATTTGCTTAATGCGACAGAAGATAAAATCTACAGGAGAGACTTGCCGCGTACATTGATCTTTCTCTCGTCTCTTACAGGAGCTGCTGGCCGAGCTGAACCTGGGCACCATGCGGAGCGAGGTGCCCTCGTTGGCCGTGTCGCTGGCCCTGGAGGCCAAAGCCAGCCACCGCGAGCTGACCTCCAGGCTGCTGGCCGACCTGTGCGGCTCTGTGCTGTCGCTGAGTGACATGGAAAACTCCTTTGACAAACTGCTCAGAGAGCTGCCAGACCTGGTCCTGGACACACCTGGGGCCCCGCAGGTGGGTGCACTGAGGGACAGGAGCTCTCTGTTTGTACACCAGCGTGAGTGTGTGTGTGTGTGGAGGTTAATCTAACATCTGAGAGTCGTGTTGTGCAGAGAGGAGGGGGACTTCAGCCTCATGTGGTCTGTAGGGTTTTTGTTTTTTTTACTTTTCTTGCTGTGCCCGACATCAGAACAAAATGTTCAGCAGAGCAGGGAACACACACACACACACACACACACACACACACACACACACACACACACACACACACACACACACACACATGCAGGCTGCAGTGGAACATGGGGGGAACACTCTGTGGTTTCACAGGCTGATGTTTGTCAGAGAAGGTGTGTGTGTTCGCGTGTGTGTGTATGAGAGCTCTGCCCTTTTCAGCCTGCACAGACATGAGAGTCCACGCTATTGTCTGTCTGTGCCTGCAGAATGCAGGCTCAGCAAAGGGTCACACACACACACACATTGCATCTCATGGAGCCTCACTGGCCGTGTCACCCCCACACTCTCACGTCTGTGGGTTTAAAGGTTGTTATGAAAGTAAACTTTCCCCTCCTCTGTTGGTTCACCCCCTTTACCGCTTTCCCTGTTTCACACACTCACACACACACTGAAACACATACACACACTCACACACAGTCTCACAGACAATCACCCCTCACTCTTTTGTCTCTATATACGTAGCTGCTAATGTAGCCAAAGCAACAAGTCAGACAAGAGCTGCCTCTTGTTTAAAAAAGATAAATGGCCAAGCTTTGGTAAGGCCTCATGTGCAAAACAAACACTTTTAAGTCTGTAAATCATGTGCAAAACAAACACTTTTAAGTCTGTAAATTGTGATCAAACCAAACACTTTTAAGTCTGTAAATCATGTGCAAAACAAACACTTTTAAGTCTGTAAATCATGTGCAAAACAAACACTTTAAAATCTGTAAATCATATGCAAATTTAATGCTTTTAAGTCTGTCAATATTGTGTACAATGAACACTTTTAATTCTGTCAATCTTGCGCAACATAAACACTTTTAGGTCTGTAAATTGTGAGCAAAAACAACAGTTTGAAGTCTGTCAGTCTTGGGCAACATGAACACTTTTAAGTTTGTAAATTGTGTGAAAAACCAACACTTTAAAGTCTGTAAACCTTGTGCAAAACAAACACTTTGAAGTGCGATTATTATGTGCAAAACAAACACTTTTAAGTGCAATAATTATGTGCAAAACAAACACTTGTAGGTCTGTAAATCATTTGCAAAACAAAAACTTTTAAGTCTGCCAATCATGTGCAAAATGAAAACTTTTAAGTCTTTAAATTGTGAGCAAAACCAACACTTTTAATTCTGTCAATCTTGTGCAACATGAACACTTTTTATTCTATAAATTATGTCCAAAATGAACTCTTTTAAGTCCGTCAATAATGTGCAAAATGAACTCTTTTAAGGTTCTGACAGAATTCTACTAAAAGTACCGGGTACCAATTTACGTAAAAACAAAAGGTACCATGTTTAGGTACCTAAATGCATCCTTGTGACTGTGAGGAAGTGGAAGAGTAGGAGATTTTCCATGCTGGACATGAACACAGCATTACAAAGTTATATATTGAAGAATAAATATGCTAGATTGAGAAAAAATATATATTTTATTTTCAAACAAATTGATACTTTTTTTAATCATATAAACACAAAAAGGTACAGAAAGTCGGTACCCTTGAGTACCAGTACCAATTACCAGGTACCGTCTATCCGTATCGCATCGTTTCAGATGTGAAAGGTCTCCATCCCTGGTGTGAACAAACCCAAACAGACATGAAGCCACTGACTGTTGTCTTGAATTTCTAGCGTGGACTAACTAAAAACAGTTGTGATTTTAACAGTTTCAAAGACGGTTCATGAGGCTGTGATTACATCTTTACCTCTCTGCTCTCTCCAAACAGCTGGTGGGTCAGTTTATTGCACGTGCTGTTAGTGACCAAATATTATCCAAGAGCTACATCGAAGGCTACAAAGGAAAAGTGGGCTGTGAGTTCACCAGGTACGTGATTGTTTGCTGTCAGTGTTAGTCTCAAAGGACAAGGGTTGATGTGTGAAAGGTTGGATTTTTTTTCTTTTCTTTTTGCAGCAATAAATAAAGTTAGTATATCCACAAACCCTGGCTGTGTTTTTCTCACAGGGCGGCGTTAGACAGAGCGACGGTCCTGCTGAAGATGAGCATGGGAGGCCTACGCATAGAAAACCAATGGGGAGCAGGAGGAGGCCAAAGACCGGTCAAACAGCTCATCAAAGAGGTGAATGATAAAAGGAGATATTAAATCCTGTTGGTGTTTTTTTTTTCTGATTGAATTTGTCTGTACAACTCATCTGAAAAGCTGCTTCTGATCTACAACAACAGAAAAACAGATGTGCGGACAACATTTCATTTGACTGGAGAATTTAGGTTTACAGGAGCTCGCAGACGAAAAGCTTCAGCTTAAATCAGCAAAACCCTCAAAGGAGCCAGCTCACTGAGTAGTACTTCCTGTTTCACCTTATCAGTCGATCTGTCAGGCTACTTACTCTATAAAAAGGGTTTCTCATTACACTGGGTGTGACCAGCTGGTAATTTAATCTGGGGGTGTGATGGCACAACCCTGTGAAAAAGACTTTGCAGTGCGGGACATTTCTTCAGCCACGTTAAGCTAGCTTTCACTGTTGCGTTTTTTTTTGTTGTAGCTTTTCTTGAACGACATACATTGTACTCCTCTGCCGCCTCATAACACAAAGACACATCTGTTTTTTTCTCCTTGAAGCACAAACATAAATCAGCCTTCCCATCTTTCCTGAAACAGCTTTCACTGTGCATCAACTTTTCTCTTCCTGGACATTTTGGGATCATCAGCCATTCCCATAGAATTGCGCAAAAGCTAAATATCCCAATAAAGAAACAGTAATGGAAACAACGCATTTTCGAAAAACCTCTCAAATTTTGATAAAAAGTTTTTATGTTCTCATGAGGCGGTCTTTCAGACATTTCAATGCTAAACTTTGTCGCAAAAGTGCAACGGAGACACCTTTACCGTACCTTGTCATAACAACGCTCCGGCAAGGCGAAATTGTTCTTTATCGTAACTTCAGAAATATCGCAGCGATTGTTTTATTTCTCAATTCAACTAGCTGGGAAAATGTCACTGATGTGAAAACACTGCAAACTAGTGGCAGTATGCCGTCACATTGTGGGTAACATGATCCGTAGGTATTGTGGGAAATGTAGTTTATGGTCGATGCAGCCTTTTGAATGATCTATTATAAGACAGTCAGACGTTTTAAGCTCTTGCGGGCTGCCTAACATGGCGAGACGGGCCATATTCAGCCCGCGGGCCTTGAGTTTGGCACATGCGGTCTAAAGTATGACTTTTAGACTGTCTTATATTTCCTCTTGTTAACATCTTTTGTTAATAGATTTTAAAAGATAGTAAAACAGCACACAGATATGACCCAGCGTTTTAAGTCACGCCTCTGGAGGTCGGTCTTGGAGTTGGTGGCTGTGGCCCAAACCCAGTCTGAGCCTCATTGGCTTTTATCACCCCCCACTTGCCCTGTTTCTGGTTCCATCTGATAAAAGGACTAAAAAGACTGACTCAAAAAATAGAGCAATGCTGAATCTGATATGAACGCTCTCTTAGCGCCAAATGCAGACAGACTTTCTGCTTGGTGAGTGCATTTCAGAGCCTTTTTGTAACGGGCAAATAGTTGCACCAGAAGAGTGTTTTTGCTAGGGCTGTCATTTTAACACATTAATTAGATTGATTAATTACACCGCAAATTAACGCATTATATAAATTAACGCAGATTAATCTGGATCCCAAACCCGCGGGGCGTTCTAAGACGCACTTATTTTCAAATGTCTGGTATTTTCAAACAGTTTGTCCTACTTGGAAAAAGTGGTGTTCTCGTCAGACTTTCAAATTTCCGACGGTCCCTGAATGTGTCACACCTGACGTCAGCAACATGCTTTAAGGGGGGAAGCGAGAGTGATACAGTCCACGTCTCGTTTATTCACACGTCCTTTTTGAAAATCTGCAGAAAATCAACCGTTTGCTCAATTCTGTAAAAAACAGATAATTCTACACTCTTTACTGCATCAAACAAGCCCTGAATGATCGATATATATCCTGTATTAAAATCTAAATAATTCTTTGAAAATTTGCTTCCATCTTCCTGGTGTCATGTTTCAGCTTGGGGCTGCTCTGCACCAATCAGCAACAGTTTGTGTGTTCAGAGCATGTTAAACTGAGAATACTTCACTTGTCTTTGATCCAAGACTTGAATAAAGTGTTTTGTACATAGTTCCTCACAGTTTTTAGCCTTTAGCCCTGGTTCTCCTGACCTCATAGAAGTATAGAAGTTCATATTGCAGTGAAAATTGAGTCCACATCGAGTAAAATGTGACAGAAGCAAAAACCGTCCTAAAAATCAAATCAGCTTATCTTAGGTGCAGGACTGTGTAGATTTTGTTAAGGTAGGTTCATGTGTTCCTTATGCCTCAGGGTACCTAAAAATGTGTTGTATATATTCCCACCTTATTTTTTAAAGTCTTTTAATGTAATTTTAATGTCCTGGAATTCAAATTCTTTATTTTGGGACCTTAAGTAGATATGAGATTGAAATTAGATTAATTAGATTAATTAATTACAAATCCTGTAATTAATTAGATTAATTTTTTTAATCGCCTGACTGCACTAGTTTTTGCCCCATTTCTGGTGTGGATGTGTCACTGTTTACCACTCAAGCTTGTCCACAGGGAGCCACATTTTTAGATATAAGACTTTGTGACAGTGCGACCACTCAAGGGTTCAATTCAGTTTTTGTTTCCGTGGCGTGGCCCAAATCCTTAACATGATCTTCAAACTAATAAACACTGAGAGTCTTTTCTGACTTAAAGAAAATAAACAGCATGTATTCTTGTTTCTCTCCCTGATTAGATGAACCTGCTGCTGAAGGAGTACATCCTCTCTGGAGACAGTAAGGAGGCGGAGAGATGCCTGAGAGACCTGGAGGTTCCACATTTCCACCATGAGTTTGTCTACGAGGTAAACACAAGTTAAACTCTGCTCCTAGTGATTTTTTTTAATCCTTTAGAGAGAAATGTGTTCAGTATTATACAGTGTAGATGAAAAAGCGTCATTGTGTGCTCTGTTTGTCACTGCGGTGTCCCTCAGGCCATCGTCATGGTGTTGGAGTCAAAGGGAGAGAAAACATTCAAAATGGTTCTGCAGCTTCTCAAGTCGCTCTCCACCTCCTCTATCATCACCGTGGACCAGATGAGAAGGGTAAGGCGCCTCCTGGTGTCCGAAACGTGAACTGCAGGGAACTACATCACCTGCATGTCAGATGTCTGACGTCTGTCTGTCGTTCACAGGGCTATGGAAGAGTTTACATGGACATTGCTGAGATCAACATCGATGTCCCGCGTGCGTACTTCATCCTGGAGCAGTTTGTCGATAAGAGCTTCAACATCGGGATCATTGATGTGAAGATAAGAGACCTTTGTCCCTGTCGGTGGGTGTACACCTTTTCTTTCACCTCACACATGTTCCTGAACGTCTTTTTGAGCGTCTGTTTTTAACATCCTTCTGCGTTTCTCAGGGGACGGAAGAGATTCGTCAGCGAGGGAGACGGTGGCGTCGTCAAACTTGAAAGCTACTGAAGGAACCTTTTTACGTGCCAGATGTCCTTCGAAGACGAGGATAAAGCTAATTTTTTACTCGCATATTTTTCAAAACTGTTGGGTACAAATATAATTTCCCTTCAAAAGAATGTACATTTCTGATATCGAGGTTGGACATAAAAAAAAAGAGAAACTAAGCTGCACTTTCGATTGAAACTGAAGTAGAAAACATTCTCCAAGGTGTTTCAATACAAACATTTACATAAGCTAACCCTTAAAGTGCCACACCTCTCCGTGTCAGTCATTCCATGTTGTTTTGTACAGTATTTTTCTTGATTTCACTGCCACTCCTTTTGTGTTTTCTAGAAGCAGTGTTTGTACAGAGATAACTGGTTTGTGTCAATAATAGCTTTATAAAAATGTTTAAAAAAATGAATAAATAAAGGGAAGTCTTTGGTTAAAGGCTCCAAAACTAGCTGCTGTTTCTGTTCCAGACTTCACTTATTTTTAAAACTGCATCAAAGTGTGCACAATGAAAAATAAAAACACCACACGTCACCACTCACTCTTTCATTTGAGAAATCAATAAATAAAACATTTTAATAATGTAAACATTTACACATACAGTCCTGCTTTTGTCACATCACGCTAAAGTCTTCTATGTTGCATCTACTGCGACTGCTCCTTCATCGCCTGCTCCTGCAGTTTGACGGCCTCTTGCGCCTCCATCTGCATCTTCTCCAGTTTCTCCAGAGTGACGGATTTGAGTGGGAGCAGCTTTGGTTTGCACATCACCATGGTGGGGACGTCTTCCATGGAAAGTTGCCCTGTGGATCGAGCAGAACAGATACCAAAAAATAAAAATGAAACACCTCATTTCTTCCAAATTAAACTCTTGGAAGTCAAACTTTGGCAGCAGCAAGCATATAAATCTCTCAGCAGCAATGTACGGTAGCCCAAGGCGAGTAATGTTTTGTTTTTTATCACAAGTGATTGGTAAGAAAAACAAACATTGATTTGAAAGAAAACTTAAAATTGAACATGTCACGTAAATATACCAAAACATTACTTTCCTTACAATTTGGAGTCCAAAAATCTCTGCTTTTGCTCTGACAGCCTCACTGTTACTGTGATTTATTCACAACTTTTACTACAAATAGAACACTACGGAAGCCCTAGAAGGTCATGATGAATACATTTAAATTCTCAGGGTTTTTCTTGTTTTTTTCAACATGAGCTTATTCCACTTGTATTCTCAAGATCTCATGTCATTGTTTTCTAGAAATCAAATCTAGTCTTTCTCAAGATCAATCATGACCCTTAAGGGCCTCCATAAAAATTCTAACTATGGCTTTTTATTTATTTTATTCAAACATTTAAGCATCATTTAAACCTCTAAGCAGTAATGTAAAGAAGAATTGACATTCAGCAAAGCTTGTTTCGCCACAGTAAGATAATTTTCTGGTGATCTAAAAATAAAATCAGTCGTTGGATTGCTGATATTGGCCAGAAGAAGACATGCCAACTGCCTTTTTGCTGGTGCTCGTATGATTGTGCTTTTGCAGCTTTATGAAAAGCACAAAGAAACAGAAATTAACTTTTTTTATATTAAGAAAAATGGGTTGAGATCTTGAGAAAGCAGATCAAATTATTTAAAGAAATATGAGAAAACAAAGCCCCCCTCTAAGGCTTCCATGAATATTCAAACTATGTTTTTTTTTCCTTTTAATTTTGCAATTAAAGCATCAAAACCTTTCAGCAGCACTGTACTGAAGAACAAAGAGTAAACACAGCTTGATTTCCCAAGATAACAAAACCGTTTTCTGTCATTTTCTTCCATTTTATCTAGAAAACAATATTTAGAGCAAAGATGGTGAGATCACAAGAAACTGAAATTTATTTATCTTGGGAAAATCAATGTATTTAACAATCACCCTTTAGGGCTTCTGTAGAATGTTATTGAAACTTGTACAAAGGTCTCTGAGGAGGTCACCCCAGTGAAAGCAGATCTTTTTGGAGCCTGTGAACTTTAAATTTTTAAGGACATGCTTGACATTGTCAGATTAACTGCAATGTCTTCACCAATAACTTTTCCCAGTCACTCATTACAGTAAACACAACACATGCTCTGGCCTTGGACAGCTTGTACACATTTAGGATATCAAACACCCAGTCACTGACCCAAATATCCTCACTATACAGCAACAATATCAATACTGTTTATCTGTAAATGGACTAAAACAAGAGAGCACACAGCACCCAGCACCCACTGACTCATTTTGCAAGCTTTTGCAGATTTCCAAACAGTTCACATGTTGTGTTGAGCTCCACAAACAGCCTTTTGTCCAAACTAGTGCAGTCCAAATAATGAAGTGCTGTGGTACAAACCTTGTTTGGGCAGAACTTCTCTGATAATTGACTTGACTTCTGGCATTGTGTCTTCTCAGCTCCCTGCTGAAAAAAGGTAAATGTATGGGATTACAGTGTGTGCTGAGATAACATGTCTAATATGGGTTAAATAGCAGACATCTTCGGGGGATAAAGCCAGTAATACCTTTGTTAGATATGTACACACATCAATTGGTAAGTGTCGGGATGTATTATAAATAATCCTATCTAAAAGTATCTGACTGGTGAAGAGTGAAAAGTAAAGAATATGGTGAAATCAGGCTTTACGATACCAGGCTAACAGCTAATGAGCCAGAGTTAGCATGAAGTAAAGCGGCTCAGTGATGTTTCTCTTTATTTATTTCTCTTCCTAAAGAGTTTAATCGCGCTAACAAACCTGCTGCTGTGTTATTTCAGCACATTGAATGGCAAAAACATCGCCTGGAAAGTGTAATTGAGGATTATCTTACCTTTATCGCAATGGAAAGATTATAGCTGTTGTCAAGGCAACACTCCCGCAGGGATCACGTGACACTCTTCTTCGCTTTCTTTTTCAGGCTAGGTATTTTACCGCCATCTAACGGCGACTTTTGGAACAAAAAAAGTAAAATATCGATAATAATATCACTCCATGAAATTTGATCAAACGGTCTTTTAAAAACTTTTCAGTTTTAGTTTCTTTATCTCTTAGCCACTCATGTCATGATATTTGCTCTTCTTTGGAAACAAGAACTATTTTTGGGGGTTGTATGTACCACCTTACATATATGTAATACTAAAATGAATAAAATCACTGTAATAGAATCCATAGGATAAGATCTATTGAATACCATCAAATTTCTAAAATGAAAATAATTAAATAAAAGGAGTAAAAATAAAATAAAGTGAATAAAATCTAATAAAATTAGTTCACATAAATAAAATAAATAAACTGAAATGATGTTAAAAGTCATGATAAAAATAACAGTTGTATACTGAGTCCAGGGCCTATAAGAAATCATTGTAAATTGTCGTAAATTTAAAACTAGATTAGAAAAGTTTTTGGTTAGCTTTTCAAAAACATTCAGAGATTTAGTACCTTTTTATTTGGTTTAATTTTTGTGGTCCTTTTTCATTAAAGCTTTTTTTATTTATGTTTCTATTTTTATGAACTTCTATTTTCTAGCATTGAAATTATGATTGGTGGAACTTTTGTGTTACATTTTGGTGTTATTAGTTTTTCTGGTTTCATGTTGTTTTGTTACTAGATGTCGAGGTGTATATCATCTACCTGCCCCAAAATAAACCAACCCCTGCTTGTAAAAATAAAATAATCTAAAAACCATGTACATGTTGCGACTACTTATTCTAGACTTTAACTCATTTAAATTAATTTTAATTTTTTTGTAGTTACAGAAAAACCATATTTAAACTATGAACCGTTTCTAGATTATTATTTTTTTTTACCAACAAAATATGATAAAAGGTTTTAGAAAATGTCCAACCTTATCAGCATGGCCCTAGCTTCAACCCGTGGAACTGGGCCAAAAGTGACAGTACATTATTTAACATCAATTTGCAGTTATTTGTTGATTTAAAAAATAAATAAATAAATAAATAAATAAATAAATAAATAAAATAAAAATAACTATATAATAATAATAATAATAATAATGATAATAATAATAATAATAATAAATAAATTATAATAATAATTTCTATTCATATTTCTTTCCACACTTTTAACTATTGTGGATTTTTTTTTTCCAATTGCAATGTATTTAGTAGTATAGCCATTGATTTATTTTCCTTTACTTTATTTCATTTTAACCAAAGCCAGATCTGATTCAAGTTTTTCATTTTTCTCCAAACAAAATATTGTTTTTGTGAGAAAATAAATCACCAGGTGCAACACTAAAACTGTGCCAACACATTTCATAAATTATGAGCGGTATGTTATTACCATCAACCCCCAAAACAGACCATCCTATTTAATTGTACTTTTACTGTTAGTTAGGTAAGTTTTAATTATGTTTTTGAATATGAAGACAGTTCATGGTTTGACATAACTAAGGCATTTCAGCAGTTTTTCCTGCTTTAACAATTTATGATTTATTTATTTATTTATTTTTAATTTGTGTGACATTGATTTCCTGGACTTGGAAGATGTGCATTTTTGCCCCTAAATATATTTGCATTTACTTTTATTTTATCTGTATTGCAGTAGGGTTACATTTGATAGCAAATGTGCGTTTGTTGGAATAACAAGTACACGTTATTCCAAGCAGTGTCCTGGTGGAGGTGAGAAAATGCTCTTGAGAATATTTTCTTGTGTTTAGTTTCTGTAGTGTTGTGACACAGAAACAAGCCAAGTCTTCCACTTGTATAAGATATGCAAATTAAGTGAATGTTTATGGAGGAATATTTGATTGTATGTCAAAGTCTCGTGATAACATTGGTTAGGCGTATGAATGACGCAGTTTGGTGTCAGGGGAGGGAGGGGAGCAGAGCAGCAGTGTAGGAAAAGAGGAGGAAGCAGCAAGGATGGCGGAGTCACACCTCTGAAGGTAAAACAGTTATATTCTCACATTAACACGGGGCGTTTGAGCCTGAAATACAGATACGTGACACTTTAGATTTTATCCCCCCGTTAGTGTGTAGTTGCATTGTGTTTGATGCTGAACTGTCATTTTGTGGAGGCAACAACGAACGCACTCTTTTGTTCAGCTTCAGAATGGCCGCTGTTTTTCACACTGTTTTCCTTTTTTCCTCGGCTAATATTGAACACAGGGACGCAGCTTAGAGAGCGTGTTGATGTTATTTGGCAAAATGTGCACCTTCAGCGGCTGTTAATCTTGGTTATCATCCGCTACCACCGGCTCTTCTCGTAGGGTGTCTGCTACCTGACTGCGCTCCGCTGGCTGTAGCTCAGCTCTCCTCTCTCGAAAGGATCGGTCCGACAGCCGCTCCGCTCGGGCCTACACACAGCTAGCTCTGTTTGAGTTGAAGCTAACCCTCTGGATGTGAGTAGTACACGTCAGGGGAAGCTTTTGCACAATATATGAACATCTACAAACGCTTGGGGTTTTATCCATGTACAGTCGTGTCGTTATCCCCCCTGGGTTGATTTAATGGCATCTAAATAGCGTTAGCTTGTGGCTAACTGGTTCGTTAGCTGACGTTAGCATGTAGCATAACTGACGTTTGCTTTACTGTTGACGTTTAGCTTAGCTGCTTCATTTCCTGCCCTGTTGTCAATCTTACTGTAGGCTTAATCTGTGTATTTTTCTCAAATTGAAGATTGGTACTAGCATATTTGAATTGGCGTTTTATTCATCGGTTAACCAAACAAGCTTTAGATAGCTAAGCCGATGTGAATTGGCTGACGACTGTTAGCTAGTTAGTTAACAGACGTAATTTAACGTCTAGCTTTAATGCTTACCGTGTCACGACATTTATGTCATATTTAATCATAAACAAAATTAAAAACAATCCAAAAACATTTCACTAGTTGTTAAAATTCATCATCTTGGTCTTAAAGTCACTGTGAGGAACTTTTAGTCAGTGTTGGTTTTGGTACCCCTTGTGGAAAAATGGTCACTCATTTTTTTCTTTGCTAATTTTTTCCCATTTTTATTAAAGGTTTACTAAAACGCTGAATTGCTTCTTAATGGTGTGTTTTCCCAGGAAACTGACTCCATATTCCATGAGCACCATTACTCATTGTCATAAAGATGTGAGTCTTGCAGAAGCGTGCATTTGTTAAGAAAACAAGTGAATGTAGAGCAGATTTTCTTTTTAAATTAACAAGGTTATGTATTTATAGTGAGGTAGTGCCCATGTTTGTAACGTGATGACAAGCAAACTTTGAAAAAACCAGTTTGTAGTTAAGTGTTCCTATGTTCCTGTGTCCTGGTTGTTTCCTGAGTGCTCATCTACCAACTCCAGCCTCACCAAGCAGCGCTAAGCTGACAGAACAGACCACTGCAGAATAACTGCTGGCTGTGGGTTGGAATCAACATTAGCACAAACAGTTTTACCCGTGTTTTAGCTCGTGCTCTATCACTCTCCTGTTTGTCTATCTTCTGCTCTGACTAGGGCTGAACGATTTTGGAAAATAATCTAATTGCGATTTTTTTGGACCAACATTGCGATTGTGATTTAGTATGCATTTTTTTTTTTTTTTTGGGTGGGTGGGTGGGGTAGTTATCTTCTACATCATTCACTTAACACAAGCAATAAACCGTTCTATAGTGTGACCAACACAACAAAGGATAGTGTAACATACAAACAATTTCTTCTTGTTTGCCAGGCCTACATGTCATGTTTACAAATAACACATACTTTTATTGAAGTATTACAATCACAGTAGAATACTGACTGATTTAACTTTAGGCCTTATAGACCTGTAATAAAATGATCATTAATTACCTTAAATAAAATCAGAGAAAGGAACAAAGCACTGCAGAACAACAGGCATATTATGAACAATAAAATAAAAGATAAATATGAATCCCCTCGTCTATGGCTCTCACATAAAATACAGTGCAGAAATGTAAACAAGACCAAATCTCTGGCTCAACCATTGAAATATGTCAACATGTGGAATGCACTTTTTTATGAAATGAAAAAGAAACACTGTGTGAACATAAATTTAAAAATTAATTGTATAAAAATCTTACTGATCTCCCATCAGTAACAAAAATGCACTTAAATTTGTAGCCTTTGCGATTTGAAAATTGCATTCAATTGCATTGCGATTTTGCCTCTCACTGCTAAACATTGCTAGCCAGCATCATGTCATCGAAAGGACCTTGTGACTTCAATTGACTGGCTTTAAAATCATAGATTCTGAACAGGGAAGTGTATAAAAGTGCTTGCTGATGGCTTTGTTTGATTTGTTTTAGGTCTTAAAGATGCAACAGGATTGATTTCAGGCTGTTTAATGCTCAGTTGAAAACTCACAGGAGCTTTGAGTTGCTCTTCCTATCCAAAAATTATTGTCACAACTACTGAGATAGGTAATTATTTTTTTATTTCTTCATTTTTGGTAAGTATCTGCATACAATTACCGTAACTATAATGCAGGAGTCAGATATTAGTAGTACTTGTCAAAACCTGATGTGCTGCGTGTCTTATTACCAAGGGGCAACATCTGGTTTAGAAAAACGAAGCCTAAAAGTTGCTGTTCATCGAGAATCCACCAGAAACCACGTACACATCGAGCCAAAAAAACAGACTTTTATGACTTTTGCAGCCTGGTACTAAAAACAGCTTGGGTCTCAATTTCTAATTTCAGTATCGCTTAGAAGATGTTAAAATTGTTTGATTGTCCAATCAGAGACACAGCTCAGCTTACATGACTGGAAGGAAGCGCTAAGCTAGCGTAATATCCAATATGGCTGTGTCCGCCATAATATGCATCCATATTGTATACAGTTTATTCTTGTTACAGAAGGAATGGGTCAAATATACATCCACCTTTTCAATCATTCATTCATTTATTTTCTACCATTTATCCTGCCATTGCTTTATGCTCCTTTAATACGATACTAAAGATATTAACATGGATTTTTACCTTCTCAAGAGAAGGTGAAAACCAAACTGTAATGTTCCATTTTTTATTGTTAAACGATTATTCAAATATTAAAGGAGGAACTCTTCTATTCCTCAGTTCAAACAGTTTTGTGATGTTAAACTGATCATTGCTGTATTGTGATATTATCTAAATGCGGGTACTGCATTGTGTTGAGAGGAACCCTGCGGCGACCACTTCTGCACAAGTCGCGTTGTATTTCTCTTCTGTGATATAAAAAGGCGATGTCATGGAGATCATGAGAATGGTATGCAGCCTGGCCCTGGTCTAAAAGCTCCAGTTTTATCAGATGTGGCTAAGATATCCTTAATGGAAACTTCATTAGTCTCTATGTGGGATGCAAGTGGCATGAAGTCCATTTTATGTTGCGTTGATGGACGCATTAGCTTTTCACCAAAGCTCTAAGTTTAACCTCATTTATACATCGACTAAAGACGTTTTATCGACTTAATGACACAAAAACTCTATCATAGCTTGAATACTGTCCTGTTGTATTGATTGGAGCAAAGAACTCTCAGAATCCTCTTTATTTATTTGTTTTAAACCATGTCTTTATGCAGAAACCTTGAGATACATACACAAAAAACAACATAGACTAACTTGTCAGAGAAATGGACTTACTCAGACAGAGGTTGACCACTTCTTCAGGCTCCTTTCAGACTTAGTTTAGGCAGAAAATGTTAAGTCCAGACATAAATCTCCACACATTAGGTTTGTGTGCAGTTTGTTATAAACAGAAGGATGAACCAGTGCAGGCACTTAGAGCGCACAACCTTAAAAGGAAGTTGCTTTCACAGTTTGGTTTTGAAGGCCCCAGCTTTTGGACTTGCCTGGATGTTGTCATGTTAGTCTGATAATCACGTCGTACAGGTTTACCTCAGGCAGACACCCCTTTAATTTATAATACACCAGGGGAGCAACAGATACCCTCTTTTATTTACAGAACACACCCTCCAGCACTCCGTCATGTAAGGGGGTGCTGCCATCGACCCAGCGTTTCTTTTGGTCAAAAGGTCACATGACCCGTTGTTGTGGGGGCTTCATACTTTGAAGGCCACTTCTAAAGATTACTCTCAGCGGTCCTAACCTTTTCCCTCGGCTCTGATCCTGAGCCAAACCCGCCTCTCTTTTCACCAAAGCTTAGCTTGTTCCAGCGCAGAGAGCTTTACACAGTCACAGAGGTAGAACAGCACCAGAGACTAAACAGACACACACCGCCAGAGCCGTTCTGTCAGGATCCAAAGAGCTGCACGTTTGGTCTGAGTTATACATACTCAGAGTTTCTTACAGACGTTTTAGTGGAGGCACATATAGCTGAATGCAGGTTAGGTGGGGCTGTAGGCTTAAAGAAATGTCAACACTCACTGAGCCGTGTTTGTTTAGGAGGAGTAAGTTGGTATGAGGTTATGCGTATGTTCAACAGATTTACTCGGACAGGAACAACACACACACACACACACACACTGAACCTCGTATTTCATGGCAGTGACAACCCGTCAAACCTGTTGATGTGTCATTTCTGTGTCAAGTTTAAGGAAGAATATTATTTCACTTCGCTTTGTTCTGTCTTATTTGATGTACTGAGCATGCAGTGAATGTTCAAAATAAGTTTGGATATTTGTAACTTTGAGTGTTAGAGATTAGTGTCGACGTGGGTTTGTAATGTTAGAAGGCTCGACTGTTAACGAGCACTTTCTCCTTAAAAAGGTGGAAAAAAGAAGTTGTTAGCAGTGCAGGATGGATTGGACTTGGTGTATCCAGCAGTTACTCTACAGATTTTTCCCACAACAGATAAATTTGACCTAGCATGAGTTAGCGACATAATGCATCTGATTTACAGTATTACAAAGCTCCTAGCAGCAGATCATAATACAGGTTGTTAAAACGCTGAATATCAACGGGAAGAGCAGGATCGTCATGAGGAACAATCAACATGTGGTTTTATAGTAAACTCAGCTATCAGGTAGATGCCGTTAGCGCCTCTTTTCGGGGAGAGGATATCAACAGACAAGCGTCATCAGAGTCATTTAAGGAAGAGTTTTGCAGATTGTGAATCTGTTTCACTCCCGTCCAAACCCGGACTACTCTTAGATGCTTATTTTTGTAAATTAAAGTGATTCTTACCTGTTTTGGTCTCTAATAGTTTGAGCCTCTTTTTCTATGCGACTTCTTTTCTGCTTAGATTTTTTTTTAACTGCCCAAACATTTTCTTCACCTCTATACCATATGTTACTATTCAATTAGGGATACACCAATCCAACTTTTCTGGTCTTAATACGGATACTAATCTGATACTGTTGTTATAATAATAACTTACATGCCCACTGTAGGGGATATTTATTTAAACTATGAAGTGTTTAAAAGTTTACAAGCAGCGTGACGAAACAATGCTCCAGAATTTACAAAAATAACTGTTCAATTTGAAACTTTTATACCCATCATTCAACTTTTTCACTTGGACTCCTGTTAAAAAAGCAATCAATCAATGCCCATTTCCTTAATTTTGGGGGTCAGCAATCAGCCCATTTCCTTAATTTTGGGGGTTAGCAATCAGCCCATTTCCTTAATTTTGGGGGGTCAGCAATCAGCCCATTTCCTTAATTTTGGGGATCAGCAATCAGCCCATTTCCTTAATTTTGGGGATCAGCAATCAGCCCATTTCCTTAATTTTGGGGATCAGCATTCAGCCCATTTCCTTAATTTTGGAGATCAGCATTCAGCCCATTTCCTTAATTTTGGGGGTCAGCAATCAGCCCATTTCCTTAATTTTTGGGGGGTCAGCAATCAGCCCATTTCCTTAATTTTGGGGATCAGCAATTGGCCCATCCTCACATATAAAAATGATCTTATAAACCTCCAGGAAGGTCTGACAGCCAGCCATTGTTGCTTTCTGCTCTGAGACACTTTATTGGTTGTTAAAGATAAAACATAAAGATTTTATTGTTTCACAGGTATTGTTCAATGGTTTTCAATAAATAAGATTGAAACATTGAAGTTATATGCTGTCTGTTAAAAAAATAAAAATCGGTATTGGCAGGTCAGACTTTTTAAAGATCGATGATCGGCCTACTGTAGAATAAATAATAATTTAGCCTCAGTGTCAAGTTTGGTCAAGTTTTAGAAAAATATGGCTCCAGATTTAGTCTGTAGACGTCATCATCATCATTCAGCTTCTTCACTTGGTCTGCTGTTAAAAAAGCAAAATAAAAATCAGAAATATCAAAGAATTGCATTATAAATTGAATCAGCACCCCAAAAATTGTAAAATAATCAAATCGTGAAAAAATATTAATTACCGTCACATGCACATTCATGTATCATGTGTAAGCTGGAAGCACAAACAGGTCTCGATCAGTTTGATGTCAGAAAACATCTGTGAAAAATACACTGTTCACAGAAAGACCTTTGTGACAGCTTTGTCAGTCTGGGAAGTCTCTGCATTGACTTTTTACCGATCTAGATTTGTTTTCAACGATGAGGTAAAGTTTTGTGAAAAGTTTTTAACCTCTTTGTCTGTGTCGCTAGTGGCTCAGTTTGATTCTTTGGTCTACAGTGTTGATTTATTACATTTCCAGTACTGGTAAAAGAGTTAATACCACATCATGGGTAAATATTTGTGCCAGACTAGTTTTGGAATTTGAAACATGGAAAGCGCTGTTGCCTCACAAGTAAGAAGGTTGCTGGTTTGAACCCCCGCTGGAGTTTGCATGATTTCTGTGGCTTCTCCCCACAGTCCAAAAAGCATGCTAATCAGGTCGTTTGGTCACTCTAAATCGCCCTGTAGGTGTGTGTCCGAAGGGTTGTCTGTCCCTGTACGCCGCCTTGTGCTAAGCTGGCGACCTGTCCAGGTGTACCCCCAGGTGTACCCCCTCTGTTTTGATAAGACAGCACAACTCCACAAGAGAAAGCGCAGTAAAGACAGCATATGGATGGATGTATTCCTCAAGCCATCATCAAACCCTTTAATTGATTAGTCTCTGAAATGACAGAGACGAAGTGACACCTCTCAGGTAGACCACTGGTTTTATTTTGGATGAGAAAGACTTTTGTAAAAATGGCTGACTTGTTTTTCTCCTCCCTTACAGAAGATCTGTAGAACAAGCAGCCTGACCTTTGCAGCCTGAAAGGACTTCCATCCAAAGGTCCCGGGATTGTATGCAGTTCAAACACTGGAGCATGTGGCCCATGGGTGTCACAATCCAGCTACTTCAAAGGATTTTTTTCCCAATGGCATTTTAACAAAGGAACACAGTATCAGAAGTATCCAAAACACCTTTGGATCAGAAGGTCTTTATTTCCAGGATAATCATAAATGTGTGGGCCTGCACAGGGATGTTTTCTGTAAAAGCCTGCCTGGCTGTTTCCTAGAATACGCAACCTGACAAGAGAGACTCCCATGAGCAACTCTGCAGGAGGCCCGATAGCGTCGACATGAGTAGTACTTTAGGAAAAGACAAAGAGTCGAAAGAAAAGGACCCTAAAGGTGGTCCTGTGGGGAAAGAAAGGGAAAAAGAGGCCAAGGCTTTAGCCGGCTTAGTGAAGGATGGGGGCAAAGAAACGAAGACCAAAGGGAAAGATGCCAAAGAAGGAAAGAAGGACACCAGCAGCTCCACACCAGGTGTTGCCTTCTCTGTCGACAACACGATAAAGCGGCCAAACCCGGCACTAAGCGGACGCAAGAAGTCCAGCAATGCCGAGGTGATCAAAGAGGTCAACAAGTGCCGGGAGGAGAACTCGATGAGACTGGACCTATCGAAACGGTCCATTCAAGTACTGCCCCCCTCCATAAAGGAGCTGACGCAGCTGGTTGAACTCTACCTGTACAGCAACAAGCTGCACAGCCTGCCCGCTGAGGTGGGCTGCCTATCAGGCCTGGTCACCCTGGCCCTGAGCGAGAACTCCCTGATCAGTTTACCGGACTCCCTGGACTCCCTTAAGATGCTTAAAATGCTCGACCTGCGGCACAACAAGCTGAGGGAGATACCGCCCGTGGTGTACCGGCTGACGTCTCTGACCACACTGTACCTGCGCTTCAACCGCATCACAACCGTAGAGAAGGACATCCAGAACCTGTCCAAGCTCACCATGCTCAGCATCCGGGAGAACAAGATCAAACAGCTGCCGGCAGAGATCGGTGAGTAGGCGTGACGGTCCAACCAACCGACACGTATCTGTTACACCTTCCTGATGCCGTTCAGTGTCAGGGATAAATGAGTGAGTGTGTGTCTTTGTGCAGGGGAGCTGTGCAACCTCATCACTCTTGACGTTGCCCATAACCAGTTGGAACACCTACCGAAGGAGATTGGGAATTGCACACAGATCACCAACCTTGACTTGCAGCACAACGAGCTCTTGGACCTCCCAGAAACTATCGGTATCTTCAGTTTATGAGTGTAACTCCAGTTTTTTCTGGAAGCAAGTAGATAGATCTGACTGTTGACATGTTTCTCTTTCTTTCTTTTAGGCAATCTGGCGAGCATAAACCGCTTAGGTCTGCGGTACAACAGATTGTCGGCCATCCCCAGATCGTTAGCCAAATGTCGAGAACTCGAAGAGCTAAATCTAGAAAACAACAACATTTCAGTGTTGCCAGAGGTAAGAAGCACCAAAGTGTAATTTCTTCATCATTTTTTCAAGTTTTTTGTATTATTTGTGGTAAAATGTTTCTTATGAGACTTAATCTGAGCCACATTTACCTGAAAAGTCCAGAAAAATGTCAAATTTCAAGATATTAAAAGGCAAAATGACATTGAGAAATAATTCTTGTTTCAAGAAAACAAAACAAACAGATTTTTCGTGTCCTGTTTTCAGGACAATTTAGGCAGCATTTGTCTTTTCATATTTTTAAGTAAGACATTTTTCTGGGCTTGAAATTTTAATGAGGCTCATATAAAGACGACTAAAACAGCGTTTGCTTGAAATGAGACATAAACACCTGCTTAGATTACAGGTTTTTGGAGTGAAAGTGCGTCATGTTTTATTCTTCTATGAATAAAACTGACTTCTCATTTCTAGCCTCCCTTTCTCATTTTTCTGTCCTTTCTTAAAACCTCAGTTTTTGCTGCAAAAACTGAAATCTAAGCACATGTTTATCTTATTTTCAGTCAGTCATTGTATTAGACTTGATCTGAGCCCATTCATCTGAAAAGATCCAGAAAAAGGTCATATTTTAAAAAGTTAAATTTGAAAAAATAAAAAAATTAAAAAGAAATAAAATAAATACATATATAAATAAAAAAGGAATAAAAAATAAAATTATTATTAAAAAAAAATTATATATATTCTAAGACATTGAAATTCAAAATGACATTGAGAAATAATTCATGTTACAAGAAAACTAAACAAACAGATTTTTCTTATCCTGTTGGCAGTTTTCAGGGCAATTCAGGCAGCATTTGTCTTTCAGTATCTTGAAAAAACATTTTTTTCTGGACTTTCCGTGTCAATGTAGCTCAGAACAAGTGTAATACGACACATTTTAGTAGAATCAAGACCAAAATACTTGTCAGAGTTCAGTTTTTGGAGTGAAAGGGCCTCATTTTATATTCCTCTATCTTTTCCTTTGAATTCTTTTCTTCCTGAAAAACTTCAGTTTTTGCTGTGGAATGAAATCCAAGCACGTGTTAATCTTATTTTCAGTCAAAGTTGTCTCATTAGACATAATCTGAGCCACTTTTGTCTGAAAAGTCCTGGGAAATGTTTTATTTCAAGATATTTAAAGGCAAAATGACATCAAGTCGTAATTCTTGATTCAAGAAAAGTAAACAAATAGATTTTTCTTATCCTGTCGGCTGATTTTTTCTAGGCAGGTCAGGCAGCATTTTCGTCCTTTCTTATCCTGAAATTAGACATTTTTCTGGACTTTTCAGGTAAATGTGGCTCAGATTAAGATAAATAAGACAAAGTGCGCTTGATATAAGACCTTAAAACTCACATAGATTTAAGTTTTTGTGGTGAAAGAGTCTCAAGAAACTGACTTCGCATTCCTTTGACTCCTCTTCATGTTTCTTTCTTCCTGGAGAACTTGGAAAAACTGCAATCTTTGCATGTTTATCTTATTTCCAGTCAGTATTGTATCTTATTAGACTTAATCTGAGCCACATTCACCTGACAAGTCAAGAAAAATGTCTTATTTCTAGATAAAAAAAGACAAATGACGCTTAATTAGCTTGGAAGGAGAAAAAAATCTGCAGATTGGGTGAGAAAGCTGTACTTGGTGCCATCTTTGTTTTTTAATATCGTATTAAGTCTAATAAGACATAAACACTGGCTTAGTTTGAAGTTTTTGAGCACACGTCTCTCATTCGTATTCTCGAGCTCTGCGAGCACATCAGAGTAAATATCAGCGCCCAAAGCTCTGGAGTCCTTCCCTGATCGTATTGTTTCCATCATTTCTCCGTCTCTGTGTCTGACCAGGGCCTGCTGTCAAGTCTGGCCAACCTGACCAGTCTAACACTGGCCAGGAACTGTTTCCAGTCGTACCCAGTGGGCGGACCATCCCAGTTCTCCACCATCTACTCCCTCAACATGGAGCACAACCGTATCAACAAGATCCCCTTCGGTATCTTCTCCAGGGCCAAAGTGTTGAGCAAGCTCAACATGAAGGTGAATTAATACTTGTGTGAAAAACACGGAGGCATTACCTGCTTTCTTTCTCCCAGCAGAGAAAGCGTACCGGTGGCTCTGATAGCGAGTCTGAAGCAGCAAAATGGATGATTTATAACCTGAACTTTTCTTGCTGTGACACGTCAAAATATTTTAAGTGAAAAGGCCTGCTGGAGCACGTGAGGGTGAATTAGACCTTCTGTTTTTAAAGCTGAGAGGCAGAAGCAGAAATGATCATCTGATGAGGAAAGAAACTGTGCATCACGACTGTGTCCGAGTTTGTTTTCAGACTGACACCTGACAGATGAGATCTTACAAATATCTGAAACAGCTCAATCATGTGTGTTTTATTTCCATTTTTCATCTCAACAGACCTGTTCTTGTGTTGATCATCTTAATCCTTGTGTATATTTGTAATGAGAGTATTTAACTTTGTCTTCTGTTTTCAGGACAACCAGTTAACGTCTCTGCCGTTGGACTTTGGCACATGGACTAGCATGGTTGAGTTGAACCTGGCCACCAATCAGCTGACAAAGATCCAAGAAGACGTCTGCGGTTTGGTCTCTCTGGAGGTGAGTTCTGCACACACATGTTGCAGGAATTTAACTTTGAGAGTTTGCTAACCAGCAGTTTAACTGGAGAGTATAAAGTGTCAGGATATGAAAAGTTAAGTTTTAGGTTTGTTCTGACAAAGACAGAAGCTTGAATTAAACAAGAAACCTAAGTTTCAATTACTGAATCTTTATTTTATGCAGCGCCAAAAAAAATGATTTCTTGATGCTTTTCAAAAACATGAACAGATCTAGAGCTGCTAATTTTATATTATGAAAAAAGACTCAAATTAAAGACAAGAGAAGCAGTCTGGTCTTATTTTAACCCACCATGTGAGACCGAATTAGCGGGCTACAGTGCTCAGAAGAAACTTCCTTTGACTTTAAAGGTAGGGTCTGCAGGAGTTTATGTAACTTGTGAGTAAAAAAAAAACCCCAAAACATTCAAACTGGGCTCCTCCTCCTTGGCTCAGTGCCAGCGGCAGCACACACCCACAGCCCTTGACCATGACTACATGAACACACTCAGTAGCCCAGCAACCACCTGTAGCATCACATTTCTGCATGGGAGAGACTAGAGAGCCGTGTACCTGACTTGGCATGTTAGCACAAGCTAATCACGGGTATTTGACACATACCTGGTTAGCAGAAAGCTAACTCACGTCTCACTTCAAAAGCAGGTGAAAGTTAAACCAAGCTTCTTCAGCTTTGTTAAGTCGAGAGCTTTATCTGTTTGGCGGTTCGTTTCACTTTGGTTGTTTTTCTTGTATTGTGCTATGTCTGCTATCGTAGCCGCTCGGGTTAGCCTCCTCCACTCCCCAACCAACACACAAAGTCACTTGTGCACTGGACGCACTGTGATTGGCTGATGTAACCATGCTCACTCTCTGCCCAAAAATGTCCTGATATAGCCAAAACATCACAATTCAGGCAGAGGAGAGGGTTCAAAGCAGACACAGACACCGACACTCATGTAAAGAGATGATTAAAGAGGAGACGATCGAGCAGGATTATCCCTGTAACTTACTTTTTAGGGAAATCCTGCAGATTCTACCTTTAAGATCGTACAGTACATAACCATTATTTGTCAAAAAGGTTATTTTTAGACATAATTACCTCCTTTTCATTAAATACAAATAAGGTTGGTCCTTGAGAAACTTGCACCTGGCGCAAAATGACACAACTGGTTATCCCACCTGTACATGTTTGTTGTTACAAACATGTGTTGCAGTCTTCCCCTGCACATTAGAGAGGCCCCTTCGCTGTCCACTTTTAAAACACGTCTTAAAACCTGTTTTTATTCTTTGGCTTTTAACTCCAGCGAGACTTAGTTTCTTTGCCTGGTCTTATTCTCTTTTATTTTCTTTTATTCCCTTTTACTTGCTTTTTATTTGCTTTTTATTGTTTTTACAATGTTTTTCTTTTATTTGTCTGTTTTTACTTATCTGTTTTTATCATTTCATTTGATCTACCTGTACAGCACTTTGTCTACAGCTGTGGTTGTTTTTAAAAGTGCTCTATAAATAAAGCTGGTATGGTATGGTTAAACCTCTGTTATTTTACCCTTCATCAGTTCATAATGCACAAAAATGTGCACAGATGATTTTCAAATATTTATCTTAAGTGCTCTAGACATTTTTAGCCAGAACTGCATTTCTACCATAAGATATTTTTTTTGAAACCTTGATATTTATGAGGCAGAAAAAAGTAAAATACATTTAATCTGAACTTTTACTATTTATACTTTTAATTAGTTTTCCGTTTTTTATGATACTCTGGTTAGTGTAGTTGAAGAAATAAACATTTTCATTTATTTTGGCATTTGTGAAATGCTTCTTGACCCAGCTTGAGGACATTTTTAAATCTATGATATGAAGTTGTGGTTTTGGAATCCACTTACTTAAAACTACTGACACAGAGGTTGGGGTAATCATTTCACGTAGCGTCTTCGTCAGGTTGCAGTTTGACGTAACTCCGAGGTGACTATAGTTGCCAGGACTTCTGTTGTTCTGATCCTGACTATTCGTAATCTTTCACCAGGTTTTAATACTGTCCAATAATCTCCTGAAGAAGTTACCACACGGTATTGGGAATCTGAGGAAACTACGGGAGCTCGACTTGGAGGAGAACAAGTTGGAGTCTCTACCCAATGAAATAGCCTATCTTAAAGATTTACAAGTAAGTTTGTGTAGAGATCCTCTTCAAATGGTCTTCTTTTTATTTACAGTGTGAAAGAACAGGCTATTGGCACGCCGTCCCTCCATTAGATAACCATCCACAGATGGCCTCTGTGAGAAATGAACAATGGTGTTGGAGATAACTGGCTCAGAACTGCTTTTTGTATCAGCAACAAAAGATCAGCGATGTGTCAGCTGAACAAGACTGCTCTGAGAGCTCCTGTTTTTAACATCGTCTTGTGTTTTATACCCAACATCACATGAGATGATTGCACCTCTGAAATGCTGGGATTTATTTCCATCACATGGAGCCTTAAATCTTTAAGATTTTCTGAATTATAAGGGAAAAAGTGTTACTGCAAACCTAACTCCTAACCTTTCTGTGGTGATTCCATCTTCAGAAATTGGTCTTGACGAATAACCAGCTGACTACGTTACCCAGAGGCATCGGCCACCTCACCAACCTCACTCACCTTGGTTTGGGGGAGAACCTGCTACAACACCTTCCTGAGGAGATTGGTAAGGATCTTCATAAAACCACTGTAACAGAAAGAGTAAAAGTAAACAGTTACAAAAAAATCCAATGAAATATAAATAGAATAAAATAATTAGTGTCAACTAGAAAAAAATGTCCATCAGAGACGACAGCTTGGCCATCAAACTCCAGCCAGCCTCCACAAACTCAAAGCAGGTGAAATTCTTCTATCCGCTGCATTCATGTCCAGTGTTAGCCTTGTTAGCCATGCCTCTGAATAGCATGACTCTACTCTGCCCTCTATTATTCCTTCTGTTGCTGGGTTAGCATGGCTAGCTTGTCCATCTTATTGGAGAAAGATCAGGTCAAAGTGATCTCTTCTCAGCTCACACCGCAGCACCAGCACATCATCCTAGCCTTGTCCTACTCAGCTCACAGGAAACATTGGGCCTAGCACTAGGTAGCATCAACATGCTAACAGCTAAAATTTCATGCATAAACTGTGTCCATAGTTACACCTAGAATCTCTGGTCAAATATAGGGGCCAAAAATGTGAAAACACCACTGGAAATGCAACCAGTTTGGTGTGTATGGCCAATAAATATGACATTAAAAGTAACAACAGGCTCCGACTACGTAGATAACTAAAAAAAGAAGAAGAAAAGACGAAGAGAGAGCTGCTGCAACTAGCTGCCACTCGAGCAGTGCTTAGCAAGTTTTTGTCCTGTCCCTCTGATACCTCGTTAGTAGATTTACAACATTAAGAGCTCACACTGATGTTTCAGAAAACACTTATTTCAGCTTCTGTCTGAAACAGGTTGCTTTAGCTGCTGTCTCTTTAAGGCTTCCCCTTCCCTCTGATTGGCCGTCCCTCTGGGGGCCTGTCAGGGTGGAGCTATGGGTAGACCTTGGTGTTTGAGGCCCTTCCCTCCAATGTGTTACGAACCAGTGAGGAGATCTCTATGTGATGACCTCATCTTTCAGCAAGTCTCGTTAAGATCTCGTAGAATGTGAAATATGGTAAAGCATGTGGCAGGTGTCAGAAAACGATGACACGGAGCTTTGGTGTTGATTGGACACAGAAGTTTACACCAGGCTTAAGAGCTGAAACTGTTAATTCACTGTGACATTGACCCTCAGTAACGTTAGAGAACTGGATCTGAAACAGGAAGTCATCATCAGCGTGTCTATGAAACCACCAACAGCGCTTTGTTCAGTGCCCAGCAGCCTGTCTCTGAAAACAGAAAAACAAACTGTTCCTCACAAAGCGAAAGACCTGTACGGTGTATGTTTTCTGCTTTGTTGTAACTCTTTTAGTGTGAAGCGTCAGCAGTGAGTAAACTTCTGTATTCTCTGGAAAAGACAAACATTAGGGTGAGGATTTAGGAGAGGAAGAGCTCAGTGTGACCCTCCTCTGACTCTTCCTGCTGAGATGGCAGCTTTGATAGGCTGGTTACAGCCAGGTAGAGAGTTAAGCCAGAGATTAAGTGTCTAAAACGGTCCAGAATTGTCCTCTGCTTGACCTGTTAGTCTCCAGAAACAAAAACAAATTTGTTCACATGTATTGTTAGACATAGATTTTCATGACCGTAATTTTAGATGCAGGGTCAAAGCGTGTGGAAAAAGTAGCAGCTTATAGTCCGGTAATTACGGTAATTGTTGATAAATGGAAATGAGTTCATCTGCAAATTTGATTTGGCCTTTGGCCCTCTGGAGGTCTGTCAGCACAGAGCTATGGGTGCCTTAGTGTTTTAGGCCCACCCCTCAAATGTGTCTCAAACCATTTAGAAGATCACGCTCCTGAAGATAACTCTGGTTCCTGACAAAAGATCTCGCTCCAGTTCATCATCAGGGGTCTGCAACCTTTACTTTCATAGGAGCCATTTTGCCTTAGCTCACCTGGAGCAAAGTCTTTCTTTACCCATAAAATCAACTTTGACTTCACAATGAAAGTGTATTAAATTCTGTACATAGCTGAAATCTAGCAAAAAAAGAAAAAAAAATATATAAACCAGAAGCTTTGGAACTTAAAAAAAATAATAACTATTTCCAAGATGTCAAATTTCAGAAAATTTTAATTAGCCAATTTCTAAAAGTTAAACAAAATATAATTTAAAAAAAAACAGCTAAAAAAACAGTTTTGACATTTCAATTATTTGCAAAAAAATTTGAATTTAAAAAAGATTTAAAAAATCTTGAAAGTCAAAAATTTGCAAAAAGAAATTAAATACTAAAAATGTTAAATGTCAACAGCAAAAATCTTTGAAATGATCAAAAACTTGCAAAAACTTCATACCTTATTTGAATTTCAAGTTTGCAAAAAGGTCAAACAATTTTTGAAATCAAAAAAATTTGCATAATTAAAAAAATCCTTTAGCAGTAAAATTAACTTTGACTTCACAATTAAGAAAAAAAAAGTGTATTAAATTCTATACAAAGCAAAAAAAATAATCTAAACCAAAAACTTTGGATATTAAATTATTTAAAAAAAAAATTTAAGATTTCAAATTACAGAAAATATTAATTATTGACAATTTGCAAAAGTTTAAAAATGATAAAGTCTGAAAAAACTTAAACAAAAATATAGTTTTGACATTTCAATAATTTGAAAAAATCTTAACACTTAAAATTTAGCAAAAAATGGCAGTTTACAAAATTAAAAAAAAAAAAAGTTGCATTTTTCTCAAAAATTTGAACAATCACAAAAATTTTAGGAAGTTGGGAACAGCAAAAATCTGTAAAAATTTTAAAAACTTGCAAAAATGTCATACACTTGTTATATTTAAAAAATTAGCTAAACTTTCAAACAATTTTTGAAATCAAAAAAAATTGCATAATTGAAATAATCCTTTAACAGTTAAATTTACTTTGACTTCACAATTAAGAGAAAAAGTGTTTTAAATTCTATACGAAGCGAAAAAATGATCTGAACAGAAACTTTGGATATTAAATTATTAAAAAGACTATTTTAAGATTTCAAATGACAGAAAATATTAATTATTGAGAATTTGCAAAAGTTTAAAAATGATAAAGTCCAAAAAAACAACAGTAAAAAAATAGTTTTGACATTTCAATAATTTGAAAAAATTTTAACATTTAAAAATTTGCGAAAAATTAGCAGTTTTCAAAATAAAAAAACATTCAAAAAGTTGCATTTTTCTCAAAAATTTGAACAATCACAAAAATTATAAAGTTGAGACAGCAAAAATCTGTAAAAATTTTAAAAACTTGCAAAAATGTCATACACTTGTTGTATTTAAAAAAATTGCTAAACTTTCAAACAATTTTGGAAATTAAAAAATTCGCATAATAAAAAAATCTTTTAGCAGTAAAATTAACTTTGGCTTCACAATTAAGAAAAAAAAGTGTATTAAATTCTTTACAAAGCAAAAAAATGATCTAAACCAAAAACTTTGGATGTTAAATAAAAAAAAAAGTAATAATTATGATTTCAAATTACAGAAAATATTAATTATTGACAATTTGCAAAAGTTTAAAATGATGAAGTCCAAAAAAACAAAAAAAAAAAAATAGTTTTGACATTTCAATAATTTGAAAAAATCTCAACACTGGCAGTTTTCAAAATAAAAAAAATTCAAAAAGTTGCATTTTCACAAAAATTTTAAAGTTGGGAACAGCAAAAATCTGTAAAAATTTTAAAAAACTTGCAAAAATGTCATACACTTCTAATTCAAAAATTTTGCAATACTTTCAAACAATTTTGAAATTTAAAAATTTTCAAAATTAAAAAGAAAGAAGCCTTTCTTTATGTGAAGTTTGATGGTAAATGTTGCGTGTTCCTCCTGTAGCTGACAGTGTGTGTGGTCTCCCCTCAGGTACACTGGAGAACCTGGAGGAGCTGTACCTCAACGACAACCCAAACCTGCACAGTCTCCCGTTCGAGCTGGCCCTCTGCAGCAAGCTGTCCATCATGAGCATTGAGAACTGTCCCCTCAGCCACCTGCCGCCGCAGATCGTGGCAGGAGGCCCCTCCTTCATCATCCAGTTTCTCAAGATGCAGGGACCGTACCGTGCCATGGTTTGAGCCCAGAGCAGCTCAATCCCAGTCCTTCTTAACTCCCAGACCCCTCCACTCGCTCTGCACTCTGTCGCCTGCCCGCACCCCTGTATGTGTATCATACACTGTAAAGAAAACAGACGGCCACAATCAGTGTCGGGGGGCAAACACAAAGAGGAGGAGCGGACGGGAGGAGGACACGTTTCTTTCTCCATCTCTGAGCAGACACTCGGGGGATCGTCGCAGACTTCTGTTTCTCTCCAGAGATGATCGCGGTCGTTGGGAGACCTCGGTGGAAGCTCATCTTTCATTCCGAATCACACAAGAGGAAAATATTTCCATCTCTTGCCAAACTGAAGATATATAAAGTTCTATATATTGAGTAACAGTGAGCTAAGTGGCGAGTCTTTAAAGCATATAAGCCGTGCTCCCATTGCCAATGTATTTACAGTAATTAAAGCAACTATTATGTGAGCAAAGATACAATTGTATGCAAAAACAAAAAGAGTCTTTGGAACTTCACATTTACTGCTGCTGCCGTCATTTTAACTTTGTCATCCTGTTCTTATGATTTGTTTTGATATGCCCGTTGTTTTTTTTTTTTTTACATCACCATCACTTTGAGATAACTTGTGTTAACTGCTTCTTGACCACAGAGAACAAAAAGGTCTAACGATGACGTGTTTATAATTTCCTTTTTTTAAAAAAAAACTGTGCCTCTGTTTGGAGTGAGCCGCCGGTTCACGTCCAAACACCTGTTGTCCATGAGAATACAAAGATATAAATTATTTCAATGATTCTTTTTTTGTATTACTGCTGTTTTCACTTTGGGTTCTTTTTTTTTTTTTAGTGTATCTTTTTGGATGTTGCATTAATCTGTAAGCGATATCACTTGTAAAATACGGTGATCTACGGGAGGTCTTTTTAAACAAACAGCAGCAGCGGTGGTCAGACGAAAACGCGGTGAATCGCGGGCGTGGTGGCGCTGTGAGGCCATCCTTCTTTCTTTGTGTGATAAAAGGTATTAAAAAAAAAGTCAAACACGGTGATGGGATGATGCTAAAAGATGTTTTTATATATGTAAACAAATCCTGGTTGTTGCCTTGAGTGCAATTTTTAGTTTACTTTGATATTATCTTCAGTGTTGGGCTGTGTAGCTGTCATTACGTCGATTATTGACCAACATATCAGACATTTAAACACACATCTCTGACGCCAGGCGAGGAGAGTGTCTCCATTAAACACCGACTTTCTTTTTTGAAACCCGACTGAAAAGAAACGTCCCACGGTTTAGCTTTTTCTTTCTTTCTTTCTTCGGTTTTGTCCCACACTGTCCCAGCAATGCTGCTGCTCTAATGCACTTTTTACCACACATTGGCATCCTCTGCAGAACGAAACAAAGCGTAGCCTCTCTGCTCAGCCTGAACGGGGGCATTCGGTCTCTTTGAGGAGTATTTTATCTCTTTAACGGTTTATCATGTACATTTTTATCTGAGGTTAAGAGTCTCATATCCAGTTTATTGCAGATCAGGATTGTTTATGAATCAGTTTCTTTTTTTTTAAATGATGAAATGTGTATTTAGTTAGTATTATTTCACGTGACTGTACATTAAAAATCCCAACTAAAGGTAACCAACCAAACTTTTTTTATTCTTTACAAACGTGTTGCATCCCTCCTCTTTGCTCAATCATGATTCTGTTTTCGTATGGGTCGACTTTCTTGCAGCAGCTTTTTTGCGTGATCCAGAAAAAACGATGTAACGCTGCTGCTTCTTTACCAGCAGAACATGTCGCTGCTTTTTTGTTTTTGTTTTCTTGGTGGATTGAACACATGCTGTACGAGACGCAGGGGGAAGGAGGCGGGGGATGAATCCACTGAGCTTTCCCGCTTTGTTTTGTTTTTTCCTCTCACAGATCAAATCGTTCGGACGCAACGATGAGACGACACAACAAGGTGCATATTTGAGCTTAAAACGCAATTTCAGTATAAGACTGTCAGAAAAAAAAGACAAAAAAAAAAATGTAAAAAGGGCTTTCTGTGTTCACGGAGGCATTGCATTCCTGGGTTTTCTATAAAAGCTTTGGAAGTTTCTTTGTTTGTGTATTTTACTTTTAGCTGTAAACAATTGTGTGACAAATGCCTTCAACGAGTACTCAAAGTGAGATGTGCATTAGGTGTGCAGCGGAGTGCTGTGACCCATTTTTACATTCAGTCTCTTTTTACTTTGTCATGTGCCATTCTGTGAGGGAGGAGGAGGAGGAGGAGGAGGAGGAAGGATTGTAGTCTGAATGTGGCGTGAGGTGGGGCCGGAGCGTCTGTGTCGATCAGAGCGATGTGTGGGATCACCTGGAGCGTATCGGTGTTTATTTTTATATTCCCTGACCCCGTGTGAGCGTGGAGGAGTCATTTTTGCTCCCCTCTCCCTCCTCATCTGTTGTTTTTTCCTCGCCTGGTTGCTCGTGGGGTCCGGATCAGGCGTTTCTACATAACGGACTTTGAATTAGTGGCTCTTTGGTGTATCTGCAAACGCTCCCTTTTTGTATATTGCAAAGGGTCTCGAAGCGTTGTGTGGCGATGCTTCTCCTACTTAATCTACATTGACAAGCAGCCTTAATGGTCTTTTTCTGTGTTTGTTTGGCTATTCCTTGTGTCTATGGCCACTGACTGTACTTGATGACAAGCAACTGGTCGTTCTGATGTAAATCTGTCTTTTTTCCTTTCTGTACAGTGACCTGGCGTTATGTTAGACTCAGTATTACAAAAACCTGTAATGTGATGAGAGTTTGGCATAAAAACGTGGAGTGCAATGGAAGATAATGCCATTATGCTACAAAGTGGATGTGCATTAGCTTGCATCTCACTTGTTTTCAGCATTAAAGGGCAGTTCCGCTAAAATTTGACTGTCTGCAACACAAATTAGAGAGACGTCCTGAGACTGTTTAAGCACAGAAATTTCCACTTCTCAATCAAATCAAGTCCAAAGCAGCGGAATAGCCCTTTAATGCGCCACCCATCACCCCCCCCCCCTTCTCTTTCTCTCGTCCGAACTTTCCCCCCCGACGTGCACCGAGCAGAAGGTTCCAGCTCCACACGCAGATAATCGCTCTTCTTCTTCTCTCCTTTTATTTGACGCCGATAAAGGGATCTGGGTCCACGGATTGAGCAGGTGCAGACATGACTACCTCTATGTGAGTCTTCATTGCAAACCACAGTGACCAACATCCAGTCTGAGGTGTTTCTACCTGTGTACATACAAAGGCGCAGGATGGCGCGGGATGGCGCGGGAACTCGGATCTGGACCAGCAGTTTCACTTAGCATCCTTCTGTTCGTTGGTTTCTCTTTTTGAAGTGTTACTTTGACGAAGAAACAGGAAGAATACTCTGACGCGTGCGCTCGTTAGAAAGGAAAACTTAATCAATGCCGCCCCATTGTAAGACGCTCTCCTGAAACCAACTGGCTGCAGAGTGGTTCTCTGCAAACAAGTGAAAATGACCATGTTTGGCGATGTTCTGTATGTACATACATCTTTTTAACTGTAATAAACGATAAATATTTACAAATTTAGCTCGTGTGCTCTTTGTGCTTTTCATTATAGTATCTTATTATTTACAGCTTGAATCTATTTTTCCCTCTCTGGTGTTTTGGAAGACCCCAATTTTAGCTTCTGTGTGAAACGCTTTGCTGTAGCTGCTGTCTCTTTAAGGCTCCCTGCTCCACAAACCCCCTTCACTCTGATTGGCCAGCCTTCTGAAGGTATGTCAGTACAGAGCTATGGGTGCCTTGGTGTTTAAGGCCCACCCCTTTAAATGCGGCAAAAACCATTAGGCAAGTCATGTAAAGATCACACTCCTAAAAATAGTTCTGGATCATGAAGATAGATCCTGCTCTTATTGATCCATCTAGCCTGTGTAGATCTTGCTTGTATAGATCTAGATCAGGGGTCTGCAACCTTTACTTTCATAGGCTCACCTGAATTATAGTCACGAAGAGCCATAAAGTCTACTTTAGCTTCACAATACAGACTACAAAGTGTATGAAATTCTATACATAGTTGAAATCTAAAAGAAAAAAAAAAAAAAAACGGAAGAAAAAAAAAGATCTAAACCAAAAATTTTGGAACTAAATGTTTCCTAAAAAAAAAGAAAAAAATAATACAAAAAAATCAACAATTATAAGATTTTAAATTTTGTGATTTTTTTTTATTTTTCACAATTTGCCAAATTAAAAAAAAAAACGAAAAAATGCCTAAAAAAAACTTTTTTGACATTTAAATCATTTTCAAAATTGTTAAGTTGAAAATTTGCAAAAATTTTCATTTACAAAATTATGTCAAAAAAATTTAAATTTAAAAAGTTTGCAAAAAAAATTAATTAAAAAATGCAAAAATTTGCAAAAAAATTAATCCAAAAAATGTCAAATTGGGAACAGCAAAAATCTGCAAAAATTTCAGAAACTTGCAAGAATGCCATAAATGTATAGCATCTCAAAAAAGGCAAAAAATTTCAAAAAATTTGATATTTTAAAATTTTGATTTTTTTTGATAGTTTAAAAAAAAAAAGTAAAAAAATAATAAAAGTATTAAAAATTTTGCAATTTTTTTAAATTAGAAATTGTAATTTTTTCAAAAAACTTCAATAAGTTTGAAATTTCAGAAATTTGCAAAAACTTAAAAAAATTTGCAAGAATGTATGATAATGAAAACATATATTGGTAATATTGGACGACTCTGAAGTAGTAGAGTATTTAGTTTGACAAAATGTTAACGCAAGATTTCATTGGGTGTCTGTGTCTTTAATCATCAATACCCTCTGTAAGAAAAATTAAAAAAATATATTTTAATAATATTTTTTTAAGCTATAAGGAGCCACTGCAGAGGAGTCAAAAAGCTGCATGAGGCTCCTGAGCCACAGGTTTGATCTAGATCTTACTTGATTATCAAGATCTCACTTGAGGTTAGATCTTGCTCATACATGAAGATCATGCTGGTAAGAAACGATCTGACCTGTGGAAAAAAATCTCCCACATTCATGAAGATAGATCTCTCTTGTCTAGACCTTGCTTATTTGCATGCATAGATCTTGCTTGTATAAATCTCCCTCGTTGATCGTGTAGATCTCACTCGCTTGTGAAAGTTCTGACTGGTGAAGTTGGATCTTGCTCAGGGAGACAGGAGTTGCTTGTGAAGATCTCACACAATAACATAAAAGATCACACACGTGATGATTAAAAAGATTTCACTTGTTAAAATCTCACTCATACAGACGGGTGGGTAGATGGACGTCATGGTCTGCTCAAAGGTGACAGAAGTGCCCTGATGTCTTCCAACGTCTAGTTAAAACAATAAAAAATCTGATTTAGTGCAAAACTTGAACAAAGCTGTTGTATGTTTGTCTCTTCCTCCTCCAGCCTCCACTGCAGCAGCAGGTGATTGGACTCACCTGAGCCTGATCAGTAATCAGGAGGAGAACGCAGAGAGGAGAAAACCTCAGAGCGTGTGGTGTTTCTCTCTGTTTCTCTCAGTGTTTAGCTCGTTTTGTTTTTTATTTAAAGCCCTGTGATCACTGTTCAGCGTTTGTGTTTGTTTTTTCCTGGATAAAGACTCTGTTTCCCATGAGCACCATCAGGACTTCAAAGCATGCAGTTGTTTCTGAGCGAGGATCTTCTTCTCTTTTTTAAAGACCGCCTTTTCCCAGGATGCAAAGCGATTTGGTAATGTATTAATTTTACTGTCACTCCTCTTTCATCCTGTAGCTGTCTTTGGAGTCACAACAGAAACAAATTAATGTTTTTATTTCACCTGTGTTACAACATTAACACCACACAAGGATTCACAATCTGATATCCCATCATGAGCTGAAAGACGTCACAGATAAAACACGTTTTCAAAGAAAACATTCAACTAGTTTTTTTAAAGAAACTGTTTTTCCTCTCACGTCAGGAAAATACCCTTTACCTGTTATTTTTTCTTTAATTCAAAGTACAAGTGTAAAATAATAATTTTAAAAAAACAGATTTAAAGGGAATTTTATTGATGATATAGAGACATAAACTAATTTTTCTAAGTGTTGCATTCTTTACATAATTTACATTTATTTATTTCTTATTTCTTCATCCATTTTTTATTATTATTATTATTATTATTATTATTATTATTATTATTATTATTATTATTATTGATAATAAATTATTTTTCTCCATTTTATTTCGTTACCTTATTACTAAATTTATCTTTTTATATTCATTTTTTAGCTTCATTTTTATTTCATCTATGAATAAATTAAATAAATAATAATTTAAAAAAAACTTTATTTATGCAACACTTTTCAAAAGCAGAGTAACAAAGTGCTGCACAAAATGAAACAAACAGTCAAAGAAATTAAAGAGAATGAAAGAAAGAGGAGTAAAAGAGAAATGTGAGAAACAAAAGAAAATAAATAAATTATTATTATTATTATTATTATTAATAATAATAATAATAATTATAATAAACAAAAGGTAAAAACCACCATATAAGAAAGAAAAACCTCAGAAAAATAAATAAATTAAAAAACAGTAAAACCATTAAAATTGATTTAAACTACAAAATATTAGAAATTAATACCTGCCTATGTACTGAGACAGAAAAAAGTTAAAGGAAAAATAAAATCAAAGAAATGTAGCATTTTAACAATTAAAACATGCTCAGTTAAAATCTCCAGTAAAAACTCATCCATAAAAATGTGTCTTTAAGAGATTTAAATGAGAACAAAAACATGTATTTCTCTAAAGCCAAAAATTAAACAGAAAAAAAGGAATTTTGCATTCTGGGAAAAAAAAATCCTGCTAAGCCCTTTAAAACGGTGAAAAGTGATTTGCCTGCTTTAAGGGAACTGTTCTGTAAATAAATGAGTTACTTTTTATTTATACGTCTTACTATAATGTGCAAAAAAAAAAATATATATATATATATATATATATACAAGTCCCAGTGCTGGTTGGATTCATCAACCAATCACATTTCAGGGTTTCAAACTTTTTTTTTTATTGTTAAAAATTCAACAGATACAGTTTTCATTTGCATAAGAAGAAAAACAGTTGAATCTATGAATCCATTAAAGACACATTAAATAGCAGAATAAGACATAAAGCACATACAAGAGACAAGACAACAACAAATAATGTTTCTTTAATATAAATACACTCTCAACTTTAAACATACAAGAATCAAAACAACAAACAAAACATACCCCAACCTTCAAATAAATAAATACATAAAACAAACAAACACAGATAAGATTGTATCATAGCAGTTCATGAATTTAATCTACTTCCAGAGCGATATTCCCAGGATTAACTTCATGTAGCATTTTGAAGTTCCTCTCTGGCTTTGTTGGTGAAACAGTATCTGTGAGGAAAGAGCCAGACTGTAAACTGATTAACAGCCAGAGGTTTGAGGATGTTCACTTGGGAAACAGACAAACAGATGAATCACAGAAGCAGAGTCCCTGCTCCAGTGCAACACCGCCCCCTGCTGGACAAACTGCGTCTCACTGCTGGAGCACCTGAGTTCACTGACACCCAACTGTGAGGAGAAAAGAGAGGAGTTAGAAACATTTTATCAGATTCATCTTCAGGGTGTCTACACCACCCTCCTCCTCTCACCTCCTCTCACCTCCAGCTGCTCCTCCTCCCTGCCTCAGTCCTCCTCCTCCTCTCCTCTTCCAGGAGACGACAGGTGTCACTGTATCCTTGCGCTTCAGCTGCGCCCCCATGCATCAACAAACGCTGCAAACTCCTCATGTTTACCCCAAACAGTGAGTCAGACTCTCCTCCGTCAGAGCAGACGGACAGGTAAGTCAGGCTGGCTCGCGCTCACACCAGCTGTGTCACCTGTGTCACCTGTGGGCGCTTTTATAACCCACGGTCCTCTCCGCTACAGCGTCTCCTCTCACGTCAAAACGCGCGTTACGCTCAGGTGACAGGTGTGCTGAGTCCTTGTTTTCCTCTTTCCTGTTCAGGAGGGGAGCTGGCGCGTGCCCATCTGCACCGGAAGAGAGGTGCGTGTGACGTCAGGGAGCGCTTTCACGCTCAGGTGCTTGTCCTGCTGACAGTGTGTGAAGGTAAGTGTGTCACTGAGACCAGCGTTCTGTTTGTTTAAGAGGAACACACACACACACACACACACACACACACACACACACACACACACACACACACACACACACGAAGTAGCCTACTGAAGGAGAGGTGTTCATGTGGAGGGAACTTTTTCCTACAGACAAGTTCAGAGAGTGTGTGTGTGTGTGTGTGTGTGTGTGTGTGTGTGTGTGTGTGTGTTTATCATTGGATAAATTATCACACATCTTTTCATCACATCATCAAAATCCGTAATCTGCCCCCAGAGCTCCCAGCATCCTCTGGGGCACGCTATCATCATCATCATCATCATCATCCTCATCATCTTCATCAGTCATCACCTGTTTGAGCCCCAGAGTCAATGAATCTCACACAAACACACATTTCCCACAACAATCACAGCATGAAACACACACTCACACACACACACACACACACACACACACACACACACACACACACACACACACACACACACACACACACACACACACACACACACACACTCGCTGTGTAACACACATTACAAAGCGCTCTCCAACTGAAGGAACTTTTAGTTTCTGGAGCTGAGTCTGCAGAGTCCAGCTGCAGACCTCACCTCTGGAGCCTCTAACCTGCAGACGTAAAGCTCCGCTGTCAGACAGGAAATAAACTGAATAATTTCAAAATAAAATGTTTTTTCCAATTCCAGTCAATACTTATCGTATTAACACACTCCAGTTCCTGATTTGGTTGAAAAAAAAAAGAAAAAAAAAAAGTGAGATGCACTCTTTATGTGAAACACATTTAAAAAAAAAAAGCTTCTGATGAAGCTTGGCTAGATAAAACCCAATAAAAGGCACGTTTTTATTCTGTCATTTTTTATTTATTTTAAGCATATTGAGATAAAAAACAGCACATTAAAATTGATTTTTAGCTTTTTTTTTTTTTATTATTTTTTTTTTAACATTTCTGGTCCAAATGTGTAACAAATTACAACATTACTAAGGCCAATGGCGGAGGTTGAGGTCTGGAGGATAGAGGCAAGGCAAGTTTATTAAATAGCACATTTTAGAAAAGTTCTTTACAGAGAAAATATATTAAAAGGAAACAAGTAAAATTCAACAAAGAAGCAGATTAAAAATGACAAAGTACAATAAAACAACAAATCAAATTAAAAGAAAAAAAAAAGAAAAAAAAAAAACAGATTTTAAGATAAGACTTGCAGTGAAGAGTTGCCAATTTTTTTTATTTATTTTTATTTTTCTTTAAGGTAAGTAATTGAAATGAATTGTTTAATTGCACTAATACAGGCAGCTGTAACAAGGTGTCTTCAATCTAGTTTTAAAGGAGCTCGAGAGGCGATTTCTGCAGCTGTACACTTCTCACATTTCCACTTGGATTACTCAATCAGACCAAAGTGGGAAAAGATTAAAAAAAAAAAAAGAAAAGAAAAAGTAATTGCAATGCATTGGAAGACCAGTAGAGGGCTGAGAGAACAAAACAGAGGCCATTTGGCAAAAATGACACCATAGAAGGAGACGAACCTGCTGGTGTCTCTATGTGCAACACGTGTGGAGGGATGTTTAGATCGTGTTTTATTGCGATCGCTGCAAAATCATTTCCAAAAGTCTCAAAAGTGACTTCAAACCAAACCAGTCAGTCAGCTCTGTGTGATCTTACTGTGGACAGAGAAGGGAATAAAAACACTGCAGGTGCTCCACCTATCAAAACTGTCAGCTTGGTCTGTGACATTTTTGGTAAATTAGAGAAATTTTCTAATATTCAAACATTTGTTCTCAAATATTCCATTAGTTTCCATATTAATGTCTTTGAACACAAATTAGTGGATACGTGGAGGCTGAAAATGTTACCCATCAGTCAGAAATGCTTATGGTTAAAATAAAAATGTCCATTTGAAAAAGTATGTTTGTACATCAGAATCAGTGTATGTGCCCTCTTCTGCCTGGATGTTGATGTTTGGGTTGTATCGGTACAATTTCTGGGCAGAGAGTGGGTGTGGTTACATCAGCCAATCACAGCATCTCGTGTGCAACTGGCTTTGAGTGTTGATTAGCTCGTGGAGGAAGCAGCTACGCAAGCAGACGTAGCTCGGAGGAAGAAAAACAACCAGAGTGAAACAAAACTCCAAACAGATAAAACTTTTTCCTAAACAAAGGCGAAGCTTGGCTCGACAGGAAGTTGGTCTTCTTAGTGTTTTTTTTTTTTTTTTTTTTTTTTTTTTTTTTTTTTGTAATGTGCAATTAAGTTATTACAGCACTGAAGATTCTTTTGTTTTTTTAAATCCTTTTTTTTTTTTTTTAAATCTTTTTTTAGTATTACCAAAGTACAATTAACAACATACACAGAGTTTTTTGGCACTATGGTGCTGTCATTAAACTGAAAGTTGGACATATTCCAGATTTTATCCGGGGCTCCACAACGAAATATGTTTTTATTCTCCTGTTTATGGTTAACGGAAGTCAGACCTGCGCTTTACCCCTGGTTGTGTTTCTGAACCATTTTTTGTGGTATTTCTGGTTTAAATTTTTGTTTTCTCTTTTGTTTCTAACATGAATTACCGTTTCATTTGCAGTGTTGGGAAAGTTACTTTTAAAAAGTAACAAGTTATAGTTATAGTTAGTGCTGAGAAAATGTAATTAGTTACTTTACTAGTTCCTGAATTATAAAAGTAACTAGTTACTTTACTTTACTTAAAAAAAAAAAAAAAATATTGGTGGCTCAGTAACAGAAAGGTCAACTTTATCATTATAGCTACTATTTTTATGACATGTAGTGGAACAATAAAACACAACAAATAGATTAGAAACATTGACAGGAATATTTATTTTTGTACACCAGAGTTGCTCTCATCTGGCAGAGTAACAGTGACTCGTTTCTTTGTCGTGTGTTTCGTGGTCAGGTGCTTTAAAGATTGGCATTGCTGGATTTCGACGTGGATAAACGTTTCTGCCCTGGGCAGAGTTTGCATTTCACAACAATGTTTCTGTCGTCTGCCTTTACCTCCATGAATTCAAAATAATGTTTGTTCTTCCATCCTGCAAAGCTGGCGCCGCTGCCTTCCATGGTAGATGGTTGTGAGGTACTCGTCTGCTCGCTGCTGCTCATCTTGTCGTGTTTGTTTACTGTGTGTGTGCACTTGATCGTACTCATGTCTGTGTGTGTGCAGCAGCATGGGCCCGCCCAACTCTGTTTCTGATTGGCTTACCGTCAGCAGTTCCTCTGTGTTGACCAATCATCACTATCACTCGCTTTCTCAGCAGCAAGATTCATGTTAGTATGAGAGCTCATAGCTCCTCGTCCACGCGTTTGTGAGAGGAGGAGGAGGAACGCGGAGTGCTTCATTATAACGCGACTAACGCAACTAACGCACCTATTTAATTCAAAAGAACTATAACGACACTACAGAATGACAAAAGTAACGTGTTACGTTAGAAGTTACAGAGAAAAGTAGTTTTGTTAGGTAACGTAATGAAAAATAATCGTTACTTCCCAACACTGTTCATTTGAAACGTGCATAATACATGTCGTGTTATGTTTTTGCAACTTGGAATTTCAGTGGCTTTGTCTTTTTTTAATTTATGATCAAGAAATCACCTCTAATGTGTCCTGGACATCCTCTCACCACTTTTACAGAAAAAAGGCGAACGTTAAAAATGAAGCTTTCTTCACTGCGGTATAAACAATACGTGATGCAGGATCCCTCAGGTTGAACTTATCTTTTCAGTGAGTGACTAAAAACAGCAGCTTGGAGGTGGAGTTTTCTGTCTGCGTCTTTACTCTCACCAGCAGAGGGCGCTGCCCCCAAAGACGCCGAGCGTTTCTGGAGGTATTGAGGTCAGATATTCACACGTACATCGGCTGCACTGTTAAGTGACATTACTGCCAGACAACAACAGTAACAGCCTCACTTTAAATGGAAGTCTGAAGTCTCCCTGTGGACATTTTTTTCAGTGTGAGAAATACAATGTGTGGCGGGACAAAAGATCCAAAAGAGTGACTGTCACGCTCAATGCGTGACACTTGAGAGCCCATCTACAAACGTCTACAAAATCTGGCTACGTCGAAATTTCATTTGTGTTTCATTGAGATCTGGTATCATTGGCTCTAAGGGGCGCCGAGTTCCTTCATGGTGTCGTACAGCTGAAAAAGTGAAAAAATAGACGAAGAAGACCAACTTCCTGTTTGCCTTTTCCGCTATGTGTTGACGATATGGCGACGCTCAGTCCCTGCAGATGGGTGCTCTTGAAAAATTTGGAGGCGTCACATTCAACTTCTGCAGCTATTCTCCTCCAAACGATGTCTTTGTGGTTTTTATGTCTTTGTGGTTTTTAGACAAACACAATCAGTGTTGAGTGTTTTGGTTTGTGACCGGTCAACAGCGGGCGTTTTGATTGGTGGGATGTGTCCTCGTCGCAAGCAAAACTTTGGAAAAATCGACCTTAGTCTGAAAAAACTTTGTTCAGTGAAAGAACTTTTGCTGGTGTGAAAGTTTGCTTTGAAAAACAGAAGGTTGGAAAAAAAAAAAAAAACGTGCAAAATATTTGCGCATCTGGTGAGCAAAGTGCTTTAGCTTTCTGCTAACCAGGTATGTGTCAGATACCTGTGATTAGCTTGTGCTAACGTGCTAAGTCAGGTGCACGGCTCTCGTCTCTCCCACATGGAAGCAGAATGCTACAGGTGGTTGCTGGGTTAGTGGGAGTGTTCATGTAGTCATGGTCAGAGGCTGTGGGTGTGGGCTGCCGCTGGCACTGAGCCACATTCAGGCCACTTTTGTGGTGTATTTTAATCTTTTCTCCTGTTTAATTTGACTCAGCACACATTAATGATCTTTAAATACCTAGATACAATACATTTTAGGGCTGTTTTTTTAACGCGTTAATTAGATTAATTAATTACACCGCAAATTAATGCGTTATAAAAATTAACGCAGATTAATCTGGATCCCAAACCCGCGAGGCGTTCAAAGACACACTTATTTTCAAATGTCTGGCATTTACAAACCGTTTGTCCTGCTTGGAAAAAGTGGTGTTCCCGTCAGATTTTCAAATTTCCGACGGTCCCTGAATGTATCACATCTAGCAACACGCTTTGAACCAGGGGGGGGGAAGACAGAGCGCTGTTAAGGGGACTGCCGTCCACATCTCGTTTATTCACACGTCCTTTTTGAAAATCTACAGAAAATCAACCGTTTGCTCAATTCTGTAAAAAACAGATAATTTTAAACTCTTTACTGCATCAAACAAGCCCTGAATGATCGATATATATCCAGTATTTAAATCTAAAGAATTCTTTGAAAATTTCCTTCCATCTTCCTGGTGTCATGTTTCAGCTTGGGGCTGCTCTGCACCAATCAGCAACAGTTTGTGTGTTCAGAGCATGTTAAACTGAGAATACTTCACTTTTCTTTGATCCAAGACTTGAAAAAAGTGTTTTGTACATAGTTCCTCACAGTTTTTAGCCTTTAGCCCTGGTTCTCCTGACCTCATAGAAGTATAGAAGTTCATATTGCAGTGAAAATTGAGTCCACACCGAGTAAAAATGTGAACAGAAGCAAAAAAAACCGTCCTAAAAATCAAATCAGTTTATCTTAGGTGCAGGACTGTGTAGATTTTGTAAAGATAGAACCATAAAACTCTTTTCATGTGTTCCTTATGCCTCAGGGTACCTTAAATGTGTTGTATATTCCCACCTTATTTTTAAATGTTTTTAATGTAATTTTAATGTCCTGGAATTCAGATTCTTTATTTTAGGACCTTAAGCAGATATGAGATTAAAATGCGATTAATTAGATTAATTAATCACAAATCCTGTAATTAATTAGATTAATTTTTTTAATCCCCTGACAGCAGTAATAAATTTATTTAACTATGTCAACAACAAAACAAAATCCAGAGTTAAAACGAGCCACATTCACCTGATAAATCCAGAAAGAAAGTCGTATCTAAAGATCTTGAAAGACAAAGATCTGCCAGTGGGGTTAGAAAAATACATGTTTAGTTTTCCTGTATTAATAAAGATCAATAATAAAGATTTCTTTTTCCTATTAGAATTAATTCAGTGGTCTGCATGTGCAATTTAAGCCAACAAATAGGAGCAGGATTTAGATTCAACGACTGTTTTGCTTCCCTTCATGATTAATTCAAAAGCTCGGTGGAGTACGTCACTGGAGAATAATGAACGCTGAATAGAAACCAGAGAAAAGCAGAAAAGAAACAACATCAGAAAGCAACAACCAAGGTCAGAAAGAGACAGGAGTGCATCCAGCGAACCAACGTCAGCGGCGTTTGAAGAAAGACGCAGAACAACACTGAATTATTCTCGGCAATGTGAGCAAAATGTGTTTCCAGGACTCAGAGCGTCCTCAGGGAGGAGACGTTAAAGCTGAGGACAGAGTCACTGAGTCTAAAGAGGGACTCCGCACACTTCCTGTGGACCTCCTCCTCCTCCTCCTCCTCCTCCCAGGGTGGTTTTAAATTTACCAGAAGAGAGGAGCAGAAACGTGGTATAAAAGTAAACGGCCCAGAGCCGGAGTGTCTGTGGCGAGGGATGGAGTCTGGTTCCAGGAAGACTGCGGGAGACGTGATGAATCCCCTGATGGATGAAATCTGCAGAAATGTTGTTGCTGTTTATTGTTTGATTTGCTGAAATGATGCAGTCTCGCTGAGCGTGGAGCAGGAGCAGTTTCTGTCTTTCTGAGCGTCACTGATGCTGGCTGTAACATCTGCTGTGATCAGCGTCTGACGTCGTTTCATTAACGATCAGTAACCACCGAGCAGAGGCCGCGTCAACCCGTTATTCACCAGAAAAATCTGAAGGTTGTCGTTATTTTAACGGATTAGAAAAACCAGTCCATCACTTTCATCCTCACACAACTGTTCATTAATCACATACAGCCCCTGCAGTTCACCTCCTGTCCAGTTGGTGGCGAGCATGCATAATTAATGAGGTCTTATGTTGTCCTTTTGTTGCTGACAGCACTTTTGCGGCTGAAATACACCAGATCTGTCTGCGGTCCGTCTCCGCTCCGGATCAAATAGGTTTCCGTATCCTATTTACAATCAGACTTAAATTGTCTCACGTTAACACCTTAGCCAGTCTGATTCACCCTGATCTGATTGTATTTTGGGTTGGATTGTAAAAGGTAGTCTACGCCGATTGATAATTCGCTCCGTGCTCCATGTAAACGGCTGAGTGGAGCTAACATAGGCATGTAAGTGACGTTGGCAGAGCAACACATGGCCAAACAAAAACAAACAGAAAAACTTGACACAATAAGCATCACCACCAAAACACAACGTGGATCCATCTTCCCAGAGTAAACAGGAAGCAGGACGTGCACCTCTTCTTCTCTTAGACATTTACAGGTAGTGGCAGAATGATGTAATGCGCAGGTCAAAAAAAAACAAAAAACAATACAATCGGATTCAGCTAGGGCCATGTACACACGGTTGAACGTGGATCTCTTTACTTCATAAATACAGATCAAATCAGATGCACTTAATTCGATCAATTTCAAGCCAATAAATCAAGCACAGCAGCATTGTTTCCAGGCTCTCATAGCCCCTCTGTTCAGAACGCTCTGATTTAGTGGGCGTGGCCTTCATATGTAAATGAGCCACCGCTGATACCGCCCCGCTCTTCCACGTCACTGAGAGCGGTGCCACGAGCTCCGAGTGCACAATGTTTAGAAAACAGAGAAGCTCCTTTACCGTAACATTACAGGCTAAAACAACAGGCGAACTGCAGCTAAAGTTAGCATCCTGAAGCTAACACAGAGACAGGGGGGACACTGAGGAAAAGCTCTTCCATCTGCTCCACAGCACACAGCATTTAAAATACTCACATTTCCAGGGTCCCAGGTTTGTTGGAGGATGGTTGGTAATGCGCCTGGATTCAGGACCAGTCTATTGGCTAGCCCTCTGTTGGACTGTCCAAAGTTGGAAAAGCAGTCGGCCGTGAAGTGATGAGCACACACATGCTCAGTTTTACTGAGTGTAGCTGGAACATTTCCTGATAAATGAACTCTAGACACTTAGTCTGTCTTCTTCTGAGATGGGAAGCTTGAGCATGGAGCTATGTGGCTGTTTACAGCCAAAAACAGAGCAGTGATGGCTCTTCAACTTTGGCATTCTCCTCCCCGCTGCAGTGGGAAGAGGAGTGGGCGGGAGGGGGTATCTGCTCCGGTGGACCAATCAGGTCAGACTTGCTCCTGATTGGTCAAAAAAGGGAATCGCTGATATCTGCAAATCCCCAAATTCCAAACAGCTGGTTTTAGGTCAGGATTTTACATTCACAAGCTCTACTAAGAACAGGTTTGGTCATTAAATATCACATTTTGTGGGCTGGGTGGAAAGACAAAGACCCACAAATTTCACTAAAAGACTTAATGAAGTGATTTTTGCAGAATATGGGACCTTTAAGATGCAGATTGAGCCGAGCTGTGTCAGGGCCTCATGCCGGTGTGTTTGTCCATCAACAATATGAAACATAGAAGGCTCAGGAGCAGACATTGGGCTCGATATTTTTATTGTCCATCATTGTGACGGACTGGGTCATAAAAATTCTGTCATAATCATTAATAATAATCCCTCGATTAAAAAAAATTGATGATGAGACCTTTTAGATATGAATTATCTGTTTTGGCTTGTCCCGATGTATGGGTTAGGCCGCCTCAGAGATGTGTACACAGATCGTTTTCAGTCACAGACCAAGGAGTTCTTGGTCTTCCCACATCAAACAGACTTTAGGAGCCAGACCAGGAGTCAACAGGTTTGAGGTTTTAAAGCCCAACATGAATGGATAGAGACTTATCAATGGAGGGCTTCTAGTTTGCCTGAGATGGTTTGAGCCGTGATGGATCCTCTGCCAATCCTGTGGTCTAGCAAAGGCTAATTACCTAGCACCGCTAGCACCAAAAACATAATCCAACCATCACCCAAATAATCTGAAAGATCAGTGTTTTTTATTTTCTGTATCACCTCAGAGTGAGCCCCTGCTCCTGGAGGTGGTTCAGGCATCCCTGACGCCTCCTTGGGGAGGTGTTTGGGCATGTCCAGCTAGGAGGAGACCCTGGGGTAGACCCAGGACACGATGGAGAGATTATATCTCTCAGCTGACCCGGGAACACCTCGGTATCCCCCCTGGAGGAGCTAGCAGAGATGGTCTGGGACAGGGGCCACTGATCTTCACTGATGGCATTGTTGACCTGAACCCAGATAAGCGGTGGAAGATGGATGGATGGATGGTTGGATGGATGGATGGATGGATGGATGGCACCCCTCAAGCTTGTTTAAGTGTTGAAACTAAATTCTTTCTTTAACAGTTTATCAGCATTTTTTTTTTAACTTGGGCTTTTACGTGTAGTCTGACTGTCCTGTTGGGTCTTTTGGTTGTATTCTTCGCTGGCCTTCAGTTTCAGAAAGCAAAAGTAAAGCAAGAGGATAATCCATGGTTTTTAAAACATTAGTTGTTTTAGACCGACTATGAAGAAATTTGTAGGTAATCAAAGGAAACGGTTACTGGGAGGTGTATCACTTGTGGTAGTGTCAGAAGTGGACTGCAGCGCCACCTTCTGGATTGGAGTCACGCTCATACTGTGGTGAAGATGTGACCATAAAATAGTATTACCACGTCTGCTAAAACTACAGCGTTTTAACTGCTAATTCACCATGTAAAGCCGAGCTGCTCAGCAGAGCAGAGTCCCTGCATCCAGCACTCAGTCAGTCGGCTCTTGGTGGGTGTATCCTTCGGTGGCGGTTGTGTGACTAACTGACATCACAGAGGAGGAGCTGCTTTATCAGATTACTCCAATAAAAAGAAAGGATCCTCGTGTCGTCACCAAGGGCGAAATCTCGCGGCCAAATGGCAATGACCTATTTTCAGAGGCATCAAATCTCGTTCTAGGATATCAGAAAAAATACAACATCTCATTTTTTGAACATTCAGGGGGTGAAAGGTCTTGTTTTCAAATTTATTATATTATATGTAAGTATTAAATCAGGGATCAGTGTGATATGTCCCCTTTAAAGGAGTCCATCAACTCCAGAAGCAACGAGTGACGTCACAGACCCTACAGGCCGTGCTGAGACCACACATGAAGAAAGAGCAGGTACCTTCCTGTGTCCCCGTCCTCTGGAGTCAGTCTGAGGTCTGCCCCCCCCACCCCCTGCTCCACCTACCCCCCTGACAGAGCTCTGGGACTCCCTCCTGGGTGGACGTTCAGAGGAGGATAAATAAATTGAGTTTGAGGGGAGTAATAAAACGCATCTGTCGGTTTCCACGTGGTGTGGCTCTGGCTGCTGCTAGGCAACGTGTGTAGCTGCTGCACTGCAAAAAGTGAGCTCAGAGAAAGAAAGATAGGAGAGTTAAAACCAGGTTTTCTTTAACCTTTCCCTCTTTCCTGTGAAAGCATCCAAACATGAACCCTCTGTAAAAGCCTTCCTCTTGTGTTTCTTATTTATTTAATTCCTCCTTTAATTATGCTAATTCCTCAGCCTTACATAGAGCACTTTGCTTTCCGAAGGTGCTGCACAAATAAACCTTCCTCCGCGCTAATTGCCTCCTCTTACGGTCATTAGGAGTGAAACATGCACAGGGACGAACATCAGCAGCACTCTGATGCAATTACGCGAGCACTCTCCTGCCGGTCCGAGGCGGCAGCCGCGCGCGCAGGGCGGTTATTCGACTTTAATGTGACGTGGATTGTAGCTTTGATGTGTTTGGCACGCGCTGGTTTGGAACGTGTGGCGCTGGCTTCATCGTGCACGTGCAGCGGGGTGTGTGGACACGCTGGATTTACGCGCGGCGAGCTCAGCGGCGCAGGTGAAGGCGGGACATTTTTTGCAGCGTGCGCGGTATAAAGGGAGGGAGTGTCGCTCTGGTTCACACTGAGGGGAGAGAGGCTCCACGCGCAGACAGACAGCAGCTCGGCAGCGCGGGATATAACACGATTAGCGCTCTATTAGGTCCGACACTGTGCTGGATACATGCAGCACAGGGATCAGAGCGAGGGGAGACACGCAGGGGAGACTTCACGCTTCATCCGCCACATGGATCTGCTCTGCTGCTCATTGATCTGCGCTCAGAAGTTACACTCCGGCTGCTTGTTCAACGCCCGTGCGTCTCTGGCACCAGAGAGGCTGCGTCTCTGCGTTCAGGTAAGATTATTCCAGGAGAGAAAAGAGGAAAAGAGGAGAAAGTGATAAAAACTGAGCTGGTGTTTGAGCAGAGGAGGAGGAAGCTCTGATTGTTCTGTCGCTGCTCGTGTTTCAGATGAACTGACAGCCTCAGGACGGATCAGATCCTGGAGGAGCAGCTCATGATGAAAGAGAAAAACCCAGGAAAGCCTGAGCGGCTGCCCCTCCAGTCCCCGCTGTGAGCCCAGCCCGCCGCCTCCTGGTGATGGTATCTGATAACCTCGGGTGAACTCATGCAGAAAGTGGGCCAATCAGCTCTGATGGGGTTTGACAACAACACCAACCGGACTCTCCCAGGCGCGGCCTCCTACAGCCTGCAGGTCTCGCTGCCGCTCACCGTGCTGGTGGGGATCATGATCCTGCTCACCGTGTTTGGAAACGTGCTGGTGGTCATCGCCGTGTTTACGAGCCGGGCCCTCAGGGCGCCGCAGAACTTATTCCTGGTGTCTCTGGCATCAGCGGACATCTTGGTGGCGACACTTGTCATGCCTTTCTCTTTAGCCAATGAGCTGATGGGATACTGGTACTTTGGCGAGGTGTGGTGCGAGATCTACCTGGCGCTGGATGTTCTCTTCTGCACCGCCTCCATCGCTCACCTGTGCGCCATCAGCCTGGACCGCTACTGGTCCATCACACAGGCCATCCAGTACAACCTGAAGAGGACGCCGAGGCGGATCAAGTGCATCATCTTCATCGTGTGGATCATCGCGGCGGTGATCTCGTTCCCGCCTCTGATCACCATGGAGAAGGAGAACAGCGAGGAGGAACCCGTGTGTAAGATCAACACCGACAAGTGGTACGTCATCTCCTCCTGCATCGGCTCCTTCTTCCTCCCGTGCGTCATCATGGTGCTGGTTTACGTACGGATCTACCAGATCGCCAAAAAGAGGACACGAGCGCCGCCGGGAGACAGGAAGCGGAAGGAGACACCAAAAACGGTCGCTATTGCCGTTTGTGCCCGGAAGGAGAACGGCGAGGCAGAGAAGCTGAACGGCGAGCGGGATATCGAGCTGAGAGAGGAAGGTGGCGATGGAGGCCCCGAGGAGGAGAAGGGCGAGGCGAACGGGGTGGACCTGGACGACTCGTCGTCCTCGGATCACAAAGTGAACACGCCGTGCTCCATCAAGAAGAAGTCGGCGCGAGAGAAAGCCAAGCTGAGCCAGGTCAAACCGGGGAACACCGACGCGCAGAAACGCGAGCCGAGCACGAAGGGCAGCCGCTGGAAGGGGCGGCAGAACCGCGAGAAGCGCTTCACCTTCGTCCTGGCGGTGGTGATCGGCGTCTTCGTGGTTTGCTGGTTCCCCTTCTTCTTCACCTACATGCTGATGACGCTGTGCGAGACGTGCCCGGTGCCCGACACGCTCTTCAAGTTCTTCTTCTGGTTCGGCTACTGCAACAGCGCGCTGAACCCCATCATCTACACCATCTTCAACAACGACTTCAGGAGGTCGTTCAAGAAGATCCTGTGCCGGCGGGACGCGCGCGGATACGTATGATGGACCCCGGCGTCCTGTACATACTTTGTTTCCTGCTTTTTACATCGACTGTGAATCCATCGACGTCGTGCATGAGCTTCTTACCGCTCGAGCTGAGACTGCTGGGGGAGGAGGAGCTCTGTGTGCAGCTTCAGAAACATCCACGGCTTCCACACACACACACACACTCACACACACTCTGAGCAGCACCATGTTTTTACCTTTTTATTTTTATAACTGAACTCTTCAAAGTGACGTCCTGATGTGTGTCGTGCTGAGTATCTGTGTGTCGTACAAACTGTCCTGATTCTCGTCTCTTGTTTTTTCGTCGTTCTGGATTCAGTATTGTGACATTTCTATGATATTATTCGATGAACGTGATGGAAAGAAGCAAAAGTGAAGGAAAAATGTCGACTCTTCAAATAATAAAAACACTTTCTAACTGATACGAAGGCTGGACAGCATTAGGAAACACACACACACACTCATGCATACCTGCACACAAACCATCTACAAACAGGCGAGGAAGGAAAGCTGAGAGCACACTGCACAAAGTGAAACACAAACATGGTTTTAGGGTCTTAATTTTAGTAAAACTGATTTTTCAAATTAAGGCATAAAGACAATTTTAACTTAAAATAAAAAAAAGAGAAAAAGGATCTTCTCTTTTAGTAAATATTGTTTTTTCAGAGCTACAGCTGTTATTTCTTTCTTGCAAAGTCGGGAAAACAGGGTTAAAAGTCAAACATGCTGCAACAAACCTGCACTAAATTAATGCAAAGCGTCACTTTTTGCAGTGTACAGCCCTTTTCTTAGAGTGTATCTTCCTTTTTGCACATGCATTTGCTTAGTTTTGCAAATCAAAGCCCTTTTTGTTTTCACAGTTATGTGCTGGATGTAGCATGCACTGTAAAAAATGACATCTGAACGAGTGGTTGTCTCATTTAAGTAAAAATGTCACATTAGACTTCATATGAGCTTTATTTACCAAACAAGTCAAAAAAAATGTCTCAGGTTAAGATTTCTTTCAAATTGAATTGCTTGTAATTAGTAAAAACATCTAAAATAATTTGTTTTGGAGTTCCTTTAAAGCAGTTTAAAGTAGATTTGTGTCTTTTAAAATCTAGAAATGAGACTTTTTTCTGATCTTGTTGGGAGAATGTGGCTCATATAAAGTCTTATATGACAACTTTTACTGGGAATACGTCACAAGTATTAGTTTAAAGTTCAGTTTTTGCAGTGCACAGCCCTTCTCCAAGAGGAAATCTTGCGTATTTGTTAAAACAGTTTTTGTTTTCTTGCAGAAATGGGAGCACAGAGTGTAAGGTCTTGTGTGTTGGAGCAAACCTACACTGTAAAAACTGACGTCCAACCGTGTGTTTGTGTCATTTGAGTAAAATTATAGTATTACACTTATTTAAACTTTAAATGAGAGATGTTTTAGTTTAAGATATTAGAAGGTCAGAATGACGCTTTAATTGTCTCTAAAAGGTAGAAAAAAATGTAACAATTTGAGTTTGTTTTTTAAATTCCTTTATTTTGGATAATGCACCAATACAAAAAAACAGTAGTTTTCCAGACTTTTCTGCACTTGTGCAGGTAAATGTGGCTCAGATCAAGTCTTGAACAACAATTTATACCAAATTTAAGACAAAGACATGCTTTGACTTCATTTTTTTGCAGTGCACAACCCCTCTCTAAAAGGAAATCTCGCTTTTTGGAGCACCAACAGTTTTTACGTTCATGAGAAAATAGGAAGACAGACTTTAAAGTCGCATGTGCTCAATCAAAGCAGCACTGCAAAAACTGACATCTAACCAAGTGTTTGCAAATGTTTTCTTCTTAGACTCGGTTTGAGCCCCATTCTTCTGAAAAGTCCAGAGAAAATGTTTTGTTTCAAGGGGAAAAAAATCAGCCAATAGGAAAAACAGAAAAGTTACTTGTAAAAAAACTTAATCTGGTTTCAAATATTTTTTGATATTTTTCTTGTTCCATTGACAAGAAATTCAGACCTCATTTTTGTCTTTGAATAACTTGAAACAAGACATTTTTCTGGACTGGTCAGGTGAATGTGGCTCATATGGAGTATAACAAACGATTGTTACTGAAATAAGACAAAAACACTTGATAAGGTTTCCGTTTTTTGCAGTGTAAAGAGAAAAAATAAAACACCAGTGAGGTTAGAAATCTACATGAACAATTTAAATGTTATTTTTGTCTTTGTTTATCTTGACATAAAACAACTTTTCGTCCACAATATTCTGAAAACTTGATTCAACGTCAGTTTTTACAGTGCAGGTTTGTTGCTGCACATTGGATCTTTAACTTGTCCTCCTGTTTATGCAGGAAGCAAGATTTATTCCTGCAAAAACTGAAATCCAAACAGGTTTTTATGTCTTCTTCCTTGTAAAACTGTCAGAATAGACTTGTGTTTGGCCACATTCACCTGACACGTCCAGGAAAATGTCTCAGTTTAAGCAAGATAAAGGGCAAACGAGGGGAAGGTTTTTATTTTTTTTTAGATTCCCCAAAAAATCCAGCCCTCTTTTCTTTTTTCTTTTTTGTTTGACGTATCTTTAAATAAGAAAAATTAAGTGTAAAGGCATTTTTTACTGATATCAGACTAAAACTTGGTTTGATTTCAGTTTTTTGAAGTGTACAGCAAAAAAGTGAAATCTTATTTTAAGTGAAAGCTGTCTTGTTTTACTTGTTACAGCAATTCGGACCTCATTTGGCTTGAATTTGAATTGAATTTGGCTCAGATTGAGTCTAAAAAGACATTTTCTGCTGAAAATAAGACGAAAACACTTGCTCAGATTTCAGTTTTTGCAGAAAGCGATCTGGTGTTTACAGACAGGACGATGAAGTCACCTGCGTGGAGGCCTAGCGCAGCGCTCGTCTCTTAATGAGCCTGAAAGAGAAACCAGCTCTGTTTGTGTTTGTGATGAGAGCCAAGTCGTCTTTCTGAAAATTGATTCCTCAACTTTCCGCTCACTCTGAATCCTCATTTCCTTCAGCGGCGTGTTTGCTCAGGCTTCCTCTGCTCACAGAGCCGCTGTAATGATTAAACCCGGGATGATGAATACAGCTGTAATGCAGGAGAAGAAGTAACGGCTCATTTGTGTTTGTGTTGCCTGGGTATGCTCCATTAGGGGAAGACATTGAGCCTGTCAGAGCAGAACCTGATGGACTGGTCTGTGCCCGGCTCTCTCTGCTCCCTCTTTAAAGTCTCACCGAATAATTAAGACCGACAAAAGAACAAGTATCGTGCTCTGAATTCAGAGTGTAAACCGTCTCCCGCTGGATGTGAGCAAACGCATCTCTTTTGACAGTCAGAGAGGCATCCGCGCCGCGTTATCCTCGGGAAGCTAAATGGCTCTTCTGGGAGCGCCTCGGTCGGTACATTCAGCAGCACCAGTCTGCCATGTGCTCATTTTCTGCTCGCAGTGGGTTTCCCGGCACGTCTGCGAAATGTCAGAGTGTGAGAGCCGAGGAGAGAGACTGTGCGTGTGTGTGTGTGTGTGTGAGGATGTGTGTTTGCAGCACATGTAAACACAGAGGCCGAGCTCCCACTGGTCAGACAAGTTTGCTGCAGTGGTGCTGATCGAGCTGCAAGTGTCACACATCAAGAGTCAGGTTTATGTTTATGCTAAAGATTATCATTAATCTGGAGCAGGAGCTGCTAATCTGTCAGCCGCCACCTTCCAATTAAAGGTGCCAGAGATTGGCGACCCCCCGCCGCCACTGGAGGCGCTTTAACGTCAAAGACGGACGTTTATTGAGGTTGGAAACAGAAGTAATCATCACGTTCAGGCTAAAGCAGCGAGCTGACGTGGTATTTAATAATCAGACACACAGATGATGCCTGAGTGTGTGAGTGTGTGTGTGTGTGTGTGTGTGTGTGTGTGTGCTTCATTCAGAGGCTCCACAGGAAATGGGTTTAACTGTATGAGCGTGTTGTCGTTTCCTTCGCTGCTGAAAATTAACTTTCCGCTACTGACGCCGTCCTTAATCTGTCGAAATCACATCAGGGATCCTGTGGCTGAGGAGAGGAGAAGGAAGTTTGTGTCTTTTTGGATTAGGGTTCAAAAATAAGAGACAAAATGTGCAGTTTTTATGTCATGACTCTCCATTTTTAGGAAACACTGGGTTAGAAAAACTCACTGAAAGCGTGGTCACGATTTTTTTTTATCCATTATTCTAAAAAATAGAAACAGAAAAAAGAGCAAAATCTGATTTAAACCATGCAAACAAAATCAGAAGGCTTGTTACTCAAAAGGCCTCTCATTTAAAAAAATCAAAAAGCCTCTCAGTCAAGAAAATGGAAGGCCGAAAAATCAGTAGGCCCATTAGTCAGAAGACCCTCTCGTCATTAAATCAGAGTGTCAGGGAATCAGCAGTGGCGTTTTCTCCCGGAGGCCAAGGGAAGCCATGCTTCCTCTCTTTTTTTAGACTGCAGCTGTGATTTAATGAAAATACTCCTTTATAACAGTTTCGCAGTTTCGATACTTCGTCTGTGTTTTGTCACCGTCATCTCTTCCTTATTCCTCTCCTCTAGTTATTGAGCATTTTACAATGTGTAAAACAGCGCCCTCCTAAATGTTCGGTGGCGAATGCGTGGTGAAAATATGATACTGCACGCTGTTGTCCGCAAGGAAGCCAAGCAGAGTTGGCGTCCCTTGGTGAAAAAAAACAAGAATGATTAACCAATCAGATGAGGCCGTGGTCATGACACTGCTCATCTGTGATTGACCAAGACTGTGTCAAGGGACGCCACCCCGTCTTTGGCCTCAAACCAATCAAATCACAGTATCGTCATCATCGAACCACTGAATGAAATCAGGGAGGTTAGCACATTAGCAGTGTGCATGAAGCGGCCGGTTGTGTGTTTAAGTGGGCGGTTGAATTAATTAATAAGATATTTAAGCTAAGTCAAGAGGACGATGAACGTGTGTGAATGAGTGAGTGAGGGTGGGAGAGCTAAAGGGTGTGTGTCGGTGTTCAAAGTAAGTAAAACGAGCGCTCTCTGGGCACTCTAACAGGTCCGTTACATGAAATAGTGATACAAACTGCAACATAGCCTTTTATGTACCCCACTCCCTAAAAAAAATATATAGATAAGAGGCTTTGTCTCACTTGGCTTCCTCAAAAAAAATCTCCACGCCACGCCACTGGGAATCAGGGGGCTGGTTGGTATATATATATATATATATATACAGACCATTAATCAGAGGGCTTGTTAGTCAGAAAACCAAAAGGTCAGTTAGCCAGAAAATCTGACGACCCAGTTTGTACAAAATAAAAAGCCTGTTTGAAAATTAAAAAGCCAGTAAGTCAGAAAATCTGAAAGCCCGTTAGTCAGAGAGCTTGTTAGTCAGAAAAACGGAAAGCCAGTTTGTCAGAAATTTGTAGACCCATTAGTTACAAAATTAGAAGGCCTGTTAGTCCAAATATTAAAAGATGTGTATGTCAGAGGGCTTGTTAGTCAGAAGGCACTATTCATTAAAATCAAAAGATCTGTTAGTCAGAGAGTTGGTCAGAAAACCAGAAGGAGAGTTAGCCAGAAAATCTGAACACTCACTTTTTGCAGTGTAAAGCCCTTTTCTTAGAGTGTATCTTCCTTTTTGCACATGCATTTGCTTAGTTTTGCAAATCAAAGCCCTTTTTGTTTTCACAGTTATGTGCTGGATCTAGCATGCACTGTAAAAAATGACATCTGAACGAGTGGTTGTCTCATTTAAGTAAAAATGTCACATTAGACTTCATATGAGCATTATTTACCAAACAAGTCAAAAAAAATGTCTCAGGTTAAGATTTCCTTCAAACTGAATTGCTTGTAATTAGTAAAAACATCTAAAATAATTTGTTTTGGAGTTCCTTTAAAGCAGTTTTTGACTCTTAACACCAATCCAGGTGTCATTTGTGTCTTAAAATCTAGAAATGAGACTTTTTTCTGATCTTGTTGGGAGAATGTGACTCATATAAAGTCTTTTATGACAACTTTTACTGGGAACACGTCACAAGTATTAGTTTAAAGTTCAGTTTTTGCAGTGCACAGCCCTTCTCCAAGAGGAAATCTTGCGTATTTGTTAAAACAGTTTTTGTTTTCTTGCAGAAATGGGAGCACAGAGTGTAAGGTCTTGTGTGTTGGAGCAAACCTACACTGTAAAAACTGACGTCCAACCGTGTGTTTGTGTCATTTGAGTAAAATTATAGTATTACACTTATTTAAACTTTATATGAGAGATGTTTTAGTTTAAGATATTAGAAGGTCAGAATGACGCTTTAATTGCCTCTAAAGGTGGAAAAAAATGCAACAATTTGAGTTTGTTTTTTAAATTCCTTTATTTTGAATAATGCACCAATACAAAAAAAAACAGTAGTTTTTCAGACTTTTCTGCACTTGTGCAGGTAAATGTGGCTCAGATCAAGTCTTGAACAACAATTTATACCAAATTTAAGACAAAGACATGCTTTGACTTCATTTTTTTGCAGTGCACAACCCCTCTCTAAAAGGAAATCTCGCTTTTTGGAGCACCAACAGTTTTTACGTTCTTGAGAAAATAGGAAGACAGACTTTAAAGTCGCATGTGCTACATCAAAGCAGCACTGCAAAAACTGACATCTAACCAAGTGTTTGCAAATGTTTTCTTCTTAGACATGATTTGAGCCTGATTCTTCTGAAAAGTCCAGAGAAATTGTCTTGTTTCAAGGGGAAAAACTCAGAAAACTCAAAGGCCAGTTGGTCAGAAAACCAGAAGGCCAGTAAGTCAGAAAGCTTTTTAACTAGATAATAAGTTTGGATTTAGTTGATAGTCTTTATTTTCCGACGTACAGCCTCTTGATTTTTCTTTTGGCTGTCTCTCAGAATCCTCTGTTGCACCATTGCTTGATTTTCCAAAATGGTCTATTTGCATGTAATCACCACGTGCATGCACGGTTTATCTGCGTTTAGTCGGGGGAGGAGACCAAGAAGTTCCTGAGCTTCCCGCTTCGTTGATGATCCTCGCTTTCTTCATGTTGGCAGGGGCGAAAATCCCGTTTCATTGTTGGGGGGGGGGACAATAAACAGTAAAATTTCAGAGACTGATTCCTGGGGGGGGGGGGGACATAAAAATAAATGCTATAATTTTTGCTGTTGTTTTATATTGTGATATTAAACAGTGACTAGTTCCAAATATGGATAATCAGCCTAGATTTAATTTTCCTTTAGTTCATGAAAAAATGTTTTGGCATGAATGTGGAAGCAACACGTCCACAACACTATGAACTCAATAATTAGTATTTTTGATATTATATTATTTTTTATATCCAAATTAATGAAAAAAGTGTTGATTTTAATTGGAGGACAATAAGGGGTGTAAATTAACAGTCAGAATGGAATTAGAAACTGGATCTATTTAAGATCTAAGTCAAAGTCATAACTACTTTATTTTTAAATCAATAAAGCTAGAATAGAACATAATAAGACTTTAATAAATAATGGCTTCATCTATGAACTCATAAATCTCTCTAGAGATGCCTCTATCTCACTAGAGGCATCTTAAATAGTTTTAATATTTGTGTCATAAATGAGAGGACGAGGATGTCAGCATGTCACCTGTCTGTCTTATCTGTCACAGCCTTCTTTGCATCATAGAGGAGAGGCTGTTTTCCAGCCAGCAGCAAACGGTGTGATAATTAACTTGTAAATTGTTCAGTGTTTTAATGCACTTAATCACGATCCTTGGTGCTCTGTAGTCTGTGTCTGTGTGTGCGCAGAAAGCTCAATCAGCGCCTTTTTTTTAAATTTAAAGCATACTGTCAGACTTCGGACAAAGGAGTTGACATTTGCTTTTCATTTTCTCTGTGTGTCTGTTTAACAAGTGAAGTTATGATTGATAAGTCTTTCAGTGAAAACTACTAACTTGACCGCGACCCTCCGCTCTGTCTGTATGCGTTTATTTGTGTGCGCGTGTGTGCGCGGCTGCAGCATCTGTGCCGGGAGAAATAGATTGGATCAAACCACTGCAAGGATCGCGCGGGGAGGGGTGTGTGTGATCCTTCAATAGTTAAACTCGTCAATCTTTGTGTTTTAAGTAGCATGACTTGTATTACACCATTGAAAAAGAAAACGTTACTATTAGAAGATTAATTACAACTGGATTTTTTAGGAGGGACAACTTTATGGAAGGGGGGGGACATGACCCCTGCGTCCCCCCCGGGATTTGCGCCTATGCATGTTGGGCTGTAAAACCTCAAACCTGTCGACTCCTGGTCTGACGCTGCTCACTTTGTCGGTTTGTTGTTGTTGTCAAGATAAATACAGACACGGTTTGTTTTATTTTGAAAGCCACTGTCTCTTTCTAGATCCCTTCTGTACACGACTTCCTGTCCTGGCTTGATCTGCCCTGCACTGATTGGACACAAGACAGTTGCGAATCTGCTGCGACCTGCCGGAGCAGGGAAGCAGGGAGTCGGATCGGAGCTGTCAAGGTCTCTTCACCCCATAAAAAAAGCCCCTGTTTTTGAAAAAGAGTCGTTAAGTTGACGGCAGTGTTGGCGACTCTCTCTGAGGGTCGTAGCCTCTGTGCATAGTTTGACTCCTGAACTGAACGTCCTCTGCACGTCGAGCAACTGTTTGACGTGATAATGCATTAGCCTTTTTATAAATGAGCCGAAAAATACATACGCTGACTGCTTCTCTATCTTACTGCACTTTGCAGTTTTGCAGACACAGTCTGACTTTGACCTGCACGACCTGTGGCTTATATTAGCATACGTTAGCATAAAAAACACACTTATGGGTTATTTCTCCAGTTTTACAAGTCAAATACTTCGGCTACTTTTGACACTTTCAGCCTCAACTCAGAAAAACTTACCTTCGGTCGGTCGGATTAAATTCAAATCACCTACAGCGACTCTTTCCTCATCTCTCGTGGAGTGTGTTTACACGTCCGGCTCTTGCTCTGTTTATAAAAGTTAGACGTCACCCGTGAGTTTGCGAACTCATCTTGGTTGGTTTATTGGTTGTTATAACCCTGTGTTGTCATTGATTTCACTTTAAATGGGGCAAAAACTCCAAAACAAACCTTCTGCTGAGACTTTTCATTGTCCTTTTAGAGGAAGAAACTCATTAGGGAGATTTTAGCAGAGGAAGTAAATCCTTTGCTGTCCTTACACACACTCTACAAAGACATACCAGACCAGAAAGTGTCACTTTTCTTGCTGGTGCAGGGAACAGAGGCTGCGGGTTTTGCCAGCCGTCACTTTCTCTGGAAACGTGCTCCGAGGAGATTACATTCAGGAGAAGAAGAGCAAGTTTGGCAGGAGAAGACTGGCGTAATTTATTTGGGGCAGACTTGCGAGCGTGTTCTGTAGCCCCGACAGGTCGCGGTGATAAATAGCTGCACGTTTGTCTCCCTGTGTAACCTTTTTTCTTCAGCTCACACATCAACAAGCGGCGGGAACATCATTAGGCGGACGTGCTCGCTGACAGCCTGTAGGAAGAAGCCAGCTGTTGGAGTCAGCAGACCCCTCTCCGTCTGCACACACACACACACACACACACACTTAGCCTCTGGGAATCAGGGCATGGATCATCAGGTTAGAGTGCACATCCGTCCCTGAAAGGCAAAGCATGGTGGGTAAGCGCAGCGCAGGGACAGAATGTAGCAGCAGCAGCAGAAAGCGCAGAGGACAAACAATCATTTCCAGTTGGACGGCGTGGGCGTTGGGTTTGGATTGAGTTGACTTGGCTGCGTCACACTGTGGATGACGGTGTGTGTGTGTGTGTGTGTGTGTTCATGTGTGTGTGGGGGGATGGTTTTAATGATGCTGTGGGAGGATGGGGCAGGTCTGCTTTGGAGCATGTGTGCTGTAGGTGGCCGGGGTGAAAAGGTCGGCGTGATGATGCCTGTCAGCGCGGCTCCCACGTGCTCCAACCTGGAGCAGCTTTTTTTTTCAGAGTGACATCCGCCCATGGAGGTGGCCGCACAAACACGCTAATTCACAGCGTTGGTGATGACTCATTGATGTTCCTCCCTAACTTTCATCTGCTTCAGAGCTGCAGTTTCACAGATTGTCTCTGTTAATCCTCTGAATGATGCTTCTCTCACATCGGACGCTGCTCCTCTGTGACACTGGGTCCTAAATGTGGGGTCAAAGGGTCGCAGAATGACATCCTAAAATCAAAATGACTTACAGTAGCATATTTATCCATTACTGTACAACAGTGGTGAACCGTGGCCCCAGCCACTGGGCCTTCAGTTGGATCATGGGACCACACGTGGCAATAAACAATCAAACAAAGAAATAAAAACAACAGCCAGAATCATGTGACATGGGAGATCAGTGTATTGATAGTTTTGCGGGATTACAAATTTATCATGTGCCTGAACACTGCAACACCTAACACAACTTCAAACAATTAAAAAAAAAAGATAAAATTGAAAAAAACAAACAAAAACACAGAGTTTCAAGTAATCCAGCAACCACACAGTCTTCTCCGTTACGTTCCGCCTTTTCTCTTCACGTTCTGCCAACTAGATCTTCTCTTTTCTCCTCACTCACTCACAGCTACAGTTCGGCGCTTATCCATTAAAGTGATCCTCCAGGATGGAACAAGTTGGGTCCCATCACAAGGTTTAGGGCAGAAATTCCCCCTACAGCAGTGTTTTTGTGCAGCAGAAGCTCAGAGCGCTTGCACCAAACACCCCCTCCCTGCTCCTCTGCTGGTTTCCTCTGCACTCAGACGGGGCCATATTTTACTGACCAAAAACACAAATAAACCGACTCCCACTGAAAAAATCTGATATCGTCTGCATTCACGCTTTATTTAGAGAATTTTCAGCGCGTTACTTTCACACAAAACACCGCTAAATAAGGCTCGAGTTCTCATCGTGTCTCTTCGTCCTGGCAGACTACCTGCGTTTGTTTATATCTTGCACGCTGCGCGCGGACTGATACACTAAGCGACGAGAGCCTCGTACCCAGCTGTGGCTCTGCAGCGGAGGTAGCGCCGTTTTACAACACGATGAGAACTAGAGCCTTATTTAGCGGTGTTTTTGTGTGAAAGTAATGCGCCGAAAATTCACTAAATAAAGCGTGAATACAGACCGAAATCAGATTTTTTCAGTGGGAGTCTGTTTATTTGTGTTTTTGGTCAAGTAAAATATGGCCCCGTCTAAGTGCAGAGGAAACCAGCAGAGGAGCAGGGAGGGGGTGTTTGGTAAGTATTCGCGAATCCCCGGAAGATGACAGGAAATGATCCCGCCCACAACTTAACAAAATATGATTGGCTAAGACAGCTGTCACTGTTAAACTGTGTCCACATTGGCTTGAGTTACACAGGCATTCGTTGCAGTTACTGAAGGCCCTGCCTGCCAGAAGGTGTCGCTGATTTACCCAGATACCATCAACAGGAAAATTGTGATTGGTCCATTTTCCATTTAGTTATATTAACCCATTGTTTGCCAGGACAAGTTTATAAAAATAATATAAAACTCATTGCTATGATTTCATTGAGTAAAATGAATAAATAAAAACAAAATAAAACAAAATAAAGAAATAAAATAATTATTTAGGATTACAAAAATTCTTTCAATATTTTTTATTAGGCCTTCACTGAATACCTTGAAGGCCCTGAGGGTTCCCCACTGCTGTATACTCTCCCAGTGTCTCCACCTCATCCTCCTTACAACAATGTTCTCCATCTTTTTAGATCAGGTCAAAAATAAAGACTAAAACAGAGAAATATGGGAAATCACAGGTAAATCCTGAGTGACAAACATTTATTTTGTCTCTTTTTTCTTCTTCTTTTCTCTCCCTCTTTTCTTTGAGTTAAATGAAATAAGAGAACCAGATATATACTCAGTATCAGATGTTAAGGCTGTTTATTGTTTAATTGTAAGATGTGCATCAAACTTCCAGCTGCCGTCAGGTTAACTTTCCATTATGACAAACGGCTTTAATCTGACATCAGATGCGACGGACAGTTAATATAGATATAAATGTATATGCTGGTTCAGACGGTTACATATATATAAATATATAAAAATGGTGATTGATGTGATTGTTTACTGCATTAAAATGTGCCTGACACTCTGGAAACCTGCCTCTGAGGCTTTGTTACTCCTGTGGATTTCCAGCACGGAGAAGTCCCCTTTTTCCAATAATGCGTCTCTCCGTGTCGTAAATAAATGGATGTTCGCTTCCTCGGCTTGAAGTGAGGTCTCCACAAAAACTGCTCCCCCTGGTGGCTGGCTGCAGTATAGGTAAAAAAAAATCCATCTCCCCAGTCATTCCAGATGGGCTGTGGTCAAACTTTAAAAAATTAATACACCTGGTAGAAATGTTTCTAACATCCAATTAATGTAGTGATTTGAAAATATTATTGGGCTGCCTTGTAGTCAAGTCATCTTTTTACAAAGTTCTGAAAAGTTTTGTTTTCATTAGGGCTGTCATTTTAACGCGTTAATTTGATTAATTAATTACAACGCAAATTAACGTGTTATAAAATTAACGCAGATTAATCTGGATCCAAAACCCCCATGAGGCGTTCAAAGACACACTTATTTTTAAATGTCTGGCATTTACAAACCGTTTGTCCTACTTGGAAAAAGTGGTGTTCTCGTCAGATTTTCAAATTTCCAACGGTCCCTGAATGTATCACACCTGACTTCAGCAACATGCTTTAGACCGGGGAGGGAAGCGAGAGTGATTTTTGTGAGACTGCCGTCCACATCTCGTTTATTCACACGTCCTTTTTGAAAATCTGCAGAAAATCAACCGTTTGCTCAATTCTGTAAAAAACAGATAATTTTACACTCTTTACTTCATCAAACAAGCCCTGAATGATCGATAAATGTCCTGTATTTAAATCTAAAGAATTATTTGAAAATTTGCTTCCATCTTCCTGGTGTCATGTTTCAGCTTGGGGCTGCTCTGCACCAATCAGCAACAGTTTGTGTGTTCAGAGCATGTTAAACTGAGAATACTTCACTTTTCTTTGATCCAAGACTTGAATAAAGTGTTTTGTACATAGTTCCTCACAGTTTTTAGCCTTTAGCCCTGGTTCTCCTGACCTCATAGAAGTATAGAAGTTCATATTGCAGTGAAAATTGAGTCCACATCGAGTAAAAATGTGAACAGAAGCAAAAACCGTCCTAAAAATCAAATCAGCTTATCTTAGGTGCAGGACTGTGCAGATTTTATAAAGATAGAACCATAAAACTTTTTTCATGTGTTCCTTATGCCTCAGGGTACCTAAAAATGTGGTGTATATATTCCCACCTTATTTTTTACATGTTTTTTAATGTAATTTTAATGTCCTGGAATTCAAATTCTTTATTTTGGGACCTTAAGCAGATATGAGATTAAAATGTGATTAATTATTTTAATTAATTACAAATCCTGTAATTAATTAGATTATTTTTTTTAATCGCCTGACAGCACTAGTTTTCATTAGTTATACAAGGTTAGAAACAAGTTTAACGATAACCGACAGATGCTGTTCTTGAGTATTTTTTTCAGGGATTGTAAAATATGTCTGAAGGTAGAGTCAGGACGAGATTAGACTCTCAAAAGAAAAAAAAAAATTTTTTTTGTCACCCAGCTCCATTCAGTTTCTCCCAGAATCCCTCACAGTCTCTACTGCACAGACTCTGGCTGCGCCCGTGACGGGGAATTTTGGCATCATAACCATACAATGGTAAATAATGGCGCCACGCTGTCCCCTCTATATACAGTCTATGGTCTGACTAGCTGAACCTTGAATATTTAGCGGCGTGTTACGTAAATTACGACTGTTTTCAGCTGCCACGTTTATGAACAGCTGATCGGGTGTACGCTGTGATTGGCCCTGATACTCAAGTTTCATAAATCAGTCGTGAACGTTGCCGTAGGATCATTTCTACACCCAGATCTGCGCAAATTCCCACACAAGAGTGACTGTCGGTCAACAGAAAGAGGTCTACAGGAAGTGTCAGTGTAATCCCACCACAGGGAGGTCATCAGTCTCCAGCACCCATATTTTGGGGTCGTGAACTGAAAAGTTTGGGTCCTCTGTCCCTGAAAACCCTTAAAGAGTTTCAGACGCTCGTCAAACAGACCCTCAGTCTCATTAATGGCCGCCTGATCAGCTGTCAGGCCTCCGGCTCTGACCGGGGACTCAAAACAACACCGTCCATCGGATATTTCCCCTGAAAATAATTTGCCCGGACAAATCTGTTCTTGTGGGAGCTCATTATGGTGGAGAGCAATCAGCCGCCATCATCCCACTGACGCAGGGCACTGTAAGACCTAAATGATTAGACCTCCGAGGTGTTGGCTGTTTCTGATGGAAGGGGGGATGAGATGACGGTGAAGGGTTGACGTCGCAGGACACGAGGGAGGAGGGGATTGATTTCTAAAAGAGTCGATCCCAGGACGAGAAAATCAAGGTAGACTGTGTTTAATTAAAGAGACGTTAAAGCAGCATTCAGGTAGGAACACATGCATCAGACATTAATATTGCTATGTCCATTATTCAGCAGATTTTAAAGAGGGGTATCCAGCTTGCCGTGATTTTAAACATGGATACAAAGTCCAACGCTGGACCCTCAGACTAAGCGTGTTCAGGTTACTGGTTCACAACAACTTGGAGGGGCAGGTCTCAAACATGGCTCTGCCCTAAATCGGCCTCCAAACAGCTGGCCAATCAGAAAGAAGGGGGTTCGTGGAGTGGGGAGCCTTAAAGCGACAACGTTTCACTCAACTGTTTCACCAGTGAGAATTATTCCTTCCTTCATTTTGAGCTGTTAATGATGTAACGATACTGTGGGGGCAGCAGAGGGTCAATATGAGGGCTGAAAAGAGCAAAATACCCCCTCTTTAACATGACCTGCTTGAAACTATATTTTCATTATAATTACTATCAATACTACCTTTCTTAGATTCTTCATATCTATCGTCGTTTACCTCTTTCATCACTGGGAAGACTCATCCTTATCTTGTTATTCACAGAGCTCTGTCTGCAGAGGGGGATGAGACATCATCGTGATGCAGATTTATGAAAATAATGATGTGACTTTAACTACAAAAAAATAAAAGAGAGTAAGTCTCAGCTGTTTTTCCTGGTGGCTGAGTCATGCACCTGTTGGCTGAGGCTGTGGTACAAAAGATACTCGAGACTATCTGTAACAAAAAGCCCAAATAAACCATCGAGGAGCACAAGAAGCAGGAAGAACACAGGGAACACAGAGCATGAGGTCATAACGCAACCACCCAAGGGAGGAAACACAGAGACTGAACATAAACAAGGTAACAAGCAACAGGTGTGGGAACAGGACACAGGTGAGACTAATAAAGGTGATTAAAGTGAAGAGGAACACATAAAACGAGACACACAGGGAGGAAGGCTGTGTCCGAAATGGCATACTAACATACTACATACTACATGGTCGTTGTGTATATACTGTATACTACATACTATAAGTATGATTAGAGTGCCAACCGTTTACACTGTAGTATACTACTCAGTTTCCCATGATGCATTTCAAAACCTCCAACAACAAAAATTGGAAGCTACATAAGTCTATGGAAGCACACCAGGCTATCAAATATCTCAGTTGATTCTCCACATTTGAAAGTTTTAAGAACATTTTAGGCGAGAAAGTCATCACGCAGAAAACCAAAATGTGGTCATTTGGGCCACAAAACGCACGGATACAAATTTAATTTCGATATTTCGGACATTCTGTTAAGAGCGCCAATATGCTATCGAAGAAACTTCCGGTCCGCTCCAAAACAAGAGCCCAGTTTACAAAAGCGTTAAAGAACTTAAAGGAGATAATAAAAGATGCTTTTATTTTGAAAACGGGAAGTTTGCTAATGGATGATTTTTAGCTAACACCGGTCTCAAGACGAATTCATCTCTCTTCAAAAAATTAAAAAATGTTTACTGCTCGCAGACCTCTGGCACTTTATTTCTTTGTACTTACGTTTAGGTTTCCCTGTAGAGCTAAGTCCATTTTAGTCGCTTCTCATCTTGTCATCTCATTCTGTATTTACGTTGATAAATACGGGGCTCACAATGCATTATGGGGCGTGTCAGTGCGACTAGTATGCCCACCTCCCATACTTTAAATTTTTACCGATATAGTATACATCTGGGTATTTTTTCGCGCACACAATCTTTTCATACTATTTAATGTGAACGCGCTACATACTATTTTTGACGTCACACTTAGTATGAGTAGTACGTTAGTATGCCATTTCGGACACAGCCGGAGACTACAAAATATCTGTTTATGCCTTTAAGAGGACAGTGGACAGAGCAGGAAGTAACTTTTGGGAAAGAGGCCACAGGCTGGATTTGAACCCAGGCCTCCCACTCCTCTGGTGTTTGACACTGATGCCTGTTGGTCAGGAAACCAGAAAGCCAGTTGGTCAGAGAATTTTAAGACCCATTAGTTACAAAATCAGAGGGCCCGTTAGTTCAAAATCAAAAGACCTGTTTGTCAAAGGGCTTGTTAGACAGAAAGTCAGTGGGTCTGTTAGTCAGAAAGCCTGTTTGTCAGAAAACCAAAACACCAGATTGTCAGAACATATGAAGACCCATTAGTTATAACACAAAAAACCTGTTGTACAGAAATCTAAAAGGCCAGTTAGTCAGAAAATCTGAAAGCCCATTAGTCAGAAAGCTTGTAAGTTAGAAAACCAGAAGGCCAGTTTGTCGGGACATATGAAGACCCAATAATTCTAAAATCAGAATCAAAACAAAAAAAAACAAAACAAAACAAAAAAACAAAACTCAAAGGTTCATCAGAGGGCTTGTTAGTCAGAGAGTCAGTAAGCCTATTAGTCGGAAGGCCCATTAGTCATTGAATCAGAGGGTCTGTTAGTCAGAGGGCTGGATAGTCAGAAAATGAAAAGGCCAGTTAGTTCCAAAATCCAAAGACCCATTAGTAACAAAATCAAAAGACCTGTTAGTCTGAAAATTAAAAGTCCAGTTAGTCTGTAAATTAAAAGGCCAGCTCCTCAGAAAATCTAAAAGCCCATTAGTCAGAAAGCTCGTTAGTTGAAAACCAGCAGGCCACTTTGTCAGAAAATTGGAAGGCCCATCCATCCATCCATCCATCTTCTTCCGCTTATCCGGGGTCGGGTCGCGGGGGCAGCAGCCTAAGCAGGGAAGCCCAGACTTCCCTCTCCCTAGCCACTTCGTCCAGCTCTTCCGGGGGGATCCCAAGATGTTCCCAGGCCAGCCGAGAGATGTAGTCTCTCCAGCGTGTTCTGGGTCTGCCCCGGGGTCTCCCCCCCAGGGAGGCGTCAGGGAGGCGTCCTCATCAGATGCCCGAGCCACCTCATCTGGCTCCTCTCAACGCGGAGGAGCAGCGGCTCTACTCCGAGCTCCTCCCGGATAGCCGAGCTTCTCACCCTATCTCTAAGGGAGAGCCCGGCCACCCTACGGAGGAAGCTCATTTCGGCCGCTTGTACCCGCGATCTTGTTCTTTCGGTCACTACCCAAAGCTCATGACCATAGGTGAGGGTGGGAACGAAGATCGACCGGTAAACAGAGAGCTTTGCCTTCCGGCTCAGCTCCCTCTTCACCACGACAGACCTGTGCAGAGTCCACATTACTGCGGACGCCGCACCGATCCGCCTGTAGATCTCTCACTCCATCCTTCCCTCACTCATGAACAAGACCCCGAGATACTTAAACTCCCCCACTTGGGGCAGGATCTCCTCCCCCACCCGGAGAGGGCAGTCCACCCTTTTCCGGCTGAGGACCATGGACTCGGATTTGGAGGTGCTGATTCTCATCCCAGCCGCTTCACACTGGGCTGCGAACCGCTCCAGAGAGAGTTGAAGGTCATGGCTTGATGAAGCCAACAGGACCACATCATCTGCAAAAAGCAGGCCCATTAGTTAAGAAATCAGAAGGCCTGATAGTTAAAAAAATCAAAAAGCCTGTTTGTCAGGGGGCTTGTTAGTCAGAAAGTGAGTGGACATGTTAGTCAGAAGGCCCACTAGTCATTAAGTCAGAGAGTCTGTTAGACAAAAGGCTGGTAAGTCAGAAAATCAAAAGGCAGTTAGTCAGAAAGTCAGCAAGCCTATTAGTCAGAAGGCCCACTAGTCATTGAATCAGAGGGTCTGGTTGGTCAGAAATTTAGAAGATCATTAGTTAGAGGGCTTGTTGGTCAGAAAACCAGAAGGCCAGTTAGCCAGAAAATCTGGAGACTCAATAGTTACAAAATCAAAAGACCTGTAAGACAGAAAATTAAAAGGCAAGCTAGTCAGGAAATAAAAAGGCCTTAGAAACTCTGAAAATCCATCAGTCAGAAAGCTTGTTAGTCAGAAAAACAGAAAGCCAGTTTGTCAGAAAATCTGAAGACCCATTAGTTACAAAATCAGAAGACATGCTAGTTCAAAAATCAAAATGCTAATATGTCAATCCAATCCACTTTATTTATAAAGCACATTTTACAGAGCGTTACCAAAGTGCTGCACATCAAAAACATAATAATAAAAACCGTAAAACAGCACCAGTTCTCATGACAGTAATAAAAATAAGTAACAGTAAACAAGAATACACTACAACAATAAATAGTACATAAAATAATAAATACAAATAAAATAGATAAAATAAGAAGAACAACAATAAACTTAACACTATAAAATAACTAAAAGAAATAAAAGACACAGAGGAGCACACAACTCACGCAGTGTTAAAAGCCAGTCCATTCAAAGCTTTAAAAACAAACAATAAAATTTTAAAATCAATCCTAAAATTAACAGGGAGCCAGTGCAAAGATGCAAGAATCGGACTAATATGCTCATGTTTTCTGGCCCCTGTTAAAAGTCGTGCCGCGGCGTTCTGGACTAACTGCAGGCGGGAAAGAGCTCGCTGGTTAATACCAGAGTAAAGGGCGTTGCAGTCGTCCAGGTGACTAGAGATAAAAGCGTGCACGACTTGTTCAAAAAGATCAAAAGATAAAAATGGCTTGACTTTCGATAAAAGACGAAGATGATAAAAACCTGATTTTAAAACGGCATTGACCTGTTTTTCGAGTTTAAAATCACTGTCTATGGTGACGCCAAGGCTGGTGACTGTAGGACGCACATGAGTGTTTAGGGCTCCTAAGTCTAAGGCAGTATTGCCAAATATGATGACTTCAGTCTTTCCCTCATTGAGCTTTAAAAAATTTTGAGATGACCAAGCCTTGACGTCACCAAGACAGTCGAGCAGGGGTGTCAGGGGGCAGTGGCCATTTTTGGTCATTGGGATGTAAATTTGGCAATCGTCCGCATAAAAATGATATGAGACACCATGTTTTCTGAAAATCTCCCTGAGTGGGAGGAGGTAGAGGGCAAACAGGAATGGCCCAAGGATGTCCATGTCAGGGGGTTGTTATTCAGAAAGTCAGACAGCCTGTTAGTCAGTAGACTTTTTAATCAGAAAATGAGTTGGGATTTTGTTGATACTCCTCATTTTATGTCTAACCTTCTGATTTTCTGACTGAAGTGCCTTCTGACCAGTGCGTCGTCTCGTGGCTCTTTTGAGTGATGCCGACTGAGTCTATTGGAGGAAGTTTAGAGGTTCAAAGCATTCAGTTTAGATTTAACCAGAGGGGTAAACCAGGCTTTAGAGGACCAGGTCATAGGTAGAGAAGGAGACCGGGAGAGGTCAAAATAAAACAGGAAACACTCACACACACCAGGAACACTACACAAGATACGGAAAATGTATGGTACAAAATATAAATAGGAAGCAGAAAAGTTATGAAATATAAGATCCATCAGGGAATTTAACATAAGAAAAGAAATTTAAAAACTTTAAACAAATTAAAAAAAAAATCTGTCTTTGCATCTCTAATACAGACCCCTGAGGCACAGTGTTGGTTTGACTAAATTGTAGATTAATGTAATTCTAGATATTTAAAAAGGCAGAATGAGGAGTAAACATGAGACAGAATGCTAATCATGAACTCTACTTGCTGCTCTATACTTCCTTCTTCTTTTCCCACCTCAGTCACCCATGTGCTCTGCCCTCAGGTGATTACCTGTGTCCAATTAGCCTCACCTTTCCCCTTATTAGCCCAGCTTTAAATGACCTCATGTCTGGGACACATTTCTGAGAGGCTTTCTCTTCTTTGATGTGTTTCAGAGCATCCATCCTGTGATGTTTACAGCTTTCTAAAATTTACCTGCATACATTTACACATGAGCAGCCAGCTGCTCAGCGGCGTGACCGCCCGGCCAGGCGGAGGCGTCGCTGTGTGGAGCCGGTGTGTGCTCACCTACACGCCTGATCTCCCTGAGGGAACAGCAGCTTCTCCACGGCCCAGTGAGGTTAGTCTGTGTGCCAGGGTGTTGGTGTCTGCACTGCAGAAAGTCAAACCAGGTGGCCAGGTGTATTCCTGTCATTCCTTTTTAAAATACTATGTTATTCAGAATTCAGGTTTATTTCATTTATACAGAAGAATAAAAACAAAAGATGTTCTGCATCAAAGTGCTTCACGAAAAAACAAAACAACAACAACAAAAAAATAGAAGTTAAACATTTATTAAATTTTAAATGATAAAAAGAAGCAAAATATAAAGTAATTATATTTATACACTGTGGGCTTTTCGTGCCTTTATTTTGAAAGGCCAGGGCAGTAGATAGAGCAGGAAACAGGGAGTCAATAGACCACAGGTTGGACTTGAACCAAAGCCAACCACTAGAGGACTTTACACTGGAAAACCTGAAATCTAAACAAGTGTGAGTGTTTGTTTGTTTGTGTCTTATTTTTAGTGGAAATTGTTTAAATAAACTTGATTTGAGCCACATTCACCAGACAAGTCCAGAAAAAAATGTCTTAATTTGCAATATAAAAGACTATGAAGTAAGAAAAATGGACAAGAAATGGTGCCAACATTTTTTTTTACTCCTAAAAGGAATGAAATATTTTTTTTTTATATCTTGAAACCAGAGTGCTGTTCTGTTTTGGCAGCTACACTTCCACACCTAAATCTGTTATATCCCTGTTGTTCTGACGTATGAATCCAGATTTTGATCTGTTAGGCCGGTGTGGCTTACAATAAATCAGGAGATGTTACCATGAATAAAGAAATAAAAGCATTAATGCTGCTCGAGTGTGTTAATCAGCCCCATTATTAGCTTTCTACTAGTGGTGGGACTTGATTAAAAAAATTAATCGAATTAATTATGCCATTTGTAATTAATTAATCGTAATTAATCACATTTTAATCACATTAATATTCAACATCAGAAGCAACACTTTTCAGATCAAACAGATTTTGGTAGAAGACTAAATCATTAAATATTCTCATACACAAGGTTAAACAACAAAATCCTGTTTATTTTGTTCAGAAGATGTTTTTTTTTTTTGAGGACACTACTTTCAAGTACATTTATCAGCCGTTATGTGGTAAATATTGCTGTCAAGAGATTAAAAAAAAAAATCAAATTAATTACAGAATTTGTTATTAATTGATCTAATTAATCACATTTTAATGTTATGTCTGCTTAAGGTCCCCACATAAAGAATTTGAATTCTAAGGCATTACAAAGTACTAGTGCATGACTAATGAGTGAATGACTGTATTGGAATGAATACACGAAAAAGAGAAGGTTTGTAAATCATTTTTTTTCAACTAGACAATATTAATTAAAATGTCCGTGTTCCCTGCCATTGACATTTGATCACTGTTTACTGCGTCTATAAGAGTAAATTATATTTTTCAGCAGAGGGAGGCGGGGTCTGGTGGAGCTTGTCAATCAAAATCCTGCTCGTGAACTACTGTGGGTGAGAGCGGTGTGCTCTTTGGATGAGAGCTCAGCATGGATATGAGGAGAAATGTGAGTTGACAGAGACACAGAGAGATGCTGCAAGTCAGAAAAGTTCAGGCAGCTCACGCTCCAACTGAGGATGTGTTGCTGTAATTCAGAGAGAAAGAGCGGCGCCATCGTGAGAAAAGACGACGGAGATCATGGAGGGGATCAAAGGATGGAGCGCCCGAGATGAACACGATCAAAAAAGTTTGATTTGTCTGTTTTTTGGACCAAAAATAGGAAGAGAGACATAAAAAAGATAGTTCAGTTTTTTTGAAGTCGGGTTGTATGAGCTCTATGTGACCACTAAGGACAGATGGAGACTGAAAGGAATACAGAGGAAACATCCGCGGACACTGGACATCGAGATGCTGAGTGTTACTGCTGCCACGACTGTTGTTGTTGTTGCTGTTACAGGACACTCCAGAATTCAGAAGAGCAGGGAAATCTGTGTGATGAGTTATACAGACGGCTTGAGAGCCAGCAGTGTCCTCAGACAAATCCTGAAGAGTGTCTGTAACCAAGTTCCACTCGTGACAGCAGTAACACTCTGCATCCGTGGGCATTGAGTCACAGCTCAGACATTTACACCACTGAGTATTTCAGACTCTGTCTCGATGTCCAGTGTCCGTGGATGTTTCCTCTGTATTCCTTTCAGTCTCCATCTGTAGCAGCTCTTCTTCTGTGTGCTCCGGTTCATACAGGTATCCTTTTGGTTCCAAAGTGAATGAAACTTCATCGTCGCTGTCATAGTCACTCATTTTGAATTTCCTGCGCTGCCTCACAATCCTTAGAGTACAAACAAAAGAATTACAATACTTGATCAAACTTACACGAGGCTAAAACCAGCGCCCGAAGCATAGCTTGTTTACATTCCCTACAGCTGAAAGGAGGAGGGGGACGGAGCGCACTAGCGCTGCGCGTAAGGACACATGACCAGTTAGTTAGGTCCAAATAAATGTTTATATTTCCGAAGACTTAATGCACTTAAAAAATATTTTATGTATCGTACTCTTAAACTGTGGTATTACTTTTTGATTTTAGTTCTTGTAGGCAGAGAAAATAGCCTTTGAATTTGGTACGGTCTGTCCCTGTTAGCGTCTATTTCCTCGTCACCATCGATTAAAGTCTGTGTCTTACTGAGGGAGAGGAGACAACTTTCTACTGTATCTAATGTCCTTAGTGGTCACATAGAGCTCATACAACCCCACTTCAAAAAAACTGAACTATCCCTTTAAGCTGGATGTAAAAGTACAGACATGGGTTCAAGTTTCAGCGCTCCTGTGAACCAGCCGCAGCTTGTCCAAAAAGCTGCTGCACGGAGCGAAATTTGTCATTACTCATAAGCTAATACACGTTTCAAGGCCCATCTGTGAAGCTTACTACCGACACACACACGGAGGAAACACTACAAACATGATGAAGCACCTCACAGTTCAGCATCCTCACCTCCTTAAAGAGCAAGAGTGACAGATTCAACCGACGAGCCCAAACACAAAAGTCAAATGAGTGTCAATGACTTTGTGACAAGAAAACTAGTTCACTACGATTTGTACGAAGAATAATCAGCGTCATAAACACACGAGCTGCGAGGAGCAGGCTCAGCCCTGAATCAGAGCTGTGGTGCAGACACACTTTACATCAGTGACAAGTAGTTTTCTAACTTTAACAATGATAAAAGCCTATAGGCAGCGGCGCAAAAAGGGGGTATGCACTATATGCGATGCATAGGGGCGCCGAGCTAGAGGGGGCGCCAAAGCGATATGGGAGAAATTATTTTGAGTCTGCATCTTCTGTATTTGACAGCTGTTTGTGTAAAAGATACAATCGAAAACAGAGGCACAGAGCTATAGAGATAGTAAGAATAAGAGAGATAAGAAGTATAGAGATCTCTATAGCTCTACAGAGGCACGTCAGCACATCACTGGTTAGCGCCCCTCCGCACCTTCAACCCCTCCCAACCGCCCCGTTCGTACGCGCGTGTGTGGGGGTACAGGACAATAGGTGTAAGCGTTTTCTTTTTGTAGGCAGTCAAAGATGGACAGACGGAGAAATGGTGAACAGCTGTTTGATCAGCTGATGCACGTACCCGCAAATGCGCCCTGTGACGTTGGGCAGTGGGCCAAACCCCATTCAAAAACTAGTGTGTTTTTATTATTAACACTTTGTAGACCACATCCCCGTCCGTCTACACCGAGGTGACCACAATATATATATTTTAGATAATTCAGCACTATTTCGGCCTGTCAAATCATCTGAACAAAGGACCTCGAGTCACGGGACGCGTGCTTTGTTTTCAGCTCATACTTATTTTAATAAACCCATTCCACAGAAAATACGTTACAGAGAGCAGGGCAAACATGTCCAAGAGATAAAAACAGAATACACAGGAATCCAGCTAGCCTTTGGTGTAAACAGTTGATTTTTTTTTTTTTTTAAATATACATTTTTGTTTGGAAAATGCTGCTTTCACATCATAAATAATAATTAAAAAATAAACATCTTGTGTGACTTGGAGCCTAAAAAAGAGTATATATGTATATATGTATATAAGAATTAAAAAAAACCCATCGAACTGGACCTCATGGACCTCAACTACAACATCCATATACACATTGGTGAAAGAGCTTAAATAACACGGGTACACTTTTTTTTTTTTTAGAGTATTCATGTTAAAAGGGTACTTTTCAGTGTATCGACACACAGTGTTTGTTGATCAACACACAGTGTACGCTAAACTACAGTGTGCTGAGCATGAAAACATTAGATGGCTGTTAAAGTCTGGCAGGGTTATTTTACCTGCTCATTTCTGTACAACAATTACTATTTTCTGGATTTCTATTTAGCTGAATTATTCTTGAGAATAATAAACGAGTTTAGGTCACTCCAGGAATTGATTCTGCATGTAACCTATAAAACTTTGTGTGTGTGTTTTCTGAAATATTAGCACAATTTATAAATCTCCCTTAGCCCCACAGACACGCAAACAGATGTCAAAAAACTCGCTTGAGGCAGCCATCTCTTCAAGCTGTTTATTTTATTCATTTTCATTTCATTATATCATATTTTAAGTTTGCCATGGTATTGATTAAGTATCGATATCGAATTTTTTTAGGCAGGTATCGTATCGAATCATAATTTGGGTATCGTGACAACACTAATCTGGAAAGTGGTACTCCAAGGCAGGGCGGTTTTCAAAAAGTTCCTGTGGTGGAAAAGCACCTTCTGTGCTGGACCCCTCTGTGTTCCTCTCCTCAGCTCACTTTAACTGCCAAGAACCATGGTAGGGTTTGGACCAATCACGATCCAGCTTTCAGCACAGAAAGGTGATCAGTAAGAGAGCTGAGTAACAGCCTTAAATCAAGTCTCTTCAATCATTTCCCGTCCATTGTTTGAAAAATTGAGCGATCCATTCAGCTGGACTGTTTTCTGTCTATCACGGTACAGCTCGCTGATAATGAGCCAATTACTCAGACGGACACACACACACACACACACACACACGCGCTGTTGCACATCAATCACAAGTCAAACAGCCTGTGAGTGGAGTTTCAGCCCTCTGAGGGTCGTTGATGAGCCGGCGTTGAACAGAGGGGAAAGATTAAAAAAACAACATAGACTTTCCAACCCGGCGCTCGCCGCACGTCTCTGTCATTATCCCAGATAAAAGCTGCAAAGAGTCTCTGTCCTCCTCCCCGTCCTCCTCCCTGTCCTCCTCTCCGCCTCTTACTGCGGGAACTTGACGTCTCTCCACGGTGATGGACAGCCGAGAAGAATGCGTGTTCGGTGACGGGGGGACAGCGGGTCAGCGTGCAGCTGGAGTGGGCTGTGGAGAGTCTGTAATGAGTGTGTAGCGCACGTTGATGGACACGTCTGTGGGCGTTTGAAGGGGATTATACCTGAGCACTTCTCTGTTTCATCGCTGCAGCACTTTAACGCGCTGAATCAAAGCAGGTGGAACAGGAACTCAGCCTCTCTACTTCATCTTTCTGCGTGTTTCAAAGAGACAGAAACTAAATGTGTTCATCCCTCTACGCTCACTATCCTCACTTTGATCTAAGACTTCAGATCAGGGCTTCCTTCTCCGACCAGCAGGGCTGAGACTGTGACTGATCATATACAACTGCCCCGTTTCCACCAAGCGGGCCGGATTGGCTCATCCAGGTATGGCGCTCATTTTGTGGCGCTGTCTTTCCTCCAAAGCTGCAATTCAAACCAAATTTCTCCCAGACATTGGTATTAACTCAAATAATCCACACATGAAGAGAAATCACAACGTTCAGGTCCATAAATAATGATTATGGTGAATTAAGTACGATAACACAGGAAAAAAGTATTGAACACACCATGGAAAGGCTGTATACTTTGGACAGGAAATGCACCATACCACCTGAAATCTGTCAGTAATTATTACTTGAACTTCCAATTAGTGCAAACCAACATCAGCTGGGCTAGAGCAAATTGATGGTCCTATAAAAAGGTGTTTTTTTCACCAAGCAGTTAAATAGCACACACCTCATGATGGGTAAAGGCAAAGAGCTCTCTGAAGACATTCACAACCTGATTGTTGCTCAGCATCAGAATGGAACTGGTTACAGACTTATATCAAAGCACCTGAATATTCCAGTCAGCACCGTTGGGGCCATTATTCACAAGTGGAAGAAGCACCACCTTACCATCAACAGGCCACGCACAGGAGCTCCTTGAAGATTTCTGACCAGGGAGTCAGAAAGATAGTCAGAAGAGGACTCAACCAGCCAAGGACCACCCTGAAAGTGCTCCAGAAAGACTTGGAGGCAGCAGGTACAATTGTTACAGAGAAAACAACAGGCAATGCACTCCACCACCATGGCCTCTATGGACGCTCAGCCCGCAAGACTCCATTCCTCAAGAAAAGGCATGTTGAAGCTGGTTTAAAGTTTGCTAAACAGCATCTTGACAAGCCTGTAGAATACTGGGAGAATGTTGTCTGGTCAGATGAGACCAAAACTGAACTTTTGGGCTGTCATACTACAGACCATGTTTGGAGGAGAAATGGCTCTGCACATCAGCCAAAAAACACTACACCAACAGTGAAGTTTGGAGGTGGAAGCATCATGGCATGGGGTTGTTTCTCATCTCATGGTGTTGGCAAACTTCATATAACTGACGGAGCAATGAATGGAGCCATGTATGGGGAAATTCTTGATCTGAATCTGCTGCCATCCACCAGGATGATGAAGATGAGACGTGGCTGGACCTTCCAGCAGGACAACCATCCAAAGCACACGGCAAAGTTGACTCTCAGATGGTTTCAGAAAAAGAAAATCAATCTGTTAGAATGGCCTAGTCAATCACCTGACTTCAATCCAACTGAACATTTGTGGAAAGAAGTAAAGAAAAGGGTTCACCAGAGGGCACCAAAGAATATTCCAGATTTAAAGACAATCTGTGCAGAGGAATGGGCCAAAATCACACCTGAGCAGTGTGGGCCATTAGTTCAAACATACAAGAAGCTTCTGGAAGCTGTCATTGCAAACAAAGGCTTCTCCACTAAGTATTAGATGAGTCTCAGTTAGCGTCTTCAATACTTTGTTCCTGTGTTATTGTACTTAATTCAACATAATCATTATTTATGGACCTGAACGTTGTGATTTCTTTTCATGTGTGGATTATTTGAGTTAATACCAATGTCTGGGAGAAATTTGGTTTGAATTGTATCTTTGGAAATAAATGTGATGAGAAAAAAGTTGATGCATTAATACTTATTTTCCCCAATGTAACCCCGCCATGTTTAAATCTCCGGTTGACCTGATGGACCTATTAGCAGCTAGCTGCCCGGACTTATTAGCGGCGTGCACTGTGTCGTGCTAGCTGATGTGGCTATCAGCATCCAGCCTACACGCCACCTACCGAGAAGGGCACGGTTGGCTGTTGAAACACAAACAGGATCAGGATTTACTGACCGTACCAAACTGAACCGCTTTGAAGAAACGGGGCTATAGATGGATATCTGGATGTAAAGGCTGTTGTTAGAATGGGCCTGTCCAATTTGGGACCCACGGGACAAATTTAGAAACTTGGAAACTTTATAGTCAACCTGCTTGTGGTTGTTTTGGCGCTGTGGGCAGGAGCCCTGTCCTGCAGATATGAGTCAGTGGTCTTCACTATCACTGTGCTGCAGACTTAACCAGATTAAACCGACCATTTTAACCTTTGACTCTAACCTTTCTCACCTTATTTGAATTAATCTAGGTGCTCCTGTAAATGAGGGTGTTCCCAAGCCGAGCTGTGAGGAACTGTAAACTTCAGCTCAAAGTCATCAGGCTCATTTTACAGGACTCTGGTAAATGATGCTTTCAAACAGCTCGCTCAGCAGCTCGGCAGCTCGGCCTCCTTCTGCCCTCAGTCTGTTTGGATACTGCATGAAAAGATTTGCAGTTGTCATCAAAACTCAAAAACCTAAATATCAGAATCACCCAGAGTGGCTGCAGTGATACTGTAAGTCATCTGGGCGACGAGGAGCGGGTCGTTAAGATCGTCTGACAGGCTGATCAATTTGCTCCAGAGGAGTGATCTTCATTTGGAGAAACGTGCTGCAAGTTCATGAAGTTATTAAAAAGTAGGAAAAACAGGAAGTCTGTGAACATTTAAACCCATGAAGACGTTAGTCTGGAAGCAGCTCCACCAGCATTTTATCAGCAACGCGTCAGCTCAGGGAGGAGCTCGACCCACATATGTTTTTGCAAGGGAACGCAAAAAAAAGTGTGAGGGAACGCAAAAGTATTGATAGGGGAAGCAAAAGCATTGCAAGGAAACACAAAAAAATTCTGCTGGGGAAGGCAAAAGTGTTGAAAGGAAAGGCAAAACTATTGTGATGAATGCAAAAGCAATGTGAGAGAAAGCACAAGTTTTGCTAGGGAATGCAAAAGTATTGATGAGCAAAGCAAAAGTGTTGCAAAAAGAGGAAAAGCTATTGTGATAAAATGCAAAAAAGTTGCTAGGGGATGCATAACTGCTGTGATCAAATGCAAAATCAATGTGAGGGACTGCAAAAGTTTTGCAAGGAAACACAAAAGTATTGCTAGGGGATGCAAGGATACTGCAAGAAAACAACAGTATTGCAAAGGAATGCAAAAATATTTTAGACACTGCAAAAGATTTGGTAGGAAACACAAAACTTTTGCGATCAAAAGCAAAATGTTGAAAAGGAAAGCAAATATATTGCCAGTGAAGGCAAAACTAATGTGATGGACAGCAAAATCAATTTGAGGGATAGCATAAGTTTTGCTAGGGAATGCAAAAGTATTGATGGGCAAAGCAAAAGTGTTGCAAAAAGGCGGGGAAAGCTATTGTGATAAAATGCAAATGTTTTGCTAGGGAAAGCAAAAAAGTTGCTAGGGGATGCAAAAATACTGCAAGAGAACACAACAGTATTGCAAAGGAATGCAAAATATTTTAAAGCACTGCACAAGATTTGCTAGGAAACACAAAACTATTGCAATCAAAAGCAAAAGTGTTGAAAAGGAAAGCAAAAATACTGCTAGAGAAGGCAAAACTCATGTGATGGAACGCAAAATCAATCTGATAGATTTTGAAAGTTTTGAACACAAAAGTATTGATGGGGAAAGCAAAAGTGTTGCAATGAAAGGCAAAACTAGTGTGATAAAATGCAAAAGTTTTGCTAGGGAAAGTAAAAGTATTGTGAAGAAATGCAAAATCAATGTTAGGGATTTGGAAAGTTTTGCCAGGAAATGCAAAAGTATTTTTAGGGAAATATTGCTAGGAAAAGCAAAATTATTGCTAGGGAACGCGTTTGTCAGGGAGTAGCTCGACCCACAGATGTTTTTGCAAGGGAACGCAAAAAAAGTGTGAGGGAACACAAAAGTATTGCAAGGGTTTTTGAAAACAATATTGCTAGGGAAGGCAAAACTATTGTAATGAAATGCAAAATCAATTCTGAGAGCTAGCATAAGTTTTGCTCGGGATTGCAAAAGTATTTCTAAGGGACTGCAAAAGTATTGATGTGGAAAGCAAAAGTATAGAGATGACCTGCAAAAGTCTTGCGAGGGACAGCAAAAAAGTTGCTAGGGAAGGTAAAACTAGTGTGATAAAATGCAAAATCAATGTGAAGGATTTAAAAAGAATTGATAGGAAAAGCAAAAGTATTTCTTGGGGACCGCAAAAATATTGCAAGGAAACACAAAAGTTTTGCCAGGTGATGCAAAGTGTTTTTAGGGAAAAATTGCTATGGAAAGCAAAATTATTGCCAAGGAATGCGTTTGTCAGGTAGTAGCTTGACCCACAGATGTTTTTGCAAGGGAACGCAAAAAAAGTGTGAGGGAACACAAAAATATTGCAAGGGTTTTCGAAAACAATATTGCTAGGAAAGGCAAAACTATTGGAATGAAATGCAAAATCAATGTGAGAGATAGCTTAAGTTTTGCTCTGGATTGCAAGAGTATTTCTAAGGGACTGCAAAAGTATTGATGTGGAAAGCAAAAGTATAGAGATGACATTCAAGTCTTGCTAGGGAAGGGAAAACTAGTGTGATCTAATGCAAAATCAATGTGAGGGATTTAAAAAGTATTGATAGGAAAAGCAAAAGTGTTTCTTGGGGACTGCAAAAATATTGCAAGGAAACACAAAAGTTTTGCCAGGAAATGCAAAAGTGTTTTTAGGGAAATATTGCTAGGGAAAGCAAAATTATTGCCAGGGAATGCGTTTGTCAGGGAGTAGCTCAACCCACTGATGTTTTTGCAAGGGAACGCAAAAAAAGTATGGGGGAATGCATAAGTGTTGCTGGGAAAAGCAAAAGTATTGCTAGGGAGGGGAAAACTTTTGTGATGAAATGCAAAATCAACGTGAGGGATTTCAAAGGTATTGATAGGGAAGGCAAAAGTATTTCTTAGGGACCGCAAAAATATTGCCAGGAAACAAAAAAGTTTTGCCAGGAAGTGCAAAAGTATTTTTAGGGAAATATTGCGAAGGTAAGCAAAATTATTGCTAGGGAACACGTTTGTCAGAGAGTAGCTCGACCCACGGATGTTTTTGCAAGGGAACGCAAAAAAAGTCTGGGGGAACTCAAAAGCATTGCTAGGGAAAGGAAAACTAGTGTGATGAAATACAAAATCAATGTGAGGGATTTCGAAAGTATTGATAGGGACAGCAAAAGTATTTCTTGGGGACCGCAAAAATATTGCCAAGAAACACAAAAGTTTTGCCAGGAAATGCAAAAGTATTTTTAGGGAAATATTGCTAGGAAAAGCAAAAATATTGCTAGGGAACACGTTTGTCGGGGAGTAGCTTGACCCACAGATGTTTTTGCAAGGGAACGCAAAAAAAGTCTGGGGGAACGCAAAAGTATTGCAAGGGAAAGGAAAACTTTTGTGATGAAATGCAAAATCAACGTGAGGGATTTCGAAAGTATTGATAGGGAAAGCAAAAGTTTTTCTTAGGGACTGCAAAAATATTGTAAAGGAATGCAAAAATACTACCAGGAAACACAGAAGTTTTGCCAGGAAGTACAAAAGTATTTTTAGGGAAATATTGTGAGGGTAAGCAAAATTATTGCTAGGGAATGCGTTCATCAGGGAGTAGCTCGACCCGATGTTTTTGCAAGGGAACGCAAAAAAAGTGTGGGGAAACGCAAAAGTTTTGCTAGGGAAAGCAAAAGTTTTTCTTAGGGACTGCAAAAATATTGTTAAGGAATGCAAAAATACTGCCAGGAAACACAAAAGTATTGCCAGGGGATGCAAAAGTACTGCAAGGGACACCAAAGAACTGTTTGGCACGCAAAAGTCTTTGTGAAAAAAAAACCTTAGAGACCCTTAGCGAGCTGCTGATCAGGTGTGCAAAACGACACCTTTGAATTTCATGTCTGTGTATTTTCAAAGCTTCTGCACTTCTTCAAACACTGCTGCAGTTTGATGAATTTTGTAAAGGCAGGAGCCAGGAAGAAGTAATTATCACGCTCGTAAATATCAAATGAAACGGTCGCAGTCTGCTGCCGTGGTTTGCATAATTAAGACAAACATTTGGCTAACGTTTGGAAACATTTGGTTAAATTTATAAGTTTTGGATCTTGGCCTGGTTAATTGAGTACATTCACTACATCCAGTTAGACGTTAAAGTTAATGTTCCCGTTAATCTGTTTTGCGTTGATTACTCTCCCTGTGGGTGTGCCTCTCATCTGTTTCCTCATTTCGTCCTGTTTATGAGTCAGTCGTGTTTTTCAGCCTCATCAAATCTCTGCTGTGAAAGAGCAGCTCGGGATAATGTGACATAAAAACCTTAAAAATATGAGAAAGGTTAAGTAATGTCTAAGTCATGCCTCCAGCTTGATCTCTGTGGGACATTTACAGCGTTAAACTCTTCCAGCATGAGTCAGAAACCAGAGGAAAAACACATCCAAGCGGCGTGATGACAGTTGTCTATCATGTGGCGAGAGCCGGCTGCTCTGACGTCTTCAAAGCTTTCAAGTTTCTCCCCCCAAAAAAAGAAAGAGATGTGAAACTTAACTCCTACAGCTCCAATAAATCATAAAATTCAGAAGTAGTTGCAGAGGAAAAAAAGTTGCCATAGCAACAATTGGATGTTTTGTTCATTGTTAAACACTCAAGTCGAGGTTTTCAGAGCACAAAAGATTCGCAGAGCTGATTTCCACATCCGCCGCCGCCGAGCATGAGACGAAGGAGTCCAGAGATTTGAATCGAGTTACATAAAAACGTTTTTATCTCTGAAATAAGAAGTTTATGTTCAGATACACACACTCAGTACTCAGTGCTCAGTTTGGGCTCCTGTGTCAGTGTGGTGTGGTATGGGCTTTAGCTGGTCTGTGTCACAGCGTCTGGTGTCTCTCATCTTCCTCTTCATACACCTCACAGATTCTCTCTGGGGTCCAGGTCCAATCAAGCTCAGTAGCATCCTGGTCATTCAACAAGCTTATGACTCTCGCAGGATTCAAGTCCTGCTGGAAAGTGAAGTCCCCATACAGCTTGTCAGCAGATGAAGCATGAAGTGCTCTTAAGTTTCCTTGTAAATGTCTGTGTTGACTCTAAAGTCAAGAAAACCCAGTGGACCAACACCAGCAGCAGGGATGGGAATCAAAAAACAGTTCCTGTTGAGAATAAGGGCTGTCACTTTAACATGTTAATTAAATTAATTAATTACACTGCAAATTACCGTGTTATAGAAATAAACACGATTAACTCATTGGCTGTTCATAGCATTTTGGACGATCTTTCAAGATCCAAATTATCTTGTTTTATGAACGCAGTCATTTTGGGTGCTCCAGCCTTTGATCCTCTCCATGATCTCCGTCGTCTTTTCTCTTTTTCTCTGAACTACAGCCACACATCCTCAGTTGGAGCGTGAGCTGCCTGAACTTTTCTGACTGTCAGCGTCTCTCTGTGTCTCTGTCATCTCACATCTTCTCCTCGTATCCATGCCGAGCTCTCATCCAAAGAGCACACCGCTCTCACCCACAGGAGTTTACGAGCAGGGTTTTGATTGACATGCTCTGTTAGACCCCGCCTCCATAGACGTCAATGGCAGTGAACACAGACATTTTAATATTGGGCAGTTGAAAAAATGTGGATTTACAAATCTTCTCCTCTTCATGTGTTCATTTGATTAGTCATTCACTACAATTTTGTAATGTCTGAGAATTCAGATTATGTATTTGGGGACTTTAATCAGATATGAGATTAAAATGCGATTAATTGTACTGATTAATTGCAAATCATGTAATTAATTAGATTAATTTTTTTAATCGTCATTAGCCTTTGTGCTTTACAATTCTCTTGTCAATTCTTTACACAATGCCAGAACTGCCGGACCTTACATGACTATTATTCTGTAGCTACCTTAGCTTAGCAGTTAGCCAACATTTTCCCAGAAATTGATTCAAGATCTTCAGCTTGAAGTTTTACTGAAGAATTGAACACACAAAAAAAATCCAATCAAACTTTACTTGTTAAGCACTTTAAAAACAAATACTGTTGACCAAAGTGCTGTACAAAGAAAAAAAAATCAAAATAAAATAAAATAAAATACATGGCTAACACGAGTTAAAAGAAACACTTCATGTGAAATACTAAAAAACTATTTAAAAATGACTCAAAATATAAAACATAATTAAAACACCATTAAAAGGCATGAAAAAAAGCAATCAAATAATTAAATATTAGATGATTAATAGAAATAATTAATTAAATAAAGTGCTCTCACATAATATTTCTGTTAAACATTCAGGATGGTAAAAATCTCTGTATTTACCCAAAATGATACAAACAAAATAGCACTAGCTTGATTCTGACGTGTATGGGAAATTGCATTGATATGCTAGCAGGTAGCATACATCGATATAACTTTGGCTTCAGAATAGAATTTCAACTTTAATCACAGAAACGTATCACAGTTACTCTGAGAACTGTAACTGTAAAATACTCACAGGCAAATCAAAGAAAAGTTACGTACAGGCTCATGGCCAGGGGCGGACTGGCCATCTGGACGTTCTGGAGAAGTCCAGAACGGCCGGTGCCGGTCTGCTGACGGCCGGTTCGACCGGTGACAGCACCCCCCACGACAGCGGCGGCCGTCGTCGTGCAGAACCGGCCGTTCATACACTAGGCTTGTAGTTCTCAAGACCGGTCTTGGTCTCGAGACCGGTCTCGATGGGTCTCGGACTAACATGTCGGTCTTGGAGGGATTAGAAGCGAACGATATGTCCAGGCACACTGCTGGCTTTGTAGAGCACAACTTTCTATAATGGTCTCTATTATTTTTACACGCCCTTTGAGTATTTTGTGACAGACGTCTGCGCTCATCCTGTTTGTGACTGCGGAGAAGCAGACGGGACGCAGATGGGCGATCCACATCAATTTAACTGGAGAGAGAGAGACAGAGACGCGTTGCATGCTTGGGGAGTTGTTTGACTCTTACCTGGGTAAAGTTAAGTCCCATTTTGCATTGTAATTCCCTCTAATCTACGAGTTGAACCCTCTGTTCAGCATAAATCTATCTTTTGATGAGCGAAGCAACATAACGTACCTGCAGATTTGCAGATTTACAGATTTGCGCTGACGTGCAGGGGTGTGTCCAGATATTTTAGAATGGGGTGCCCCGACTTGGGCACTCGCCGTGTATGTATTAAAAATACAGGATTGAAAGGATACAGCTTTAACTAATTACATAAATAAATAATTAAATAAATAAATGACAATAATAATAATAATAATAATAATAGTAATAATAATAAATACAACAATAACAATAATAATATTGAAACAAAAGAAAAAAAATTAAAGGGACTGTGAGGACTTTACAAATAACCTCGAAATAGTTTCTGTGCTATTCCTGATTGTAATACACAGCTGAAAATGAGACTATCAGCTTCAACATAGCTTATTTCCAAATGCTATTTCTCAGCTTCCCCATTTGGTCGGACAGGACTGGATTGATTTACAGAATGTTGAAGTCTTTATGACAACGCCACGCCAACTGATGGAGTTCAATAGAGAGAAAAGAAATCTATTTTTTCCTCTGCTCAAAACAATTTCTGTGATTTATTTTGTAGTGATGGTGGACATATTGTATTTGATTGTTGTATTGTTGTTTATCTGTGTGTCTTGTCTGGACTACTGAGTTCCTGCCTGCAAACCAAATTTACCGCAAGGTAGGCTTTAAATAAAGAAACCGGGTCGGGCGGGTCGTGTCAGTGTATGAACGGCCGGTGAGGACGCGTTAAAGTCCAGGGCTGTTTTTCAGTCCCAGTCCGCCACTGCTCATGGCTTCATAACAACAGCAAGGTTCCAAACAACTTAAACAACTGCTATAACCAGTTTGAGACACTAGATGGCCTACTCCAGTCAATAACATACAGGAGGTTCTCGGCTTTTGTGGTTTAGACTTTATGTTGTTTTGACTTTACGACGCCAATAAATATATGTACATAAGAAAATAGAGAAGGTTTCAAAGTTACGCTGCTGTTTGTAAGCTCCTACGACGCTACTAGTTTTTGTCTCAGATATTTGGGGATCTGTCCTGGGTAGGTCAATGGAAACGCCACAAAATCCGTGCCGAGACGAACAGCAGGGGGCTTTCACTTTCTGAATGTAAAGAATGGATCCAACGCTAACATCAAAAGCAGATTTTAGTGCATTTCTTTTCTTTATATAACCACCTTTGTGTTTTTTCTCCTTCCTCCTTTCGTCTTATCATCCTCACCCTTTCCTGATCTGCTGTGTCGGAGCTGTAATCTAAATTTGACCCACAATCTCCTGAAAGACCTCGCATCACAAGCCCGCAATCACGCACACTTACCGAGTCGACACACGAGCAATTTCTCTTCATTTCACAGGAACAATTGTCGTCACATCTACGTCTGGAGAGAATGAATGATTCAGACTTCATGTGCCGTTCCCAGAAATTAAAGCTCGGACTGGAAATCTCAGAAAAGAGATGCATTAAGGGTAATTATCGCAACCACGGAAAGTGAAGCGTAGACGGATGTTGGGTGAAGTTTGATCTGATGACGGAGGAAAATGTTACAGGAAACGTGAGGAGAAAGAGACAGACAGGTGAACTCCTGAGGTTTGATACTGTGAGAGCTAACGGCTAATTGAAGCCTGTGTGTGTTAGTGTGTGTGTGTGTGTGTGTGTGTGTGTGTGTGTGTGTGTGAGACAGAGCCACTGAGGAGCAGATTCAGAGAGATTGAAGCCAGAACACAAACAACTTAGTCAGGATCTCCTCTCATCTGAAGCTTTCTGCTCGATAAGCTCTCAAACCCTCGACGAGCTCTGCTTTCTAATTCCAGTTTATATTACATCCAACCCAAACTGCATTCTGAGCGCCGTCTTCTGATGAAGCAGACGCAGCTTTCTGTCAAAGCTGATCTGATTCTGCCTCCTCCCATCGATGACAATAATCCTATTTCCCCGGAACAAAAAGCTCATATTTCACATCAGTGCTGCTGCTGAATTAGTCTGAGGCCCGGCCATGGAAAATGGACATGATAGCCCATATTTATGGCTGAATTGGGTTACGTGGCAGGCAAACACGAATGGGAGAAAAGCACTGGTATTCTCTCTGGGAGCAGCCAGTGTGTACATTAAACAGAGCAGCAGCAGGAGAATATGGGTTTGAGATCCTCGGGACACCGTGTACGGCTGAAAGAGTCATTACTGACACAGTTTCACAGCCTAATGTTTGCTCTCTGTCAAAATCTTTTCAACGCCCTGTCGTGATTTTTAAGAAATTAAACAAAGTCCCACAGCACGGCCTCCTCCGTGCAGCGCTGACACACAAACTGAGTTTAATCTGAATTTGTAAATATTTGAGCTGCAGAGAATCAGGTGTGAGTTCAGGGGAAAGTGGGGCTGCTAATTATTCCTTTTCAGGATAGGATGAGAGCTCAAACAGTGAGGCTCCTATTGGTGAAAGGAAGCAAAAGCAAAAGACAGTATTTATCAATGCATTTGCTTAGATTGAGCAGTAGGATTTCTCTTTGAAACCTGACAACAAGCTAGCTTTGTCAGTTTGTAGCGTAGTTTAGCAGCTGCTATATTTCTCTCTCCTCACAGCGCGATGCTCTGAGACGTGTCTGTAACGTGTAACGTTAGTGAATCCTGGTTCTGTCCTACCAGTGCTCATCTACCAACTCCAACCTCACCAAGCAGAGCTAACGTAACCTCACTCTTCATTTTATTGATAGACTCTCAAGTTTGAACAGACCACTGCAGAATAACTGCTGACTGTGGGTTGGAGGCTACATTAGCACAAACAGTTTAGCCCTTTCAGCCTTTAGCTTGTGTTTACACCCTCAGCCCAAGTTTAAAGCCTTTAGCTTGTGTTTCTAGCCTTAAGCTCCTGTTTTAGCTTTTAGTCTGTGTTTTTAGTCTTGTGTTTTTAGCCTTTGGCTTAAGTTTTAGCTCTGAGCTTGTGATTGAGCATTTAGCTTCATTTAGTTTTAAGCTTGTGTTTGAGCCTTACGCCTATGATTTTAGCCTTAAGCTTCCTGTTTTAGCCCTCGACCAATGGTTAGCCTTCAGCTTGTCTTTGATCCTACAGCTCATGTTTTAGCCTTTGGCTCATTTTTTAGCCTTGAGCTTGTGTTTTTTAGTCTTTAGCTTAAGTTTTTGGACTTTAGTATTTGTTTTTACCTTTTAGTTTGTGTTTAAGCCTTGAGTTCGCATTTTTAGCTGTGCTCGTGACTATGCATTTCGCTTGAATTAAGTTTTTTAGCTTTCGTTTAAGCCTTAAGCCTATGATGTTAGCCTTAAGCTTCCTGTTTTAGCTCTCAACCAATGGTCAAGCCTTCAGCTTGTCTTTAATCTTGCAGCTCATGTTTTAGCCTTTGGCTCATTTCAAGCCTTTAGCTTGCGTTTTTAGTCTTTAGCTCGTGGTTTAGCCTTGCACTTGTATTTAGGCTTTAGTTTGTGTTTATAGCCTTAAAGCGCCCTTCACACCGCCGCGTGGTAACTGCCCCGAAAACCGCTTCTCTGCCGGCAGAGGCCCCTGAAATGCAGAGCGTTTTTCAAAGCGGCTCCTGACACCGCCGCATGAGCATGGGGTAACAGGCGGCAGCGACGTAGAGGTGATTCGGCGAACGTCACAGCAGAGCCCGCCCAAAAGTCCTTCACAACACTCCCTCCTCAAAAACACTACCGCCTAGTAGTACCTTATAGTTTCTGTTTAGTGTGTGATGTGCATAGGAAAGATTTTATTATTATTGTAGAGCTCTGGATATTCAGATACCAGCAGTATTAGCTCCTCCATCGCTCGTTTTGCCCCGCGAAGCCTGCTATTTCCGGGTTTTCTTCTTCCTTCGATGTGATTGGTTGTTCCCAGGCGGCTGCCGCCAGAAAGTTCAACAAGCTGGACTGCAGGCGGCAGGGGAAAATCTGTGCACGTGCATGTGGGCGGCAACCGCTTCTGGGTCCTACCGCCGCAGCCAAAACTGCTTGCCGCCTGCCGCACAACCCTCATTTAAATGACTGGAGGCGGCGCGTTGCCGCGCAGCGGTGTGAAGCCCCCTTAAGCTTTCTGTTTTAGACATCAACCAATGCCTTACCCCTACAGCTTGTCCTTTAGCATTCAGCTCATGTATTAGCCTCAAGTTGATGTTTTCATACTGTAGCTCGTGTTTTAGCCTCAAGTTGATGTTTTCATACTGTAGCTTGTGTTTTAGCTTCAAGTTGATGTTTTCATACTGTAGCTTATGTTTCAGCTTCAAGTTAATGTTTTCATACTGTAGCTCGTGTTTTAGCCTCAAGTTGATGTTTTCATACTGTAGCTTGTGTTTTAGCCTCAAGTTGATGTTTTCATACTGTAGCTCGTGTTTTAGCCTCAAGTTGATGTTTTCATACTGTAGCTTGTGTTTTAGCCTCAAGTTGAGGTTTTCATACTGTAGCTCTTGTTTTAGCCTCAAGTTGATGTTTTCATACTGTAGCTTGTGTTTTAGCTTAAAGTTAATGTTTTCATACTGTAGCTCTTGTTTTAGCCTCAAGTTAATGTTTTCATACTGTAGCTTGTGTTTTAGCCTCAAGTTGATGTTTTCATACTGTAGCTCATGTTTAAGCCTCGAGTTGATGTTTTCATACTGTAGCTTGTGTTTTTGCCTCAAGTTGATGTTTTCATACTGTAGCTCATGTTTTAGCCTCAAGTTGATGTTTTCATACTGTAGCTCATGTTTTAGCCTCAAGTTGATGTTTTCATACTGTAGCTCATGTTTTAGCCTCAAATTGATGTTTTCATACTGTAGCTCATGTTTTAGCCTCAAATTGATGTTTTTATACTGTAGCTCATGTTGTAGCCTCAAGTTGATGTTTTCATACTGTAGCTTGTGTTTTTGCCTCAAATTGATGTTTTCATACTGTAGCTTGTGTTTTAGCCTCAAGTTGATGTTTTCATACTGTAGCTTGTGTTGTAGCCTCAAGTTGATGTTTTCATACTGTAGCTTGTGTTTTAGCCTCAAGTTAATGTTTTCATACTGTAGCTTGTGTTTTTGCCTCAAGTTGATGTTTTCATACTGTAGCTTGTGTTTTAGCCTCAAGTTGATGTTTTCATACTGTAGCTTGTGTTTTAGCCTCAAGTTAATGTTTTCATACTGTAGCTTGTGTTTTAGCCTCAAGTTGATGTTTTCATACTGTAGCTTGTGTTTTAGCCTCAAGTTAATGTTTTCATACTGTAGCTTGTGTTTTTGCCTCAAGTTGATGTTTTCATACTGTAGCTTGTGTTTTAGCCTCGAGTTGATGTTTTCTTACCGTAGCTTGTGTTTTAGCCTCAAGTTGATGTTTTCATACTGTAGCTTGTGTTTTAGCCTCAAGTTGATGTTTTCATACTGTAGCTCATGTTTTAGCTTCAAGTTGATGTTTTCATACTGTAGCTCATGTTTGAGCCTCAAGTTGATGTTTTCATACTGTAGCTCGTGTTTCAGCCTCAAGTTGATGTTTTCATACTGTAGCTCGTGTTTTAGCCTCAAGTTGATGTTTTCATACCGTAGCTTGTGTTTTAGTCTCAAGTTGATGTTTTCATACTGTCGCTCGTGTTTTAGCCTCAAGTTAATGTTTTCATACTGTAGCTTGTGTTTTAGCCTCAAGTTGATGTTTTCATACTGTAGCTCATGTTTTAGCCTCAAGTTGATGTTTTCATACTGTAGCTTGTGTTTTAGCCTCAAGTTAATGTTTTCATACTGTAGCTAATGTTTTAGCCTCAAGTTGATGTTTTCATACTGTAGCTTGTGTTTCAGCCTCAAGTTGATGTTTTCATACTGTAGCTCATGTTTTAGCCTCAAGTTGATGTTTTCATACTGTAGCTCGTGTTTTAGCCTCAAGTTAATGTTTTCATACTGTAGCTCGTGTTTTAGCTTAAAGTTGATGTTTTCATACTGTAGCTTGTGTTTTAGCCTCTGGCCTGACTTTATTGTGCTGCAAATCAATCTGGTCCTGCGTTACCCAATCAAGACGCTAAGAAGCAGCATTCAGGAATAACCTTTATTGGCGCCAATAACCTCATTTTATTGTGTGGATCAGGATCTAGTAGTGAGACTTTTTAAAGATCACTAACAAAGTTCTCACAGCTCCTTTAATATGAGCCACATCTACTTGAAAATCCAGAAAAAAAGTTAAATTTTAAGATGTTAGAATAGGGAATTACTTTAAAACATTATTCTTATTACAAGAAATGAAACAAGTGAACTTTATTTCTCTTTACAGGTAACTCAGGAGTCTCTTTTGTCTTTTAAGATCTTGAAGTAAAATATTTTTTAGGACTCATCAGATGTATGTGGGTCGTTAAGTTCAAAATGATTTTTTTCTTTTGCAAAAAGTAAGACTTTTTTTTTGAGATGTGTGGCTCATATTAGGTCTGATAAAACAGTTTTACTCAATGTGAGAAATAAAAACTTGCTCAGACTCGAGTTTCTGCAGCTTTGATGCGTCACGATGGACTGATAACTGACGGCTCTTCTTTGTGAAAAAGAGCAGAACACGTTTCTCCACATCGACGTTTCTCCTGACAGAAAGCCTGTAACTGTGCGCTGATCTTTTACCCACACTGCAAAGCGTTCACACAGCTGTATTTGTACCCGCTGATCTCTGCTCTGGCTGCGTCCGCCTCTAAACTATGCCAATGAATTCACGGCATCTCCTCCTGACAAAAGGTCAGGCTTAAAATGAACAAGTCTGCAGGGAGCCACATTATTTTCTCTCCAAGTACACATGGACACGCTTAATCAATACAGAGCAGAGCCGGGGTGGGGGTCCTGGTCTCAGGAGGGAAGGAGTCTCGCTGGAGACTCTGCTCAGTCTTCTGCTCTTTAAACCCATCCTCAGCACATGTGGAGGCATGTCAATAAAACTCCAAAATCCCCACCACACACACACACACACACACACACACAGGCACACACACACTCACAGTTTGGCTCTAATTTATTTCATCTTTTTTCATCTTTGGGAGTCTTTCAGCTGAGTCGGTGGTGGGCTGAAAAAGAGATGCAAAGTGAGATGGAGAGAAGCGGCTCTGCATGAGCAGCAGTGAGGTAGACAGCGGCAGGCAGAGGAGCTGGCTGTGAATACTGATGTGACAATGATTTGCGTTTCGATTGTGCATGAAGAAGCTAGTCAGCCCCCAAAGGAGGAGGAGGAGGAGGAGGAAGAGGAGGAAAAAAATGATAAAGAAAATAAGAGCTGAGCTTCCGAGAAGAGAACATCTGGCGCGGCTTCTCGTCGGGTCCCTGTCACGTTTCTGCGGCTTTTTGTTTGTTTCTGGGGGAATTAGTCTGAGCGAGGGGGAGCCATCAGAGGGAAAATACAGACATCACTGTCCCAGAACTTTCAGAATAAAAATGAGCTCATCAAAGTTCACTAAAGTCACTCATAAACTGCTGGTTAGAAGTTTTACAACAGCCCACTTTTCCCATTTTTCTCTGAAATTCAAGCAGCTAAAGTCCAGTGAGCTTGGAGCGGTGCTGAAGTAAGTGTTGGAGGCTGATCAAGCCTTGAAGGTTGGTGCTACCAGTTCCTACAGGTGTTCAAGCTTTCTTGCTTCTTTCCAACCATCTAAAGAGCTGAACACACAGTAGTACCAGACCCACTGAACCGTATAACGCTCTGAAAATGAGCAGGAAAAGACGATTCCTGCATCATAACATTCACAGAAACTCGTCTTTCCTCCAGAGAAATGGAGTCAAAGAAAGTCAAGGTGGGCCCAGAGAGGAGAGTTTCTCTTGGCAACTGGAGACTCTGACTGGAAGAGGTCCGACAGAGCTAAACCCAGAGTCTCAGTTTCACTTTTTGTGAAGAGAAGACTCTAAGATGCAGCTCTGAGGGGTCAGACTGCAGGAAGAAAGACACCCATCACTGAGACAGAGCCAGAAGAAGAACCAGAGGCTTGCCTGGGCTACCAAACACCGCCAATGGACTACTGAAGTCAGGAAGATGGGGCTATGGACTAATGAATCAAAGTCTGACATCTATACCTCAGAATTTTTAGCACCGTTTGTGGACTAGGCAAAGGAAAGGATGGTTCCTCAGTGTTTGACATCAGATGTAAATATCTGGATCTTGGGTCTAAAGGCACCCTGAACCAAAAGCTAAAATAAATGTCCTCAATATCGTTAAACCTTCAACAACATTCAATGATCAGTGCTAAAAATCCACCAAGAGCTGGATCTGAGACCTTCTGACTCCTCCTCCCCCTGAGGACAAAGAGGCTCAGATTAAGGTCTAAGTGTTCCCTGAACAGATGAGTCTTCAGACGTCTCTTAAAGTAGAAAGGGACTCTGTGGATCGTATAGAGTTTGGTAATTCATTCACCATTTGGGAACAACAGAGGAGAAGAGTCTGGCTAGAGATTTGGAGCCTCATTGGGAGAAGAAGGAGTGTAGACCTGGATGAGGAACCCCAGGTCGACAGAAGCTGGTCTGGTCAATGTGGCGTTTCCTTTGACTAAAACTGGGACAGATCCCCAAATAACCAACCTGTACCGTCCCTCTTGGTACCCTTCTGTTGGGGTGCCAGACTAAACTGATCCAGCCCGAGAAAACAAAGAGTAACAAAGAGTCACATGGAAATCACAGAGAGGACGAAATGCTGCATGTCTTCATCGTTGAGCTTTGTTCACTGATGATGATGTGATGCGTTAGATTTATTAGCTTGTTACACTGTGTCGCGCTGCTATGGCTTCACGCTATTATATAGCTGATGCAGTTGCTGGCTAACACGCCGCCCACAAAAAGGTCACAGTTATCTGTGGAAACACAGACAGGATCAGGCTTTACTGATCAGATCCATACCAAACTAAACTGATCAATACAGGACTTGGTGGAAACGGGGCTGCAAAGCAATGTTTATCAATTAAACATTGTGCAAAATGTGCAGAGAAAATATGTCAGAAAATGTGAGAATGTGATGTTGCAAGTAGCCTACGGTGTCTCTGAATGGTCAAACTACCTTGGAAATAAGCTGGGCAGATGCGAAGTAACGCAAAAAATTGAACTTGTTCCAAAAAAATAATGATGGACGAAAGTTTCGGGGTGAGTGTGCAAATGGGACTGACATCATACCCAGCCATCAAAGTGTCTCTGGACGTCTTAAGACGACTTAATGACCAAATTAAGACGTTTCAAGGCATTTTTGTACATCAAGACATCTTAAGACAAAAATGTGCAGATGCCACTCATGTTGCAAGACATGACATGAGGTTCACCCAGACAGGTTTTGTGTCTTGAGTCTCTAGCTGTGTCCTAATTCAGGGGCTGCAGCCTACGGAGGCTGGATTTGAAGACCGATTACATCGCAGCGGTGCGTCGGAGGCTGTCCCAATACGGAGGCTCCTCCAAATGCGGCAGACGAATCCGTCCTCCGTTTCAGGGGCCGCGAAGGACGGGTTCGCTGAATCCTTCATAGCCTCACATATCCCAAGATTCATTGTGTATGAATGCCGAACATGATGGACACGGCCGAACTCCAAAAGGAGTCCTGATTTATCCAGATATGAAGGATTTCTAGCAACAACTATGTGATTGTGTTTCTAAAACGTGAAAGAATATTTTGTTTTTCTGTGTGAAAATGTGTTGTTTTCAAGTAACATACTGAAAAACAGTTCTTTATGAATCTTCTCATTATTTTATAAAAATATGTCCATAAATGTAAATTCTCTTGGGGAAAAAAACTTACTTGGCGTTTTTTTTAAATTTATTTATTTTTTTACAGGGAATTCACAAAAGAGATTAAATCATTTTAACAGCTTTTATTTTATACTTATTTTATCATCCCCCCAGCACTTGATCAAATGTTGAAAATGTACGTTGTTGCCTTACTCTCATGTAAATGGTGGTTCTATACTCTATCAATAGGGATAATAATAATCAAAATGATGATAATAATCAAAATGATGATAATAATAATGATGATAATAATAACGACGCAAAGTAATAAAAGATAGTAAAAATCATCCAGTTTAAATGTGAGGTTTTAGTTTTCGTGTGTTTAAAAGTAATGTAAGCCTGACAGGTGAGGGCGGTGCTGTGTGACGTCGAGGGTGACAAACAGGAAATGCTTCGTAGACCAGACTTTCTCAATTTAGTTCGGCCTTTGCGGTCTTCGCAGGCTACAAAGGCCGGGTCCTCCGAAGGCTACAGCCCCTGAAGTGGGACACAGCTATTGAGTGTCTTGAGACCACGTCTTATAGACGTCTTGACTTTAAGATGATGGGTAACTTTCACATTTGAAACGATACAGTACAGATGCCCGGTACCTGGCAATCGGTACCGTTACTCAAAGGTACCAGTTTTCAGTACTTTTTTGTGTTTATGTGGTCAAAATGATCAATTTGTTTAATAATGAAATATAATTTTTTCTTCGATTTAACATATTTATCCTTTAATATAACCCTGCAATGCTGTGTTCACGTCCAGCATGGAAAATCACCCACTCTTCCATTTCTCCACAGTCACAAGGATGTGTTTAGGTACCTAAACATGGTACCCTTTAGTTTTACGTGGATCAGTACCAGGTACTTTTGACAGAATTTGATCGATACCTATAAAAGTACATGATTTGGTACCTATCCCTACTCAAGACATCTTAGCAAATGTGTCCCAGACAGTGTTGGGAAAGTTACTTTTAAAAAGTAACTAGTTATAGTTATAGTTAGTGCTGAGAAAATGTAATTAGTTACTTTACTAGTTCCTAAATTATAAAAGTAACTTGTTACTTTACTTAAAAAAAACAAAAAACAAAAAACAAAACGGTGGCTCAGTAACAGAAAGGTCAACTTTATCATTAAAGTATAAAAGTAATAAAACACAACAAATAGATTAAGAAACATTGACAGGAATATTTATTTTTGTAAACCAGCATTGCTCTCATTTGGCAGAGTAACAGTGACTCGTTTCTTTGTCGTGTGTTTCGTGGTCAGGTGCTTTAAAGATTGGCATTGCTGGATTTCGACGTGGATAAAAGTTTCTGCCCTGGGCAGAGTTTGCATTTCACAACAATGTTTCTGTCGTCTGCCTCTACCTCCATGAATTCAAAATAATGTTTGTTCTTCCATCCTGCAAAGCTGGCCCCGCTGCCTTCCATGGTAGACGGTTGTGAGGTACTCGTCTGCTCGCTGCTGCTCATCTTGTCGTGTTTGTTTAGTGTGTGTGTGCAGCAGCATGGGCCCGCCCAACTCTGTTTCTGATTGGCTTACCGTCAGCAGTTCCTCTGTGTTAACCAATCATCACTATCACTCGCTTTCTCAGCAGCATGATTCATGTTAGTGTGAGAGCTCACTGCTCCTCCTCCATGCGTTTGTGAGAGGAGGAGGAGGAACGGGGAGTGCTTCATTATAACGCGACTAACGCAACTAACGCACCTATTTAATTCAAAAGAACTATAACGACACTACAGAATGACAAAAGTAACGTGTTACGTTAGAAGTTACAGAGAAAAGTAGTTTTGTTAGGTAACGTAACGAAAAACAATCGTTACTTCCCAACACTGGTCCTGAAACACAACTTAAGACGTCTTGGGAGACTTTGATGGCTGGGTATGACAACATGGGATTGGACTTCTTTTGTAACGTGACAATTTCAGATGAAAAAACAGGACAACCACTAATCGCTAACAAATGCCCCCTGGCACCCCTACTAAACTGCTTGCATGACGTCAAGGTTTGGTTGGCTATGAATTTTTAAAAATTAAATGAATCCAAGACAGAAATTGTCATTTTTAAACCCAACTCTTCTTTTGTTTTCAATTCTGATTTGTGTTCTCTTCAAGAGTTTCATAAATCTACAGCCACCAGCCTTGGCGTCATAGTCGATGGAGATTTTAAACTTGATAAGCAGATAAATGCCATGGTTAAATCCAGTTTTTATCATCTTCGGCTTTTATCTCGTTTAAAACCAGTTTTGTCTTTTAATGATTTGGAGCGAGTGATTCATGCTCTTATCTCTACACGTCTTGATTACTGTAATGCATTGTACGCGGGTATTAGCCAAGCGAACCTGGCACGCTTACAGCTAGTCCAAAATTCTGCGGCTCGTCTTTTAACCGGCACACGACGTAGAGAACACATCACGCCGATTTTATCTTCACTGCACTGGCTCCCTGTTCATTTTAGAGTTGATTTTAAGATTTTATTGTTTGTTTTTAAGGCCCTGCATGGACTGGCACCCGCGTACATCTCAGACCTCATTAGCACTTTACAACCCCGTGCGCTCGCTGAGGTCTGAGAGCCAGCTCCAGCTTGTCGTTCCTAAGACGAGGCTTAAAAGTCGGGGCGACCGGGCATTTTCTGTTGTCGGACCCAAGCTGTGGAATAATCTTCCACCACACATCAGAATGGCGCCCTCTGTTGACGCTTTTAAGTCTCGTTTAAAAACACATTTTTATTCACTTGCGTTTAACCCGGCATGAAATTGTGTGGTCCTCTGACTGTTTTGATTTTTTATTTATTTGTTTTAATTATGTTTTTAATTCTTTTTTAGTCATGTTTTTTTTTTTTATATTAGTATTTATCATTCAATTCTTTTGTATTGATGTTGGTTGTCTGTTTTTTATCAGTGCTATTACTCTGTGCAGCACTTTGGGGACCTTGTGTTGGTAAAATGTGCTATACAAATAAAAATGGATTGGATTGGAAATGAACAGGAAGTGACACAGTTTTATAATCTTAAGCTGATTAAAAAAAATCAATGAATAAAATTTGCAAGAAAAGTTTGGGGTGGGCCTGGGACCTTTGGGTCCACCCATATTCCAGCCCCTGCCCACAAGATGGAGCAATGTGAACCTTAGAGGTCAGCTGGTCGTTGATCAGGACACACAGATTTCTGCAGAGTTGATTCGAATCCATCAGGACACTGATCTGTTGAACCGAGGGACACGCTGGAAGGACAGTGACCTCAGTTTGGACAGATTTAGCTGAAGCTGGCGTTCCTTCATCCATGTGGAGATGTCACACTGATACCTGAGCTGAGACAGTTGTGTCGTTAGGTGGAAAACACAGGAAAAGCTGAGAGTCGTCAGCGTAGCAGTGGTAGGAGAAGCCTGATCACTAAGCGAGGTGGTGTATGAGGAGACTGCAACAGAGCTGGGAAGAAATTTCTGGAGCCTGTTTGATTTCCATCGTAGAAAGAAGGCCAGGACTTTTGACCGGCGGTGCACGCTGTTGGAAAAATGCATGTTCTTGTTTTTCAAACAGTTCACAACCTTTTGTCCCCTCTCCGTCAAACACTGCTCAGTCACCAGCCCCTCTCGGAGAAGTTTGCGGATGTTTACACTCCGACTATCAGTCATCATTTTTCACCATCAGGATCCTAACGGCGTCTGAAATCTACTTCTACGAACGAGCGTTGTGATAAAACTGCTGCTGAGCAGATTTCTATCAAGATTTTTGCTGTCAGGGTGTATTTCCATCAGCGGGCGGCGAAGCGTCGTCACCGCCGTGTGACAGCCCTCCACGCTCTGCGCCCTGCTGAGCTTCCTCCTGAGCTCGCTGCTCCTCCAGACGTGCGTGTGTGTTTGTTTGGTACGTGTGTTTCTTGCCCTCTTCACATGGAGTCTGTCCAGGGTTCCACAGTAGTCTGTTCTCACAGGGTTTTCAACCCTCCGTCGGGAACTGAACCATAAACAGAGGAGCTAGTCCTGGAACGGGACGCCGCCAGTCCTCGGCATCCCCCTTCTTTTCCCCTCCTCATTTCATCATCTTTTCTCTTTCTTCCCTCACTAACTTCACCCTTTCTCCTCCTTTATTCCCAAGTCTTTGACTCATTTTCTCCCCCTCCATCTTCCCGCCACTCCTCCTCCTCTTCCTCCTCCTCTTCCTCCTCCTACGCCTCTTGCATCTGCTGACCTCTCCCCCCCAGCAAACGTTGACTAAGTGGGAACTTGTAGCAGAAAAATGAAAACAACATGCCAGACACAAGGCAGAGGGATCTGACTGCTGCCTGGAGATAAAGACACACTCATCTCCTCCCTCCTCACACACACACACACACACACACACACTCGAAGGGCATGTAATCTCTGCTGCGTTTGGGCGGACAGGAATTACAGCGTCACCAGAGGGAGATTCGATTGCAGGGTGCTGCATCCATCCTCCTGTTATTTTTGCAAAGAGATGATGGACTTATCATTCTAACGTGGTGCAATCCAGGCACACCGGAGCTCTATATATCTTGGTAAATCTGGTGAAAAATATAACTGCAGCTACGTTGACCCAGACATCAGAGGGTCACCGCCCAGTGAAGATGGATTGGACAGAAAAACAATCTGCGAGCAGACGCGGTTTGAAAAGCTCCGGCTGTTAGGGAAACAAACAAATAAACGCAGGTGGAGGAGGCAGTTTGAGGCAGTGTGGAGGTATCTTCTTCTCTGCACACGGCCCGCAGCGATATTTGATTGGACAGAGATTACATTGTTTACTCTGAGGACGGTCTGTCCATCATAAAACAAAGGTAATTGAATGAGAGAAACGGGGACAGGAGCACAGCCTGTTTGTTTGTGTGCACGCGTAAATGCATGGTTCAGTGTTGCAGGGAGGAGATGTGTTTACAGCGTGAATAAATCAATGTTTCCAGCCATGTTTGAGTGTGTGCTAAGTGGGATGAGTGTTCAATAACATCTGTTCAGCATACATTATCCGGCTTATTACCAGGCAACCGACTGAAGCTACAACCACGGTGACACCAAGTATTAACCCAAAGATGATTGTGTTGATTTACATGCAGTGGGTTAGACCAACCAGAGGCCGAGAGGAGCCAGAGTCCTGAGGTACCTGCTGGTGCAGGTGTGTAAACCGTGAGCTCATTCTCCTGAACGGGAGCAGCTGCTTCTGTCGCCGAGCTGTGAGCAGCTTTGTAAGAAGAGGTGTGCTCTGCCAGCTCCTTGGTGGATCACACGGCTGCAGCTGGAGCTCCTGCTGTACTGGACTCCACAGCTAGCTCAGTTTTTACATGTTAAATGAGAAACCAGAGGGCCAGGTGGAAGTGAGTCTCTGAAGTATTTTTTCTCCTCTCACTTTTTTTTTTTTTTTTTTTTTTTAACTGCAAAACAGCCCAGGCCTGAGCTGCAGCTTAAAAAGAATATTGTAGAAAAATGCTATGAGGAGGATCTGTTTTCGTTGGACTGCCGGAGTCTCACGCACAGTCGTAAATTACTTTGTGACATCGAAACGGGACAACATGCAAAACTCTGTAGCAGGTGGCTATATGTAGTGCTATCGGCAGCCTGGTGCTCTTACGTATCTGGAGCGTGCATCATCACCTCACTCTTCATTTTATTGATAGACTCTCAAGTTTGAACAGACCACTGCAGAATAACTGCTGACTGTGGGTTGGAATTAACATTAGCATTAACATTTTAGCCCTTTTAGCCTTTGGCTCGTGCTCTATCTCTCTCCTGTTTCTCTTTCTTCTGCTCTTCTGTCCTTTTTCTGTCTGACAGTTAGGCTCCAGTGTCCACCACTACTACAAAATTAATCACAGGAATCGTTTTCAGCAGAGAAAAACACAGATGGTGTTGTCAGTGTCTTATAAAATCAGAATATTGTTCCAAGTTGAATGTCAGAAACTCAAAGTGTCCCACTCTAATCAGCCTGCAAAGGTTTCCTGAGCCTTCAAATGGTCTGGGTCTGGTTCAGTCTTCGTTGACCCCTACAACAACGGTTAACCAAGACCCCCAAACAGCATTTGCTTCTGGCCAGGGACCCCCTTTGTAAACCAACAGACAATACTTCAGAATAAGAAAAGAAATGTCAACTTTAAGAACTTTTTTCTAACTTTTATTAACTTTTTAATAATTATAATATTTGTTTGGAAGAGTAAATTATTAACAAACAAAAGCCAGATTTACACAAGTAGGTCTTTGCAAACGGGACAAAACTTCCATGGCTCTGCATGCCAAGGTGAAACACTCCTTTCTTACATGTAATCAGGGAGAGAGCGTCAAATTTTAGACGGTTTAATAATAGGCTCAAACCTCCAGGTCTACACAGATATCATGACATCATCACACCAAAGTTGCAGCTGACACAGAAGGTGTGGACAACTGGAAACATGTGAACCCAGCACTGTACATTTTTTATGTTCAGGATAAATGGTTTAAAGTAAAAATTCAAAAAAAAAAAAAAAAAAAAAAAAAGTTCAAAAATTGTACATTTCAATAAATTTGCAACAATAAAAAATGAAAATGAAATTTATCACAAAAAAATGAAATTTAAAAAATTTGCAAAAAATTGCAGAAATTTCAAAATTTCAAAAAATTTACAAAAAATCATTAATCAGCAGAAAATAGATTGGTAACTTAAAAAAATTGCTTAATTTAAAAAAATAGCAAAAAAAAAAAATAAAAAAATTAACCAAAAAGGAAAAAAAAACACATCAAATATAAATATAAATTAAAAATAGATGAATAAATTAATCAATAATAATAAACAAATAAATAAATAATATTTTTTTCCGTCCCTCCAATTTTCTGAGGCCCCCCTTGTGCTCCCTCACGGCCCCCCAAGGGGCCACGACCCCCACTTTGAAAACCACTGATCTCTGCCACCATTCAGACATAACAAAGACATATTGTACAGATAAAATGTTCTTGTTTTGATTTTAATTTCTTAGCTCACCATGGCTGTATTATCCCAATTCACCTGTAGCTAAGTCCCGCCCCCCAAATGTGATGAGCCAATCACAGTGAGTATAGCCGTTCCCTTACACTTGGACATATTCTGCCTGGACGTCCAGTGAAATGCATCACAGGAAGTCAGTTTTTGTTCAGTTTTATGAGATTTTTCTGAGATTGAAAGTCTAAAAAAGGTCAGACCGTGTTAAATACAACCCCAGCTCAAAGTATCCTGAGAGGCCGCGTGATGGCGTGTATTAAACTCTTCTCTGGGGTACACGCTGCTTTTTGCCCCTGAATCCCTCTCATCCCTTTTTTATACCAAACTTGAACTCATAAAAAATGAGGAAAAATCAAAAAGGTTTCAGCTGGAGCACAGCTTATAGATGCCAAACTTCTGTTTTCATTTCTTTCAGTTGGACAAACAAATCCAGGTTTTGGAAAAAGTCTTGTAAAAAAGTGGTAACATAAGCACGCTCCCTGTTTCTGACAGCTTTACCACACCCAGAGCTGGAGAAGAGTCTTTGAAAGGCTCCTTTTGTGTCTGGATTCACTTCACAACTATTTCCATCTGAACATAGCGCTTCAGTCAGACGTGTTGTGAAAATGTTTACTGCAGCAGGACATTATTTGTTTGCTAACTTTTACACCTCACAAAATGTAATTCAACTTCATTCAAGCAAGAAATAGATCTTCAAGTTTTGACGTTTCAGCAAAATGTACCAAGATTTTTGGCTCTTGAACTGAAGACGTACAAAAGTGAAAGGAGAGAAATAATCACCAGTCATTCAGCACTGCTGCTCCACCTTCATATCAGATCAAATATAACCCAGTTTGAAGGTAATTCCTCATTTAGAGCAGCTTTTACATTAGGGTTGATGTGCAGAAGGCCACGTCTCCTTCCTGCTCATCAGTGAGTGAAACTCTTTCCATGTTTGGCTCCGAGCTTCCTCGCCGTTGCTAGGTGTTCCCCGCTCAGTTCTTTGAAGATGGAATTATAATTGAGTCTAACATCATTTTCACATTTCATCCATCCTCTCTGTGTATTCTTCATTCCTGGTCGTCCTGGCCCACACGCTGTAATACGGAATAACGACTTCCCAAAGAAATGCCGTGCTCCCCAGCATTGGTCTGAGGCAGGGGTCTGTCTGCAACATTTTCTTTCACAAACCTCATTTAACCTCAGCTCACCTGGATTAGAGTCATTCAGGGGCCACAAAATCTACTTTATCTTCAACACAAGAAACAACAAAACAAAAAAGTTTTTTTGTTTTTTTGATTTTTCAATAAAATTTTACATGCAAAGTCTAAGTTTTAAATTCAAAATATTTTTGCAAATATACCCGGAAACAACAACAACAACAACAACAACAACAACAACAATAAAATAACTAACAATAACAATAACAATAACAATAATAATTGTACTGCCAAAAATATCATGAACTTGAAAAAGTTATAACATTTCAGTGACTTGCAAAAATTCCAAAAATTTGGAAATTTACAAAAATTGAAACATTTTTCACAAAAAATAATTCTGAAAATGTTCAAAATAGTTGCAAAAATGACACAAATTTGCAAAACTATCACGAATTGTTATTTCAAAACATGGCTTAACCTTTTTAAAAAAATTGCAAAAAATTATCGCAAAAACTATAATTTTTAAAAAGGTGCAAAAACTTGAAGAAATATAAAAATTTCCAAAAATCTAGAAAAAAAAAAGAAAAAAAACACATTAATCAGCAGAAAGAAAATTGTTAATTTCAAAAATTTGCTTTATTAAAAAAAAAGAAAAGAAAATTGAAGAAAATCAAAATTTGCTTTTTTTTTTAATGGAATTTTAATAATTTGGAAAAATAATGATAATGAAAAAATAATTAAGCAAAAATCCCAAAATGTTCTTTATCTTATAAATGTGGATTTTTTCTCACATATGATTCCTATATAATGTATGATTTTGATATATGAATCAGATTTAACTCTCATTTCAACCTCTGTCTGAAACTCTTTTATTCAAGCTGCTGTCCCTTTAAAGGAAAAGTCTACAGGATTTGCGGGAAATAAAATGTCAACTTTTACAGTAATAATTCTGCTCAATCATCACTCCTGGGCATAAATACATGTGTGTCAGTGTCTGTGTCTGCCTCAACCCCCTCCTCTGCCTGTATGTTGATTTTCTGGTTGAATCAGGACATTTTTTGGCAGAAAGTAACCATGGTTGCATCAGTCGGAAACCTGTGATTAGCTTGTGCTAACATGCTAAGTCAGGTGCATGGCCCTCAAGTCTCTCCCACATAGAAACGTGATGCTGCAGGTGGCTGATGGGATAGAGGGTGTGTTCACATAGTCACGGTCTGAGGTTGTGGGTGTGTTGCTGCTGGCACTGAGCCAAGGAGGAGGAGCCCAGTTTGAGTGTTGCGTTTGCTCCACAAACCCCCTTTTCTCTGATTGGCTAACCCCTAAGAGCCCCCCGTGCAGATGATGTCATCTTGCTCATGACAAATGCATAAACTTAAAGAGTGATGAGATGATATCTTGATACCTTCGGCTGAGGTGACGACAGACATTGGATGATTAGTTTTGGGACTAGAATAGGGATGTGATAGCCGTGCTTCAAAGTGACAAAGCTCCGTCAGATCCCTCCAGAACTTGACTCCAGCACAGTTTGCTCTGTCATTGAATATTTGCAGCCAAACAACCACAATAAGCCCAAGACAAACAGAGCTGCAGCCAGCTGACAGGAAAACCAGCTTCAGCGTCTCTAACGTTCTGATTTCATTTGTGTTGATGTTGATATTTGACAAAAAGACCCTCTGAGATAAAAATGATGAAACTTTCATGAAGAAGAAATGAGTCTGTGCTGATTTCTTAGTTTGGGTGATATTTTCTTTTTCGAGCTGAGTTTTTATTGTGTTCAAACTGAACTCCAGGCGTTTTCCTGTATTCAAACATTACTGAAAAACTGAGTCTGTATTTCTCCCAAAGATGAGTAAACATCTAATTTGCAGAAATGCTCTCATCACATGACTCTTTGGCCTCAGCAATATCCGCTTGTCTCTTGATGCATTATGCCTCCTCTGCTCTCCCCAATGGGAGATTTTCCTTTTGGGTTCCTGTTTGTTGGTGATTTATTAGACTCACATCCTCCCTCTTTGGCTCTAAGTTCACATGAGGTGATATCAATAAAGAACCTTGTTATGAAGCAAAGAAAAAGTTGTCATGACACACAGCCTTGGAGGAGAAAGGAGAATTAACTTACCTTCCCAGGGCTGTCCTGTCGCTGTGTGTCATTTTTCATTTGGACAGACGTTTGAGAATGAAAAGGAGAGCGGTGAAGGAAAGCAGGGTGACCTGACAAACCGTCCCTGTGGCTGGATGTTCTGTTCCCGGGGAACCCTGAGGTTAAACTCTTTGTTAAAAAGGTTTGATACATTTCAATCTAAGTTCTCTAAAATTTTCATATGATGCACAGTGGAAAATAAGAGTTAAAGAGGGGGAAGTTGGGATTATTTCTAGTCTTTAATCAGTCTCTCTGGTGCTCCTGTTGTAGTTAAGCACGATTTACAGCTAAAAAAAAACAAACTATTTTTCCTCCCTGGTGTTTTTAAATGTCTTATTTCAGCCTCTGTCTGATGCGCCTAATTTCAGCCGCTGTCTCTTTAAGAAAAACCCACTTCACTCTGATTGGTCAGCCCTCTGGCCTGTCAGGGGCATTGCTATGGGTAGACCTTGGTGTTTAAGGCCCACTCCTCCAGCGTGTCAGGAACCAGTTACTTTACTTGAAGCTGTTTTGCCCCAGCTGGCCTTGATCAAAGTCATTTTGGCGCAAAAAAAAAAAGACGACTTTATCTTCACTATAAAGCCGTAGAGTATATAAAAGTAAATAAAAAATCTATACATAGTCACAATCCAGAAAAAAAAATATCTAAATAAAACTTTTTTTGGATTCATAAAATGGAACATGTAAAGTCTTAGTTTTTTTTAATTTCCATAAATTTGCAAATATAAAAAAAAATGTTTTTTTTTTCAAAAATCCCTCCCAAAAAAAGAGAAAAAAATCTTCAGAGATTAAAAAAAGGAAACAAAAAACAGGAAATTATTTTAAATTAAGTCCAATAAATTTGCAAAAGTTTCATTTTTTTTAAATTTATTTGCAAAAGTATAAACAATAAAACTTAATAATGTAATTATTTATAGTGAATTTTAAAAAAAATTGCAAAAATTTTGCAAAAATCAGTTTCTTTAAAAATTTGCAAACTTTGCAAAAATGAAAAAAAAAATGCAATATATGGAGCAATTAAAAAAAATATGTAATTTCAAAATGTTGCAAAATTAAAAAAAAAATAATCAAAACACTAAAGAATATTTAAATTTGATAACATATATTGATAATATCACTCAACTCATAATTTTTGTTGTTTGCTAACAGTTTCCCACATATCAGTCATATATATTAATCCAGCACGTTGTCAGTTAAATGAATCCATCCACACAGAATTAAAATCTGTCTTTTCTTCCAGATGAGTCTTTTTGTAGATGTAGTTATCTCCCAGGGCTGTAAAACTTGAGGTTAGCCACAGGTGCATGGCAAGTTGGTGGATGTTGATGTTGTAGGAGGTGAAGTAGAGGTCTTTAATCATTAATACCCCCTGTAATAAAAAATAAAAATTATTCATTTCAACAATATTTTAATTGAAGCTACAAGGAGCCGCTGCAAAGGAGTCAAAGAGCCACATGAGGCTCCAGAGCCGCAGGTTGAAGACCCTTGAGTGGGAAGAAAGTTACGTGATAACCTCATTGTTTTGAGTTTTGTGAAGATCTCGTGTTTTATTTTTGAATGAAGCATTTTGATCAGTTTACAGATTCAGCATATTGAATGTAGAGGTTTGAAAATCTTCAGGTTTAGTCCGAACATCCAACATTGTGACTTTCTGCTGATTTTTAAGTGTGAGAAAGCAGACTACCCCCTCTTTAAATTCTGTGAATGATGTACCCTCTCCCCCGTCTTACCAAAGCGCTCAGCTAAACTGTGTGAAGATGTTTGATGTTGAATCTCTTCCCTGCAGTGACTCAGCAGCACCCTGTCAGGCACAGCTGTAGTATTAAAGCTTCAGATCAGAGCTGCAGGGGAACATTAACCTGATTCATTACCCTGCCCATCAGCTGCCGATTCGTTATATTCAGCTTTTGTTTCGGATTGGACGTTTTATCAGGACACTTTGTGATGTAACAAGAGGAGCAGACCCAGGGGAGATCCAGTCATACCTGAGCAGCCCAGCACAGCCAGGAGAGCTGGAAGTAAAAAACACAGGAGGGTTTGGGCTCAAACATTTTGTTGTGTTTGTATCAGAAGAAGAGGACACAGCCTGGATTGTGGACGTTTTGATTCCCTTTGAAAGTTAGGCTGGTTTGTAAAACCACAGCTTCCCCTAAAGTTTTGGTAACAACACAATTCAAGAAAAGTTGGGACAAGATAGGTAATGCAGAGAATGGGGTAAAATCTTGGTACAAAAAGCCAAAAACCAAGACTGGGTTGTGTTGACGTGGGTCATCAGGCAGCGCTGCATTAAAAACAGAGATGACTCTGTAGTGGAAGTCCCCGCATAGGCTTGGTAAAACTCCAAAAACCACTGTCTGGGAAACTAGTCACCACTCACTATTACGCTTTAGCAATGTACAACTTAGCAGATGCAACATTGAGCAACATTGAGCGAGTGTAGGTTATGGTGCCTTGCTCATGGGCACCTCGGCAGTGCTCAGGAAGCTATGCTGACCCCTCTCCAGCTACCAGCTCAAATCTCAACCTGGAACCAGGTAGGGACTTGAACCAGAGACCCAAATGGTCCCTATGGACTGAGCAACTGCCGCTGATAGTGATGTTATTAACAATGCATTCTGGGAATACCAACACTTACCTAATGCTACAATGGTTAAAAAATCTCATTCACAGGAATTTACAAAAACAAAAACTTAAATTGCTTTTCACAATTCAGATTTGCAAGTTCTTCCCCATCAATTTCAACAAAAAATACCACTTTTAGCAACTTTTGCTGTCTCGAAATTTTCCAACCCCTTCATGACAAGCAAAACATTTCCTGTGAGGTTCAAGTCAGGCGACTTACAGCCACTCTGAATTATCCCAGGAATATCAATCAGTCATTTTAGGACACATTTCTCAAACCAGGTGTTGTCTCACACACACCTGCTGCAGTTAATCAAAGGCTTTATAAGCTGATCCAGGTGTGTTTGAGATGGAAAACATCAAATGGTTTCTTGATGGTGAAATATAAGTCAAGATAACTGCCTGGAAAGTTGAAAGAAGAGATCCATGTCCAAACAAAGACTTTGGATATTGAAGAAAGAAATGGAAGACAGGATGCTGTGGTGGTCAAAAATCCAACTGCAAAAGAGCTGCAGCACGGCTTGTTGGCAGCAGGCGCCAAGGTCAAACCCAAAGCCACACACCATTACTGACCCACAGATGTAAGAAACATTGGTTCTAGTTTTGTTCAACAGATCTGGAAGTTTCCAGGCCTGTGGATCAGCTTTATGTTTTGTTTTCATTATATCTTCTCCCTCTTGGTGAGATTTGTCAGAGACACGGCATGTCTTATCATTATTATGCTGATGACTGCCAGATTTACATGCCAATCTCTCAGAACAGCCACTGCCCCTGGACACCCCTATTTGACTGTCAGGGTTTGGTTAGCCCTGTGTATTTCAAACTCAAAGGAGTTAAATCAGAGGTCATGTTGTTTGGCAGTGTCCTCTTCGACTTAGGACCCCTCGCAGAGTACGAACGTCCTTAAGTCAGCAGCTTTGGCATCACCATAGACAGCGATTTTAAATTTGACAAACAGATTAAAAACATTTTAAAATTGTGTTATTTTAATCTTTGTCTCTTATGTAAAGTGAAACCGTTTCTATATTTTTATCTTTTTGAACTGATCAAGCACGCTTTTATTCCTGCAGTTAGTCCAGAACGCGGCGGTACAACTTTAAACATGGAGCCAAAAAGCAAGAACACATGAGCCCAATCCTTGCATCTTTGCACTGGCTTCCTGTTCATTTTCCTTTTGGTTTTAAGGTTTTATTTAGTGCTGTCAGGCGATTAAAAAAATTAATCTAATTAATTACAGGATTTGTAATTAATTAATCTATTTAATCACATTTTAATCTCATATCTGCTTAAGGTCCCAAAATAAAGAATTTGAATTCCAGGACATTAAAATTACATTAAAAAACATTTAAAAATAAGGTGGGAATATAAACAACACATTTTTAGGTACCCTGAGGCTTAAGGAACAAATGAAAAAAGTTTTATGGTTCTATCTTTACAAAATCTACACAGTCCTGCACCTAAGATAAGCTGATTTGATTTTTAGGACGGTTTTTGCTTCTGTCACATTTTTACTGGATGTGGACTCAATTTTCACTGCAATATGAACTTCTATACTTCTATGAGGTCAGGAGAACCAGGGCTAAAGGCTAAAAACTGTGAGGAACTATGTACAAAACACTTAATTCAAGTCTTGGATCAAAGAAAAGTGAAGTATTCTCAGTTTAACATGCTCTGAACACACAAACTGTTGCTGATTGGTGCAGAGCAGCCCCAAGCTGAAACATGACACCAGGAAGATGGAAGGAAATTTTCAAAGAATTCTTTAGATTTAAATACAGGACATTTATCGATCATTCAGGGCTTGTTTGATGCAGTAAAGAGTGTAAAATTATCTGTTTTTTACAGAATTGAGCAAACGGTTGATTTTCTGTAGATTTTCAAAAAGGACGTGTGAACAAACAAGATGTGGACGGCAGTCCCCGAAAAGGATAAGTTCGGTTTATACAACTTTTACATTGTTTATAGAATGAAGTAGAACAAAATACTCACCAAGAAGGTTTTCCTGATCCAAGCAGTGCTTCAGGAGATATTTAGATCCAAAATCGTGCAACGGACGTCCGTATAATGGGATCCATCGGGGCATAGACAGCGCCGCTCCTTAAAACGGCATTAATCGTCCAAAAACTCTTGTTTTTCACCAATATTCCATCATGGTCCGCTCCGGGTTAGTCCTCTGCGTCAGTCTGTGTCACTCCAGACAGCGCTGTTTGGCTGCACTGACCTCTGAACTGACGAAGACTTTGTTTACGCTAGCCCCTCAAAGAAAGGAGTCAGTGCTCCAGAGAGTACTGCGCAGTTTAAAGAGCTGCGCTGTCTATGCCCTGATGGATCCCATTATACGGACGTCCGCTGCACGATTTTGGATCGAAATATCTCCTGAAGCACTGCTTGGATCAGGAAAACCTTCTGGGTGAGTATTTTGTTCTACTTCATTCTATAAACAATGTAAAAACTGTATAAACCAAACTTATCCTTTAACAGCGCTCTCTCTTCCCCCTGGTTCAAAGCATGTTGCTAGGTGTGATACATTCAGGGACCGTCGGAAATTTGAAAATCTGACGGGAACACCACTTTTTTCATGTAGGACAAACGATTTGTAAATGCTAGACATTTGAAAATAAGTGCGTCTTTGAACGGCTTGCGGGTTTGGGATCCAGATTAATCTGCGTTAAATTTTATGACGCGTTAATTTGCGCTGTAATTAATTGATCTAATTAACGCGTTAAAATGACAGCCCGAGTTTTATTGTTTGTTTTTAAAGCTTTGAATGGACTGGGGGGTATTCCACGAAGCTGGCTAAAATAGGCTGGGCTATCGCCGGTAAGCGTGGCTTGAGTAAGCAGCCACTTTAATCTGAGCTGCAACTCGTTCCACTAATGAGGCTCAGCTGTTTTTCAGAGATGCTTATTGAAGCCAGGCTGATCCAAGCTGCAGCTAAGCTAGTATTTGACATGTCTTGATTCAAGGTAACTCCAGTCTAGTATAACTGGGGCGGTTCACCTGTCAAAGGATCACACAGGTGTCCTAAAGCGAGCTCAGGGAGGACGGAAACCTCCCGTGGAGCTGAAGGACAAAAGCTTGATCTTGTTTTTCAGTATGAATACGGACCGTGAAAGCGGAGCCTCACGATCCTTCTGACTTTTTGGGGTTTTAAGCAGGAGGTGTCAGAAAAGTTACCAAAAGGTCTTAATTTATGTTTCCGACCAAGAACATCGTTCATTACAGTTATAGATTAATTTAATGTGACACCTGCAGTTCACAAGACGTCTTTTAGAAGACGGTCTGACCTTCTCTGAGACGCAGCTAAGGTAATCTTGACGTTTAGCCTGACCGGGACCAGGCTAGTCGCACTGGCTAATTTACCATGGTTACCAAGCTACGCTAGCCCTGAGCCTCGTTTGTGGAACCAAACTCTCGCTAAAGTTAGCGAGGCTAACTGGAATAAGCCAGGCTTTGAGCGAAGCCAGCTTCGTGGAAAACCCCCCTGGTCCCACAGGATATCAAGGACCCTATTCAAATCTATACTCCGGTGCGTGAATCAAGGTCGGAGGGCCAAATTCAGCTCGTGGTGCCTGGGGCGAGACTTTAAACCAGGGGGGACAGAACTTTCTCTGAGGTGGGCCTCCCCCTCCACTTCCAAACAGCCCCACAGTGGAGTGTTTTAAGTCCTATCTTAAAACCCATTTTTATTCCCTGGCTTTTAACACTGCATGAGTTTAGTGGTCCTCTGTGTCTTTTAATTATTTTATTATGTTAATCTATTTGATTTTATTGTTTTTTTATGGTATAATTTTAGATTTTTGCAATTATTTGATCATTTATTGGATTGGAAGTCCCCAGGACCGTAGCAGTACCTGACCTTTGCACTCCCATCCTCTACTCCTCTCTGAATGATAAACTCTTGGCGCCATCCTGAGACCTGAGTTCTTCTCCTAAGGATGCAGATGTCCAAACCCTGACACTCTGTTTCACAACCTTCTTCACTTCTTCCACCTGGATTTTATCTACAAACCCCTGCAGGTTAATCTGACCTGTATGTGTCCCTCAGTTACTTCTTCCATGGTCATCTCCCCGTGCAGGCAGCCAGTGGCGGCTTTGATTGTCTTTCTGTGAAGCTGCCCTCTGACTCTTACTTCCCCCTGAGCTTTGTCAGGGCACTGGCTCCAAAGCTCATCCACAGCGTCGGATGCTCTCTGACATTTCAGCCGGCTCCAGCTCTGGTGTGTTGTACTCTCCATCCACGTTAACCTCCCATGAGACTTTGAGCTCGATGATCAAGGCCAGAGTTGGGCCGGAGACGGGGAAGGTTTGTTGCTATGATGACAGATGAGAGGATGAACCTCTGCACCTTTCCCAGTCGCTGGCTGTGTTTAATGGACACGATGATGAAGATGAAGTGAAGCTGAGGAAGAGTTAGTGGCAGTAATGGTCACTCTCCAGCCTGATAACTCAGCACTTCACTCTGTGCAGGGTGTAGCAGCTTTGTGTTGGTGCACTAACTCAAGAAGTCTCACAACAAAACAGTGAGTGTCTGATGGCAGCTGGAGCGGCACGCTGGGGACGAGCGGCATCCTCCTCCAGATGAAGATGCTGGTTTCAGGGAAAAGGCTGAACTTTCTGTTTCTCTGCTGATGAGGCCAAGAAGCCTCAGTGTGGTTCATCTCCTCTTCTACAAAAAGAGACCCTGAGACTTCATCCAGGTTTGATACCAACTATTTATTGAACCACTGAAAACCAGTAAGTGTTGGACGTAACCACGCCAAAACCCCCCATTATACCTGGCTCCCTATTAAAAAGGGTTTTGTTTTGAGTGATATTTTTACTACTTTTTCTCCTGTGTTTGTCTGGAGATCCTACATGTAACCATGGCTGCATTGTTTACATGTGAAATTAGCTGTTAGCAGTCTGTAGCATGTCGATGCTAACTGGTGCTAGGCCGGATGTTTCCCCACAAAGTGAGGAGAAGGAGGTGAGGACGACGTGCTGGTTCAAGAAGTGACGACATGGACCTGTCCTTCCATCCATCGTTATTGGGAACGTAAGATGTATCTCCAATAAGATGGACGAGCTAGCTGTGCTAACCCAGCAACAGAGGGAATACCAGAGGGCAGAGTAGCATCATGCTATTCTTAGACATGGCTAACAGAGCTAACAGCAGACACCAAGGCCACATGTGAAGAGCTTCGCCTGCTGTGAGCAGACAGGATCCAGGAGACAGAGACTGAACAGACTGCTGAAGAAGCTCAGTCCTGGACCCTGTGGAGGTGGAGGCTGGCTGACTGGACAATGATGGACAAGCTGTCAGCATCTATTTTCTTATGGAGCTTTTTACACTTTCTATACACTTTCTTACTTTGGTTTTCTTGATTGCTGCTGTGACTCCTCCTGAATTTCCCTTCAGGGATAAATTAGTCTATTCTATTCTATTCTATTCTATTCTATTCTATTCTATTCTATTTTTTCTGTCTGTCAGCAAACTGACCAAAAAACTCTGTCGTAAAAAACAGCACGACATCATCACAAGATCTTCATCAGACTTTCTGAAATGACGACATCATCACATAAAGGTCTCTTAACTGTTTCATAACCCATTGGAGGGGCGGGAGATCCGGCTCCAGAGGGCTGGCCAATCAGAAGGAAGGGGGTTTGTGGAGCAGAGAACTTTAAAGAGACAGCAGCTAAAATGAAGCGTTTCTGTGGCTTACACAAATAGAAACAGGAAGCAGAGCTCCAGAAGACACGGGGTTTTAACGAGGATCAAGCAGAGTTTGGTTGATGAAAAGCCAGTTAAAATCAGGCAGAGGCTGAAACAAAGATGGTGAGGTATGATGAACTGAAGTGTTGTCTGAGAACCAAAGACTCTGTTTTCTGGCGTCTACCCGAAACCATGAAACCACGGTTTCTGAAAATATTCACTTTGGCCGGAGTTTTCGGTGATATAAGACAGTGGTTTTGCGTTAAGTCATTTTGGTCCGACATAAATGCCTTTTCCATTTATGGCATTAAAGTGGTGTCTGTTCACGCCCATCTTAAAAAATATCCAGTTTTAACCCACAGACTGTCCTCGGTCTTCCTGACCGATCCAGTTCAGATAGACCTGCCACCTCTCCTGATTTTGGTCCTGGTCCTGCCATCTCTGATATTTTTTTAAGTCAAAACAAGTGGTCTACTTGTACTTTACATTGAAACCTCAAAAAGCATCCCCCCCTCTCCCTGGAGTTGGTTTGATCTAAAGACGCTGCATGAGATCCTCTCTGACTGAGGTTACACAGTCACTTAGAGGTAGCTGTGTGATATTTGTTGATGAAAAGTTGACTTTAGCATCAGCTCTTTTTAAGTTGTGTCAACATGATTTTTCTCATCATTATTTGTGTGTCCGACGCTTTTCCCCACATTTTATTTACAGCTCCTCTCTGTGCCTGGCTGAGCGAGTTAGGTCAGATCAGGGGTCTTCAACCTGTGGCTCTGGAGCCTCATGCGGCTCTTTGACTCCTTTGCAGTGGCTCATTGTAGCTTTAAAAAAATTATTAAAATGAAGGAATTTTAATATTTTGATGATAACGACACAGACACTCAGTGAAATCATAATACAAAATTTGGACTAAAAATGCCATCACCTCTAGAAACAAAGCTTTAATTTTTTTGTGTTTTTTTTTTTTTTTAAATGTATAATATTTTTTTATTTCAATTTTAAGAAATTTTTGCAAATTAAGAAAAAAAATTCCACATTTCAAGATTTTGCAAATTTTTGACTTTAAAAAAAATATAAATCCCTCTTTTTTGCTATTTTAAAATGTTTTTACAATTTTTGGAAATCAAGCGAAATTTTGAAATTGTATTAATTAGGTTTTTTTTTGCAAATTTTTTTTTCAATTTCTTTGAAATTTTGCACATCTTTTAAATTCATTTTTTATTTTGCAAATTTTTTTTTTTCAATTCCCAAATTTTGCAGAATTAATCAAATCTGACACTACAAATTTATTTATTTTTTTTCTTAAATTTGCAAATTAAATAAATTAATTAAAAAAATAAAAACTAAGAAAACACATGTACTAATTTATAAACAAAAAAACTTCTGGTTTAGATAATTATTCACCTGATTATTCACTTTTTTTTGTCTTCATCTGAAGATAAAGTAGATTTTGAGGCTCCTGAATGACTTTCATCCAGGTGAGCTGAGGCAAAACGGCGCTTTTGAAAGTAAAGGCTGCAGACCCCTGGGTCAGATACATGGTTTCGCACCACATTTCACTGTCTGTAACAATAACGATGTTTCTTAAGCATGGTACGGTTTGCCAGTGTGACCGCATCCTTAGATGTTTCACTGTTGAAACCAGCCTGAAGCCACTTTGATGAAAAAGGGATGAACTCATGTGTGTGTCTGTGTGCAACCCCAGCTGTCATACAGGAGTGTGTTTGCTGCAAACACAGACTCTGGTGGAGAAGTGACGCTGCACTCTCTGCATGTTCCTCTGTAATTACTTTTCTGTAGTTTCGGGTAAAAATGCCTGAGTTGCTCTGTAACATGACTCGGCAGTCGGTGATCTCCAGAGGCGTGCTCTCACCCCGACAATAGAGCACGCTCCTTCATTTGCTGGGTGAAGCCATGCATAAAAGAAAACAAACAAATCCCTCTCCCCGGTGCCCAAACTGAAAAGATATTAGCTGAAAAATTCAATAACCGGGCTGAATAAGTTCCTCAGACAAAAACATTTGAAATCATTCTGACATGTAGAAGACTTCAGTCCAACTCAGGAATCAATACTGCCGCTTGATTGAAAGTGTGCGAGCACTTTGAGAATAGATGAAACATAATAAACCACTCGTAAAAGAGTGAGAATGAGACCTGGCTGTTCTCTGTGTCCTATTTCCATGAGTCATCCTCTTCGTCACCTGTTGTTTTAACCGTCAAACAACCGCAGGACGACGATGACGCTGGAAACTGGGGCATGTTTGTGTGCTGAAGATTTACTGATATGTATGAATTGGAAACTCCAGATTTTCTTTTACAGCTTGTAGGTAAACGCGGTTGGAGTTTGGTCAGCAGTTTATCGTCCTGGTACACAAAACAGAGGATCAAGGCTGAAAGGAGCAGGGACAGGTTCAGGCTGACAGGAGGAAACAGACGTTACAGGGCGGCTGATGTCATTATTATTATGTAGAGTTTGGTTAATGAGGCGTGCTGTGTTGTGTGATTATCTCCGCCGCAACAATAGGTCATGTTATCATGACTTTGAGACTGTTAGTAAAACAATTAGCTTCTAAATAAACCAAATAAAACGCAGTCAGGCATCATTAGCATTTTAATAGCTCTGCTGAACATTTCTGTGATTATGAATGTGTGTTTGATTGGCACTTAGCTTTCTCAGAACACAGGTGTGGGATGCTTCATTTGTTTACCTAAGTGATTATAAAAAAGAGGAATGAATACAAACACAGTGAGAAAGACGTGTCATAGTCAAATGAGAAACACCTGTTTATGGAAAAAATTTTAAAACTGGAAGGTTTGACGGTTTGACTGTGTCATAAGTTGTTCATGCTTTCATTTCCTGTTTCCCTTAGTGGATTTGTCTCATGTCTCATGGTTTGTTTCCCCGTAGTAGTATTAGTCCTCATTTGAATGTAGTGTCTGTGATGTCACCCATTTGTTTCTGAGACAGAGTTTTAAAGCCTACTGTCGTCAGATGCCATATTGAAAAAATTGACTCAATCAAGCTTTTCATGTTGGTGATGCAGACAGCTACAGGGTGTCCACCTGTTAGTCAAAACTGGGCAAAACTCTTAAGATTGAAAACTTCATAAATTATGATACTCTGAACTTCTATACAATATTGATATTTTCGTAAAAATAAGATTTCATATTTTAGCCAAGTTGGAAGTAAAATATGACTTCTGTTCTTCCACTGCAGTAGATGGCGCTGAAAAGCTACTACCCTGTATGTTGCCAGTAGATTGTATAATATAATCTCAAAGTACAGTCAAATTAAAGCTGCAAGCAGCATCAGACGGGTCCTATCACTCTCACCTGGTCCTTTTTGACTGTCTGTCCAGGGTTCCCGCGGATTATTGAAAAGTCTTAAAAGGCATTGAATTCATAATTCTAAAAATAAGGCCTGAATTGGCATTAAAAAGTCTTAAATCCAAATTTCAAAAGTCTTAAAAATTTGAACACATTGGTAGGATTTATGTTCGTTTGAAGTAAAAAAAAAATATTAAAAAACATGTATCTATTTTACTAAATAATTTCCTGATTTACTCTCGTGGCAACATCGCATAATCACAATTAACAACTAACAAAGCAGTGATGTGGTTGCACCAGGAACTTTTAAAGCAGACGCATGTCTTGGTTCTATCTCGAGTGCCTGGAGAGAGAAAAAAATGAGGAAAAATTGGCAAAAAAATCCAAAAGTGGCTTTGGAAAATTGATTATGGCAGCAAAATTGAGAAATAATTTGAAATTAAATTTCAAAAACCATGTTAAAATTTCAAAAATGGTTGTGACAGTGGCCAAAAGACATGAATGGGGGCAAAATAGGCATTAAGTTGTAAAAATGGGGTTAAAAAAAGGTAAAAAGTGATATTGTATGTAAAAAAAAAAACACTGGGTCAAAATTGCCTCTAACACAGGTAATTCATGTGGTGTTTTTTTTGTTAGTTTTGTTTGTTTTAATTGTGGTTCGTTGTCGACTTGTTTTTAAATTTGATTTCCAACGTCATTAAAAAGTCTTAAAAAGTCTTAAATTTAACTTGCCTTGATCTGTTGGAACCCTGCTGTCATACCTGTTTTACCTCCACAGTCAGGGTTTCATCCCTTTCTGTCCCTCTTAGTGCTCTGACAGTTGATACAATGTATTATTTCCTCTGCTGAGTCACATGATCAGCTGCACGGAACTCCTAATCACCGTGTGACATCATCAACTGCCGTAGAGTGAAAAGTGGACTTTTTTCACAAAACTTTTCCAAACAACTCCCCATAGATGCCACAATTTTACCCATATCTGTGTAAAAATATGATATTTGAAGGAAATTTTGTCAGGAATTCACCCATGTCAGTTTTGAATCTGTACAACTTCTACTTTTTTGTCTGGAGGCCCGAATGCGGCAGCTTGTGTACAGCTGAATTCTGTTCTCCCATTCATTCTAATGGAGGGAACTGAAAGGGCTTCTGTGAGGCTCACCGACTTTGAAGGCTCGTCATTCAAAACAACAACTTCTATAAGAGCTTCTGTAAAGCAGGGTCTAGTCTCTCATGTAAGCGAATTCATGGTTTTGGAGGAGATCAATTATGCAGAAAGGGTAAATATGTGGCAAAATTTTATTCTGAAAGGCAAATTGCCAGCTTTCTGTTGGAGATAGGCCAGGGGTGTAGGATTTTTGCGTCTCATTAAGACAAACATTTTGGCGTTGTTTGATCTTTCTGTGACATTCCTACTGGCCGCTAGGGATATTTTAGAGAACCTAGGTGGCGCTAGAAAAGTCATTATGGGATGTTGGGGGTCAAGTTTGGTATCATATTACATTTTTTTATGATTGTGAGGTGTGTGCCAATTTTGGTGAGTTTTGAGCATGTGCAGCAGGTCTAATTAGAGCTCAAAGCTCTGATTGAATAAGAAGAAGAAGAAAAAAAAAGGACGGAATACGTCGGAATTAGACCGTTTCCTTGGTCTTTTTAATCTTGAGGATTGTAACTTAAAGACCTAAGTGACTTTTTGGCTTTAAGTCGTTAAGTCAATTTGAGCAGGCACAGCCCTCTAACAGCCCTGTTATGTGGGCAGTCCTTGGTGTTTGAGGCCCACCTCTTTTACTAATATGAACCAGTTGGAAGATCTTTTTTTTCTTTTGAATGAAGCATTTTAAACAGTCAGATTTAGGGATTTCTACAACATTTAATCTGAAAGTCCAGCATTGCTACTTATATCCATGTTTTCAGTACATGAACCTGTGTCCTCTTTAAGTTTCGGTGACTGCTAGCTGCTCAGAAACCCCTCTGTAACCTTATCTGTTCCCTTTAAAATGTCTCATTCCTCTAGTTCCAGGAGAAGCTGCTGAAAGCTAATGAGGTCAGCTGAAAAGCTTAAATAGGACTGAAGATAAAAGGAGGATGACAATGATTTCATCATTTTTTCATCTCATTAAAAAGCAGAAAGCACACACAGTTAATCACCGAGGTCATAAAGCAGAGCTCTCAACAAGGACGCCAAGAATAGCTCGATCAAACCAGGTCAACACAAAGTCTTTCTCCCAGAAAATAACAAATATCTGCTGAAGAGAAACCTCCCACCAAAGTTCAAAATGTCACAAAGAAAAATCCCCCAGAACAACATCCTTCCTGCTGATTGTGCCGCTGCCATGAAAACCTTTTAGCTTTTATACCCCGGTGACTTCTGTGCGCAGAAACTTATGTGACCTGAAGGCCTGAGGCGTACAGTGAATAAAACCTACAGCGCCCTCCATCAGTGTCTGAGCTCTTAAAGGCACAGTGAAGCTGACAGGTCCACTGTGTCGATATCACTGTCTGTGGAGGAGGCTATAAATGTCAAAGTTAAATTTCAGCTTTTTATCAATAGAGCAGGAGAATAACTGTGGAGGCAGGTTTCCACCTTCTAGATCAGGGGTCTGCTACCTTTACTTTCATAGGAGCTGTTTTTTTCCCTCAGCTCACCTGGATTAAAGTCACTCAGGTGCCACAAAATCTACTTTATCTTCACAATAAAGAATAAAGTAGATAAAACGCATATAAAGTTGAAAACTAGCAAATAATTATCTTAACCAGAAGCTTCTGAATATATGAATTGTACATATAATGTCTAGGGTTTTTTATTATTATTAAATTATTAATTACATTTTATTATTTTAATGTGAAAAAAATATATATATTTTTTAGAAAAAAAAAAAAAAGTTTTCTAAACTTGACATATTTACAAAACTTGGCAGAATTTTGCCAAAATTTCAAAGAACTTTTAAAATAAAAAAATGCAAAAGTTTTGGAAAATTAAATTTTTGCCAAAATTTCACAGTTTTTACATTTCAGTAATTTGAATATTAAAAACATTTTTTTTAAGAGTTTTAATAAATTTGCCTTTTTTTAACTTTTTAAAAAAGCTGCAGAAATTTTAACGTTTTTTTTTTTTTATATTTTAAAAATTGGAAAAAAATGTTGAATATTTGAAATTTCAAAAATTGCAAGCACTTCAAACAGTTTTCACATTAAAATAACTTTCCAAAATTTAAATTTGGATTTTTTACAAAAAAAATAAAAAATAAAAAATACAAAGAAAAAAAAGATTTAAAAAATTGCAAATTTTTTTGAAAATTTGAAACAATCTGCAGAACTTCCATTTTTTTTTACATTTTAAAACTTTGTAAAACGACAGTTTTAGAATTCCAAAATTTCCAAAAACTTCAACATTTTTTGAAGAATTCTTGGGTGTGATAGCTCATATTTATAGTATCACACAACTCATCATTTTTTGTTGTTTGCTAATGTCTCACCACATATCAATCATGTATATAAATCCAGCACGTTGTCAGTTAAATGAATCCATCCTCACAGAATTAAAATCAGTATTTTCTTCCAGATTAGTCTTTTTGTAGATGTAGTTATCTTCCCAGGGCTGTAAAACTTGAGGTTAGCCACAGGTGCATGGAAAGTTGGTGGGCTGTTGATGTTGTAGGAGGTGAAGTAGAGCGGTGGCAGGCTTTATTGACAGATGGGATGAAGATTTAGTTCAACTAAATGTTAACACAGGATTTTATTTAGTGTCAGTGTCTTTAATCATCGATACCCTCTGTAAGAAAAATAACAAATCTTTGTTTCTATTTTTTTAAGCTACAAGGAGCCACTGCAGAGGAGTCAAAGAGCTGCAGGTTGAGAACCCGTGTTGTAGACAGTCACAACTCCAGACGGAGAGGAAAGGTAACGCTCCTGAACATCATCTTCCCTAACCCACAAAGAGACATTTAAAGAGGGCTAAATCTAATAACAGCGGGCTCAGAGGACCGCCATTTGTCAGCTGCAGAGTATTTCATTACCACAGGATGGTTTATCTGTCCTCAGCATCACTCATATGCATGTGAAGCAAAGCTGCCGGCGGGCAGATAATCAGAGGGATGGAAATGAGTATTCAAACAGGAGAAGGAGGAGACTCTTGTTGACACGTCTAATCTTTTTTAAGTTGACTGTAATGATTTGAAGATTGAAAGAAATCGATGCTAACGATCATCTGCTGGCTTTAATTGTGTTTCAGACAAATGGAAGCAAATGTCTGACTCGCTGTGAATTAAAAAGTTAGAACAAAACTTCTTTCATCCGACTCACAAAGTTTACAAAGTTCACAGTTTTGCCTCTCGGTCTCATCATCCATCAACTGTCGTATGACAACCTCATTTCCTGTTTTGCATAACGAGCTTGAAAAGTCTTTCTGTGTCTTCTTCAAAGCTGGCTGGCTGATGCCGCTGCCTCGGGGCTCACCTGTGCTTTCTCTGATCTGTTCAGATGAGTCTGGTTGTGGTTCTGTCTCCCTCCCCACGCTCCAGTCCTGGGAGAACCTGAGCGGCAGCCTCTTCCCCTGCCCATTGATTTTCTGCAGCAGCTTGCCGACTAATTGCCCTTATCAAAATCATGACCTGCTAAATGATGTCTGTCTTTAATCGCCTGCACCCTCGCCAGCAGCCGCTGACATTTAGTACAATTAATTAATGCAAAGACAACAGGGAGTTGGTATCTGCTCCACTTGGCTGAGGCTGCAGCTGTGGTTATGTAACGCAGCCCGGGGAGGGAGAAGGGACAGGGGGGAATTTAGCGACTGGAAGCTAACGCGGCTTGCAGGGGGAGAGATGCTGCAGAAGCTTGTTTGTCTGAGATGAAAGCAGGAGGAGGTGCGATGGGAAAACTATGATGTTATGTCTCGGAGACGTGTAATTTATTGCCTTAGTGAGAGCTGACGTTTTTGCACTGGTGGAGCCGGAGCTGTGGGACTGAAGCCACGGGACTCCCTCCAACCAAAACACAAACACAGCTGGAGCTTACCCGCTAAAGATCTGCTAAATCCAGGCATATTTCAAGTTGAAATCAAGTGGTTTGAAGCAGAAGCAATTTATGAAAGTTTAAAGAGGGGGTAGTCTGACCTCTGCATTTTTATATCTGTTTGTAAAAATAAATAATTAAATTAATAAATTGTATGAGATCCTCACAAAATCTTCTCAAGATCTTCAAGAAACTTGCTGAAAAGATGAGGTCATCACATAAAGATCTCCTAATGGGTTTCTCACAGGTTTTAGGGGTTGGGGCCTCAAACACCTTGGCCAATCAGAGGGTAGGGGATTTATGGAGCAGGGAGCCTTAAAGAGACAGTAGCTTAAATGAAGCATATCAGACAGAGGCTGAAATAAGAGCCCAATTGTTGAAATAAGTCTCCACTCGGGTGAAAAAAAAAAAAAAAAGAAACTGACTGAGATTTTTATGTTCTGTAAATCATGTAAAGCTACTACAGGGGCACCAGAATGACAATACAAAGACTAAGGAAAGCACATCACCTCCTCTTTAAGTTAAAAATCACTGCTTTAAACCATGGACTGTTAAAAAAAAAAAAAATGGACGTCATCTTGCTCGGCTCGAAGTGAGGTCTCCACAAAAACTGCTCCCCCTGGTGGCTGGCTGCAGTACAGGTTAAAAAAAATCCATCTCTCCAGTCATTCCAGATGGGCTGGGGTCAAACTTTAAAAAATTAACACAACTTGTATGAATGTTTCTGAAGAGATTTGTTTCATTAGTTATACGAGGTTAAAAACTAGGTTTTACTTCACGTTTAACGATGATTGACAGCTGACGTTCTCATGTATTTTTTTTCAGGGATTGTAAAATATGTCTGGAGGTAGAGTCAAGAAGTGATAAGACTCTCAAAAGGAAAATATATTATTTTTGTCACCTGGCTCCACTCACAGTCTCTACTGCGCAGACTCTGGCTGCGCCTGTGACGGGGGGATTTTGGCTTCAAAACCGTACAATGATGAATGGCTGAGCCACGCTGTCCACTCTATGTACAGTCTATGCTTTAAACCCTTCAGAGTACCAGCAGTCCAATTTTGTAAGTGCTGTTTACGTTACTGTATCTTCTCACCCATTTGGGTAAATGGAAAAGTTTATAGAAGACAGAAAAGACAAGATTTACAACAACATATTTTTGGGTATTACAATACTACATAAGACTCCACGCTCAAGATAATTCCAATCACAGGCAATAACTGATGCAAGCTGTTGTCATTACCATAACTCTTCAACTATTAGGGAAAGCCAAAAAACAAAATAAAATAATAATAATAATAAAAACCTCTGGAAAGAAAAGAAGATGATCTGTAATATTCTCTTAAATAGTGATTCTTAATGTGGGTTCCCAGGACCACCAAGGATCCACAAACAATAGCTTGGGAGTCTGCAGAATAATTTAAAAATGGTTGTAAATCAAAAAAGCATGTCAACAAACAGGGATATCTTGCACCAATAAAATCACCCATTTTCTTTCCACACACCCCCGCCCCCCCCGCCCTATTTAGCTTTATGATATGGGATTGAAAAAATAAATTAATGGATAAATAAAAGAAAACACAAAAGAAAATACACCAACATTCTCTTCAGTCTGCAGGATTTCCCTAAAAAAATAAAAATAAACTTTTTCCGTAAAAGTTTTCCTGCTCAATCGTCTCCTCTGAGCCTCTATACATGCATATCAGTGTCTGTGTCTGCCTCAAACCCCCTCCTCTGCCTGGGTGTTGATGTTTTGGTTGTGTCTGGTGGAGCGTGAGCGTGGTTACCTCAGCCAATCACAGAGTGTTCATTGGGAAAGTGATTATAAATTAAAAAAGCATGTCAACAAACTGGGATTTCTTGCACCAATAAAATTACCTATTTTTCCAAACCTTCCGCTCTATTTAGTTTTGTGATATGGGATACAATAAATTAAAAAAGGAAATAAATAATGAAAATAAAACACGAAAGAAAATATATAAACATTTTCTTAGAGATAGCGTTTGCAGGATTTTCCTAAAAAAATTAAAAAGTAAACTTTTAAGGGAATAATCCTGTTCTATCGTCTCCTCTGAGCCTCTATACATGTGTGTCGGTGTCTGTGTCTGCCTCAAACCCCTTCCTCAGCCTGGATGTTGATGTTTTGGCTGTTTCTGGTTGGAGCTCTAGCGTGGTTACCTCAGCCAATCACAGAGTGCCTAGTGGGAAAGTGATTGTAAATTAAAAAAACATGTCAACAAACTGGGATTTCTTGCACCAAGAAAATCACCTATTTTTTCAAACCTCCCGTTTTTTTTTTATTATATGGCATCTAATAAATAAATAAAATAGTTAAATAAAATAAAACACAAAATACAACCGCATTTTCTTAAAGGTAGCGTTTGCAGGATTTTCCTAATAAAAAAAGTCAACTTTTTCCGGAAAAATTTTCCTGCTCAATCGTCTCCTATGGGCCTCTATACATCCGTATCAGTGTCTGTGTCTGCCTCAAACCCCCTCCTCAGCCTGGATGTTGATGTTGTCTGGCTGTTTCTGGGCGGAGAGTAAGCGTGGTTACCTCAGCCAACCACGGAGCGCAAAGTGCGCAAGTGACTTTGCGTGTTGATATTAGCGAGTGGAAGAAGCTAATCAGAGCAGCTACGATAGCGTGTAGCGTAGCATGGTGGAAGAAAAACAACCAAAGTGAAACAAAACGCGGGTGAAGCTTTGCTTGACTTTTCACTTGCTTTCAGGAACTTAGAGAGCAGTTTGGATGAAGAGTGATGAGTTAGCTTTCTGCTAACCAGTGATGTGCCAGATAGCCGTGATTAGCTTGTGCTAACATGTTAAGTCAGGTGCACGAGTCTAGAAACACGTGATGCTACTGGTGGTTGCTAGGCTAGTGAGTGTGTTCATGTAGTCAGTCGGAGGCTGTGGGTGTGTGCTGCCGCTGGCACTGAGCCCAGTTTGAATGACTGTAGCCTACATTTATCATTGCAAATACTACATAGCTCATTATTTGTCTATAAAGTAATATTATTCTGAACAATGTTGCAAAAATGAGAGGGTTCATGGTGTAAAAAAGTTTGAGAACCTCTGCTCTAGAATATATTTGAGAAAAGAGAGGGTAATGAATGAAAAGCTGTGATGTCTGGAAGCAGAGAAACTCATTTTGGAGTTACTCCTGAGAGAGTACATGAGGGAAATATTCATGAGTCACCGGGGAAATACATACAAATGTTTCACCTGCACATTACGGCCACATCTTTGGCACTGATGAACTCTTCAAATCTGTTTGGTAGGAGCGTAAAAAGCTGCTGGAGACGTTGTAAAATCAGATTTTATGAGACTGTTACAGCGAACAGGTGTAAAGAGGGATTAACGCTCCACTGCGTTTGTGTTTGTTTCACTGTGCTCAGGCTGTGCGTGCACCAGCTGCTCTCCATCTGTCATTAACAAACACACTCTCCCTGCAGGTACAAGTGGCCTCTCAGCTTTTTTACACACTTGTGGTGAGTGTCTTCTGCTGCTCCTTTTAATCCTGCCGTGTCCTGTTTCTTCTCCTGCTGCTGATCCTTGTATATCGTCGCTGCGTCGTGTGCTGCACATGTCGTCTCCTCTTTCTGCCCAACACCTTATTAGCTTTTTATTTGAGCCTGAAAATGTTCCAGTATGAAGAGGCTCTTTCGCTCTTTGAGCAGTTTTCATTAAAATATAATTAGTCCTTTTATCTACTTGGTCCCCACACTTGAAAGTTTCACATTAGACACAAACGCTGGATTTTAACATCTGCCGCTCGTCTCCACGGACAGGTGCACAAACATCAAAGCTTCTTTTCTGCAGCTCTTCTGCCCAGGTATTGTCCAAGTTTGATTGCCAACTGAAAGATGTAATCATACGCCAAGTTTCATCTTGTATTTCTCCGTAGCCGGGCTCTTGTAATCAAAGTAGAGGCAGCCTGCGGTGCACCTTTCCACCTGAGAGACAGAGAGAATCCTGGTTTCGATGCTGCTGTTACACAAAACTCATATTTCTAAAATCACTAGCTGCCACATCATTTCTTGTCATGCCTGGAAAGAAGGTGAAGTGAGGGCACGGTTTGAGATTTCTGCGCCACACAATGGTATTACACCTTGTTTGAGGTAAAGAGTTCAGCTCCAGAGATTGATCCATCTGGATTGTCACAGGGCGCAATGGACTCAGAATCAATCCAGCAACTAAAAACAAACAAAGCGCACGCTGTGTGACTGTCTTTGAAGAGTTTACGTATTGGTTTTTAAATCTCGGGGTAGGCAGACGCCGTGTAAACACAGAAATATGAGCCGAGCTGCATGACCGGCTTGTTGCTTTTAAGGAGCGCGGCGTGGAAGTCTTTAAAGCTTATTGACGACAAACAAAAACATCATTAGCACTGAAGAGCGGAGAAACGGCTGGATGAGCCCACGCTAAGGTGATATCAGGGCAGAGCAGGCCTCGCAGGAGTTACCTGTGAGCAGATAATGTGCGTCTTTAGGCAGGAGGCGTCCTGTTTGTTTGGTCAGCGGGCTGTTTGCTGTCAGATAACAGGAAACCCCGAGCAGGATAATCCACACAGCGTGTAAAACAAAGGCAGGTGGTGAACTCAGCTGACAGCTCATTACTGAAGTCAAACTATAGATGCTCCTGATCAAATATTACTCCGCAGTAGAAGAAAAACTGATCAAAACACTCAGCTTTAAACATCTTGAGGAGACCGTAACGAGGCTGAAATGATGATTTCATTACATCAGGATCTCCTTATCAGGCTCATGACATGTTTAAGGCGTGGGCCTCAAACACTAAGGTCTGCTTATAGCTCCGACCCCAACAATAACACAAGATTCAAAGGTTTTTTTTTTATCAACAGGGAAAAATCAAAATACTGTTTCTGTCTTTCGACAGTATGGATAAAATAAACAAGTATTAAAAAAAGTAAAAGTAAGAAAAAAGTAGAGATTTAGACATGAAAATATAAGGATACACTATAAGATGAAATACAGAAGAATGCTTCCAGAGCACTGGCCAATCAGAGAAGAGGGGGTTGTAAAGTGGGAAGCCTTAAAGGGACAGCACCTAAAATAAATACTCATAACATCTGTGAGCTGTAATTCATATAGGCTGAAGCTTCTACAGGGGCCCCAGAGGGACAAAATGAAGCCTAAAAATATCTAAAAATCCACTCCTTGGTATTAACTTTGCAGTTCAAGCTCTGTGTTTTAATATCCGGATGGTTCCAGTTCCTGCGGCTGGCTGCTTTATCCTAAAGGGGGCGGAGCTATAGGCAGACCTTGGTGTTTAAGGCCCACAAACCAGTTTTGAGATCCTGATTTGATGACCTCATCTCATTCTTTTCCTGGTTAAAGAGGAGTTTTGCCTTTTTCTTTTGTTTGTTATTTTCCCTCTGTTGCCTCCATGGTAGCTTTATATAATTTACAACTCAAAACGTCACATTTATCTCTTATTGGTGCTTTGGAAACCCTTATTTCAGCCTCTGTCTGAAACAAATTTCCTTTATCTACTGTCTCTTTAAGGCCATGTTTACACAGAGACTCCTGCGAAGATTCTTCCTTTGTGTTTCCAAAAGCCACCCACATTTACATGAGGACAGCATGAAAATGATCCTTGTTCATACAACTCCAAGAGGACAAGTCTCAACGATGTAGTGGCCATGCCAGGCCAGTAGTTGGCGATATGTACATATGCTACTCAGAAATCAGCCATCTTTGTTGTGGTTGTTCTTTCTTTTTCTGCTGTTTTATTGTGTGATTCGATTGGCAATCCAACCTCGAGGCTCACTGGACCGGAGTCCAGTTGGTGGTAGCTGGTAGTTGTGCCTGTGCGCAACCTTTTACCTGAAACTACGAGTGCGCATGCGCTGACTCCTGAAACGCTCTGCTCTGTGTTTAAACGAGGCTGGATGGAGAAGCATGTAGAAAACTCTCCACTCTGGAAAGCGTTTTCAAAAGTTTCCATTTTCAGACAAAACACAGGTCTCATTGGTCTCATCTAAACGCAAGGCCAAAACGCAACACAATGTTTGGATTTTACCATTTGTAAACCCGGCCTAAGGCTTCCCAAATCCATATACTCCCTTCCCTCCGATTGGCCAGCCCCCTGGAGGTATTCTTGTTTATTTCAATAACTAAAACTTATAAATAAATAAATATGTATGTATATATATATATATATATATATATATATATATATATATATATATATATATATATAAATTCCTTCTTTTTGAATTTTTGTTAGTTTTTTTTTACTTTTTTTACTGTTGAAAGAGGGAAACAGGATTTATATATATATATATATATATATATATATATATATATATATATATATATATATATATATATATATATATATATATATTCCTTCTTTTTAAAAATTTTTATTTTTATTTTTTTTATCTTTACAATTTTACTGTTAAAAGAGGGAAACAGTATTTTAATTTTTTCTTTATTTAATCGTGTATATTTAGAAAATGGGCCAAGATTGATTTTAGTTACGTTTTAATGACTTTTATGTTTTTAAATTTTTTTGTATTTTACATTTAAGGTTATTTTGCCTCATGTTAACGGCTATATATTTAATTTAATTTAATTAATTAATTAATTTCTCTTGTTGCACTTTGGTCATCGTTGTCTGTTTTTTTGAGTGCCCAACAAATGAAGTTGTATTGGATTGGAACATGTGATTATGAAGAGGTTTGAAAACCTGCACATGCTCAGTCTGAACATTCAGCTTTGGTACTTTGTGTTCATGCTCGCAGTACAGGACATCACAACACCCCGTCTTTAGATACTCATCTGTAGTCAGTATACTTTGCTAATTATCAATACATGGTTGTTGAGCTGTGCGAATAGCTTCAGCGTCAAATCAGCTGAAATAAATCTTCAAATGATTTTTCTGAAAAACTACCAGGCTTTAAACCCAATTAATTCTCCCCTAAAGGTTGATAATTAACATGAATGTTAATGAGGCTTTCGAGCTACTAGAAATAACCCCTAGTGGACACAGAAGGAACTGCAAATGTTGCTTTCTGGTCCATGCACACGAAGCGCTCCTGATGGTAGAAATTAACCTCAGTTAGATGGACAGCTTGGACAAAACTCTGTGACAAAGGTTGTATTTTGTTTACACTCCAGCTGAAAACACTTGAAGAGAAAACAGACGAACAGAAATTCTCCGAAGGTCGCCCACCTGATCAGCGTTTGATGTTTTGAAGCAGTGTGTTTATTCTGACGCCCTCCTCTTCACATCTTTTCTGACTTTAACGCTCTCAAACCTCATGAGGGAAAACGATGATTAAATACAGATAACAGGTTAGCCCTGAAACTTTCTATTCACTGCTATTTATCTACTTTTACTTGTACTACACCTTTACCTGGATGTATTTGATCGAGTCAGGCCTTTATGAAGTCCTTCAGACAGGATGAAAGAAGTCTCAAAGTGAAATCTTTGCGTCCTTCATGTCTTTGTGTCTGTGAAGTGCCAGAAATGTGTCAGTGTTTAGGCTGTGCTGAATGAAATAAACACCTTCTGTGGAGTTCGATACGTCCAATACGGCCTTGCTGAGGGTTGCAGGACGCAGCAGAAGAGACAGCCAGCCTCCATTTACTCATATCAATACGTCTGCTTTAGCACCTTGGCAGTCCTGGCTTTGCTCTTTGTTTTGGTCTTTTTTATTTTAAGCCGCTCAAAGGCTTCAAAACAACACTTTTGTTGTGAAATTACACGTTCAGTCAGCACAGAGTTAAACACTTCAAACAAAACCTACCGAACACACCTGTTGAAACCACAACAGGTTTGAAAGCTGGAATAAAAAGAGTAGAAATTCGATGAAAAGTGGAAGGAAGGACACTCGAACTCTTCTGCTGGCAGAGCGATAATGACTTCATCTTTTTCTGACGGAGAAGAGGAAAGAAAAATGTGGAAAGCTGTCAGACTTTTATCAGAACACAAGGCTTTTCTGCTCGATGAGGACACTTGAAGCAGAATTTTCAAAACAACCTTGTTTGCCAGAGGTGTGCAGCTTGAAGGTGTTTGGAGGACTCTGGTTTGGTGTTGACTGCAGTGACACCTGTGGCTGAAAGCGGTAGTGTTTTTTACGGAATATAATGTTACGTAAAGACGTGACTTTATCCAAGGTGTGAGTTTGTTTTGGAGAGCAGATCTTTTTAACTCAAATTTTTTTGTGTTCAAAGTGACGAGGTGTTTATTTGTAGTTACAAATTGCAATGTGAGACTAAGACACCACAACTCCCATGAGCACCGCCTGTTCACAGCTGTTTAGCGCCTGATGACGTTCAGAGAAATAAAAGTTCATTCATGTCTTCACTCTATTGTAAACAGTTTTTCAGGATTTGAGTCAGAAACTAGAGTGAAAACTCCTGAAACATTTTAAGAGTGAGGATTTTTATCTGATGGAGCTCATTTAAACTCACACTGCACTGGTCACATCCACATGTAGCCAGGTATTTGGGAAACCGCGTATATTTCTATATGTTTAGGCCTGTCATCCACACAAAACCAGAGTTTTACGTCACTAAAAATGATTCACCTGCTGCATGTGGACAAAAGTATTATTAAAAAAGATTTACGCCTCAGATACACCAGATTATGAGGGACGAAAAATGACATAATAAGAAATAAGTAAATAATTAAATTAATCAATAAATGCAGAAATAAATGTATAAATAATTAAATAAATTCATCAATAAATACATAAATGTAGAAATAAATATATTAAAATACAAATAAATAATTTAATGCTTGCATTTCATTTTTTTATTTCTGTATTTTTATACTTTTACATTTATTTATTTCCTCAATTACAAACACATTTTAAAATTTATATATTTATTTAATTATACATTTATGATTTTCTATATTTATTTATTCATACATTTGTGCACTTCCACATTTATTTATTGATTTATATATTTGTTTTTCCCTGTTTTTCTGCATTTTCACATTCATTTATTCCTGTATTTCTGTGTGCATTTTGTCAGAAGAAAAGTAAATATGTAAACTAAGTGGGCGGTCCTTACTCCACTCTGAAGCATGATTGGTTTACTGGGCAGACCAGACTAGAGCAATCGATTCCACTCAACTTCTCACGTTGTTTACCGTTAGCAATGGCTGCAGGAGGGAGACCACTTCCAGAGGTGCTGCGGGAGTTGGCCAACCAGCTTGAAAACTGTAAGTAACAACTGTGTTGCTCAATCAAACACATAGTTAGAGGTCATTATAAGTTACATATTAAGTCAACTAAATTCATTTTGTCAACCATGAGACGTTCGCTGTATTTTTGTGCAGCGCCGGGAGCCACAGCGGGAAATTCACGTCAGCCCTCTCCTTCACCTTCACGTCCACTGAGACACCCTGTGGACGGTGGGTTTTTGTACTGACAGATGTGAAATTTTAATACGAGCTACTCATAAACTTAATATTGCGTATAGACAATAATGGCTGCATTTTTAGTACTGAGACGTTTGACATTCAGCGTATTTATTATGAACTTGTTTTTTTTTTTTGTTTATTCAGTTATGTCCGGGTAATAGGGGTGTATTTTCATTTTTTTTTTCATGGAACGAGGCATTTAGGCCACCATGACTCTGAATTATTATTTTCTATACTATTATTATACAATTTTCTTTGGCTATTTTCAGAACAGATACTTTTTTCTCTCAAAGATAATAAAAGTGCCTATTTTACCTATACATTGACTGCAGAAATGTCCCCAATTTTAATGTTAGTAATATAGTGACCTTATGGGTTTTGGTTAAACAGTCCAGTTATTAATATGTCTCACGCTGATTATGCCTGTTGTCTTTATTCAATCCTAGCTGAGGTTTTGAGAGTGTTTGGCCCATACACCCAAGGAGGGAGAAGGTTGACAACAACTCGGCGCTCCATTGTTACTACTTCCCAAACATATTCGTATACACACAACTTCTGCTGTCTTAATGATAAAAATGCAGAGCTTGTGCCAACCCGATTTGCCAAACAGAGGCTTGCAGCTGCAGGATTAGGAGATAAGCGTCTGACGTTTCAAGGTTTGTACATATTTATAGTACAATTGTACAGTCTATTTTGGAGGATGTCTTATACACATGTACATTTATTATTTGAATCTTGCCACTAATATCCTCTGTATCTTTATTTCAGGTTGTCAGGAGAATCCAGAAAAATTCAAAGATTTTCTATTTGAAGCATTTCCTCCACTTAGACAGGGAGGGGGATTTGAACTGCTCAAAATTTCTGGAACAACCAGGGCTCGTCAACTGGTCCTCATCCCCTGTCCCAATGAAGGCTATCATGTTCGTCATCTAAAAGATCCACATACTCAGATTGGACATGCTACCATTTTCATTAGACCACTTCAGAGGACCCTGAATCTGGAGCCTGTTAGTTTTTTATTTTAAAGTGCTATTGTAGACTTAAAAGACAGTTTAATTGTTATACTTTTGTATGATAGTGTTTTGTTCACCTTTATAGATAAGTCAACCAGGAAGCAATGATGAGCTGGCTGGACCACCGCAGAAATGTGTATGGTGTGGAGAAGAGTTTCCTTTTTCAAGCATCAAGGCCCATAGTGAAGAATGCAGGAGGTACAGACAGAGGTTCAGCATCATGTTTGAAAGCATAATGCATGTACTGTATATCAAACGTCAAAACAGGGAACATGAGTCAATGTGAGATCCCCAGGATTTGTAGATTATTTGGAAAGTGTCTTCATGTATGAAAGATCAAGCTTATATCACAAACAGGATGAAAAAACAAAAAGGGGAAACATAGTGCCAAAAATATTTTTGACTGTTTAAATATAGGCCTAATTGTTCCTCAGGTTGGTGTCTAAAAGCACAGTCATGGGGTTTGAATTGCTGACTGGTTTTATGCAGACCTCTTTTTAAATTTTGTTTAAACACATTGCCATTTTTGCAACTGTGTCTTGCAGTATGACCACTAATAAAAATGATCTCTGTATGTCTAAGGCTATCACAGAGCAGTGTTGAGGAGCAAACCGAGGTAGCAGCAGAAAATCTACACACTCCTGGAAGAGAGACTAGATTTTTGAGCATGTTAACAAGGTCACAGGAGAGTCTGACACCAAGTGCCAGCAGCACAGAAATCTCAGAGCCACATCAGGGAGATATGCACACTTATGAGATCACTGATCTGGATCCCACTGAGGACAGGGGATTTCCTGGTGTGTGACTTTACCTTCACATATCATTAATTTGTCCTGTACACACATATATTCAAAATACTATTTATCTATGTTGTTTTAACATTTCAGATTGGAAAATTGAACCGGATCCTACAGAAGCATCAGTGAAGTTCAAGGAAGAGATTTTAAATCAACATGCAACTGCAAAACCACTAAGTCTTGTCATGGATCTTAGAGAAAGTGCAGAGGAAAGGGAAAGGGCAATTCTTTCTTTTTACAAGATGGCTCATGTTGATTGGGCTTCCCCTTTGACATGCACATTAAAAGGTAGAGAAAGATTGTCCTCTTAATTAAAATTTATTTGATGTCCAAATCGTACCCATGACATTTTGACTGTTTAATGCTGGTTTAAAAATTGTATGTGTTGTTCTTTCAGGAGATCCTGCGACTGGTGATGGTGTAACTCGACATTTCTTCGCGACAACCATTGCCAAACTGCAGTTTGGTTTTGATATTAGATTTAGTAAGTATAAGCCATCAGTTTTATTCTAGTTTTCTCACAGATCTTTTATCATACATCACTTTTGGATAATTAGAACAGCTACTAGGCTCTGTGTTGGTCTGTGCCATTAGCACACTGAAAATAAATCTGTTTTTAGAAGTATGCAGTAATCTGCTCTGATGAATACATGTTCAAAGGAATTTATCTGTTTTTAATTTTTAACACTCTTAGCAAACTAGATAAGGTCAACCTGAGTACCCAGTGGCTGATTGATACTATGTACTGAACTAAAGCTGCACTATAGTAGAATATTTCCATGACATCACCATCTATGTGTTTTGATTGCTTTCTTTAATTTTAAGCCCCAGGGGGAACCCTCTTGTTTGAGGGTGAGAAAGATCATTTGATTCCCTCTACGTCTCACTTCCTTCTGGAGAGTGACTTCTTCGTTGTTGCTGGCCGAATGATTGGTCATTCATTTCTACATGGTGGGCCAGGACTTGGTGGACTGAGCCCAGCAATCCTGCATGTGCTCTTTGGTGGGTCCCCAGAAGAAGCCACCATAGAGATCAAAGACTGTGCTGACATTGATATCCGTGAAACAATCAAGATGGTATGATCCATTTTCCTTAAACTTTTATCAAAAAGTAGGGGTATAAAATTAAAGAGTATCTGACAGTGGCACAGAATTGTCTCTGAATAGTTTTAGAATTATACAATTTTAATATCATGTATTCTGTGTATCAACAAAAAGATTTAATAAAACAAGAAACATTTATGTGAGAAAAAATGTAATTCATATCTCATTAAATCTGATTTTCTTTCTAAGCTGGATAGAACGGCAGAGCTATCATCAGATGAAAAGCACAGCATCAATGAGCTGGCATTGTCTTGGGATCTGCCTCCGGTCACCTCTGAGAACAGGAGATGGCTGCATGATAAACTGTTGTTCCATGCTGTGAGTTCACTATTCTTAATAGATCATTAGATTCCCTCTGGAACATGTTAGAAATTTAATGAACTGGATTTTGATTTACACCTTTGTCTTTTTCCACCCAGAGATACAATAATGAATGATGATGGGTTTATCGTTTGCAATGCAACTTGTATTTTCTGATGTGGCACAAATGTTTTACAGGTTCTTCAAAGGACTTCCAGACAAGTCAAACAGTTAAGACGAGGTTTGAAAGAGACACTGATTTGGCCCTTGCTTACAGAGAGGAAAGATACAATCCCCCTTCTCTTTCCAAGGACATCAGATACACAGTGCACACCACAGGTAACTCATCAAAGTCAAAATCACTCCTCCTTGAATATAAAGATTAGTCATATTTTCCATTTTTAGGTAGACAGTTGTGTAAGTAGATTACAGTTATTTAAATGTAGAGTTGAAATAAGTTGTTGCCTCAAAATAAATCCTACAAATATTTCTTGTCAAATATTTTTGGTGCATAATTTTAAACCCTGTTGAGATTTTAAACTGAAAGAAATCACATTTTGGATACGATTTTCAGCAGTTTGGGATCTAACTGGGATAATAGATTTTAAATTTATTTCATGCTCAAAAGATACATTGCAAGTTACATAAAATGTGCACTTGTGTTTTTTAAATCAAATTGTTGCTTGCAGTGCTGTACTTGTGTAAGAGTGGTCAGCATTACACTACTTTGTCAGTAAGATAAACTTGTGATATACAGTCAGATGTTGCTCAAAGATCAATGAGCCAGTTCATCTGAGTTTAATAAAAAAGAAGAAAAGAAGCACTTGGTTACCTATTATCAAAAACTATAGATAGTTCTTTTTATTTTATACGGACGCAATCAGTTTGGGCCTTAAATCACACTGCAATCTGTTCATGCCTTAAATACGCTAAAGCTTTTATCGGTCAGTGTACCATGCCTTACACTTATTCTTATGCCATTTTACTGAAATGTCTTTGGCTGTTTGGAAATGTGTACCTTAATAGAGAATTAAATGTACTTTTTTAGATGGTCTTGGACAAGATACACTGGCCCACACAGGACCTAGAGGACAGTGATGTACCTTTGGAGGATGCATGCAGGATCACAGGATTCCTTCGCACATTTGTTGAGAATTGTAAGTAAATGTGTTACTAATGTTGGTGTCCCTTACGGGTTATTTAACTGGAGCTCTGAAAAAGGACAGATGATTTACTTCAGTTAAAGAGTTTACATGCTCTAATTTTCTCTTTATTCTCTGAACAGCACAAAGCAGCTGTTCAGTCATTTTAGAGTAACATCATATTTATGCTTTTGCAAAGTATATCTAAAACAGAAGTGTATATTTTCTCTCTTTTGTGATAGCTTCTCCCAGCATTCTAGGAAAACTTTTGGAGTTTTGGGTTGGCTGGAATGTGCTTCCCAGAAACTTGGAGGTTGAAGTCGTGGAGGGTACCTTCCCAGGGTCTTCAACCTGCTTCCAACTGTTGAAACTTCCAGGACATTACAAAGACTATAATGTATTTGAAAGAGACATCCTTGCTGCTGTTATGAGTGTTGATACTGGTTTTGGGTTGGTTTAAGAAGAGGAGTACATACAGTATGCGCTTCTTGTCACCACACATATTTTTTGTCACTGGCACATCAAAAACTAGAAATAGAACTGGACTCAGACAGCACTGCATACTGAGTCAGTTTAGTTTAAAAAATGCATATTATGAAAATGAGCATTTCCCATTATAATTTTGATTTGTGAAAATTCAGTATTATGTTCTTTATAAAGGCTAAATCTTCCTCACCTGCTGTTCAGCCACTTGTTTTATAGACCAGGTCTAGGGGAGTTATTTTGACTCATTAAAATAAAAAAATCTTGTTCCTGTTGACTTCAAAACACTGCCATGGGAAGAGTCTTTAATGATAACGAGACAACTTGGGCTTTATTTTTTCAGTTTAAAAGGATGCAGACACAGAGTTGAGCCATCTGGTTTACAGAATCTCTTTATTTTCATTTTAAATACTCTTATTGCCTGTGCAACAAAATACAAGGAGTCTGTTCTTTAATGTTGCAAAACCATCTGTTTTATTTGTTTTAACTGGTAAAGCTGGGAATTTTAAGTCCTGTCCTGGTTGTTCAAAACAAATCAGATCATATTTAAAGTTGATCAATTTCAAGATTTGCTCAGTCTTCAAATCAGGCTGTTAAAAAAAATTAAAGGATTGCAGATCCAGTAACCTAGTCTTGTTTTGTCCTGTTTGTTTTGTTAAAGTTATGAGTAGGATTGTGATAATGATGATAAAAAAAGAGGGATAATTTTGATCCCTGCTAATAGCTGGGTTCAGGTTCAGTCACAGGTGGTACATATAAATATAACTCTGAAGAAGGTCAGACTAACGGAAACTAACCTTCAGAAAATTTAGAGATTAGAGTTGTGAAAGAAAAATGAAGGATTTTCCCTATAAAGCATTTTATGAAACAAGATCAATTTCAGGTCCATAGTCTGTTAACTTCTCTGGATCTGTTTGTTCCATTAATTAAAGGAACTATTTTAAATGTAGACTGTTATGACACACAAACACTTTTCAGTCCTCTGTGCTTTTTTATATAGCTTGACCCTTTTGCATCATACAGTTTACAGATCTGGAGTTCACTGAAGCATTTCTGTCAAAAGCCTCACTGTCTGCATGTAGGCATCCAATGCACTGGACAAAGAACCATCAGGCTTAGGTAGGCTCGCTATTTCCTCCTCAGTCAGATGACGGTGCAATTCCACCTCTGGGACAAGAACATCTGGTTGTCGATGACCACAGGGTCCAGTCCAGTCGACTCCATACTCCGTATCAACCTTCAAATGCAGAAGACAAAGACAAAGGGTCTGTCAGTCAAAATTACAATGATGTTACTATGGTCATTATCCAAAGACCGAGTGTGTCATAAGTTTGTAGAGCTGCTAAATCACTCAAACGTCATTTTAAAATGAACTGATGAGTCACTACAATTAAATGCAAACCTACTACCAAGACACTTTAAAGTAAGGTCACTGACATGGAATGTGGCTAAGGTATTTCCCTTTTTATCAATTTTATCACTTACCATAAAATATTTAACTTAAAAAAAAAAAGTCAGGACATTTTTAGTGCATTTACAGTATTGTATGTTGTTTTGCCTTTACAAATGTAAGGGTTAGGTGGTCCAAAGAAATGAACAGATAACCATTCAAAATAGCAGGTTACTTTAATGAGTAAATGATTGGAAATAGAAACTGACAAGAAATATGCTTAGCCTGTAGCCTTAATACAAAACAATACTTTCTTATATTCTTAAACATTTGGACAGATCATTTTGGTTGTGCCATTGACCCTTAAAATAAGTAACAGTTAATAAGTAAAAGACTCAAAAGTATAAATCGTATCCAGATTAAGTTTTAGTACATGCAGTCTGGACTATGGAGTAATCTGTCCCTGCATTATTAATTGAAATACATTTGTATAACATCAGAGTGGGTGGTTAGGATGATGGAGTGGACAGATGATGGAGTGGACAGTTATACAAGAAATAAAGAAAGAAAGTCAAACCTGCATTGAGTCCTGATCCTGAGGGGTCTCGCGCTCATGACTGGTCCACAGTTGAAGCGGGGACTGATTTCTCTCAGTGCTCAGTCTGTGGCAGTTCCAGCCATGCTGGAAAGTCTGAAGGTGCTTCTGGATGTGAGGCAGAAAACACCAGTGTAGAGCATACAGGTGAACTTCGCAGTCAGGATTGTGAAGGCCTTCCCTCTCAAGGTTGGTGAAGATTGTGTAGAAGAGATCCACCACTCCCACATACACATCCCTCCACAGCCTCTCTATTCTGATGGAATAAAAAGTTCAATTGCAATTAGGGTCCCGATACAATTATTTCACCCCCGATATGATACCGATATTGCAGCCTTGAGTATTGGCCGATACCGATATCAATCTGATACGATATCAGCAGGAATCAAACAGACTTGTATTACCTATTTTGTAGTATGGACTGTAAGAAAAGGCTTGATCAGGTCAGGTTACTCAAACAGAGAACAGTAGTCAGCAATAGTAGGTATGAGAAAAACTGACCCATTTGTTATTAACCAATAGGTTAAATAAATTTTAACCTTAAACATCAGAATATACTACAATTAAAACAACATGAATAAAATATTAGAAGACCCTGAAAAGTGACCTCAATAAATCAAACAAAAATATATTTCACCAGTTGGAAAATAACCACTGTGTTGAACGTAAACATAAGCATATTCTACAACTGAGTAAAATAAAAAAAATAATATATTTGAATGGACTGCTTGTATCGGAGTGCTGATATCGGAAATATAGGATGCAAGCCAATATAATTCGATGTTTGTTTTTTTGACTGATATCCGATAACAATATCGGATCGGGACATCCCTAATTGCAATCATGCCATTCAGTTAAACATTTTCTTCTTGTTTCTTTAAATAAAGGCAAACAACATATGATATGAAAAAATACAAAAGAGAAGTTAAAGATTTTTATACCACTAGCTACAAGAGGCCTGTGCAAGAGGAGAGAAGGATTACACAACACAAACTGACCAAAACCTTGTCCCTATCAAATAACCATTGATTATTTTACCTTTGATTATGGACACTCCTGCCAGCAATATGTGAGTTCCTGTCGAGTCCTCTGTGGGCCACCATGTAGCGTGCAACATCAACATTTTCCCCTCCCTTATCCGACCTTACACGAGATGGCACACCGTAGACATCCACAGCTTGGAGAAAGCTTCTCAGGACTGTTTCGGCACGGTTGTTGGTGGCAGCATGCAGGTACACAATGAGACGACTGAAGCCGTCAATACCACCATGTACAACAATACGCCATCTAAAATACATGAGTGAAAAAAACATATGATGTAATATGACAGCTCTAAAGCTAGTTTTGATACAATCTATGGTTCTGTGATGCCATTTACAATTTTTTAAATACCTACACTGAACATAATGAGTTCATGGCACTAAATAAAAAAAGATCTTGCTTCCAGGAATAAAGCTGGATCACTTTTGAAGTTGCTGTGATATTTTATCAATCAATACCCAATGTTTCAGTTCATCAGATACCCTACCTTATCAATTTGTGATACCCGTCAATGTGCCACAAACTGTTTGGTGCTGGTACATTATACACCCTGCGTCTTCTCGGATTCAGCTGAAGGGTACGCATCAAAACTCCACGGGGGTCCACACGATGCATGGAATCTTGTACACGCTGTCCTATGATCACAATTAAGGTGAACTTTAAAAAAATCCTGAAAATTTCCAAGTATAAACATGCAATATTTCCAATATCATAGGGTAATGGTACTAAATTAGAAATCAGTATTTTTCCATAACTGATGAAACAAGTCATTCAAGAATTTAAATAAGGTCATCAAAATACTGAAACTAGAGTTCTCAGACCCTGCCAAAGATTAAGTGGACAAGATGAAAATGTTGTCCTGTAAAATCAACACCAGTATGTCTATTCAGTCATGAAATAAGAAATAAGAACAGTTTTCAAAACATGAGTACTAATAAAACAATCGTTTTTCCTCCCCAAAACTACTAAGTGTCCATGAAAGTCCAAAGATTTCCCCCTCTATAACCTAAAGTTATTCAGTCTAATCGATATGCATTGAGTCTGTCTACAAATGGCTGTTTCCCTCTCTCTCTCTGCACATCTGACTGACGAAATAGGAAGGAACAGAACAAGAAGAGCCTCTCTTATGTCTGTGCTCTATTCTAATAAATGTGTTTAGCTCTTGTCACTTACTCTGTATTCGAATGCCTTGAGCATTCAAGTGTCCATACATCATTTTATACCCACAGTTGGGATGGTTCCGCAGTATTTGGGTCACAGTTTCATCCAGGGCCTCATCGTCCAACTGAGTTAATAAATCATGGACCCTGGTCATAAAACACACACACACACACACACACACACACACACACACACACACACACACACACACAACTGACGTTAAAAAAAAAAACACAGTACTCATGACATACAGTTTAGCTGCATTAATAGTCAATCTGTGTTTTGAAGCTTTGTAACTTTAATTGAAATGATAGAAGATTAGGGCTTAATTACCTTATCCCGTACTGTGCCATCCTCCGATGGACTGTTCTTTCACACACCCCAAACAAACATGCTATATCTCCAACCGTGTGTCCCAAAAGCAGGTGAACTTTAATGATTTCTGGAGGTAAAAGGTACGAGGGACGTCCAACAGTTTTCTCCTCCTCTGTCTCAGACAAAACGTGGAGCTGATGAGCGACTTCTTGAAGTCTATCTAAGACGTCCACGCCAACTTCATTATCCATCTGAGCATTTATCTGGAGTAAATCTTCCATTAATCCATCCAACCGAAACTGTAAATAGTCATTTGGTGAGTTGTTCTCCACCTCGTTCGCTAAAGACCGTAACTCGCTAGCAACTGTATGAACAAAAACTTCCATCTCAAACGGTGTCGCTAGCTGTCGCTGCGAAACACGAGGGTAACCAGGGTAACGGTAAGTGTAGGACAGGCAGTTGTAGTCGATCCCATCTATCCGATCACACAGATGTTACCAATCCTGCTTCAGCGGCGAGCAAGGACCGCCCACTTGATTAACATATATTTTTCTTCTGACAAAATGCACATAGAAATACGGAAATAAATAAATGTGAAAATACAGAAAAACGGGAAATAATTAATATATAAATAAATGGGTAAGTGCAGAAATAGATAAATAAATAAATATAGAAAATAATAAATATATAATTAAATAAATCTATCAATTTTAAAATGTGTTAATAATTAAGTAAATAAATAAATATAAAAGTATAAAAATATGGTAATGAGAATATAAAATGCAAGCATTAAATTATTTCTTTATATTTTTATATATTTATTTCTACATTTATTCATTTATTGATGCATTTATTTAATTATTAATACATTTACTTCTGTATTTATTAATTAATTTATTTATTTACTTATTTCTTATTATGTCATTTTTCGTCCCTCATACCAGATATGTCTGCAGTCCGACTCTGTTCTGTTGCGTGTTGACTGCGTTTGTTAATGTACACCAGCTGCGTGTTCAATCCAAGGGGCAACATCCAGCCAGTAAAAAATGAAGCCTATGCAGAAGTGCTAAAAATTGCTGTTCATTGAGACTCGGCTTGAGGCTGGCTGCAGAAAGATTGGACATCATGTACAAACCCATCCAAAAAAAAAAGATTTTTACGGCATTAAAAACATATTTACAGCTTGGGTCGAAAGTGCCTATGTCTTAATCAGCACCCACTGTACCGAGGGTTATTTTCAAATTGGCTGTTCAGAGGAAAATATAATAATAAGATCATGAGCTTGCCCAATTAGAGGCACAGCTCAGGGTCACATGACTGACGGGTGCCCTATAGCTGTGCGAGAAGCCCTTGCCTCTACCAGTATGGCCGCTATAGCTGATCTGCTTCATTTTCCCCCCGTGCATGTTTCATACAGTCTCTGGTCTCTCTTCATTCATGTTGGGCTGTAAAACCTCAAACCTGTTGACTCCTGGTGTGGCTCCGCTCATTACGTCTGTTTGTTGTTGTAGTCAAGATAAATACAAACTGATTTTGACAGGGTTTGTTTTATTTTGAAAGTCACTGGCTGTTTTTAGTTAGTTTCCAGTCACAACTTCTGTCCAGCTCGATCTTCCCTTCTCTGCATTTATGCATCTCAGCTCCGCAAGGGAAAAATTGGATGGCTGCTTGTTACCTGTGACATGACGGAGCAGCCACACAGACGGACTAACATTGACTTGAATGGAAACCTATCAGATTCATTTGCCACGACAGAGCGGAGACAGACTGCTGACGCATCTGGTCTATTTCATCTGTAAGGGGGGATATTTGTTTATGAAAACACCTGGTTATGTAAAGCAGAGAAGGAGGGGTTGAATGCATCAATTAATCAGTTAAACTTTATTTGTATTGCACATTTTCATACAGGACTTTGTAATACAAAGTGCTTTACATGGGAAAAAATAAAAATAAAATGTGGAAACACAGGAGCTAAAACTAAAATAATAACTAGAAGGTGCCCTCTTCCGTTGGCAGAGGACCCTAATTATTCGAAAAAAAAAAACATGAAAATACTACAGGGTAGGATAAGTAAATGTGTAAATACAAAAAAAAATAATATAACAGTATAAAATAAAAGTTGGATAGATGATATGGTAAAATGAGAAAGTGTAACGTAGAGAAGAGCAACTGAAACTTAACTATAGTCACAGATATGAGGTGCTGTTGGAACAATATTTAAACTCCCTGATATACAAACTAGTGCTGTCAGGCGATTAAAAAAAATAATATAATTAATTACAGGATTTGTAATTAATTAAAATAATTAATCACATTTTAATCTCATATCTGTTTAAGGTCCCAAAATAAAGAATTTGAATTCCAGGACATTAAAATTACATTAAAAAACATGTAAAAAATAAGGTGGGAATATATACAACACATTTTTAGGTACCCTGAGGCATAAGGAACACATGAAAAAAGTGTTATGGTTCTATCTTTACAAAATCTACACAGTCCTGCACCTAAGATAAGCTGATTTGATTTTTAGGACGTTTTTTGCTTCTGTTCACATTTTTACTCGATGTGGACTCAATTTTCCCTGCAATATGAACTTCTATACTTCTATGAGGTCAGGAGAACCAGGGCTAAAGGCTAAAAACTGTGAGGAACTATGTACAAAACACTTTTTTCAAGTCTTGGATCAAAGAAAAGTGAAGTATTCTCAGTTTAACATGCTCTGAACACACAAACTGTTGCTGATTGGTGCAGAGCAGCCCCAAGCTGAAACATGACACCAGGAAGATGGAAGCAAATTTTCAAAGAATTCTTTAGCTTTAAATACAGGACAAATATCGATCATTCAGGGCTTGTTTGATGCAGTAAAGAGTGTAGAATTACCTGTTTTTTACAGAATTGAGCAAACGGTTGATTTTCTGCAGATTTGCAAAAAGGACGTGTGAATAAACGAGATGTGGACGGCAGTCTCACAAAAATCACTCTCGCTACCCCTCGGTTTAAAGCATGTTGCTGACGTCACGTGTGATACATTCAGGGACTGTCGGAAATTTGAGAATCTAACGAGAACACCACTTTCTTACAGCTTTTGAACAGGACAGTCGGTTTGTAAATACCAGACATTTGAAAATAAGTGCGTCTTTGAACCCCCTGCGGTTTTAGGATCCAGATTAATCTGCGTTAATTTTTATAACGCGTTAATTTGCGGTGTAATTAATTAATACAAACACTTACTCATCCAAGTTATCAGTGAATAGTTCTCTCTGGGAGTACTGTAAACAAACCAAATCAATGGAAATAAATGTGACTAACAGTCCAGAAAATACGGTACTTGCTCAATTACTGAAAAATTACTGTTGCAAATAAGTATGGAAATAGTGTCTCTTGCTTTAAATTTTTGAGTTTATCTTCTAATTTTTTTTATAAAAGACGCACAACCTTACGCACCACTTGATGAGGGCTGAATACCTCGTAATGACGCTAAACATTGATGTGGCCTTGATTTAGGTGTGCAAAGGATTTTTTTAACGTTTATAAATGTTGTGAATCTAGTTCAAGGAAACTTTAGCATGCCATAGTCAGCTTAAATCATAATAAACATAACTATCCAACTACAAAATTGTGGCTAGTGAAAATGCTGAGTGGTTAGTAACTACAGTGTCTGGTGAGCAAAACAGTTACCGTCAATACTGAGAGCTAACATTCAGAATTAATCAGTTTTGGCGCCGATAATCTCATTTTAAATCCTGGATTATGAACAGTTAAATACATAAAAGTAAGACGATCAAATCACTTCCTAAATCCTCACAGACATTCATTTCAAACTCAATCAACACGTCAGGAAAGACTTGTAATGCACCGTAAGGCTGGTGCCATTTTCATATTACTTCTATCATCGCTCCAACAGCCTGGGGCTCCTTAATCAGGCTGCTGGAGACCCCGTGGCGCCCGGGGACGGGTCAGCACCGCACGTCTGCAGAGACAAGACTCTTTCTCAGAAACTGTTGGATCGATCCTGGAGGTGAGGGGCATGCAGAGCAGAAGGAGAAAAAAAAAAAAGGTGCATCATGGTTTCAGAGACAGCCAGCATTAATGCCCCTCACGTACGGCTGTGTGCTCCTGTCTCACCGTGTCAGCTCGGCAGGACGCTGAGCAGGCCTCTCGCTGCATTAAGAGCTTGTTGTGTTCGGAGAGAGCTCCCCTCCCCCCGCGAGGTGAAGATGGCAGAGGTTCTTCAACAATACAGCGCTATGTGAGCTGTGGGATGTGCAGCTATAGAGCACTTTGTGTCTGGAATGGTAACTACCTGAAGCTCTGAGTGTCTGGAAAACCTTTACAAATCAATCACCTATCTGAGATCCAGAATGTGGTAAACAGTTAGTCTGCAACACCACGCTGAAGTTTGCATGATCTCCCGTGTATGTGTGGGTTTTTTAGGACATTACGGCTTCCTCCCACACTCCAAAAACATGATCATCAGGTTAAACGGTCACTCTGAATTGTGCGTAGGTGTGGGTTTCACAAATGTACGTCTACCAGAGTACTAAACGAGAGTTGAAGAAGTTTGCCTTTGTTTACAACATACCATATCTGTCCCAGAGATTTCTCCAGGTTCTTTTAACCAGTTCCTCTTTTCTGTCGAGAGTGGCCACAATTTCACACCATGAAATATTTACCACACACAGTGATCTGTGTGTGGAGAGTCATACAGATGCCTGTATTTCTGCTCTCTGACCACTAGGAGATCCCGTTCTTCTGCCATCTTGTCCATATGTCTCCATCTGGTAGGTTAGAAATTTTCAAGTGAGTGCGGTGTGGAAATTTTCTGCATTAAAAGGACTTTGTGAGGGGGCGTAGGAGTGACAATGATGTCATTCGCCTGCATGATGCAGCGTGGACGCGTCAAACATAAATCAGCCTTAAAGTGATCCTCCGGGATGGAACAAGTTGGGTCCTATCACAAGGTTTAGGGCAGAAATGACCCCTACAGCAGTGTTTTTGTGCAGCAGAAGCCCAGAGCGCTCGCACCAAACACCCCCTCCCTGCTCCTCTGCAGGTTTCCTCTGCACTCAGACGGGGCCATATTTTACTTGACCAAAAACACAAATAAAAGGAGTCCCACTGAAAAAATCTGATATCGGTCTGTATTCACGCTTTATTTAGAGAATTTTCAGCGCGTTACTTTCACACATTGTGTCGTAAAATGACGCTACACCCGCTGCAGAGCCACAGCTGGCTACGAGGCACTCGCCGCTTAGTGTATCAGTCCACGTGACGTGCCAGATATAAACAAACGCAGGTAGTCTGCCAGGATGAAGAGACACAATGAGAACTAGAGCCGGATTTAGCGTGTATTTAGTGTTTTTGTGTGAAAGTAACGCGCTGAAAATTCTCTAAATAAAGCATGAATGCAGACTGATATCAGATTTTTTCGGTGGGAGTCCGTTTATTTGTGTTTTTGGTCAAGTAAAATATGGCCCCGTCTGAGTGCAGAGGAAACCTGCAGAGGAGCAGGGAGGGGGTGTTTGGTGCGAGCGCTCTGGGCTTCTGCTGCACAAAAACACTGCTGTAGGGGTAATTTCTGCCCTAAACCTTGTGATAGGACCCAACTTGTTCCATCCTGGAGGATCACTTATTGATGACAATTTACTGTACTTTTGTGTTTTTGTGTGGTAATAAATATCAATTTGTTAAATAATAAAATCTCAAAGATTTCAATATAACATATTTATTTCTCAATATTTAACCTTGCAATGTTGTGTTCATGTTCAGCATCCAAAATCTCCTACTCTTCCACTCCCTTATTGTCACAAGGATGCATTTAGGTACCTGAACATGATACCATTTGATTTTACGTGACAGACAGAATTCATTGGAATTGGTTCCCATTCCTAACCTAAGCATTAAGGTAGAGTAGAAGAAGTTGTTTACACTGTTTACAACAACTTTTCCGGTTTCCGGTTCCTCTTCTTTGTAAGTTTCATCCAAGAACCAAGCAGCAACCTCTGGTCTAAGAGTATGAGACAATGCTGAAGTGCTGAAATCTGCTGTTTCTCAAAGTGTCCACTTGAGGCAGGCTCTGGGAGTACCAGAAGTCACAAACACACCAAGCCAAAAAAAGCTGTTTTCAAAGTAGAAATTAACCTATTTACAGCCTGGTTCAAAAAACGTCTCCTGTCTGAGTCGATAATTTTACTATCAGCACACACTGTACAGGGGGTGAATTTTTTTCTAATTCGGCTGTTCAGAGGATATTGAGAACACAAGCTCACCCAATGAGAGGCACAGCTCAGGGTCACGTGACTGACAAGCGCCCTATAGCTGTACTCCAAGGCCTTGCCACTACCAATATGGCCGCAATTCCTGATTTCAGAAACAGACGGGTGACATCTGGGAGACTACGTCCATGTTTTATACAGACTATGGCCAGGAATTTTTATCACACACTTACGGTGATCTCTGTGGGAAGAATCACAAAAATGATGGTATTTTTCTACTTTTAGACACGAGGAACTCTGAGGGAGTGAAGCTGCTGAAATGACTTCATTCGCCCACATAAAGCCACACGGACATTTTGTTTTTGCTGCTGTCTCTTTAAGGCTTCCCGCTCCATGTACCCCTTTACCTCTGATTGACCAACATTGATGACCTCATCATTTCAGCAAGTGCTTTTCTTAACAGAGTTTTATGACCAGTGTAGAGACAGATTTAGGGATTTCTACAGCATATGAATATGTTTGAGAATCTGCCCTTCATCCAGCAATGATGTTTGAAATATGAGAAAGCAGAATACCCCCTCTTTAAACCTTATTTTAGGCTATAATCAGCCTGTATTTTATTCTGAAAGGACGGATCAGAAGAACAGCTGTTCAAACAGAAATGAGGGTACCTGAGCATCTTGTGAAGTTATTCAGAGCCTTGGTAAGAGATAGAAATGGATGTATGGATGTCTCCTTAATAAAACATAACTTTTATTTCAAGATGAGATTTTTTTGACCCAATTTATCAAATAATACATTTCAGTCGACCTGTAAACTCTTTGAGATGTCACACAGTCCTTGATTGACGACTGAAGGGAGCTTGAAAACTGGTTTACGTTCATAAATGCAGCAGAGTTTGAGAGAAAACAATATTTCTGAGTTTTGTTATGAGATAAGAGAAACAAGGCTTCAACCTTCACTCTGCAGCAGCAGCAACAGCACAGTTCAGTCGAGATACAGAGAAAGACTGTGCCCCTGGTCCCGGGGCACAAACAGAGAATAAATGATTCAACGTAAGGCTCCAGCTTACACTCAGAGTACGATAACAAAGCTCACAAGACGATACAAACAAGGTACAAGACAAACTGCAAACACCAGATCAGAAACGTGTCAGCGCTGAGCTGAACTTTAACAGCACAGCTTCTTCTACACAGGAGTCTTTACCTTCAGTGATACCGCCAGTGTTAGAGTCAGGAGTGGTGTCTCTCAGTCTGGTTCAGTGAGCTACACAGTCACAGGGAAGACTTCTTATGGGGTGATGGATGATGAGGTGATAACAGGCAGACAAAGGATGCACATGGCGGTAGTGAGGCAGAGAAAGCCATGTTTGAAAAGGATAAAAATCCATATGAGCTCGCAGTGAAAGTGTGTTGCTGATTGAATTGATGTAACCTGGGGATTAAAACAGCTGGCGATGAATCAATGCAAATAGTATGACATGAACCGAGCAAGCATGTACGAGGTAGTCTTCCTCATTTACATGTCACGACAACTTAAAGACCCCATGAGGAGTCTCTCAAATAGTCTCACTTTTAAAATCAGTTATGAGGGTCCTCAGCCGCAGAAAGAGGGAACCCTCTGGCAAGAAGTAGAAGGTGAACGCTTATTAGACCCCCTAAACATGCTCACAAACTCACCAAAATTGGCACAGGCCCCACAATTGCAAAAAAACATTCAATATGATACCAAACATAACCCCCAACATCCCAAAATACGCTCTTTAGCGCCACCTAGGCACTCAAAACACACTAAAACGGCCCTAGCAGAGGGTAGGAATTTTGTAGAGAGATGAAACCAATGTCAAAATGTGTGTCTCATTGAAATGCACAAAAAGGGTGAGGCAATTTTCGCCTTTCTCACACAGGAAGTCGTCAATTTGCCTTTCGGAATAAGATTTCGCCACAGTTTTTCCCTTTCTGCAAAAATTACCTCCTTGGACACCATAAGTGGTATCAGCTTGAAATTCATTCACATGACAGACTAGAACCTGCTTTACAAAAGATGTGCGGGACTTTGACGTTTTGGACCCGGTTTTTAAGTGATGAGCTCTCAAAGTTGGTGAACCCTCCCAGCTCCCTCCATGTAAACATAGGATTTCTCATTCCTGCCCATGCAGGCTGCCACATGTGGGCCTCTAGACAAAAACATAAAAGTCGTCCAGCTTTAAAAATGACGTGAATGGATTCCTGACAAAATTTCCTACAAGAATATCATATTTTTATATAGATTAGGTCAACATTCTGGCCTATATGAGGAGTTGTTTCTCAACTTTTGTGAATTTGAAACCTCCCTCTGCTGCAGCAGTTCTGTGATGACGTCACACACTGATTAGGAGTTCCGTGCAGCTGGTCATGTGACTCAGCAGAGGAAATAATACATGGTATCAACTGTCATACAGGGCCAGAAAGGGATGAAACCCTAACAGTGGAGATAATACCTTGACAGTGGAGGGGAAACAGGTAGTACAGACCAGCAGAAGGGACCGGCAGGATTCTGAGGACCCGTCTAACGCCCCGCTCACATTGGCTCCGGAACAGTTGCAGTCCAGATACCGTGCGGATTTTCCAAAATTTTTCAGAAGAGTAGAAGCTCATGTGGGTTCACGTTCTTGTCTGGACTTGCGCATGACCTTTATTCCTCCAATGTTTATTATTTTTAATAACGTTACTTTTTTCTTTTCTTGTACTATCCTTATAATAAAATGGGACGTGACATATAAAATGGGATGACTTTCCACTTCAAGGATGAGTCTCTCGTCGTCCCTTGTTGTCAAAACGAGTGAGGAGATGCTGTGCTGCTCACTTTTGCAATCTTGTGTCACCGGGTGTGATGTAATGTTTACATTTACTACTAGCGCGACTGTGCTGTCAAAGAAGAGTCAAGTTACATTTGTTTGTACACTGATTTTATTTTAAAAAACAACGAATCATCATGCCACCCAGCAATTCACTTCCTGTATAGCTCGTTATATTTAATTCAGCTTGACACAGACCCACTCCAGCATCCGGAAAAGATAGACTTCTTGCGGATTCTTATCGTTGTGCCGTACGGCTCCCACAACCGGACTCACACTGGGCAGGGCTAATGTGAGCCTACAACAGTGGTTTTAATGATGCGGATTACATGCAGAAGCCGCACTGGACCCACACCGGATTCAGTGTGAGCCTGTGAGCTTTAATTTCTAAATGCTATTTTTCGGTGTCCATTGTCTGAGTTCTGCTTGTTGTCACATCTCAAACAATAGTGCTATGAAACTACAAATAAATAAAATCACTGGCCTCCTCCTCAGGTACACCTTGCTAATACTGTGTTGGACCCCCTTTTTGCCTTCAAAATTACCTTAAATCTTGGTGGCATTCGTGTCATACCTGTCAGGGTTTCATCGCTTTCTGGTCCTCTCAGTGCTATAACAGTTGATACCATGTACTATTTCCTGTACTGAGTCACATGACCAGCTGCACGGAACTCTTAATCAGTTCAATTATGATATTCTTGTAGGAAATTATGTCAGGAATCCATTCATGTCATTTGTAAAGCTATACGAGTTTTACTTTTTTGTCTAGAGGCCTAAATGCGGAAGCCTGTGCTAGGTGGAGGCTCCAAACCTATGTATTGTAATGGAGGGAGCTGAGAGGGCTACTGCGGGGTTCACCAACTTTGAGGGCTTGTTGTTCAAAAACCAGGTTCGTAAGGACAAAGTCCCGCACAACTTTAGTAAAGCAGGGTCTAGTCTGTCATGTGAGCAAATTTCAAGCTGTCACCATTTATGGTTTTGGAGGAGATCATTTTTGAAGAAAGAGTAAAAATGTGGTAAAATCTTATTTTGACAGGCAAATTGACAGCTTCCTGTGCCAGATAGGGCCATGGTGACTCGACCTTATTTGTGCGTTTCAATGAGACAAACATTTTGACGTTGGTTTCATCTCTCCTTGACATTTCTACTGCCTGTAAGAGCCATTTTAGTGTGTTTTTGAGTGCCTAGGTAGCGCTAGAGAGTATATATGGGATGTTTGGGGTCATGTTGGTATTATATCAAATCTTATGGCACTCATAATGTGTGTCAATCAAGAAGTCGGTGACTTGAAAAAAAGATTAATGGTGAAAACAGTGAGTAAGGTCTTCTTCCCTGTAACTTTTCTGGTATTTCCCTCCGACTCGCTGCGTCCACTGTTTTGTGCCTGTCCTCCTCAGTCTGATTGGTGTTTCCATCACTCAGCTCCCCGTGTGGGAAAACATCCCTCACTCCTCTCTGTCTCTCATCATTTCTCTGCTGGAGTCTGTCCAACCGTTAACCACCAATCTAAAGTTCTGCTCACCCCAAATAAATTGAGAGTAATGATGAAAGAAAAAGTCCTCCATGGGTCCAGTGATGCTGCCGTAAATTGTGTTTTCTGTCAGATTGAACAGAAGAAGAGATGAAATCACAAACGGTAGATGTGCTGTAGCTTGTTTCCATTCAATGCTGTAAAGGTCTCTGCTCATGAAGGGTTACGATGAGATCAGAGTCCTTATCTTGTCCTCATGTCGGGTCTTTGTAATAACATACCATTAGCAGGTCTAGACCTCTGTCTTGAGATAACATTTGGCGCTGTACAAATAAAGGCTGGCTGAGATTGAATCTTAAATCGGGGTTTGAACAATAAAGGAGGATGTAGGTGATGGGGGGTCGGTTATACAGCTGAACACTGCTTTAAAATCAATCAACATTTCTTACATCAGATGTGATAAAAACTTAAATTAGACGCTGTGTGTCCTTTCATCCCACGTCGATGTGTCCTCTCCTCCCTGCGCCTCCTTCTCCTGTCAGGTTGCTAATTAGGCCGTAAAGTTGACTCGAGTGCCGAAGCTCAAATAGAATTAGCCCCGTTCTGCCTCATTTGGCAGGAACAGAGTAATCCGGCCTCTCTGTTGCTGTGCTGCCAGCAGCCGGCTCTGTGGGTAGACGTTGGTGGTTAAACAGCTGTAGGTAAACAGACCGAGAGAGGAGGCCAAATCACCTCACCTCCTCCTCCCCCTCCTTCACTGTAATGTTCAGCGCAGAGGTAGAACCGGTAAGAAGAGCGCCGCAGGGAAAGAACAAACACTTGGTTATCTCAGCTGGTTTGAGAGTCATTCAGATTAAATCTCACAGAACAAAATGTGCTGAAGAGATCTGTTCAGGAAGCAGGAATTCATCACAAGCTCAGCTTTCTAACGTTACACCTGGCTGCGTTAAACACTGGGTTATAATGTGTAATTACTCTGTAAGAAAAGACGATGCTAAAGACCCAGACACAACAGGAAGAGCTGATAAGGAACCAGAATAATGTGAGAGAAACATCTGTTGGCGCCATGTTGGAGTTTGAAAAAGTACTTTTCCTGTCTGGCTCTACTCCATCACGGAACCGCATCAGATAGGTCTGTTCTCAAATCCAGCAGTCCAGCTGCATCCCCGCTCCGGCAGGTTGCAGCAGATTTGCAGTGATGTGGGAGCAGTGATGCATCAGTTTACAAAAAGCAGTTCAACCAAGACAGGAAGTCGTGCACAGAAACCCCATAAAAACACCCAGTGACTTTCAAAATAAAAGCAAAACAAACAGTATTGATACTGTTGGTGCCAGACGATTTGCAAAGGCCAAAAAAAAAGGGAAAGAGCCACAGCACAAATGCAAGAACAAAATACAAATCAAATGTCACAAAAAAAACGCAAAAGCCACAAAAAAACACAAAAGCCACAACAAAAATGCAAAGGCCAGAACACAACTATAAGAGCTACAACACAAATGCAAAAGCCACAACACAAATGCAAAAGCCACAACACAACTGCAAAAGCCACATTGAAAATGCAAAAGCCACATTGAAAATGCAAAAGCCACAACACAAATGCAAAAGCCACAACACAACTGCAAAAGCCACAACACAAATGCAAAAGCCACAACACAAATGCAAAAGCCACAACACAACTGCAAAAGCCACATTGAAAATGCAAAAGCCACAACACAAATGCAAAAGCCACAACACAAATGCAAAAGCCACAACACAACTGCAAAAGTCACAACACAAATGCAAAAGCCACAACACAACTGCAAAAGCCACATTGAAAATGCAAAAGCCACAACACAAATGCAAGAGCCACAACACAAATGCAAAAGCCACAACACAACTGCAAAAGCCACAACTAAAAGGTAAAACCTTCCACTCACTGGAAGTGAGTAGACTTGTAGGGATGTTACCGTGCAATAGTCTTTATAGTTTATATATTTATTTATTTACTGTTTCAACCCTGGTCACAACACCCAGTGGTTCGGAGGGGTCATCTCATTACCAAAAAATATTGCCATCCTCTATTTAGCCTAATGAATCTGTCATAATGTCAGTATTAGCGCTATTTTTATCGCAGCTGAACAGAGGTGTCAAATAACTTACTGAAACTACTTTGTTGCCTTACTTAAGTAAAAATTTGGGGTATCTATACTTGACTTCAGTAATTATTTAAAGCCAACTTTTTAATCCTTCATTTTCAGGCAAATATTTGTACTTTCTACTCTACATATTTCAAAAACAGCCTTTCTATTCCTGGTTCATTACAGCTGAAATCGCTGTATAAGATACTATATATAATACTTTATTTATCCCTGAGGGGAAACTCAGGTGGAGTCACAGCAGCAATCAAGAAAACCAAAGTAAGAAAGTGTATAGAAAGTGTAAAAAGCTCCTTAAGAAAATAGATGCTGACAGCTTGTCCATCATTGTCCAGTCAGCCAGCCTCCACCTCCATAGGGTCCAGGACTGAGCTTCTTCAGCAGTCTGTTCAGTCTCTGTCTCCTGGATCCTGTCTGCTCACAGCAGGTGAAGCTCTTCACATGTGGCCTTGGTGTCTGCTGTTAGCTCTGTTAGCCATGTCTGTGAATAGCATGATGCTACTCTGCCCTCTGGTATTCCCTCTGTTGCTGGGTTAGCACAGCTAGCTCATCCATCTTATTGGGGAGATGGATCTTACGTTCCCAATAACGATGGATGGAAGGACAGGTCCATGTCCTCACTTCTTGAACCAGCACGTCGTCCTCACCTCCTTCTCCTCACCTTGTGGGGAAACATCCGGCCTTGCACCAGTTAGCATTGACATGCTTCAGGCTGCTAACAGCTGATTTCACATGTAAACAATGCAGCCATGGTTACATGTAGGATCTCTAAGACCAACAAATGAACCACACAAAGTAATGACCCACTCTGAATTCAAAGATGATGAAAAGAGACGGAAAAAATTACAAGAAACGACCAAAGAAGAGAGAGCTGCTGCAACAGGCAGCCTTTTCCTGCCAGCTTCCTTGTTAAATTCCTGCTTGAAGTCTGCAGTGTTCATGATGCTGTTTGACTATGTTCTGCTTCAGCATGCCTTTCCCACTCTGGTCCAATTTCACCCGCTGAAATTGTGCTAGACTCTGTCTTTTCTCTGTCTTTTTTTTCCTGTGTGAAAAATGGCTTAACACAAAAAGGAAAAGGCAGAAAGAGAGTTGGATTTTGTAGAGTTAGACCTGGAGGCTAATAGTCGCTGCATTAGCCGTGCAGCATCCGGCTCGGCTGACCACACAAGTCCCTCTCTGTGTCACCGTGGGAGCTGTGGGAGCTGTCATTAAACCCTCCCTACAGATGTCTGGGTGAGTGATTCTAACCACAGTAAACAGAACAAGATTAATGGTGCAAAATAGCACACGAGGGCCACAGAGCTGGTGGCACATCAGTGACTGTGTCAATGAAAGGTTATTAATGTTTGGGAAGGTGCAGAAAGTCTCTCTGCTGCTCTGCTGCCGGCTTTTTTCTTCTGATCTAATCTGTAAAGCTCTGGTTAAGCTTGTTCATTTTGTTTCTGAGGCCCAAAGACGAGTCTGAGTCCAGCTCTTTTTTTTTTTTTTCATCAAACCATGGATCCCCAAAGAAGCAAGAAAACAAGTTATATTGGGTAAATTAATCACAACACTTCATCACTGTTCCCCTCACACAACCCTCCAGACTTGTCAGCGGTGGTCCAGCTCGGGACAAAGTGTTCAAATCAATAGCAGATTTAGGAGGTGGGAGCCCAGCCTGCAGCTCATTATATGGGTCAGTGTTATTTACTAGGTTTGGCTGCCTCCTCCTCCTCCTCCTCCTCCTCCTCCTCCTCCTCCTCGATGTGTTCTTGGATAGTATTACATAGCTTTGAACCTAATCCCATGGTATCACCAGGACACGCTCCCTCCAGCTGAGGCAGCACGCGTGAATCAGACGATTTGTTAAGATATCCAAACTGACGCTCTGTGGAGATAGAAGAAAAGTCATTGATATCAACTTCCCAGTTGAGCTGCTAGATCAGGGATCTGCAACCTTTACCTCCAAAAGAGCCGTTTTGTCTCATCTCACCTGGATGAAAGTCATTTGGGAGCCGCAAAATCTACTTTATCTTCACATTAAGCCAAAAAAATGTATAATCGGGTGAATAATTATCTAAACAAGAAGTTTTAGTGTTTATAAACTTGTACATGTGATTTCTTAGGTTTTTATTTTTATTAATTAATTGAATAAATTTATTTTTTAATAAATTTGCAAATTTAAGAAAAAAATAAATTTGTAGTGTCAGAGATTTTATAAATTTTGCAAAATGTGGTAATTGAAAAAAAAATCAAAAATTTGCAAAATAAAAAAATTGATTAAAAAAATGTGCAAAATTTCAAAGAAAATGATGAAATGTCGTAATTTTGAAAAAAAAAAAACTAAAAAAATTCAACTTCAAAATTTAACTTAATTTCCAAAAATTGTACAAACTTTCTCAAATTGCAAAAAAAGTGATTTATATAAAAAATTCAAAAATTTGCAAAATTTTTAAAAAGAGGAAGGAAAAGGAATTCTGTTTCTTAATTTGCAAAAAATGTCAAAAAATTGAAATAAAAAAAATTCCAAAACATAAAAAAAACTACAAAAAAAATCACAAAAAAATTATAGCTTTGTTTCAAGAGGTGATGCATTTTTAGTCCAAATTTTATACCAGATTGTACTTCCTGTCTGTGTTGTTATCATTAAAATATTAAAAGCCATTTATTTTAATAATATTTTTTAAAGCTACAGTCAAAGAGCCGCATGAGGCTCCAGAGCCACAGGTTGAAGACCCCTGTGCTAGATGAAGTGGAAATAAAACAGATTGTGTGAAAACTGTGAAATCACCCAAACAAAATCCAAACAGCACATTTTATCTGAGATAAGAAGATACGAAGTCAGCGTGCGGTGGAGGCAGACATCACAACACAAAGTGCTAAATTCATCTGGAGCTGTAGCAGCACTGAGACGCTCTTAATGAGAACCAACGTCCTCGCAGAGCAACAAACTTTCTAACTTCATAATCTGCTCGATGGCAAAGGAGACACAGCTCTCCACATAGCAGACTGTTAATGGTTACCCAGTCAGCTATAAACTCCTCTTCATCATCTATTAATTCAGTTTGGAAAAGTCTGAAAGAGGTGACGGACTTAAAGAAACCAAAGACAAACACTTTTAAAGCTGTTGTTGTTTGGTGCCATAATGAAAAAGCTTGACTCAACCTGGCTTGGTCTGAGTTTGGATGAGGTCAAGAGGTCGACTTTACCCCTAATTCAAACATAAACCATGAGTGTTGTGCTCTACACCGCACATAGAAACCACTCTCGTCAATCATCGCAGCAAAACATGGCAATGTTATTTAGAAGTTTTACTCCCAGTTATGCTAGCTAGTTATCGGTTGGTAGTCATGTTTGACTACGTAAGTCCTAACTTCTGATAAAGTTAATGTCAGTGATTTTCATAGAAACAGAAAATGTTTCACAACTACCAATGTCTGCATGTTACTTAAAAACAAAACCTGTGGACTCATTATTTATTTTAATCAAAATCACACAATTTTGCCAAATTATGCAGCTGCAGGTGTTGTCAACAACTTTAAAATCAAGTGGCCGGTAAAGTAACGAAGTTACTTTTTAAAGGAGTAGTCACTAATCAGTAACCGTTGTTTACGATGTTTACTTGTCCATAGATGTTTGGACAAGAAAAAGCCTTGGAAGTAAAAAGTGTCATAATGCTAAATAAATCACCAGTATTTTATTTAAGGCTTTTTTTTTTAATCCAATTATTTATTTTATTTTATTTATTTATTTTTCATTTAAAAAAAAATAATCAAACTTTTAAAAATTGCACTATTTGATTCTTTTAGTAAATTTATAAATTTGGGAATATTTTTTAAATCTCAAATTTTTGCAACTATTTTGCAAACATTTTTGAAATTTCATTTTTTTGACAATTTTTGCAAATATTTTTTTTATTTTTTTTTTTAAATGTTAACAAATTTTGGGAACTTCAAAATTATTAAATATTTTCCTGGCTTATTGAAATTTTAAATTGATATAAGTCGACTTCATTTTTTATGATATGTTATGATTTGCAAATGTATTAAGATGAAAAACAAACACATCAGTTTTACAGATTTATAAGCACAAAAAACTTCTTGGTTGGATAACTATTTACTAGATTTTCACTTTGTTTAAAATTTTTACACACTTTTTCGTCTTTATTGTTAAGACAGAGTACATTTTGTAGCTCCTGAGTCAAGTCAAGTCAAACTTTATTTAGCACATTTGAAAACAACCACAGTTGGCCAAAGTGCTGTACAGGCTTCAAATCAAGATCAATTAAAACACAATGAACAAAAACACAATCAATTAAAACAAACGTTAATAAGAATAATTGAAAACAGCAGGAAGGTAAAAAACACAATAAATAGTAGAGAGAAAAAAAAGGGACAATAAATAAAAGCAAATAAAACACTGGATGCCTTGCCTAACCTGTATTAGAAGCCAATGCAAAAAGATAAGTCTTAAGAAGAGATTTAAAGCTGTCTGTAGTCTGTGCCCTGATATTTAGAGGCAGACTGTTCCTGAGTGACTCTTATCCAGGTGAGCTGAGGCAAAAATGTCTCTTTTGAAACTGTGGGACAAAAAGCAAAGTGCAGTGATGTCTGTTAAGTTGGGTGAGCTCAGAGACATTGATACTGAAGGAGTCTGAGAGCCAGAGTTAGCCGCAGATGTTGTTATCAGTTTGTTTGCTGCTAACTGCCTGCTGCAGAAAAATTAGCCCCAGAGCTAACATGAACTCACTTTAACAGATCCAAAAGTCTCCTCTGTGCTCCCCTACGCACAAAAGGTTGACATAATGCACAGAGAACTGTCAAAAACTATAATTTTGTTTTAAAGCTTTTTAGCATGAACTTTAAGAAGTGCTTTAGGCAATCAAAACAAAATTCTTCTTCCTCTGAGGACAAAAGATATCGATTTTCAAAGTGAACAACTAAGTTATACCTTGGCAGCAAACTCTGAAAGAAACTCAGATATTTTCATACAAACAGATCCAGCTTGTGCAGTTAAAGCAGACTCTCTTTCAGTGTTAGATGATGGATGTTATTCTCAGACATGCTGCTGCTTGGACCCTCAAATCCCTCAACTCAGTCTTCTGCTCTTAGATTCAGGAAAAGAAAACTTTCAAAAATCATAACAACAATCTGTTGGGTCCTCTCTGGCATGATTATATCTATTTATCAGAGACTGATCATAACTCGTGTTTATCAGATCCACCGTCCTCAGAGAGTTGGCTCCATATCAACATGACAGTATCACACCACACCCCAGAACAGCTTGGCTGAACTGAGATCGGTGTGTTGAAGAAAGCAGTCTGAGATGATTCCAGCTTTATGACATGGAGCGTTATCCTGCTGGAAGTAGCCATCAGAAGATGGGTACACTGTGCTCATAAAGGGATGGACACAGTTAGGGATGGGTACCTTTCACTTTTGATGTGGTACCATTACCTGGTACCTGTAAATTAGAACTGGTAGTCGACACTACAAATTTTTGGTACTTTCATGTGTTTATGTGATTGTACCTGTAAGTTTTTTAATAATAAGATCTTGATTTTTCAATATAGTTTCCAATATCTCGACTTTAGATCAAGGGTCTTCAACCTGTGGCTCTTTGACTCCTTTGCAGTGGCAAATCCTTGTAGATTTAAAAAAATATTATTGAAAAAAAAAAAAAAAGAATTGTTATTTTTCTTCCAGAGGGTATTGATGATTAAAGACACTGACACTAAATAAAATCCTGCGTTAACATTTAGTTGAACTAAATCTTCATCCCATCTGTCAATAAAGCCTGCCACCGCTCTACTTCACCTCCTACAACATCAACAGCCCACCAACTTTCCATGCACCTGTGGCTAACCTCAAGTTTGCAAATTTTGGGAATTTCTAAGTTTTTGCAGATTTCTTAAATTTCTTCTTCTTTTTTTTTCATTAAACATTGTTGCATATATTTTACATTGAAAACTGTTTGCAATTTATAATTTTTTTTTAAACTTTTGCATAATTGGTGAAATTTCAGAATTTTTGCAAAATTTTTTAGATTTCAAAATTTTTTCATATTTTTTTCTTTAAAGGTTTTTCCTTTTTTCTTTTTCTTTTTCTTTCCTTTTTTCTTTTTTTTTTAAATTTTAAAAACTATTATTTTTAATTTTTGCAAAAAAATATATATATTTATTTTTATTTTATTTATTTTATTTTTATTTTTTATTTTTTTGCGATTGTTTTTAAAGAAAAAAACTAAGACATCACATATAATATTTCATGCATTCAAAAACTCTTCTTCCAGATACTTTTTTTCACTAGATATTAAGTATTCAAAGAATTTTATAGACTGTTTAGTCTTTATTGTGAAGATAAAGTAGATTTTGTGGCTCCAAAATGACTTTATTCCAGGTGAGCAGCTGGAAATGGCTGTTGTGTTGAGGTAAAAAAAAAAACAATCAAACAAACAGGCTTTTTAGTTTAAAATGTGAAAAAAATATCCTTTTAAAGTACATCTGAAAAATTTAAAAATGTATTAACTGAAGCTAAATTAATTAAAAAAAGTTGAATTAATCGATTAATCGCCAGTTAACTATAAAACAACCATACGATTAATTGTGATTAAATACTTTAATCGATTGACTACCCTTGTTAATTGATTTATTTACCCTATTAAAGTATGAGTACGTGTTGTCAAATTGATGAAGATGTTTTCTCTGTGTTGTATCTTTTTGCATGTGCTTTCTTAAGTTGCAGCACTGTGAGCTCTCAGGGCCACCGTAGAAAAGCCTGTCTCCATGTATCTTGTAAAGGGAGTCACAGTCACAGCTCCCACTAACTTTAGGAAGAGTTGACGATGGGTCCAACAGACCTGTAAACAAAAACAGCTGATAATGATAATTATTGCAAATTAAAAAAAAGGCAAAGCTAACGTTGATCTAATTCCATTCTTTTTGATTATCGTCATAACACGACTTTAATCTTGTAACAGTCAGACTTTTGTCTCACAGTCTCTGATCCTGTGTGAAAAGAAACCAGCTGTTTGCATTCACACAGAGTTCAGAGGATGTGTGAAAAGATATTATTTCACTCCTACTTGAAGTCCATCCAGCACGTGTCTCTGTCTTTTCTCCATTTTTTCCTCATCTCTCATCATTTACTCTCATACACACAAGTACGGACCATTCATCCTGCCGCCGTCCTCTCCGTCTTTGTGGCTCTGACCACCCAGCAGGATTACACCTGATGGCACTGTGAAGATGCTTTCTATCTCTCCTCCTTCAAGCCTTTTCTTCTCCTCCTCCTCACTCTCCTGACGCTCCTTTCTCATTCTCCCGTTCTTCCCCTCCTCACTCTGCGAGATGGTTTTCTGGAGAGCTGTAACCCATTTACCCCTGTAACTCATTTTTTTCAAGCCCCCTATACAGCCTTTTCTCCCCCGAGAGATCACATAAGCCAACCAGACTCAAAGTGCTCTCCTGCTCTGAATCACTGCCAAACCCTTTGTTGGAAAAAAACATATCCATGGGTTTCTTTTCACTGGGATCCAGCAGCTGTTAATCTTGTTCTTAAAGAGCTGGGCTAACGTGTTTCCATCCCCCTTTATCTAAACTCATGTTATTTGGCGTCCTGCGAGATGATCCGCTCTCTGTTTCCGATCTGTTCCTCTCTTCACGGCCTCCTCGGGGAAATATCTTCCTCTTCAGATGTTTCTCCAGCGACTGGCGCCGTCCTGCTAGCATCAAGCTGCCTGCTGTTTATGCTAAACGCAGAAACTGTAGAGCAGTGTCTCCCAGATTTTTCAAACCAAGGACCACTGATCCTCCCAGAAAAACCTCCAGGCTAAATAACCCCAGAACAAACTGATAGACTATAGACTCACATCATACATGTAACAACTTGGGCTGCAATCATTTTGATAATTGATTAACTTTGCTAAGACAGCTGGGATAAGTTCCAGCCGCCGCGACCCTGCACAGGAGAAGTAGTCAAAAGTACCGAGTACCAATTGACGTGAAATTGAAAGGTACAATGTTTTGGTGCCTTAATGCATCATTGTGACTGTGAGGGAGTGGAAGAGTAGGTGGTTTTCCATGCTGAACATGAACACACCATTGAAAGGTTATATATTGAAGAATAAATATGTTAAATTGAAAAACTTTGAGACTTCATTATTAAACAAATGTATATTTTTTACCACATAATCACAAAAAAGTACCGAAACTTGGTACCGTTGAGCACCAGTACTCATCGCAAGTACCAGGCACAAAGGTACCCATCCCTACGTTATGCTCATGTTTACGTACGACATAGACAGCTCTGCTACCCAGGGAAGGACGTGGTAATGATACACTCAACTAACGATTTGCGATAGTAGTTGATTTTTCTCACAATTTTTTTAGCAGAAGGCACTGAAAAAAAATGAAATCTTATTAAGTGTTTTTGTCTCATTTTTAGTATAAATGTCTTATTTAGACCATAGACTGTACAAAACATGGACGCAGTGTGTTTGTGACTTCCGCTACTTCCAGAGCCAGCCTCAAGCGAACACTGGAGAAACAGCAGATTTTAGCACTTCAGCATTGTCTCATATTCCCAGACCGGAGGTTGCTGCTTGATTTAGACTTAATATGAGCCACATTTTTCCTGATCAATCCAAAAATTTCTTATTTCAAAAGATTTAAAGACAAAATAAGGTCTGAATTGCTTGGAAGACATTAAAAAAAAATTCTCTGACTATGTAAACACCAAAACTACCTAAGAAGAGTGGACTCTCTTCTTTTGATCCAAAAAACAGACAAAAGAACTTTTTATGATGGCGTTCATCTTGGGCGCTCCATCCTTTGATCCTCTCCATGATCTCTGTCGTCTTTTCTCACGATGGCGCCGCTCTTTCTCTCTGAACTACAGCGACACATCCTCAGTTGGAGCGTGAGCTGCCTGAACTTTTCTGACTGTCAGCGTCTCTCTGTGTCTCTGTCATCTCACATCTTCTCCTCATATCCATGCTGAGCTCTCATCCAAAGAGCACACCGCTCTCACCCACAGTAGTTCGCGAGCAGGATTTCCTCTATAGACGTCAATGGCAACAAACACATACGTTTAAATATTGGGCAGTTTAAAAAAAAAAAAAAGTAGATTTACAAATCTTGTCCTAGAATTCAAATTCTTTATTTGGGGACCTTAAGCAGATATGAGATTAAAATGTGATTAATCAGATTAATTAATTACAAATTCTGTAATTAATTGATTATTTTTGTAATAACCTGACAGCACTTATTAAGACATGAATCTAGTTTTAAGCACATTTTTTTGCAAATTTTTCTGATTTTTTTTTCTTATTATTCTTTTAACAAATTAAAGAGAATGCCCCTTTTTAATTCTCTGAGGGTACGGTAAACTGTGCAAAACAGAGTATAAATATGTTTTAACTTGAATAACAGAAAAATAAATTAAATTAAAAATGACTTTTGAAACAAATTTCACATCACAATAACTAAGTGAATCATACAAATAAAAAAAACCCTCAAATTAACAATCTTATGTGTCCCTACTTTAGGATTGACATGACCACTAGTGGGCCGCAGACCACAGGTTGAGAAACACTGCTGTAAAGTGACATTTCCCTGCTGGAAAGAAGATGGATGAGGCTAAAAGAATGAACAAAAGCTTTATTTTTATTTACTTATTTATTTATTTTTAAGAAAACAGGGTAATAAACGCAAAGAATAAACAACAGATGTTTAAATCTCAGGAGTGATCGGGGAAGTTATTGAAACCGTGGATTCATCAGCGCTGGGAGGGTTTCATATTTAAGCTGACAAAGTCTCTTGATCCATAATTAATGTTTAATTAAAGTTTAGAGCAGCTTTATCTTGTTTTACGGCTTTGTTTTAAGCATATCAAAGAGCAGACAATGGCTGATTACTCTGCCACAGGATTAGGATGAAAGCACTCGATTAAACACAGCGAAAGATCAGATGAAAGCAATTTTGAAAAGCGTCTGTATGCACTGAATCCCCCCAAGCCGCAGCCAGGCATCGTGATTGCAAATTAAACATTTCTCTTCCCTCTCACACAGCCACAAAAGAAATCCAGAGGAGGTTGTTGACGGGAGGAAGAGGTGAAATCAGAGCTTTGTCTTCCTCCGTGAGTGTAACGTGGAAGCTCTTCCTCCAAGCAGACAGGCCACGTGAAAAGCCTCCTCTTCTCCTCTTTTAGCACACACTTTAAAAACTTTGATTCACTCCTTCGCTGTGACAGACAGATGGAGGGAGGTGCACCGTTTCTCTGGCTGCAGCAGCGTTTTCAATACAATACAGAGGAGAACAGTTTCTGGATTTTCACGTGTGAGTCAGATAAGCTCAGAGCTGCGAGTCTTTCCTCCTCCTCCTCCAGCACAACCTCCTCAGATACTCGTCTTTGGAACATATCTGAGCCATGGCGTCCCTCTAACACGCCATATTTAGCGCCAATTAACTCCTCACCTCCATAAAGGAGCCTGTGTTAATGCACATCAGCTCATGAGCCCTCCGTCAGAGCCAGGAGGTTTCCTCTGCAGCCGTTTTGAGCCTGCATGATAACCAGATGTTAGAGAGCATGAAGGGGAATACAGAGGCTGCAGAGAGCATCAGGTCCATGCAGACGCTAAGTTGTTGCTGTTATTCATGGAAGAGGACCTTTTCAGCGCATGAATGACGGGTGGATATCTCCGTAAGGTCAAGTCCTCTCTCTCAGAGCAGCAGCAGACAGAATAAGAGAGTTTTACAAGTGGGTTGATGATTCATGTCACGATACTTGTGTCGAGCTCTCAGATTGTCTCTTTGATTGTCGGTCAGATGATTTATTTCAGCATCAGATCTCTTCTCCACATCACAGACGACGCTCATTTTCATCAACTGTTCCTCCTCTACAGCCCCCATGTCCCGAGGTGTCCCTCAGGGTTCAGTACTCGGTCCCCTTCTCTCCACCCTTTACCTCAGCGGTTCCCAAACTTTTCAGGCCGGGCACTCCCTTTTACCTCCCGACTTAGCTGACGCACCTCCAACTGCTAGTCTGCCCTCTGGTATTCCCTCTGTTGCTGGGTTAGCACAGCTAGCTCGTCCATCTTATTGGAGATAGATCTTACGTTCCCAATAACGATGGATGGAAGGACAGGTCCATGTCGTCACTTCTTGAACCAGCACGTCGTCCTCACCTCCTTCTCCTCACCTTGTGGGAAACACCTGGCCTAGCACCAGTTAGCATCGACATGCTACAGGCTGCTAACAGCTGATTTCACATGTAAACAATGCAGCCATGGTTACATGTAGGATCTCCAGACAAACACAGGAGAAAAAGTAGTAAAAATATCACCGAAGACACAAAAAGTTTGGTGTCCACGGCCAACAAATGACCCATACAAAGTGATGACCCACTCCAAATACAGAAATGATGAAGCACTCCACAACCAGGCCCCCTCCGACCTTTCAGACATGCTCCACCCCTACACCCCTTCCAGCACCCTCAGGAACACAGCGCACAGGATGCCATCCTCTTTGAAAATGATACACAGAACTAAGTGTCTTGTGCCAAACTTTTCCTGTTGAAGGATCTGTTGTTTGTCCAGCCTGTTACATCTAAAGTTTAATCCTATGGGTCTATAGTTTGTATCCGCTCATCCATTTTCATCCACTAATCCACGACCACGCCTCAGATAAGCAGTTTGAAATGGATGGATCCATTTCCATCCAGCTTGTATTCTCCACAGGGTACCGAACAAAAACACAGCTTGTCTCTGAAGCTGCTGGATGTAAAGGAAGTTTTAAAAAATAAAAAGTTAATGAGGCTTTTTTTTCTGACAGCAGCTGCATGCAGCTTGAAACGGCTGATGGGAGCAAAAACATTTAAGTTGAGGATAAAAACACCACAATGATGAAGGAGTTGGAAAAAAGCTACTTTAGGTTTCAATAGTGGTTTCACAACCTGTGCTCCTTCAGACTCCTTCGGACATTTGACCTGAGGTCAGGGACTCAACTCTCACATACGACAGAGGTTTAAAGCCACGTTAAAGGGAAAGACTTTAAAAAAGTATCCTCATCACCACATATGCCGCATCCTAATCCACACTTTAAAATGAGATTATTAGCAATAATTCAGGTTACTTCAAAATGCTTCTTCTTAGCTTCCTGATCAGGGTCGAGTAAGACCAAACTGAGTCAAACTGTCAAAACAACAAGGCTACGTCACAGTTTCTATGACAAAGTTTAGTAGAGGGAAGAGAGATCTGTGTTTTTCTCTGCTGAAAACGATTTCTGTGATTAATTTTGTAGTGATGGTGGACACTGGAGCCTAACTGTCAGACAGAAAAAGGATACAATGTCACGGTTTGTCTTTTTTTTGGTTTGTATATTTCTGGGTTTTCTTGTGACTTTGCCCTCTTGTGTTTCTTTGTGGTTCTGGTCTTGTCCTGTGTTTCTGTGTCACCTGTGTTCATCTTAGTTATCCTTGAGTGTTCTGTGTTTCTGGTTTTTGTCCGTGGTTTGTGTCCCTTGTGGTTTTGATTCTGTTCTTGACATGTGTATGTCTTTTTGTGGTTATCTTTGGTGTTTCAGTGTCTTTAATGTATTTAGTCTCTGTCTGAGTTTCTCTGTGTTTGGTTTGGTTCTCCTTGTGTTTCCCTCCTTGTTGTTGTCGTTTCCTGTGCCTCATGGTTTCTTGGTGAAAGTTTTTTCTTTTGATTTTGTTTCTTTTGTTTGAGGCAACTACCACCCCCTCCCATATAATGCTAGGATAAACAAACAGAGTGATAGAGCATGAGCCAAAGGCTAGAACACAAGCTAAAGGCATAAACACAAGCTATAAGCCTAAACATGACCTACAGGCTATATCATGGGTTAAAGGCTACAACACAATGTAAAGTCTGAACATGAGCTAAATGCCTAAACACACAAGCTAAAGGCTAACACACAAGCTAAAGGCTAAAACCTAAGCATGAGCTACAGGCCTAAACATGAGTTTAAGGCTAATACACAAGCTAAAGGCAGTAACACTAACTAAAGACTAGAACAAAAGCTAAAGGACTTAACATGAGTTTAGGGCTAACACACAAGCTAAAGGCAGTAACACTGGCTGAAGACTAGAACACAAGCTAAAGGACATAACGGGAGTTAAAGGCTAATACACAAGCTAAAGGCAGTAACACTGGCTAAAGACTAGAACACAAGCTAAAGGATTTATTGGGAGTTTAGGGCTAACACACAAGCTAAAGGCAGTAACACTGGCTGAAGACTAGAACACAAGCTAAAGACTAAACATGAGTTAAAGGCTAATACACAAGCTAAAGGCAGTAACACTGGCTAAAAACTAGAACACAAGCTAAAGGACTTAACATAAATTTAAGGCTAATACACAAGCTAAAGGCAGTAACACTGGCTAAAGACTAGAACACAAGCTCAACGACTTATTGGGAGTTTAAGGCTAATACACAAGCTAAAGGCATAATCCCTGGCTGAAGACTAGAACACAAGCTAAACAACTTAACATGAGTTTAAGGCTAATACACAAGCTTAAGGCATAAACACTGGCTGAAGACTAGAACACAAGCTAAAGAACTTAACATGAGTTTAAGGCTAATACACAAGCTAAAGGCAGTCAAATTGGCTGAAGAACAGAACACAAGCCAAAGGATTTAACATGAGTTTAAGGCTAATACACAAACTAAAGGCAATAATCCTGGCTAAAGACTAGAACACAAGCTAAAGACTAAACATGAGTTAAAGGCTAATACACAAGCTAAAGGCAGTAACACTGGCTAAAGACTAGAACACAAGCTAAAGGACTTAACATGAGTTTAAGGCTAATACACAAGCTAAAGGCAGTCAAATTGGCTGAAGAACAGAACACAAGCCAAAGGATTTAACATGAGTTTAAGGCTAATACACAAACTAAAGGCAATAATCCTGGCTAAAGACTAGAACACAAGCTAAAGACTAAACATGAGTTAAAGGCTAATACACAAGCTAAAGGCAGTAACACTGGCTAAAGACTAGAACACAAGCTAAAGACTAAACATGAGTTAAAGGCTAATACACAAGCTAAAGGCAGTAACACTGGCTAAAGACTAGAACACAAGCTAAAGGACTTAACATGAGTTTAGGGCTAATACACAAGCTAAAGGCATAAACATTAGCCAAATGCTTAAATAAGGGCTAAAGGACAAGAGCACCAGCTTAAGGCCTAAACATGAGCTAAAGGCTAATACAAAAGCTAAAGGTGTAGACTTAAGTTAAAGGCTATTACGTGAGTTTGTTTCCAAAAGAAACACACACTTTGTTCATAGACAAGTCTTCACCACAGTGTGTGTGAGACACTGGGCCAGGTGTAGCAGTCCACTTCACTCCTTACAGCCCCTTTAGTCATTTTAGCTCCAGTGTCCACCATCACTACAAAATTAATCCCAGAAATCATTTTCAGCAGAGAAAAACACAGATCTCTCTTCTAAACTCCATCAGTCGGTGCAGTTGTAGCCGTTTTCTAGTTACTGGTGTTAGCAGTTGATGTCTCTGGAAAAGCAATTTATCCGTTTCAGCCATTTATCACTAGAGTGACAGCAACTCTACACAGACACACCCACAGGTGTCCATCAATCAAGGAGAGTCCAGCAGGTGTGTTTCTTTCTGAAAGTGAATCGGCCAAACAGACTGTAGCCTACGTATGGGATGTTTTGGCGATGTGAGCTGGCACTACTGAGGCCTATACGCCCGTTTCAGAATGTGATGAAGCTGTTTCACGTGGTTAAGACATAAAAACATCATGCCTTCAAAGTTTTGTCTGACACTCTTTCTGTCCAAGTTACAAAGTCAGCTCAGGGACAACGAGATCCAGAGACAAATCTGAGTTTCACAGCTGTCAGAGCGAGATAAGGCGGCTCGCCATCAATCACATCGTTCACCTGTTAGTTTGTAGTCGGCTGATGTTCTCAACCAGTAACCAAACAACAGCCACGCACATCAGAAAGGATGAATTTCACAACTGTTTTCCAAAGCGCTTCAGAATAACTGGAGGCAGGAAGATATTTGTGATGTTGAAACACCAGGGACACATCGAGTCCTCCAGCAGCTCAACACAACTCATCAGCGCTCAGTGTGAGCTCAGGTTAATCAAATTCATGTTAGAATTAATATTTGGATATTTCACCCGTTATTAAAGCATCGTAGCTCAGTCCACGCTCTGTAACGAGCAGGAATGGATTATAAATTCATGTGCTGATAGCAAAAAGTGTTGGAGTGCACTTAGCAGCGGGGATGAAACAAAGTGGGGAGAGGGAAAGAGGGAAAGAGAAATCAATGCACAGGACTCATTTGATGAAAAAGATGCTGCTTTGTTTTTTTTCTGCTTTAGCAACAGGAAAGCTGAACGGCAGCGCGACGGGAGGATTTAAAATTTCGCCTCATTATCTTCTATCTGCATTACTCAGAAAACCATTCATTCAGCCTCACGTACAGAAGCCGTACGTCATCCCCCCACACCGCCGTCCCCGCCACACGTCTTTCACATCCATCCCACACGCAGCAGATGTGTTTTTCCACGGTTAGAGGTGGAGACTGAGCAGGTTCCCTGGCACAGAGCCCAGCAGCCCACCTCTCATCCTCTGGAGTGTGGAGAGCGTTTTCAAGAAGTGAAATCCTCCATTCTGCCGTACTTCAGCTGGTGAGAGGCGTACCATCGCCAAACAAACAAAACACCAAATTACCTCCAACGCCTCCTCAGTGAGCGCTGGGCTGGCTGACACGCAGCTCGCAGGAGACTGTGATCTTACCCTTCTTTTCGTGTATTAACACAGACACACATGAATATGGATGATTCACTTTGTCAGGTATTGATTTCCAGCTTTCGAAAATTCAGCTTAAAGAAATTTATGCTCTTTACATTTGTTCGTTCAGAGAGGCCGTGAAGCCAAGCTCAGCCTGAAGTAGTGTTAATTTTACCAGACATTTTTGTAGTCTAGTCCAGTCGTAATCCATCTTCTATCGGCCTTGTTAGTTTTTATCACATTTAGTCAACTTCATCCTGTTTTTATTCAGTCAATTTTTTATCGACCAAAAGCCAAGCATTTTAGTTTTTATCTTTGTCTAAGACAACGCCATTTTTGTTAGTCTAGCCTAGTTGATAAAAACTGTTGACATTTTGGTCTAGTTTTAGTCAGGACAATTATTTTATCCCTTTACTTTTTTTGTCAGCAAATAATATAGAACGCATCCATCCATCTATCTAATCTAGAATTATTTTTAATAACATTTTCTGTTATCATTTTGATAAAACCACAATTGTAAGGATTAAATTTGCATGTTTATTTGAACCATCACAAATGAGATAAAAGGCTTGTACATCTGGCAAGACTTGTATGAAACAAAAATTAGGTAAAGTGCCTTATGGACAGCTGAAAATTAAATAAAAGAAAGTGCCTCATTAAAATACTTCTGTCTCCCACTAAAAGTTGTCAACAGGTAGAAGCTGCTCAGCACAAGACGAGTCAGCAGTGCTCATGTGCACATTAACCCTCACTTTGTTCACTATGTGCCAACGCGCTAAGTGCTGAGAAGCTAGCGAAAGTTAGTTTGTTAGCTAGTTTGGGGTCGTTTTAAGCCAACATGCAACAATACCGCGCTGGTTTATTGTTAGGTTGTGAAACATCAAACATCAAGTCTTCTCTTTCTTCCGCGCCCCTTGTGAAGCGTTGACATTGCCATTTTCTGGTTCTACGTTTATCTCTGAATCCTAACAGTACTTTTCAATGAAAAGTTTCCATTCATCTTCTGTCGGGGGTTTGTGTGTGACTATACCTGCCCACTGTGAATTCAAAAGTGGGTGGGACCATGGGTGGGACTGAAACTAGGTTTCCCACCGGTGCTGTGCAAAGCAAGGAGCAGGCACAGCAGAGGAGACAGAACGTCCAAAAAATATATAATATAATATTTAGTCTCGTTTTAGTTCCTGAACAAAAAAGGCCATAGATTTTATCATAGTCTTTATTTAGTGAACAGCATTTTAGTCTCGTCTTGATTAGTCGACAAAAATCCACACTGATGTCGTCCTAGTTCTTGTTTATTCATGTGGGGTTTAGTCTCTGCTAGTCTAGTTTTCATCCATTGAAAAGTGGGCGTTGATGAATATATTTTGTCTAGTTTTTGTTAACGAAATTAACACTAGCCTGAAGAAACATTGGCCGATGAATAACAATTTCAGCTTCAGCCTGGGTGCTCTGGCTGTTTCCAGGGGGCAAAGTGTTGTTTTTGTGTCTGCTCCCTCTGGTCTAACTTTACTAAATACATCTCATACCTGTGCTAGTGCTAGTTCCTGACTTAGCTTTGTTTTTTTGTGTTTCCAGTGACAAAGAACTGACTATAGGTGCTCAAAACTGGTGCTTAGCAAGCATCAACTCTTTGCTAGGCAGAGTGACGTACTGAAAGCATCAAGGGCCGAAAGCGGGGCTACCATGACCACTTATCTGTGTCGTTAAACAGTCATTCTTCAAAAGGAAAAGCTGCTGGATCCCAAACCCGCGGGCAGGCTCAAAAATGCACTTCTTTTAAAATCCCTGGCATTTACAAACTGTTTGTCCTATTCAGAAGCTAATAAAAAGTGATGTTATGGTCGGATTCTCAAAATCCCAACGTCCCCTGAATGTATCACACGCGACGTCAGCAACATGCGGAAAAACGGCGGGAAGGAAGGATGATTTTTGTGAGACTGCTCTCCACATCTTGTTTATTCATATGTCCTCTTTAAAATTGTTCAGAAAATCAACAGACAAAGATCGACATATTATTTAAATCTATAGAATTATTTGAAATTAAGACAGATGCAAAAACTGGCCTTAAATTTAAATTGGTTTATCTTAGATTCAGGAATGTGTAGCCTCAAGGGACCTTAAAGCGTGTTGTATATACTCCCACCTTATTTCTAATTTTCTCCAAATCATAAAATCAGAAAAATTCGTTTTTGGTTTCTCTTTTTTTGTAATGAATTACAGCTTCTAAACTTTGTTACACTACGTAAAGACATAATTGAGTTACATCAGCCTATAGCAGGGGTGGCCAACCTGTGGCTCGTGGGCCACATGTGGATCTTTGCCTTTCAGTGTGCGGCTCTTCCATCCATTCTTAAAAATATATTGTTATGAGAAGTGGTGTGCTGATCAATCTAAAATATTGATATATTGATGCCAATATTGGGATCAGTATTGATCGATTCGTGGGTTATGAGATTAATACTGAAGTTTCAGTTTCTCTTCTCTACATGTGCTCATATCTATCTATCTATCTATCTATCTATCTATCTATCTATCTATCTATCTATCTATCTATCTATCTATCAACTATCTATCTATCTATCTATCTATCTATCTATCTATCTATCTATCTATCTATCTATCTATCTATCTATCTATCAACTATCTATCTATCTATCTATCTATCTATCTATCTATCTATCTATCTATCTATCTATCTATCCATCTATCTATCTATCTATCTATCTATCTATCTATCTATCTATCTATCTATCTATCCAGATTAGGGATGGGTACCGTTCACATTTGTAACGTTACGGTACCAATGCCTGGTACCTGGCAATCGGCAATGGTACCGGTACTCAATGGTACCAAATTTCTGTAATTTTTTTGTGTTTTTGTGGTAAAAAATATCGTTATTTTTATAATAAATATACTTTTTTTAATTTAACATATTTGTTCTTCAATATGGGCTGCACGGTGGTGCAACGGTTAGCGCTGCAGCCTCACAGCAAGAAGGTCACCGGTTCAAATCCCCACCTCGGCCGGTGGGTCTTTCTGTGTGGAGTTTGCATGTTCTCCCCGTGCATGCGTGGGTTCTCTCCGGGTACTCCGGCTTCCTCCCACAGTCCAAAAACATGCTTACCAGGTTAATTGGTCACACCAAATTGTCCCTAGGTGTGAGTGTGTGCGTGCATGGTTGTCTGTCTATGTGTCAGCCCTGCGATTGACTGGCGACCAGTCCAGGGTGTACCCTGCCTCTCGCCCAATGATTGCTGGGATAGGCTCCAGCCACCCGCGACCCTGTACAGGATAAGCGGTATAGAAAATGAATGAATGAATGAATGTTCTTCAATATATAATCTTGCACTGCTGTGTTCATGTTCAGCATGGAAAATCGCCTTCACTTCAAGTCCCTCACAGTCACAAGGATGCATTTAGGTACCTAAACATGGTACCTTTTGATTTTATGTGAATCGGTACCTGGTACTTTTGACAGAATTTGGTCAGTACCTGTAAAAGTACCTAATTTGGTACCTATCCATAATATAGATAGATAGATAGATAGATAGATAGATAGATAGATAGATAGATAGATAGATAGATAGATAGATAGATAGATAGATAGATAGATGATAGATAGATAGATAGATAGATAGATGATAGATAGATAGATAGATAGATAGATAGATAGATAGATAGATAGATAGATAGATAGATAGATAGATAGATAGATAGATTGATTGATAGAACTTTCTGCAGTAAAAACAGAAAATTGTCTTAGACACGGCTGTACGGATTTAAACACACAAACACAGTAAATCTTACTTTGAAAATTGGAAACGTTGGATTTTCATTTTTTTGTCATTTTGTTTATGTGTGACAGGCAGTGCGACTGCAAGACCACGAGTGTGATGTGGCTCTTTGTAGTACCATGGTCATTTTTGTGGTTCTTGGTCTCCGACTGGTTGGCCACCCCTGACCTATAGCCATGGTTGTTCTGAATCTATAGAGGTGCTGCACTTCACTTTATGGAGAAAAATGAGACCACAGTAAAAATGTGACAGAGGCAAAAAAACAAAAGGCTCAGAGAGTGCTTGGGATTCAGAGGGTTAAAACAAAAGCTGCCAAGTCGTCTGTTGCTTTGTTGGAGTTTCTTCATTAAAAACTTGAACTGGCAGCGAAATTGAAGCCTGGATGCATAATCTCTCTGAGGGAAAAATATGTGATGTTGTAAATATTACATTGTCGCTTAGCATCAGTAAAATTAATCTGCTTAACAATATAATCTGTAGGCCTGTGTAATGAAAAACAAGTTGACTGTGTGTCAAGAAAAGAGGAAGTAGAGACTGGATGCTGTCACGGCTGTTTTTGTAGAGATGGTGAACACTGGAGCCTAACTGTCAGACAAAAAAATGGCAGAAGCGCAGAGGAAAGAGAAACAGGAGAGAGATAGAGCACGAGCTAAAGGATAATGGTGCGTTTCATTTACATCTGAACTGGGAACAGTGGAGTGGGAATGATGTCATCTCTGACTCAAAAGTGTTCCAGTAGCCAAGTAAATTTGATGTATATGGCTGATTTATTGAAACAAACACTAGTCAGAAATTCAATAATTAAAAAAAACTACTTTTTTTTTTTATATACAGGACTGTTCTAAATTTTGTCACTTTATGCTTGTTTTGTTATTGTTCTTATAAAACAAAAAAAATTTGGCAATCTTTGGCCTGTTGGTAAAAAAACGTATGACTCATTCAGCCTCATGTTTTAAGATTGAAGTCAGGTGATTGACTAGGCCGTTCTAACCGATTGATTTTCTTTTTCTGAAACCATTTGAGAGTCAACTTTGCCGTGTGCTTTGGATGGTTGTCCTGCTGGAAGGTCCAGCCACGTCTCATCTTCATCATCCTGGTGGATGGCAGCAGATTCAGATCAAGAATTTCCCCATACATGGCTCCATTCATTGCTCCGTCAGTTATATGAAGTTTGCCAACACCATAAGATGAGAAACAACCCCATGCCATGATGCTTCACCTCCAAACTTCACTGTTGGTGTAGTGTTTTTTGGCTGATGTGCAGAGCCATTTCTCCTCCAAACATGGTCTGTAGTATGACAGCCCAAAAGTTCAGTTTTGGTCTCATCTGACCAGACAACATTCTCCCAGTATTCTACAGGCTTGTCAAGATGCTGTTTAGCAAACTTTAAACCAGCTTCAACATGCCTTTTCTTGAGGAATGGAGTCTTGCAGGCTGAGCGTCCATAGAGGCCATGGCGGTGGAGTGCATTGCCTATTGTTTTCTCTGTAACAATTGTACCTGCTGCCTCCAAGTCTTTCTGGAACACATTCAGGGTGGTCCTTGGCTGGTTGAGTCCTCTTCTGACTATCTTTCTGACTCCCTGGTCAGAAATCTTCAAGGAGCTCCTGTGCGTGGCCTGTTGATGGTAAGGTGGTGCTTCTTCCACTTGTGAATAATGGCCCCAACGGTGCTGACTGGAATATTCAGGTGCTTTGATATAAGTCTGTAACCAGTTCCATTCTGATGCTGAGCAACAATCAGGTTGTGAATGTCTTCAGAGAGCTCTTTGCCTTTACCCATCATGAGGTGTGTGGTATTTAACTGCTTGGTGAAAAAAACACCTTTTTTATAGGACCATCAATTTGCTCTAGCCCAGCTGATGTTGGTTTACACTAATTGGAAGTTCAAGTAATAATTACTGACAGATTTCAGGTGGTATGGTGCATTTCCTGTCCAAAGTATACAGCCTTTCCATGGTGTGATCAATACTTTTTTCCTGTGTTATCGTACTTAATTCACCATAATCATTATTTATGGACCTGAACGTTGTGATTTCTTTTCATGTGTGGATTATTTCAGTTAACACCAATGTCTGGGAGAAACTTTGTTTAAATTGCAACTTTGAAAATAAATGTGATGAGAAAAAAGTTGGTAACATTTTAACATTTTAACATTTTATTCTCAAGAATGCTTTTCCATCAAAGGATGTTGTAAATAAGCATTTGCTGCGAACACTTTATCATCTCTGTACGGCTGTTCCCACTTTATCTGTCCCAAACAAACAAACCCTGTGTGACGGAAAGATTTGGGTTGAACACGGACAAAAGTTGCTGTTTGCTGTTAAAATTAGTTCAAAAGAAGCAGGAAGTGAAGGTAAACTGTATTTACCGCCATTCTCCCCGCACACCAACAGTCTGAGCATCCATTATTTATCCTCAGCATCAATGTTTGAAGACCTCGCCGCGTGAGACGCCAGGAACACGCTGTACGGCATGAGTGATGCTCATGTTCTCAGGTCCGGCTGAAATCAGAGACTGTCTGTTTTAATAAATTTGGATGATAACAAACCAAACTTTTAATATTCACCACAAATAACTCCATCTCCTGGTACAATATTTATGCAGATTATATATTTGTGATTCAAACAGCTCTCCCGTTCCTCAGGTTGGAATACCTGCGGGGGAAAAACACACATCAATGACAGATTTTGCGCTCCTTCGAAAAATCAAACAAGCCCGAGCGAAGTCTGGAGCACACGGGAGAGCTTGAAATGGATTTCATGGAGGTCGACGAGGCGGCTTCAGGCCTCAGTGAACTCCTAACGGACATCATTATTGAACTTTTAGGTCATATTTACATTTTTCACGCTTCAGAAAACCAGGATGTCGGCTTTTCTCAGGACTGCAGGCGCCATTCGATAAGAGCCGTGATGTTAGAGACATAAAGTCCTAAACACTCCAGTCAGTAATTAATCTTAATCCGCCTGGTTTCCTGCGTGCTTTCACGAGCAGGGAAGAAATAATGATGAAAGATTAGTCCTGATGCTTTAACTTTACTGGAAGAATAAATTTAATGATCTAACAGAGCGTCAGATACTTCTAAAAGGGAGAAACAATCACTAATTTGCTTCCTTAATTGAATCACGAAGCCCCAGTGAAGGTACGATTAGAGCTGAGTCTGCACCGCTCGCGTTCAGGAGGAGGAAATAATCCACAAAAGGTGTTTTTACCAAACTCTTCAAGGACTGGAGAGTTTCTTTCTGTGTGTCCCGACCCTGAAGAGGCTCACGCTGATTAAGAAAGTCTGCACTTCAAAGATAAAAGAGCGTTTTACGGCGTGGTTTGAGCATCATGTTGCCTAAAAATAACCCCACAACTCTGCACAGTGTTCACAGCTTTGAATCCACCCTCCCTGTGAGGCGACGTGGAGAAGTGACGTGCGACCTTGATGCGTTTTGACGACGACAGCCAGCTCCTCTTTGTGCTGCGACTCTGCGTTTTGTAGCTGGCGCCCGGCGTCAGCTGAGCCAGCAAAGTGGTCTCCCCGGGTTTAATTAAAGAGTGTGATTTCTATGGAGCTCTCAGGCTGGTCTGGGCACTGAATTAAAGCTGAGCGCTTCCTGAAGCCGGCTTACGAGGAATAAAATCACCCGGCCTTATTTGAAGAGGGAGGCTGCCAGCGTATCAGGACGTATTTATGGACACATTTTCCATTACAGGCATCAGCGGGGTTAACCTGAGGTCACCTGTGTGCGCTGAGGGAAATGTAGAAGTTTGATCCAGCACACTGCATCACTTTGAGGAATTTCACATTTGAGAAAGAGCTACTCTACAATAACAGTGTGGCAGACTCCTCGTTAAAAAAAGTTGCTAATGACTGACCCAGAACTGAATTAATTTACGTTCAAGTCTTTATGACAACACCACGCCAGCTGATAAAGTTCAGTCGAGAGAAGAGAGATCTGTGTTTTTCTCTGCTGAAAACAATTTCTGTGACTGATTCTGTAGTGATGGTGGACACTGGAGCCTAACTGTCAGACAGAAAAAGGACAGAAGAGCAGAAGAAAGAGAAACAGGAGAGAGATAGAGCACAAGCTAAAGGCTAAAACACAGACCAAAAGCTAAAACACAGGCTAAAGGTTAAAACACGGACCAAAGGTCAAACATCAGCGAAAGGCTAAAACAAAGGCTGAGAGCTTGAACAGGGGCTAAAAGATAAAACAAGAGCTAAAGGCTAAAGCATGGGCTTAAGGCTTAAGCATAAGCTAAAGGCTAAAACATGCTCCGAAGGCTATAACACAAGCTAAAGGCTTTACCATAAGGTACACGCTAAAACAGGGGATTGAGACATATACACATGAAAAAGGCTTAAACACAAGCTAATGGCTAAAACACAGGCTAAAAGCTTCAACACAGACCACAGGTCATGACATGAGCAGAGGCTAAAACACAGGCTAAAGGCTAAAATACAAGCTTAAGGCTTAAATATGGGATAAAGGCTAAAACAGGGGCTCAAGGCCAAGGCTAAAGCACTAGCTAAAGGCTAAAACACAGGATAAAGGCTTTGACACAGGCTAAGAGCTTAAACAGGGGCTAAAAGCTAAAACAAGAGCTATCTGCTAAAGCAGGGGCTTTAGACTTTAACGTAAGCTAGAGCCTTAAACACGCTCTAAAGGCTATAATACAAGCTAAAGGTTTAAACACAAGGTAAACCCTAAACCAGGGGCTCAAGGCCTAAACACAAGCTTAGCTTAAACATGGACCCAAGCCCATAACATGAGCTAAAGGGTAAAGTGCAGGCTTAAAGGCTTAAACATGAGATAAAGGCTAAAACAGGGGCTTAAAGCTAAAGGCTTAAACACAAGCTAAAGGCTAACAAACAGGCTAAATGCTTTAACATGGACCAAAGGCATTAACACAGTTTTAAACATAAGCTAACAGGTAAAACACAAGCCAAAGGCTTAAACACAAGCAAAGAGCTTAGAAAGAAGCTAAAAGCTAAAACAAGAGCTAAAGGCTAAACCACAGGCTCAAGGCTTTAACGTAAGCTAAAGGCTAAAGCACGAGCTAAAGGCTAAAACCTGGTCTAAAGGCTCTAATACAATGTAAGGGCTTAAACATGAGGGAAAGGTTCTAATATAAGTTTAAGGCTGAAACACAAGCTAAGGGGCTTAAAGCTTAAACACAAACAAAAGGCTTAAATATGAGATAAAGTCCAAAACAGGGGCTCAAGTCTTAAGGCTAAAGCACTAGCTCAAGGCTAAAAAAACAGATTAAGCTTAAGGCTAAAACACAGGTTAAAAGCTTAAACTTGAGCCAAGCCATAACATGAGCTACAAGCTAAAACACAAGCTAAAAGCCTTAACAGGGGCTAAAAGCTAAGACAAGAGCTTAAGCAAAAAGCACGAGCTAAAGGCTAAAACACGGGATAAAGGCTAAAACAAAACACAGGAGCTAATCTGTTTGTGCTAATGTTGCCTCCAACCCACAGTCAGCAGTTATTCTGCAGTGGTCTGTTCAAACTTGAGAGTCTATCAATAAAATGTAGAGTGAGGTTACGTTAGCTCTGCTTGATCGATGACTGGCAGGACATGACCAGAATTCACTAACGTTACACATTACTGACACGTCTTAGAGCGATGACTGCTACTAAGCTACTGTACGAACTGACAGTTAGCTTGTTGTCACGTTAGCCTACGGATACGTTGTAGCACTGGGCTGCCGATAGCGCTACATATAGCCAGCTACTGATGTACAGTATGTTTCAAATCAGAGCGCTTCATAACTGTACTGAAAAATACCTTACCTCTTTGCGCTGTGAAAAGTCTTTTCCCTCTTGCATGTTGTGTTTGTTTATTCCTGTAAATATCGTCTTTAATGAATTGGTGTGGATGTGTTTTCTGGTCTTTCTGCACCCAGCCTCCAGTGGACACTCAAGGAACTGCACATTTTAAGCACTTCAGCTGAGGCTTCATATTTTTCAGACTGAATGTTGGTGTTGGTTGGAGAGTCAGGCAGCTGGGGACAGAGTCAAAGCGCTCAAGCTGTGGATAATTTGCTGTAATCAAACTGCTGAACACAGGCTTGATGTCTAACTCCATGCATTACGATACAGAAAACAGTGTTAATCTGCGTTTTTGTGTTGAACTGCTGCAACATTAAAGCCATTCACTGAGTTCAGTGGGTTTAGTGTCTATGCTCCAGCTTTTTTAACCAGTCTGACAAAGTGTTGGAGGAAAATCTCTGCTGGATTATATCATCCCACGTCTGATAGTCCTCTGAGAAAGACGTCTTCACCTGTCTGATGTCTGCTGAGCTCTGACATCTCTCCTCCAGACGCGTCCGACCCTCTCTGACCTTTCAAAATCACGCTGTTTCTCGCTCTGTTACCACCACTGTGAGTCTTTCCAGGCGTAATCGAGGCGTAACAGTCCCTTCTTTGGCAGAAAAAAGAGGATTTTGACTGTTTCAGGCTCTGAAAAACTCTCCTCCTGTGCTCTGTTGTTTTCATCTTATGACACATAAAAAAAGAGTTTGAGTTATTCCGTTCATTTTAAGAGCTGGGACAGTTTTCCCCACCACCATCATCAACCTTGAAGAGAAGAGGCGCTGTTATCATCTCGAGGATGAAGAATTGCAGCTCTTTTCTGCGCTGAGTCATGCATCGACTGAAAAACTGATGGGACTTTTAAATTAAGACTTCTTTCTCTCCTCAGTCGACCCGTCACTTTGAGTTATTTTACATCGCGTTGTTGTGGAAACCAGAAGATCTCATCTTATCTCACCAGGAGATGTTGAGTGTGAATTGTCTGTTATTACCTGTCACTGCCGAGGATCCCATGAGCACTCTTGAGTGCTTGAGGCCTCAATTATTCTGGATTGATAACATCCTTTAACCGTGTCATTAAGAGCCCTCGGAGGGAGAATTTACCTGAAAGGATCTTCACCTTTGGGTCCACAGAGCAAAGACTGGATCCAGCTGATGATTTTAACTTTACTTAACCAAACCCTGCATCAACAGCTGAGTGTTTCCTCCATCACTGCCGACCCCGAGCCCCCCAAACTCTACTGAACTTTCTCAAGAGAGGCCCAAAGTTCAGGGTTTATCTGCAGCGTACAGATGGCGTCGTCCGGCAGTCCAACGGAGAGCTGCCACACTCGGTAAAAGCAAAACTGACCATTCACAGCCTCCAGAACACTGAGAGAATGTGCCGGAAGTGTGAGACGATGCCAAACACCAAGTTAGCGCAGCATCTGCTGTTAAAATCTCGCCCCTGTCTGACACATCAACCATCTGCACGGGGACAGATTCTGACTTCAGATAAAGAGGGAGGCAGACGTGGAGTCTGTCGGAGTCTGCTGCATCCGTTTCCACTTATTTAAAGTTTGGCTTCAGCCAAAGCAGGAGGAGAACTTTATTTTTAATGCTGCTGAAAATGTCCAGCTCACTTCAACGTCCTTGTCCTCAAATCTGGTTCTGAGGAGAAGCTGAGCAGCTCTGCTGTGCACTTCATGGAGAATATTCTCAGCTTCTTGCACGGCTTTGGTTTTGGATCGGCACATATTTGGTGCAATTTTCAAACCCTAAAGTACGGTGGCCAGTGAGTGTCAGACAGTTTGCAAAAGCCACAACATGAATGCAAGGGCAAAAACACCAATGCAAAAGCTGAAACACAAATGCAATAAGACAGAAAAATGCAGACCAGGTTGTTTTATTTCTTAAACCTATGGATGAGTAGCTGATTGAAAATCTGCGAACCCTCAGTCTGAATATCCTATACTATACTGAAGGGATGCAAACTGCAGACTCCTTTGTAGTGGCTCCTAGCTTAAAAAAAAAAAAAAAAAAAAAGAATGTAAAGAAAGAATTTTGTTTCATTAACGCTAAATAGAAATATGTGTCAACATTTTGTAGAAATAACTATAAATAATCTCTTACAATAAAGCTTTCAATTTTTTTGCGATTTTTGCAAATTTTGGAATTTTACAAATTCTTTAACTTTCAATTTTTTTGACAATTTTTCAGATTTAGAAAGAGAATAACATTTTTTGAAGATTTTGCAAATTATTGAAAAATTTGCAAATTTATTTATTTTTTTTATTTCTGCTAGATTTTGCAAATTACTTAAACTCCATTTTTTTTAAAAAAAATGCTAATAATCATGAAGTTAATATTTTTTGGGGGAAAATGAAGCAAAATTTGAAACTACATTATTGAATTTGAAAACAAATTTCTAAAATTTTATTTTTGTTTTTCAAATTTTTTGAATATCCATGCTTGCAAAATTTTGAAATTTCCATTTTTATAACACTTTTTCTATCTATATTAAGAAACAGAGTGACATTTTTTGAACCTTTGGCAAATTTTTGAAATGTTTTGCATTTTATTTATTTGAATTTCTGCCTAATTTTGCAGATTATTTAAACTCCATTTTTTTAAATGCAAATAATCATAATATTTATAATTCCTTGAAAATAAAGCAACATTTTGAAATTACAGCTTTGAATATGAATGTAAATTTCTGAAATTTTACGTTTCTTTTGCAATTTTTTGAATACTTAAATTTTTTTTTCACATCTTTGTATTTTTAAGATTTAAAAAAAAAATCTAACTAATTTTTCTTTTAAATGTAAAAGTATAAATCTATGACATTTTTAATTTTCTTAATTTTCTTTAGTTTTTTTGCAAATTTGTTAAAAAAAACCCCAAAACTAAGACATCATGTGTACAAGTTTATAAATACAAAAACTCCTCTTTTAGATTATCATTCACCAGATTTTTACCCTATTTTCTGTCTTTATTGTGAAGGTAAAGTAGATTTTGTAGATCCTGAATGACTTTAATGCAGGTGAGCTGAGGGAAAATGGCTCTTATGAAAGTAAAGGTTGCAGACCCCTGGTCTGAACTTTATATCCATGTTTACATTTTCAGAAAGCTGAACACCCCCTCTTTAATTCATTGCTGTGATTCAAAGTTTGTATCAATGTTAAAATAATTCCTGACAAATGACGTTCTTTACTCCAGTTTCCCAAGCAGTTTTTGAAACTGAAAGTCTCATTCGTATCGAACCACTGAAGCGCCTGATGAAAAACACATTTTGAAAGAACGTTATCTGCTCGTCATCTGAAGCCGTTTGTTGATCCAGAGAAATAAAACCACCAATCACACCAAGGCTGAGAGTCTGTCAGATACACTCGTAACCTTGGCACAAACAGCGGCCCGTCTGTGTGAAGTGATGACTGGCAGCTTGGCAGCAGGCTGATAACACCGGCTGATGAACGTGTGAAACTATTCCTGGATCTGAGAGGTGAGAAGCTGTTGTGCCATAAAGACTAATTTCAGGTAATCAGTGATACTCCACGCGATTGTTTGTTACACTGAAGCGCCTCGGCTTAGCAGTAGTGTCGCTCATTTTCTGATTCAGCTGCAGGGTACAATCTGCAAACTTTAATTCTCTATTATCCTGGAAAGAAAGGTGAAAATTTGGAATGAATGTATGATTTTACCCCCCCCCCCAAAAAAAACCCCAAAACAATGGGTTCATTTACGGTCTGCCGCTCAGTGCAGTTTGCTCCATTTTTGCACCAAACTGTGACTGAGATGAGCTGCCACATCTCCACCCTGTGCAGAATAAAGCTGTGAAGAGTGCTCTCACCCTGAGGCGCTAAATTCTGTCCACATACAGGAAATGATGAGCTGGATGGAGTGGGGAAGTCCTTCTCCGTTTGTTTACGGGAGACAAGACAGATGGGACACAAAATTCACAGTTTATGACCAGATTACTGCCTGGAGACAGGTGGATGGATGGATGGAGGGATGGATGGATGGATGGATATACGAATGGATGGATGGGTGGGTGGGTGGATGGATGGATGGATGGATGGATGGATGGATGAATGGATGGATGGATGGATGGAAGTAATCCATGTCCCCTTTAATAAAAAACTTTGTGCTGTGGGTTTACCAGGTTTATTAAGTTAAATATAAAAGCGATAGTATAAACGAGTGTGGGCCTAACGTTGACCCCTGAGGAACCCCACATACAGTATAAAGTCCCTTTTTGTTGATTTTTCTGGACCTGTACCAAAAATAAGTAATCTATCTTGTTGTTGCTTATTCACCTTCCATTTAACTCCCATGATGCCACATTTCCCCAATTTAATAAGTAAAATGTGAAATGCACACTTCCTATTGTTCATACACTTTGTGATTTCTTCAGTTAAAGAGGAGTATTGTGCTTTTTTTTAGTCTTTATTCTGTCCTTCTGGTGTCCCTGTAGTAGCTTTACATGATTCACAGTTTGGAAAATTCAACACTCTAATAAGAGTTTAAGAAAACCAACCTTACTTCTGCTTTTTTTTTTTCTGAAACCCCCTGTTTAAGCTGCTGTCTCTTTAACCATTTATGACCTACCATACCAAGTCAGCCAGAACAAATCTTTACATTTCACATGCTGTAGTGTCACTTTTTATTTATTTATTTATTTTTTTATTTTTTTATTTTAAATGTTATTTTTACTTGTTTTATATTTATTTCACCATATTTTTATTTATTTACTTTTATTGATTAATTTTTTGCATACCTCAAACCTTGATAAAAAATTTTGGACTTTTGTCCAGAATAAATAAAATAAAATAAATTACTGAAAAGTGCAGTAAACCATAAAAAATAAAAAATGAATAAAATAAAATAAAATAAAATAAAATAAAATAACAAATAAAAAAATAAGATTAAAAAAAATATAAAAAAATTAACATACATTTTTCTAAACACAGAAATGTCATGGCTGTTTCCCTTAAAAAATGTATATGTGAAAAACATGATAACATGGGAAGGGGCGTGAACAACCACGTCCATGCTGACTTCTACCTACTCCTACTTAGTCTTGGCCAGGCTTGCTTGTGATTTTTATTCATTTAGTGACCCTTAGTTTTTCCAGCAGTTGCTGAGGTTCTTGTTTTTTCCTGATCTTAGTTTTTGGTGGCTTTTTGCTCTCACTTTTATTTCAATTAAACCAACTTTTGCTTCAGTCGTGTGCCTGGGTCCTTGAAGTTCTTGTCAGTAGCGCCAGTGCCCCATTTATTCAACAATGTTTCAGCCGAAAACTCAAAAAAGGCAGTGAAAATAATCTGTGTTTACATGGAAACGCTGTAGTATGCACGCCAGGCCTGTAGTTGGCGATAGACTGAAGAATCCTTTGTTAGCCCTCTGCTGCAGTAAAGTTGAGATAAAAAATACCCTCTGGAGGCTGTTTCCAAAAGTTTCTGGCTAAAACAGAGTTTCTGTCCAAACAGAGGCCGAAACAAAACAATACTTTTACGTATTATCCTAAAACTGTTGTCGTGTAAATGTCTTCTGAGGCAGACCTTGGTGAGTGAGGCCCGTTCCTCCAATGGAGAGCTTCATATAAAGAAAAACACTTGAACAGATTCTTGATTTCTCCAACATATGGACATGAAGAGGTTTGATTTTCTGCACACGTCAGGCTTTGTTAGTTGATGTGCATGTTTTCAGTATGGGAAGCAGCGTACCCCCTCTTTAATGTGCTGAGGTCCCTGAGGACCACAGGAAACAAACTCCTGAACAGATTCCCAGAAAATGAACTGAACAAGCTTTCATTTTACAGTCCAGAGATAACTCTGCAGTCAGACACTTTGCATTTCTTTTGGTGGTTTTTTGTCGTTGGCTTTCTGTCACCATTTTATCACATGAAACACCTTGGCGGGTAAAAAAAAGGGCAGGAAGGAGTCCCAGCAGACCTCATTGTCGTTGCTGGGTCCCTCCTCTCTGTAAACAAACACGGGGCTCCTGACAGACTCAGCGGTCACGTTGTCTCTGCCTTCCCCGAGCAGAAAGTCGGCACCATCTGTGTGAGGATTGAGTGCAGGTGGATGGTTTCCCTGTAAATGTTAGTCAGTTGGCTGCAGGTCTGAGTGTAGAGGATTTGGCTGAGCGATAACCTGCATATGCACGCCGCTCCGCTGCCAGGCTGGACACCATCTGCTGGGTGTCATCTGTCCTTCTGTGTCGGTGTGCCGCGCAGCCATCACTGCTTTAGTGTCATTACTCCAGGGGAGGATTCAGCTCTTCATGGGCTGCGGGGTGGTATTTTAATTTCTAATAGACATGTGGCAGCATTTGTGTTTCCATAAATGAGAGGACGTGTGTGTGTGTGTGTGTGTGTGTGTGTGTGTGTGTGTGTGTGTGTGTGTGTGTGTGTGTGTGTGTGTGTGTGTGTGTGTGTGTGTGTGTGGTGGTATCATATTAAAAAAATCACTCATTCCTACTCTGACGGCAGAGAAATCACCTTCTTACCTTTGTTCTTTCTGAAAGTCTCTGAAGTCATTTAGTCTGAACACACATCCCGACGCCGCCTGCTTTTCGGGCAGATTTCAGGAAGCAGCATGAGCGTGGAATGAAACCTCTTTCCTCGCATGTTCAGGAGGCGGAAAATGAATCTTAGAGGCGGCATAATTGCAGCACAAAGCGAGTGAATCTGCATAAGTTCAAAATGTTTCAACAGAAGTGAAAAAGTTGTGTGTGTAACCGAGGGAAAAGCAGTGTTCGTCGACAAAAGAGGGAGAAGGAGGCGAACAGATGTAAAGAACAGGCTGTGAGCTCGGAGTTAGTGAAACAAAGCTTCAACACGGACTCAGTGTTCGCGCTAACACAGCAATGTCACCAGAACAGATGTTACGCTGCGTTTCACTGGGACACGTTTTTATGCTGCCAGAGAGTTTGGAGGATTCATCATGGGACTTCTTCCTCAATACGTGTCATATTCCATCCATTCATCCATTCATCATTCATCATCGGGGGAATCCAACCAATTACAACTTCACTGTTCACACAGACGCCCCATGAAGTGATCGATCGAGGGAGGTTTGAGGTTTTATAATCCAATCTCTGTCTTGTGTTTGTCTGGAGATCCTACATGTAACCATGGCTGCATTGTTTACATGTGAAATCAGCTGTTAGCAGCCTGTAGCATGCCAATGCTAACTGGTGCAAGGCCGGATGTTTCCCCACAAGGTGAGGAGAATGAGGTGAGGACGACATGCTGGTTCAAGAAGTGACGACATGGACCTGTCCTTCCATCCATCGTTATTGGGAATGTAAGATCTATCTCCAATAAGATGGACGAGCTAGCTGTGCTAACCCAGCAACAGAGGGAATACCAGAGGGCAGAGTAGCATCATGCTATTCACAGACATGGCTAACAGAGCTAACACCGAACATGAACATGACCCTATGGAGGTGGAGACTGGCTGACTGGACAATGATGGACGAGCTGTCAGCATCTATTTTCTTATGGAGCTTTTTACACTTTCTATACACTTTCTTACTTTGGTTTTCTTGAACATTTATATTCTAGTATTTTTTTGTTTTGTTTGAGAGGCTGTTTACATAACGATGGTTTTAGGGTGAAACGCAAAAGTATCGTTGAGTTCCGGCCTCACGTTTACACGGAAACTGTGTTTGAGGTGACCTAAAACGAATACTTCTAAAAACGGCCTCCAGAGTGGATTTTCTCAATAACCTTTAAGCCACAGTTGCCGTGTAAACAGTGAGCTGGTGTTTTCAGTGGAAACGCTGATGTCACACTCCACTTTGTTGTTATGGTCGTTCGGTACCTCAGCGTTTCCATGTAAACACTGACTGGCGTGGTGACAGGTGGGCTCATAAAATGACACGTCATGATCACAGCCCATTTTTTTAAGTCTTCCAACTCACCCCAAATAAGTTTGTTACAACTGTTCCTGAGTGCATTAGCATTGAGCTAGCTTAGCTTACAGCTGGCAGCTAAAACATTACCACAAACAGTGCGAATGAAGGTTAGCCAAACAGAAAGATATTTAACATGATGTATGTTTGATGAGTCCAACTACAAAGCAGGCTGTGCAGTCACAAAAATAGTTTAAAAAAAAAAAATTAACAAAAGCTTTTTTACCTCGAAATGACCTTTGTCTCACTAATGTAGCTGTGTCTACTTCAGGTCTCTACTGCTTTACACGTCGACTAAGGACTAAACTAACTCGTTCCTGATTGGATCAATTGGGAGTGTTACAACTGTACCCGGTCTACCCTATATGACATGGCTAATGTTTTTTGTCTTCTGATATCTTGAAATGAGACATTTTCTGGACTTTTCAGAAAAAGTGACTCATATTAAGTTTGATCAAATATTTGTTATGTGTGTATTTTTTAGGGTACAGGTCCATATGTTTATGTTTCTCTTGAAATCATTTCATGAAGCATGGTGGTGTATTTTATCTGTGATTTAATGATAAAACATAAGTTTGCAGTGGTAATGAAAAGCTTCGCCATCGTTTTTGTCAACACAGAGCACACCCGCATCGTTCTCCTTTCATAAACTTCTCTGAACGGCTCGATCTTTCAGCCGTGGAGGCAGACGATGATAGCCACGTTAGCTCAGATCTGTTCCTCGTTAAGTTCAGATGAGATTTCAGGCTGCGTCTCATGTTCTTTCTATTCTTACCCCGCGGTAAACGCTGGTATTTTTGTATGCCTCCCCTCAGTCTGTCCCCTTCCGTTGGTCCCTGGAGGGAGAGCTGGAGCGGTATGGATAACAGAGTCTGTGCGATGACTGCAGAGCAATGCACCTGCACATTAGCATGATAAATCATGCATGAGTCATGCAAACTAATGCACATATTAAGTGATGGAGTTCATGGTGGACCTGGCCAACATTTAGAGTAAGGTCATGAGTCAACCTTGGTGATGTCATTAGAGGAAGGTGGAGGAAGGTGGTGAACTCGGTCGTACGCTCACAGGCTAATTGGCTCAGGGCCAGCCCTCATCTCTCTCATGCTCAGCACACAGAGGCCATATATACATCACACCTCTGAGGAACATGTGAACAAAGCACGCTGAGAGCTGAAGCCGCGCTGGTAATGGAGGTGGTGGGTTCTTGACCTTGGCCCCCCATTACACGTCCTCTCAGGGCTATTTCAGACTTTCAGTGGGTCCGGGGGTAAACACACAGGCATGGAAACGGAGCTTGAAACAGATATGTGAGCTATAACAAGTGGATAATCGCAGCTTGGTGATGGGCTGGGTCCATTATGTCTCCAGTCATCTGCTCCTCTGTGTTTGTGCAGCGTGGCGTTAATGGCGGCTGTTTTTATTCTCAGAGGGAAGCGTCACTTTGTGTCAGAGTTCAGTCTGATGCTGAAGTGAAACCATGGTTTGTTTACATGAAGCAGCTCTAAAAATGTACAGTCCATGTCCTTCAGACCCCAGAAACAAAAAAAAAACAGGCAGTTTTCTGAAGTACATCATTGTTTCAGACCTTTGAACACGATTAGACCTCCTACTTATAACTGTTTACATCATCATCATCATCATCAGGATGAACTTACAGTAACCAGAAACTTCTTTTTAAGACATAACCTTTATTAATTTTTAAATTCATGTGAAACTGTATCAAAATATATTCACACCAATGATCTTCAACCTGAGTTTTCCACTGACTTCAAACACATAATTATTTATTTCTTGTGTGACGTTACAGCGTCTTCCTCATAACATTTCCACTTAAGTCTTGAACCATGACAAATTTTTCTCATAATATTTCAATTTTGATTCGTAATCTTGCCACAATGTGACTTTAAATTTGTAACATAAGTACTTAAGTGTTGCTTTTATTTTGAAATGTTATAACTTCCTGGTTGTACCTTTATCAGTCATTGCCCTAGCAGTACATCTTAAATCCATAGACTGTAAAAAACAAGGACGTCATCTTGCTCAGCTCAAAGTGAGGTCTCCACAAAAACTGCTCCCCCTGGTGGCTGGCTGCAGTATGGGTAAAAAAAAATCCATCTCCCAGTCATTCCAGATGGGCTGTGGTCAAACTTTAAAAATTATTACACCTGGTAGAAATGTTTCTCACGTCTGATTGTTGTGGTGATTTGAAGATATCATTCAAGTTCTCTTTTTTCTCAAAGTTTCGTTTTCATTAGTTATTAGAAGTTAAAAACAAGGATTAACAATGATTGACAGCTGCTGTTCTTGTTTATTTTTTTTCGGGGATTGTAAAATATGTGGGGAGGTAGAGTCAGGAAGTGATTAGACTCTCGAAAATATGTATTTTTTTTTTCAACCGGCTCCACTCAGATTCTCCCAGAATCCCTCACTGCCTCTACTGCACAGACTCTGGCTGTGTCCGAAATGGCATACTAACATACTACATGGTCGTTGTGTATATACTGTATACTACATACTATAAGTATGATTAGAGTGCCAACCGTTTACACTGTAGTATACTACTCAGTTTCCCATGATGCATTTCAAAACCTCCGACGACAAATATTGGAAGCACACATCAGTCTATGGAAGCACATCAGGCTATCAAATATCTCTGTTGATTCGCCACATTTGAAAGTTTTAAGAACATTTTAGGCGAGAAAGTCATCACGTAGAAAACCAAAATGTGGTCATTTGGGCCACAAAACGCACGGATACAAATTTAATTTCCACATTTCGGACATTCTGTTAAGAGCGCCAATTTGCTATCGAAGAAACTTCCGGTCCGCTCCAAAACAAGAGCCCAATTTACAAAAGAGTTAAAGAACTTAAAGGAGATAATAAAAGATGCTTTTATTTTGAAAACGGGAAGTTCGCTAGTGGATGATTTTTAGCTAACACCGGTCTCAAGACCAATTCATCTCTCTTCAAAAAATTAAAAAATGTTTACTGCTCACAGACACCGAAGACGATCCGTCCGTCGCCTCAGGCACTTTATTTCTTTGTACCTACGTTTAGGTTTCCCTGTAGAGCTAAGTCCATTTTAGTCGCTTCTCATCTTGTCATCTCATTCTGTATTTACGTTTATAAATACGGGGCTCGCAATGCATTATGGGGCGTGTCAGTGCGACTAGTATGCCCACCTCCCATACTTAAAATTTTTACCGATATAGTATACATCCGGGTATTTCTCGCGCACACAATCTTTTCATACTATTTAATGTGAACGCACTACATACTATTTTTGACGTCACACTTAGTATGAGTAGTACGTTAGTATGACATTTCGGACACAGCCACAGGCTGCACAACTGCTACAATGTCTGTGCCTGTGGGGGGGGGGGGGGGGGGGGGGGGGGGATTTTGGCTTCAAAACCGTACAATGATAAATGTTGGAGCCACAGTGTCCACTCTATATACAGACTATGGTTAAATGTCATAATATCACAGCTTTTCACCACACCACTACAACTAAAATCTTTTACCATTTCAACTCTAGTCTTGCACAATCATAATTTTACTGCCCTACTTTACGTAATATGATGTGGTGATATTAAAAAAAGTATTTTAGTAACACTAAAGCTGTGTCTGAAATGGCATGCTAACGTACTATTCATACTAAGTGTGACGTCAAAAATAGTATGTAGTGCGTTCACATTAAATAGTATGAAAAGATTGTGTGAGTGAGAAATACCCGGATGTATACTATATCGGTAAAAATTTTAAGTATGGGAGGTGGGCATACTAGTCGCACTGACTTGTTCCCATAATGCATTGCGACCCCCGAGAAGCAACTAAAATGGACTTAGCTCTACAGGGAAACCTAAACGTAAGTACAAAGAAATAAAGTGCCTGAGGCGACGGACGGATCGTCTTCGGTGTCTGCGAGCAGTAAACATTTTTTAATTATTTGAAGAGAGATGAATTCTTCTTTAAACATTTTTTAATTATTTGAAGAGAGATGAATTCTTCTTGACACCGGTGTTAGCTAAAAATCATCCACTAGTGAACTTCCCGTTTTCAAAATAAAAGCATCTTTTATTATCTCCTTTAAGTTCTTTAACACTTTTGTAAATTGGGCTCTTGTTTTGGAGCGGACCGGAAGTTTCTTCGATAGCATATTGGCGCTCTAAACAGAATGTCCAAATGTCAAATTAAATTTGTATCCGTGCGTTTTGTGGCCCAAATGACCACATTTTGGTTTTCTACGTGATGACTTTCTCGCCTAAAATGTTCTTAAAACTTTCAAATGTGGCGAATCAACAGAGATATTTGACAGCCTGGTGTGCTTCCATAGACTTATGTAGCTTCCAATTTTTGTCGTCGGAGGTTTTGAAATGCATCATGGGAAACTGAGTAGTATACTACAGTGTAAACGGTTGGCACTCTAATCATACTTATAGTATGTAGTATACAGTATATACACAACGACCATGTAGTATGAAGTATGTTAGTATGCCATTTTCAGACACAGCCTAAGACTTTAATCTTATCACTTAACAGCTTTGATCTTGTAACATTGAGACATTGTTTTCGCACCATAAGGACTTTAATCTTGGTTCATTTAGACTTTAAACTCTACTCCTTGGTTGTCATACTTAAATCTTGTTTTATTATGACTTTTTTTCATTTAACATTCTGACTTTAATCTTGTAACACTATGACTTTGTTTTCATACCATAAGGGCTTTGATCCTGTTGCATTACAGCTTTGAAGGAGCCGTAAGCTAGCGTTAGCGCTAGCTTACGGCTCTGTTTTCCATGAGCTCTTGCTCCACACTGTCATGAGGAACAAGGCGTGATTTTGTTTTTAAAATTGAATGGATCTTCTTTTTAACACTTCCATGTGCCGTAAATCAATCCGGTCCTGTCCGACCCATTTGGGAAGCTAGAAAATAGCATTACACAAAAACCAATACTGGGGCTGATAATCTCATTTTAAGGTGTGGATTACGACAAAGCAGATATTTGGAAAAGAGTCTCTTCAACATCACTAAGAAACTCATCACAGCCCCTTTAATCTTACAACATTATGACATTCTTTATCTTTACAAAACGACTCTATACGTCTTGTTTCACATAACTTTTATTTTTCACACAGTTACAGATTTAATGCCTTAATATTTATACTTTTTCATGTAACAAAACAACTTAAATCTCTTTATATTAAGACTTTTAATTCATAACATTGTGACTTCATTCTTGTAACATCACTAATTTATTACCATAAAAAAAACAACTGAAATCTTCTAAAATTTCAACTTTTTTTTTTTTTTAAATGAACATAACAACTTTATTTTCATAACAATACAAATTAAATCCTGTTACATCACAACTTTATTCTTGTGTCATAAATACTTTCATTTGCTTACATAAAACCTAATTTTCGCAACATTTTAACTTAAATCTTGTTTAAAAAGATTTTTATCTTGTAATATTACAACTTCTGTCCCGTCACAGATCAACTTCTTCAAATTCTTCGTTAAATTATAACTTATCTTGTACCTTTAGGTCATGTGACATCATTCACTGGGTTTTAAAAAGTTGACTCATTTGCTTCCTGAACATAAAACAGGAAATGAGCACATCAGACCACAAAGATCAGTGTTTTAGAATATGTGTGTATGTGGGTTGTGGTACTTTCACAGCCAGCCTCAAGTGGACACTCGAGGAACTGCAGTTCTGCATTGACTCTCTTTGAGAAGACCACAGGTGGCCGTTTGGTTTTATCCCCAGAAGACCTGAGACCACAGCTTTAAAATACTGTTTAACTGTATAATCAAGTAAATGAAAACATAAATGATTTTTATGATGAAAGGCTGAGTTTGTTGTGTTTAAATATGTATTAACCTGTAATGACAAACTTCTAGATTTCGCTCTTTTCTCCGTCTCCTCTCTGATTCCACGCTTTGATTTCTAAATGACATTTAGATATTCTCCTCAGCACCAGCCAACAGCTGTGCTGACAGTTCTGAATTATTAAAATGTCAAAAACTGTAATTAACAAGCTATTCCATGGCAAACTTTCGCCGGCTGACTGGAGAGCGTAAAAAGGTGTGAAAAAAGCAGACGCCGTCATCACCAGTGTGTCGCTAATCCTGGCAGCATTAAAACAGAATCCTCCCACATGAACAAACAAGAACAATCACGCTCAAATAGACTCTCTCCAGAGCAAATACAAACAGAAACCCCAGGGCAGCACACACACACACACACACACCGCCTCACACACACACAGAGCAGTTTGTAATGCAGCTCCACATCATGACTGATGGGCCCTGGATGACAGATGTTGAGCCGGATCTTTTGCCACCTCCGTGTGATTTGCTGTCTGCTGAGTAAAGCTTCATAAATCAACAGAAACTCCATACTGTGTGAAGCGGAGACGACACGGGTTAATGGTGAGCCGCAGAGCAAAGAGTCTGACCACAAAGTCTGCACGGCGTGTACATTTATCATCCGGGAGCGTCTGACGGTCAGTCAACAGAGAGCGCCACATTAAAACCCAGTCTGTCCCGTCTCTGTTAGCGTGTGCGCCGCTTCTCAAGGATGATGAAAGTCCTAAAAGTCTACCAGAGAATCAACCTGTGCTTCAAAATTATAGACTCTCATTCTTTTTTTTAGTGTTACTTCCTGCTCCTGATGACCTCGGCTGTCTCTGACCTCTGACCTGAGTTCATGAAGAAGAAGAAGACGCAGAATAACCAGCGAGGTTGTGTTAGCAGTGTGTGTATCATCTCTATGGCTACTCCATCCTCACACTCCTGCTCTCATATCTATGCATACACACAGCCTACGACACACAGGTCATTATAGAAGAGCGCGCAGCTCTCCAGGCGCGCGGTAATTTCACAGATGCTTCTCGTTTGGTACGTATAGCTAATGATGGCGACTTCCACACAGATCAATTAGAGCTTCATTCAGGGGCCGTGTTTGAATCTGCTCATCAGTTAGAGAGGACGGATCAGGGCCAGGCCTCGCTGAAGTGGACTAATCAAGCCGGGCTGTAAATGAGGGTGAGCCTTGAACCATCCCTGCTCTGTGAATCTCAAAGCTGGGCTCAGTGAGAGCGGCAGTGAGGGGTTTGTTACTGACTCCAGAATCAGGACTCTGAGGGACCACTTTTTAGATCTTTTAAAGGCGCTGTGTGGACTTTCTGTTTGGCGTTGACTGCAGTGACACCTGTGGCCAGAATCGGTACTGCTTTTCCATTTTCCAGTCAGCACCATCATCTACTCACACAACTTTTCGAAAGGTGACATAAATCAACTTTGTAAACTCAGTCTGTAGTTTGGTTCTCCAGAAGATGAGCAGACTACAGGCTGTGCGATGGTTTCCACATAAACATGACACATGGGAATGAGACGCATGCAATCTGCAGGGGGCGGTGCATCACAAATACATGTCCACTACAGTGCTAAACAAGAGAAGAAGAAGCATTTTCCATCATAGACTGTGTCTGAAATGACATACTAACGTACTACTCATACTAAGTGTGACGTCAAAAATAGTATACTATATCGGTAAAAATTTGAAGTATGGGAGGTGGGCATACTAGTCGCACTGACACGCCCCATAATGCATTGCGAGCCCCGTATTTATAAACGTAAATAGTGAATGAGATGACAAGAGGAGAAGCAACTAAAATGGACTTAGCTCTACAGGGAAACCTCAACGTAAGTACAAAGAAATAAAGTGCCTGAGGCGACGGACGGATCGTCTTCGGTGTCTGCGAGCAGTAAATATTTTTCAATTTTTTGAAGAGTGATGAATTCGTCTTGAGACCGGTGTTAACTAAAAATCATCCACTAGCGAACTTCCTGTTTTCAAAATAAAAGCACCCTTTATTATCTCCTTTAAGTTCTTTAACGCTTTTGTAAATTGGGCTCTTGTTTTGGAGCGGACCGGAAGTTTCTTCGATAGCATATTGGCGCCCTTAACAGAATGTCCGAAATGTCGAAATTAAATTTGTATCCGTGCGTTTTGTGGCCCAAATGACCACATTTTGGTTTTCTACGTGATGACTTTCTCGCCTAAAATGTTCTTAAAACTTTCAAATGTGGAGAATCAACAGAGATATTTGATAGCCTGGTGTGCTTCCATAGACTTATGTAGCTTCCAATTTTTGTCGTCGGAGGTTTTGAAATGCATCATGGGAAACTGAGTAGTATACTACAGTGTAAACGGTTGGCACTCTAATCATACTTATAGTATGTAGTATACAGTATATACACAACGACCATGTAGTATGTAGTATGTTAGTATGCCATTTCGGACACAGCCTAAGACAGCTTTAGACTGCAAAAAAGTTTGAAGTGAGGTTGCCACAAAAACTGCTCCCCCTGGTGGCTGGCTGCAGTATAGGTTAAAAAAAATCCATCTCCCTAGTCATTCAACATGGGCTGTGGTCAAACTTTAAAAAATGAATATTAGTTCTGTCAGGCAATCAAAAAAATTAACCTTATTAATTTTAATTAAATAAAGAATCTGAATTCTAGGACATTACAAAATTGTAGAGAATGACTAATCAAATGAAAAAGCGCAAAGAAGAGAAGATTTGTAGTTATCCTTTTTTTAAACTGGCCAATATCAAAACGTCCGTAGTCGCTGCCGTTGACGTCTGGTGTAGTTTGTCAATCAAACTCCTGCTCGTGAACTACTGTGGGTGAGAGCGGTGTGCTCTTTGGATGAGAGCTCAGCATGGATATGAGGAGAAGATGAGAGATGACAGAGACACAGAGAGACGCTGCAAGTCAGAAAAGTTCAGGCAGCTCACGCTCCAACTGAGGATGTGTTGCTGTAGTTCAGAGAGAAAGAGCGACGCCATCGTGAGAAAAGACGACAGAGATCATGGAGAGGATCAGAGGATGGAGCGCCCAAGTTGAATGTGATCAGAAAAAGTATGTTTTGTCTGTTTTTGGGATCAAAAACAGGAAGAGAGACATAAAAGAAGAGAGTCCACTCTTCCTAGGTAGTTTTGGTGTTTACATAGCTCCACCCAGATTCTAGTCTCTACTGCACAGACTCTAGCTGCACAATGGTGGCACCTCAAACAGCGGTATTTTGGCTTCAAACACTACAATGGTAAAAGATGGAGCCACGCTGGTCACTCTATATACAGTCTATGGTTTACACTGTTAAAAAAACTCTTTTTTATTTTCACCAATAAGCGTAATACACAGCATACAGCTGCAGCAGCTAGAAGAGCTGTCGTCCCATCCTTAAAAGGACACTTTTGTTCGTTTACACATTATCGTGATAACCCTGTAAAAAATTAGGCCACAATCAAAAACATCAACAACAGTTTGGGATTTTTGATGACAAGTATTCAGTGGTATCATACAGTAGCACAGCACTCTACTGTACTGGTAGCTGGAAGTGTTCCTACAATCTGAGATTTAACCGGATATATGCCATGCTCGTCAAATATATAATGTTGAATGTAGTGAAAATTAATTTCTTATCAGATGGTAATGTATATTTGTTTGTGTGTTTTCAGTGATGAAAGTTAAAACTGCTGGAAAAAAAAAAAAGTTTTATCAATGTAAGCTAACTGCCAGCATATCAATGCAGTTTCCAATGTACATTAGCATCAAGCTAGCACAGAGTGCTCTGTATTGTTTGTGGTAGATGAAGAGCTATATAACATGTTGAATCACACCAATGCTAAAGTTATATGTGCGTAGGATTTTCAGTCTTAGTGGTGTGAATTGATTGGTCTGTCGGTCGGTGGAAACTCAGAAATTGGAAACTTTGTCACTGATAATGTCAATGAAATTGTGGGTTACAAACAGGTAAATATGTAAAAATGACATTTTTTCAGTCACAGGTCCTTTAAATGAAAATGCTCTCGGTTGGGAACAGATCCAAATCCAGTCCAGGGGCTGCCCCCCCCCCTCTGCAGCAGATATCAGGAGCACCTGTGATGTCCTCCTCAGCTGGGAGCAATCAGCTGAGAGGGTACCGCAGGAGGCTGAGGTCACAGGAGGTCAACACCATTAGTCGGCTCTCTCTTCCCACCCTGAGAAAAAGTTAGAGAGCCAAACTTTCTGTCCATGAATCATTTTCTTTACCCCTGATCGTTGACCCCCATTTCCTTTACGTTCTGGGCCGTGTGCATTTGTTTGAATCAGTGGATGGCTCTGACTTCAGAGTACACATGAGGTCCGACTTTTCACTGACTCTCAGATTACAAACAGTTTTGTCCTTCTGGTTTGTTTTAGGGGAAACACTGTGAAGTTTGTTATTCCAGTTTAACCTTCCCCTTTAAGAGCTGAGACTGAGTTTTGATTAAGTAAAGTCGTCATGTTGAGCTGAACACTCACTTTGAAGACAAACCTTTTCAAGCTCCTTCAGTTTTCTGACTTGGACTTGGAGTTGCATCACTAGCCAAAATGATGACCATATACTTTTCTCCCTATTCAATTATTTTATGAATTTTAGGGTGCCGGCTTGATTTAAATTCCAATTTTTTAAATATTTTTTCATTTTTTTTTCTATTTTGAATTTGCTTTTTTAACACCAGACCAAATGAAAAAATTAAACGATGGTGATGATGTTTAAAGACTATATCAGGAGCCAAATAAAAAAAAATAAAATAAAAAATAAAATAAAAAAATAAAATAAAAAATAAAATAAAAAATAACAATAATAATAATAAAAAATAATTATAAAAAATAAAAAATAAAAATAAAAAATAAAAATAAAAAATAAAAGATTAAACAAAAAATATTTTAAATAAAAAAAAATGAACAGTTTAAAATTGTTTAAAAAAATCAAGATACTAAAATACATACATCAAAATACATACATTTGAGTATCTAAATAAAAAACATATTTATCTGACCAGTTGGGTTTACACTGCAAAAAACAAAATCTTATCAAGTGTTTTTGTCTTATCTTAAGTAAAAATTGTCTCATTATACTTGATATGAGTCACATTGAGCTTATCAGTTCAGAAAAATGTCTTGTTTCAAGTTGTTTAAAGACAAAAATGAGGTGTTAATTGCTTGTAACAAGGGAATAAAATCTGCCAATGGAACAAGAAAAAGAAAAGAAAAATTGCTCAAAAAAATTGCCTGACACTAGAATAGTGTCTTACTACAAATAACTTTTCTCTTTTTCCATTGGCAGATTTTTTTTTTCTTGTTAATGGAAATTCAGACCTCTTATTGTCTTTAAATAATTAAAAATGAGACATTTTTCTGGACTGGTCAGGTGAATGTGGCTCATATTGAGTCTAAAAAGACGTTTTCTACTGAAATAAGACAAAAACACTTGATAAGATTTCCGTTTTATCCAGTGTAGTATTTAGAGCCTCTGTATTCACTATGCACATTAGAATACTAAAATTATTACAAATGATATTTGATGTCCAAGTCGTTGAATTCTGCAAAAACGTTATCAATTTGAATACTCTAACTTTTACAATATAAGTATTTCCTGTTACAGTTTAAGGTTTTTTTTTGTAAGTTTCCAATGCAAAAGGAAGAGTCTGCAGTAATCCCTAATATATAAAAGGTAAACTTTGTCAGGAATAATTCTTCCCAATCGTCTCCTCTGGGCCTCTTTACAGGTGTGTCAGTGTCAGTGTCTGCCTCAACCCCCTCCTCAGCCTGCATGTTGATGTTTGATTGTATCTGGATGTTTTTGGGCAAAGAGTGAGGTTGATTGGTTACCTCAGCCAATCATAGTGCGCCCAGTGAGCGAGTGACTCTGCGTGTTGATGATAGCGAGTGGATGAAGCTAATCAGGGAAGCTACGCTAGCAGACGTAGCACAAAGGAAGAAAAACACAAGCAGAGTGAGACAAAACTCCAAACAGATAAAGTATTTTCCTGAATGAGGGTGAAGCTTGGCTCCACTTTCACTCGCTTTCAGGAAATTGAAGAGTAGTATGGGACGAAGAAAGTCCAGAGTTAGCTTTATGCTAACCAGGTTTGTGTGAAATACCTGGGATTAGCTTGTGCTAACATGCTGAGTTAGGTGCTCTGAAGTCTCTCCCATGTAGAAACCTGATGCTACAGGTGGTTGCTGGGCTAGTAAGTGAGTTCACGTAGTCATGGAGGCTGTGGGTGTGTGCTGCCGCTGGCACTGAGCCAAGGAGGCGGAGCCCAGTTTGAATTTGTGTTTACAATAGCAAGTACCAGAAGTATTGTTTCTTTTTTTTTGTTTGTTTTAAACTTGACGCCCTTACTCTACACACCCCCTGATCTCAAAACCAGGACTCAGTGTTTAAAGGAGCACAGACGTTTCTCTGCTCTGAGTCAGCCTCTTATCAAACTCACTCATCTTTCCGGTCTCCTCATTCAGAGCCTGCAGACCCGGGCAGAGGAGCATGTATATGTTGTGTAAAGAGGCTTTCCCATGACAGAGTCCAGTGTGGAAAGATTTCTAAATAGAGGATACACTCACAGGGGCACGGTATGGACTGGCCTGCGTCTCCTTACAGTGTATACAGACGAACGTTAAGATCACACTGTGAAAATGATCAATCTCACACTCAAAGGTCTTCCTTTGTTTTCCTTATAGAGGCATCCTTACAAACACCGGTTTCATAATCACTTTCCCTACAGGGCTCAGGGCTCAAAGATAAGTCGAGACCAAAAACAACTTTTTGATTTTGGGCTGTAATAAAACACACAGCGTGTGGTTTCTGAGACGTGAGATGCAGCTTATTACCAAAAAATGATTGAACAGGGCAGAGGAAACAAACTGTCAGACGCTTTTATTGGCTGTAATCAAACACCAGACGAGGAATCAAATCTTTGTGACTTCCTGTTGTAAATATTCACTGAGGGTGAACGATGTCCTGGATTTGCAGAGGTTATTATATCGGTTCATTTTGGAGCGTTTGTTTGGTCTGACTTTATTAACTCTGGATGTGTTGCTCTGTGGAGCACAGAGATCTCTGCTAGCTGTTAGCTCGTTGTGGATGAACTCTCCTTACTTACACCACATCCATGCACTGACGGCTATCAACCGGTCAGGTGTCGACTCTGACGCCGCTGAAGTGGACAGTGGAAGTTGCAATGTTGCATCAATAATTACATTCAGTGTGCGTTTTCTCTTGTGGTCCAAAGTTGAAAACAAAAGCAGGGTGTGATCAATTTTTTTCTCTCATTGGTCAGAAATCATACCTGGAAGACGGAGAGTTTCCTTATCTTCCTTTATTCATTCATTCGTGTTTTTAACAGTTTTCTACAGGGAAGAACAGCCATAGCATCAGCAACATGTGTGGCTAGTTAGCGTTATAGCATTTATCTGGCTTATGTTGTGCGGTAATCAACATATGTAGTTTTTAAGAGTCCTGCTGTGGTTGATTCTTCTCCTTCTTCTTCTACTGTTTTGACTGTACAGTTGTGAAATGGACTCATTACTGCCCCCATCACTACAGTGTGAGCCACAGTTATGAGTCAGTTGTGCCACCTGCTGTTGGCGATTTCGACCCCCGTGTTTTGTCCCGCATGCGAGAGCGATTGCTGTGTTCACAAATGCCCAAAAAAACAGGGTTTCAGGGGTGCTGCTCATGTATAATTTCTAATTTTTGTATTATTATTTTTTTTTTGACAGAATGAAATAAGTCAAGTCAACAATCAGCTGACAAGCTCCGCCCCCGAAAGGCCTGAATTCTGACCCCAGCTCCTGTGCTCGTAAAGCTCCTTCAGCTGGATATATTTGACATTTTGAGGGGAGAAACTTGAAGCTGAGCCTCTGTTTCCTAAATTAGACAGCTTCAGGGACTTCATTCTCGGAGCTGGCACGGCTCCCTGCGCCTCCTTCTCTTAGCTCCCTCCTCGGCTCTGGGAGTGAGACCTCCAAACAGCATGTAATTAGATTAAACCCCCCTGTCAACATGTTTTGCCTGCGGCTGCATTTAATCATTCGCTTTAGGGAAAAGCTGTTTTTAATCCCGTTAAACTTTTTGCTAAATGTCGCCCGTCGTGCGGCTCTGAAGCCGAGCCACATACGGGGAGATTTTCAAGGATAACTGTGGAGACGGGAACAATATGTCATCTCTGGAGGCTCGGGGTAAATGACGCAGATTAACTTTAACACTTTAAAGGGGAAACAGCTCATTTTCATCTGTTCGTATCTTTTCATCTTCACCTTTGGCTTCTGGACAGCGCTGTGTGACTAATGCACCGATAACCCATTTCTCCTTATGTAAGTGTTCATGTGCTGAACACTGACCTCCTTTTTTTGCTCTCCACACAGATGGCAGGCTGTGCGTACTACAGGTGTGTGTAACCTGTACACTAACATACGCTCCACCATGTTTGAACAAGCCGTGTCACACAGCGAGCCTCTCGTTGGAGCCATAAACAGCGTAATTACCCGTTAACTTCTCTGTTTCTACCCGGCCTTGAAGAACAACTCAGATCCAAGAACTCGGCTCGGGTCGTTTGCAGAAAGTGCAGCGATAATAAATAAGAAACCCATTTCACAAACAAGCGTTCCCCGCTCCGCTCTTCATCACCGCCTCCTCCAAGAAGCAGGTTTGAATTTCTCTAAAGAGAGCAGCGTGATGGGAAATGTGCAAACAAGATGAAATGAAGATCATTTTTTATTTCACAATAAAAGTTTTATGAGGCGAGGTCAGCTCATCTTTCCAACCCTGCAGTGTGTGTGTGTGTGTGTGTGTGTGTGTGTGTGTGTGTGTGTGTGTGTGTGTGTGTGTGTGTGTGTGGCACAAATCAGAGACTGAGGCTGTAAATCAGAGGAAACACACACACACAGGAGCTTTTTCATTCTGATTCCCAAAGTGAGATCTTTTAGTGGGTCATTTTTTTAAAAACGATATTTAAGTTTCTCTTTCATTTCTACTCCACTGAACTTTTTTAATCTGTTTTCATTTATCTACAAAATATTTTAACATCTTCCCATATTTGAAACAATGAATTTGGAGTAACAAAGATGACTTTAGCCTACCCCCAGATTTGCAACTCTTCACATATTCATTTGTTGAAGAAATAGTTTGGTCATGAAATTGCTTGAGATCTTCACAAAGTAGTCATAATCAGGATCTTCTGACTCAAGGGTCTTCAACCTGTGGCTCTGGAGCCTCATGTGGCTCCTTGTAGCTTAAAAAAAATATCATTAGATTAAAGAATTGTTATTTTTCTAACAGATGCTATTGCTGATTAAAGACACTGACACTAGATAGAAATATGCGTAAACATTTTGTTGAGCTAAAAGTAAACCACCTCTTGGAATATAGCTTAAAAAAAATTTTTTTTGAGCTTTCTTTTTTTTAAATTCTTGGATTTTTTTTTCTGATCTACATTTTTTCTGCATTTTTTTTCAAACTTAGGAAAGGAATTCCACATTTTTGAAGATTTCGCAAATTTGAAAAATTTGAATTCCTGCAGATTTTTTGAGTCATTTATTAAAATCCCTTAAAAAAGAGAGAGAAAAAATCAATTTTTGTAATTTTTACAATCTTTTAAAATTCAAGCAAAAATTTTAAACTGTATTATTTAAGTTCTTTACCAATTCATGATTTTTTCTGCAATTTTTTAAATATACTTTTCTTTTTTAGTTTTTGCCCATTTTTAGATTTTTCATTCATTGAAAAATTATGCAGTTTTAAAAAATTTCAAAACGTTTTGAATTCCTGCAGATTTTTTTAGAAATTAAAAAAAATAATAATAATCAATTTTTACAATTTTTACAATTTTTGGAAAAGCAAAATTTCCAAACTGCATTATTCAAGTTCTTCGCAAATTTATCAAATTTTGGCAAATTTTTTGAAATTCCTGTTTTTTTCTGTAATTTTTTTGCACATTTTAGAATTTTATTTTATTGAAAAATTATGCAGATTTTTGAACATTTCAACTTTTTTGAAAATTTTCTATCTTTTCTAAATGTATTAAATTCACGTTAAATTGTCATATATTTTTTTTGGCAAATTCAAAAAAAAAAAAAAAAAGGAAAGAAAAACAAAAAGTTATTTTTACAGCTTAACACAAGAAAACAATTTGGTCAGACCGTCTTAACTCCAGACAGAAACAACACAGGGCGTGACATCACTTTGCTGTAGTGACACTATTGGTTAAATGCCGTGTAGCAGAGGATGGGAGGAGCTTAAAGCTGGAAGCGTGATGTATCTGAGTGGAAGTACCGGATTGTGACAAAGTATCGTTAAAGTCAAGTCAAAGGGAGATAAGAGGGGGGGTCTAGGGTCACTTCTCCTCAAAATGGTAAACACAACTCCTGAACATTTGGAGGAACCACTTGGAACAGGCCTCATCAGGGCAGTTTTCTAACAGCAAACCTCAAACTCGTAAAAATATGGATCTTGTGTATCTGGGACACAGCCACAACACAACAGAGCGGATCCAGTGTGAGATAACGTGATGACTTGAACAGAAACGTATCTGATCTGATGCTGCGACAGAGAAGAGTTGGACACGTTGGTGTGTTTTGGTCATAATCTAGAAAAGTAAAGTTAAACGTCCTCTCCTTGGCTTAATAAGACGCCATCATCAGCCCCTCAGCGCTCACGTTTTGAGTCTGTAGTGCTGAACCAGCTGAAGAGTCAGTCCTGCATCAGTCCCTGTCATGGAGAGCCGTTCCAAATCCTCCCTCTTCATCCTGGTCCACGCTTACGATGCAGATGAGACAGATGGACTTTAAATTTGAGCAAACAATCCTCCTCCCACTCTGAGTGGAAATGATACGTTTTCACTATTTTAGCATCTGTCATATCTGTGGTTAAAAAGTCTTTCCAGCTAAATGACTAATAATTGACAGCTGTCCACTTCTACTCACACACGCGAGCTGACAGATTCATCAGGAGGCAGCGCGCCCGGAGCGGGACCAGCAGCCAATAAAAAACTGCGACATGATGAGGCCAGTTTGTTTTCTCCGTGGTGCGTTCGAGCCGTTTTGAGAGGATGTAGTGGAAGAGAAAATGATACACACTGAATGGTAAATACTGATAAAGATTTGAATGGACTGAGACCGCTCTGGCGTAGTGTTGGCAGTGGGTGACACAGTCGACCTCTTGGTTACAAAGCTCTGTCTGCAGAACTCCAGCATATGTCAGGCTGACTTTACAGCATCCTAATGACCACTTTCTGAATCTGCTGTTACTTCCCAGTGATATAAATCATAATAAAACTCATATTTATATATGTATTTATATGGCGCCTTGAAAAAAAACCCAAGGTTGCTTTATAGGCTCAGGTGAAACATTGACGGTTTGGTTTGGGTTGGTTTGAAAAGTGTCTGAGGTTGGGGTGTCAGGCTCCATCACCAAAAGTTGGGAGTCTAGTGCGGGGTATGGAGAGGAACAAACTAAAATCTTATTGAGTGTTTTTGTCTTATTTTCACTAGAAAATGCCTTTTTAGACTAAATATGGGCCGAATTAACCAGATCAGACCGTAAAAATGTCACGTTTTCAAGTTATTTACAGACAGAATGAGTTCTGAATTATTTGTAACAGGTAAAAAAAAAAAAATCTGCTTATGGAACAATAGAGAATTTGATTGTATTAAGAAGTAATTCTTATTTCAAGCATACTAAGTATAACAAGATCCAAAACCTACTCTAGTGCTCTATTAAGAGCCTAAACACAGTCCAAGGTGCTCTGTCTAGAGCCTTTACACACTCAACGGGGTCTGTTTAGAGCCTAACACACTCCAAAGTGCTCTATTTAGAGCCTTAACAAACTCTAAAGAGCTCTATTTAGAGCCTTAACACACTCAAAGTGCTCTATTTAGAGCCTTAACAAACTCTAAAGAGCTCTATTTAGAGCCTTAACACACTCAAAGTGCTCTATTTAGAGCTTTAAAACACTCAAAGGACTCTTTTTAGAGCCTTAACACACTCCAAAGTGTAGTTTTTCTAGCCTTAACACTCAAAAGTGCTGTTCTTGGAGTCTCAAAGCTCTCTGAAGTACTCTATTTAAAGCTCTAACACACTCAAAGTGCTCTATTTAGAGCCTTGACACACTTCAAAGTGCTCTATTTAGAGCCTTAACACACTTCAAAGTGTTCTATTAACTCTCTTTAAAGTTCTCTTTTTAGAGCCTTAACACACTCCAAAGTGTAGTTTTTCTAGCCTTAACACTCAAAAGTGCTGTTCTTGGAGTCTCAAAGCTCTCTGAAGTACTCTATTTAGAGCCTTAACACATTCTGAAGTGCTCTATTTAGAGCCTAAACACTCCATAGTGCTATGTATGAAGCCTAAACACACTCCAAAGTGTTTTTTTAAGAGCTTTAAAACACTCTAAAGTTCTTTATTTGAAGCCTTACACACTGCAAAGTGCTCTATTTAGAGCCTTAACACATTCTTAAGTGCTCTATTTAGAGCCTTAACACACTCCAAAGTGTTGTTTTTTTTAGCCCTAACACACTCAAAGTGCTCTGTTTGGAGCCTTAAACTACTCTTAAGTGCTCTATTTAGAGCCTAAACACCCTCAGAATTACTCTATCTAAATGTTAACACAATACAGAGTGTTTTTGTTTATTTTTCTTGAAACCTTAACACACTTCAAAGTGCTCTATTTAGAGCCTTAACACACTCTAAATTGCTCTATTAACTCTCTTTAAAGTTCTTTTTTTAGAGACTTAACACACCCTAAAGTGTGGTTTTTTTTTTTAGCCTTAGAACACTCAAAAGTGCTGTTCTTGGAGCCTTAAAGCTCTCTGAAGTGTTCTATTTAGAGCCTTAACACTCCAAAATGCCATGTATGAAGCCTAAACACACTCCAAAGTGTTTTATCAAGAGCCTTAAAACACTCCAAGGTGCTCTTTTTAAAGCCTAACACACTCTCGGGTGCTCTATTCATAGCCTTAACACACTCTAAAATGTTATATGTAGAGCCTAAAACACACTCTAAAGTTCTGTATTTGGAGCCTTAACACACTGCAAAGTGCTCTATTTAGAGCCTAAACACACTCAGAATTACTCTATTTAAATCCTAACACAATACAGAGTGGTTTATTTTTCTTGAAACCTTAACACACTCTAAAGTTTAGGGCCTTGCACACTGTACAGTGTTATATCTAGAGCCTTAACACACTGTAAAGTGAATTCTTAGAGCCTAAACATCTCTACAAACTCCATTTGGAGTAATATACACACTTGTTGTTTTTAATGTTTTTTGGAGTGAAAAAAACACACACTTGCATGCTGTATTTAGAGGCGAACACACACTCTTACATACACTTTTCAAAGCCAAACAGACTTATGTACGCAATTTCATATAAAACACACACTGGAGTGCTATATCTAGAGCCCAAACATTCTCCAAAGTGCTCTATTTGGAGACTAAAAGCACTTCTAGGTGCTCTTTTTGGAGCATTCACACCCTCTAAAGAGCTCTATTTAAAACTTAAACACACTCCAAGGTGCTCTATTTGGAGTAAAATACACACTTAAATGTTTTTTTTGTTGTTGTTTGTAGCGAAAAACACACACTTGCATGCTGTATTTAGAGGCAAACACACTTAAGTGCTCTATTTGGAGCCTCACAGGCACTAACATGCATAACTTGGAGCTAAACACACACTTAAGTGCTCTTTCTGAAACCAAAACAAGCAATAAAAATAACTTCCTCTGTTCAAAACCTGTGATGAAGCCTCTTCAGCTGGAAACATACCTGAGCTTAGTTTTGGTGAATATGTCAAAGAGATGATGTGAGAGTGACAAGGACCAAAGACTAACTTCCTCCTCTACACACACCTCAGTCTCTGAGAATAACTCTCTCTCATAGGCAGTCAAAAATAAATAATTGGGCCACCAAATTAGATCACATCACAGAAACATCTTTACTTTGGATCTGAACAGATAACTTACCCATATTAAAGGGTCCGGGTCAAAATCACCCGCAACATTATCTTTGTTTACAAACTGTGGGCAGACATTTACCGACACCGCCTTGTCCTTGACAAATTCATTTTACTTATGTTTTATGTCTATTCCTTTATCTTGTATCTTATTCACTCTCTTGTACAGCACTTTGTTTTAACTATGGTTGTTTTTTTTAAGTGCTTAACAAATAAAGTTGGATTGGATTGGATTGGACACACTACACTGAGTATGACCCTAGATGAGGAAACGTCACAAAATTTCATAAAGAAAAAGAAAAGATGCTTTGGTCAACATGAAAACAGAAAGGGGTTGAATTGACCGTTAACATAGCAGCACTCGGGACATTTTGAAAAAGAAAAAAACTTAAACTTCCATCTGTGGCGAATCATTCGGACCTTAACTGTACGTAAACGTGCGGTGACGCATGAAGCGGGGGGTTGATGGAGGAGCATGAAGAGGAGGTCCACGCTCTCTCATCAGCGTTAAGAGGATAATTGGCGGCTGACCTCCTGACGTCCATCACCGTCCTCTGAACACGAGGTGACGCTGACTAACTCAGGAACGGCTGCGTCTCCAAACACACACCCACACACACAACACACACACACACACAGCAACCTGTGACCTTTCACAGCCAGTCTTATTTGTATGTGTAGTGCCTACTTAGTGAAGTCATCCCTCTCTAATGGCTGTAATTAGCGGCTTTGATCAGCCGGCTTTGGGACTCAATAAGTACGAGGAGTAATGAAGGAGGTGTTGTTGTGGGTGAATGAGTGGGTTCATGCTCGCTATTATTGATGTGTGTTTTTTCTGTGTGCTGCTGCAGAGCCAGGAGGTGAATAATGTTTCAGCTTCATGTGACAGAGAGGAGATTAAAGCGTGTCTGCGTGAGTACATCCAGACGCCATGCCTGAATGAAATGTAAGTTTGTCTTTAGTCACATGAGATTTCTGAACAAAAGATGTTTGAAACAGTTTTCCTCTTGGATTATTGTCCAATCATTACAAACATGGAGGATTAATGTGTGTGTGGACAGTGTGGGAGTTGGCAGCGGGCAGCAGGAGCATCAATATTTGATTATCGGCCATCATGCATGTAAGCAAACAAAGCAGGAGGACTTTTGGAGCATGTCCACATCCTCTTTAATAGAAAACTTCCTCCTCATCTCCTCCTCAGCTGACTCTGGGACGACTCCCACCCCGAGCAGCTCAATAAGTCATCAGATGACAGTGTGCACTAATTTGCACCAGGAAATATTTGCAGGATCGTCAAATGTTGATGAGAAACTCTGGTAATGACTGAAATGGCTTTGATTTGCAGTCACAGCCCAATAAGAGCAGGAGCATAAATCATCCTGATTCTCAGAGAAAAGCTTCAGAGGCAGACTCAGCCTCTCTCTGAGATGGAAATGTAAGGAAACATCTGCGACACCCCGAGTCGAAACACGCTCTCATTTGCATTCATAAGTGTTTAAGTGTCAACAGTTCAGTTTTATACTTTTACCGTTTATAAAGACGCTGAAGGAGGATGACGCACGGAAAGTCGAGCACAGAGAGACCAGACAGAGTTTGGTTCCCTGAAAAGTTAGTCCATCAAACTGGTTCTGATCATTGAATAAACAACATGCACATACTTTTTTTTTTTTTCATCGAAGAATCTAAAAACAAAAGGGTGCATTCAAGACCTGTCCCAACAGTCAGTCTTTCCCCTTCACATTCGTCTTGCCCAAGAGTCTTCAACCTGCGGCTCTTTGAGTCCTCCGCAGTGGCTCCTTGTAGCTTTAAAAAAATGTTATTGAAATAAAGAATTTTTATTTCTCTTACAGAGGGTATTGATGATTAAAGACATTAATACAAAAAAAAACCACAAACAATTTGTTGAACTAAATATGCATCACCTCCTGCAATAAAGCTTATCATTTTTGTGATAATTGATTATTTTTTAAATTTTCTGAATTCATTTCAATTTCATTTTTTGACATTTCTTCAGGTTAAGCAGAAAAATTCCCAAATTTTTCAGAATCTTGAAAATTTGTGAAATTTTTTGATTCATTTTTCTTTTCATTTTTGAAACGTTTTTTCAAGTTTAGAAGAAAAATTCCTAAATTTTAGAGAAATTTGCAAGTTTCTGACATTTTGGGAATTTATTTTATTTTCAATTTTTGACATTTGTCAGGTTTAGAAGAAGACTTCCTGATTTTTTATTTTTTATTTTTTTGGGGGGGGGGGGGGGGGGGGGGGGATTGCAATTTTTTTGAATACTTGGATTTGTTTTTATTTCATTTTTTGACATTTTTCAGGTTTAGAAAACAATTTCTCAATTATTGAAGAATTTTCTAAATTTTTGCAAATCTTTGGAAATTTCATGTTTTCAATTTGAGCATTTTTTGAACATTCATTTATATTTTTTCAAGAAATATATATATTTTAAATCTTCTTTTTTAGAATTTTTGAAAATTGAGCAAAATTTTGGCATTGCTTTATTAGTTTTTTGTTTTTAAATTTATGAAATATCAAAATTTTGCAAATTTTTAACACTTTTTTTAATCCTTTTTTTTTCTTTTTTTTTTTGAAAAAATGTTTGCAAATCGTAAAAAAAATTTAAAACTTTTTGGAAAAATTGCCAAATAATTTATTATTTTTTTAAATTTGTAAATTTATTAAACTTGTGACATTAAACTTTTTTTTTTTCATAATACTTGCAAATTTATCAAAGATAAAAAAAAAACTTAAGACATCACATGTTCACTTTTATAAACACAAAAATGCTTTTGGTTGTGAGTGTGCGTGAATGGATGTCTGTCTCTATCAGCCCTGTGATTGGCTGGCGGCCAGTCCAGGGTGTACCCCGCCTCTCGCCCAATGAAAGCTGGGATAGTCTCAAGCCACCTGTGACCCTGAACAGGATAAGTGGTCTAGAAAAATGGTTGGATGAATGGATGCTTTTGGTTTTGGTAATTTTTCACTAGAGTTTCACTTGTTTAGTATTTCACACACTTTTTTGTCTATAGTGAAGATAAAGTAGATTTTGTGGCTCCTGAATGACTTGAATCCAGGTGAGCTGAGGGGAAATGGCTCCTTTGAAAGTAAAGGTGCAGACCCCTGGTTTACATTTGCCCTCTGTTTGAGGGGATGGGGTGAAAACACGTCAGAAACCAAACGCCACTCGATCCCCGCTACGTCATCACCTTTGGACGCTCGCTGGCTTTCCTGGTCAGAGCGACTGTTTCTTCTTTTCCAAAGCGAAAACGTTTTTACGGAGTGATGATAATCTGATGTCAGATTGAGTGACTCATTCACAGCAAACAGACTTCACTATGCTGTACTGCATTACCTGAGTGATGAGACAGCTAAGCTAAGCTAAGCTACGAAAAGGTGTAAGCACGAAAGCTTCTTTCTCATGGAGCCGTGCTGGAGAAGCAGAGTGTTTTCCTCTCTCAGGTCGATGTTGTTCTTGTTATTTATTTAAAGTCTGAGCTGGCAGCACTGCTGACAGTTTAACAGACTTTAAAATTGCTAACACTTTCCACTCCACTCCGTCATTGACCTGCACTGAGGCACAAAATTAACAAATCTGCAAACAGCATCTTTGATTTGAACATTTCTGGGTGAAATCTGCTGAAACCAGGAGGCAGATCTGTCTTCAGCGGCGTCATTTCCTTTGCCACAGCAGGGGCTTTACGCACAGAGCCACTTCCTGCCGCGCTCAGGTAACCATCGGACTGATAATTAGACAGACATCAGCGCCATTATTGCTGCAAACGCTTCCATAGCAGGCTCTCATCTCTTTAATCACTCAGGATAGAGGAGTAATTTTATAACAGTGGGTGAGAATACCTCGCTGTTGATTATTAAAGATGACTCACAAACCCCAGAAGGAAAGCGGCGTGTGAGGAGAAGCTCGGCTGACAAAGAGACGGCGTTCTTATTGATGTGTGGTGGGTTAGTCAGCCGTTACTGTAAGCAGACACACCAGGGTGGTTCAGTAAATGAAGAAGTTTTAAATGATATCAGGGACACGGCGACCACAGAGGGAAACTTTTAATGGAGGTTTTTTTCCTGCTGGATGTGAGCAGGGTACTAAAACTTTCCTCAAAGAGGGCCAGAGACTCTTACTGACAGATTGATTAACCAAACAAACCAAAGTCAATCTAATGTGCTCTCACTGAACTCCATCTGCACTGTACAGGCTGCTGGTCTGAAGCTACAGCTCTGTACATTCAGCAGAAACTCAACAGCTCCCACAGCTGACGGAGTCAAAGCTGGAAAAGACTTATGACCCTGTCCCCTGAGGTACCTTGTGGGGCAGGGGTCTGTTATATTTACCTTCATAGGAGCTATTTTCCCTCAGCTCACCTGGATTAAAGTCATTCAGGAGCCACATAATTTATCTTCACAACAAGGACAAAAAATGTGAATAAGATTCTAAACAAAGTATAAATCTGATTTAAAAAAAAAAAAGTTATCTAAACAAGAAGTTTTTTGTTTATAAAATTAAATATGATGTCAGTTTTTTGTTCAAAATTAAATTTGTAAATATTTTTAAAATAGAAAAGATTGTGTCGCAATAAAATTCACAAATTTGCAAAATTAATAAAATTTCAATAAAAGGCTATAATTTTCAAAAATTTTAAGAGTTAAAACATTTTTCTTTTTTAGAAAAAAAAAAAGATGTCAAATTTGCAAAAATGCCAGAGTTTTTGAAATTTTAAATATTTGGAAAAAAAAAGTCATAAATTAGCAAAAAACATATAATTTCAAAAATTTGCATAATTTTCCAAAGATTTAGAAATTTCAAAAAATTTGCAAAATTTGCAAAAAAAGAAAATTAAATAATTCTTTGAAATTTGCAGTAATCCAAAAAATTCTTCAATTTGCAAACATTTCTAAAACTTTGCGATTTCTTTAAAAAAAAAAAAAAAATTAAACAATTGTTTCAAATTTGCAGCAATTAAAAAAATTCTGAAATTTGCAAAAACATTTCTCAAACTGCAATTTCTTAAAAAAAAGGAAATGTAAACAATTCTTTCAAATTTGCAGTAATTGAAAAAAATCTAAAATTTATAAACATTTCTAAAAATTTTCCCTTTTTGTATCAAAAAAAAGAATTTTATATTTTTTTTAAAAAAATTGCAGTAACTCAAAAATAATGAAATTTGCAAACATTAAAAAAATATTATTCTTTTTAAAGATAATTGCAAAAAAATGCAAAAACTTAAAAAAAAATTCTCTTTTAAAAAAATTGAAAACTTTATCACAAGAGGTAATGCATATGTAATTTCTTCAAAGTATTAATGCATACTTTTATTTATATATATATTCATAGTGTGGGTGTCTTTAATCATTACTACCCTCTGTGAGAAAAACAAAAAGTATTTATTTCAATAATATTTTTAAAGCTACAAGGAGCCACTGCAAAGGAGTCAAAGAGCCACATGAGGCTCCAGAGCCGCAGGTTGAAGACCCATGATGTGGGGGTGTTCTGGGATTATGGAGTTGATGGCCCATTGTTACTGGCTGTTCAGTCTCTGTATTTCCAGAGTGAGAGCTCTGTACTGCCAACAGTAAGTCAAACTCGTTGCCAGTCAGGGTTGGACTCCTCCAGGACCGATTCTGTTGGTTTATGGACTGGGTTCAGAGTCCGGTTCAGAGTATCAGGATCCAGTCTCTGCTTTTTGCAGATGATGTGGTCCTGTTGGCCTCATCAAACACTGACCTCCAGCTCGAGTGTGAAGCAGTCTTAGAGACAGGCTTCAGAGCTCGGAGTAGACTGCGTCTATATTTTAGACAGTCTGATGATCCTGACATATTTCCCCATATCGCCCCCTAATGGAGAACATTCTCCTTGGTCTGAAGCAGAGTTTGCTGATGTTTACGCAGCACGTAACTCTGCAGAAAACTGACCACTGATCATCTGGGCTCAGAGACACCTGAGGGACAGGTGAGCTTTGGTTCCATCAGTCTGTGAGAGCACACTGAGAGACTTCAAATTCTGCGTCTCCTCAAAGAAAATGTTCTCCATTAGGGGGCGATACGGGGGAAATGTGTCAGGATGTTTTTATGGCAGGATCAGGATCTTCTAATGTGTTTTTTCAGTACTCTCACATTTTCACATCCTGATAAAAACATTCATTTAAAGACATCAGCTGGACTAGACTTTGTGAAAATGTGAATGTGCACATGAATTTGGACCATGATTTATTTCAGTGACATGATTAAAACATTACAAGATGAAAACGCTGACTGTGGACACGCCTGATGCAGAGAAACTGATCATCTGCAGGAAATCTCAGACATTTTTCAGGTTGGGATCAGAACTTAAATTTGCTCTATGTCATGTGGGTTTCTTGAATTTACTGTGAATGAGGAAAAACTTAAAAAAAAAAAAAATGTCTGAAGAGTTGTTTCATTTTTTGTTATCCTCTCACCACCCAGCTTCTTCCAGCATCTTTAGTTTCTGCTCATGGAGTAAATTTCTGAGAGGAATCAGTTTCATAAATCAAACCCTAAGAACGGAGTGATGCTGCCTCCACCTACTGGATGACAGGAAGAACTGCAGCCTCCATCTTTAAAAACAGGAACTAAGACTCTGAAAATGACTTGAGCACACTTTGATCACTCAGCCTTTATGTGGTTTAGACTTTTATTGATAAACATCCCAGATTAAAACCGTTTTTTCCTTCAGTAATCAGGAAAATAAATAATCTTGATTCGGACTTTAGGATTTTTATAACTTGTGATGTTTTATTTCTTCATCTCTTTAAATGATCAGGATCCAGATGTCTGATTCGTTTCAGTAAAAAGGTCGGATTAGCAGATTAGCAGCTTTGTTTTTCCATATTTCCTGTGTCAGGTGTGCAGAGGGGGCGGGGCTTCAGGAGAATGGCGGTAAAAGGAGAAGTGTTTGGGGAGCAGCCAGTTGGGAAAAGAAAAGGCGTTTTTCCTTCATGATACGTCAGATAAAACTGATTCTTTGGTGCTTTGGGGGACCAGAGACATAGACCGGGACGAATGCAGCTGAAATTATTTCTAACAACTGTTTCCTGCTCAGTTCTTCCAGAGTTTCAGGGTTTCCAGTCTTCATGGGTCACTGGTTTTAACCAGCTGGAAATGTTTGTTCGGGAGTGAAAAATGTGACGTTTCCCGCTGTAATAACACTCAGTAAATTTATTGTCACTGTCTGTCGATTTCAGATAAGTGTGCCATAGTTAAAGTGGGAAAAATAAACATGAATCATATTTTGCTTTGCTAAGTTACACTAGTTAAAGCTCTGATAGTTTTCACAGTAAGTCATAACATTTGTTGGATGCTAGTTTTGTAAATGTAAAATTAAGTATTGTTTCTTGTGAGACTTTTAACTTTAAAGAGGGGTATCCTGCTTTAAAGAGGGGTATCCTGCTTTAAAGAGGGGGTATTCTGCTTACCCAGATTTTCAGATCTCCACTAATTCATGTGTTGTAGAAATCCCTGAATCTGACTGTAAACACTAGAACGTACTCTGTTCTTAAAAAATGTGAAATAAATGAAAAATTGCACCAAATCTTTACCAGATCGTCAGGACCAGGGTTCCTACAGCTTAAAACAAGTTAAATTCAAGGCTTTTTAAGAATTCTTAATGCCATTTAAGATTAAATATAAGACTGATTTTACAATAAGCACAAATGTAAAAAAAAATGCCATGTTGATTACACAGGGTTAGGGGCAATTAATTGAGTCCCAGCTGCAACTACTTCAGTGTTTGTTGGTTCCGCTATCGTGATTTTGTGTTTTACCACGAGAGTTACTCGGTAAATTATTTGGAAAAAATATATATATCATTTATTTCTAGATTTGGGGATATTGACAATTTTATTAATATGTGTTATATTTTTAATAATATATTTAATGTTTTTTTTTTTTTTTCAAGATTTAATTTTTAATTTTCAGGATAATATATTAGAGTGTTCTATTTATTGGTGTTATTTTGGTTTAAGGAAGATCTTGTTTGAATTTGATTATCTGAGGAATGTTGTGTTATTTTGTCTTGTTGTAAGTTAAAATTGTTACACTTAATATGAGCCACATTCATCTGGTCAGTACAGAAAAATGTCTTATGTTAAGATATTTTAAGACATACATGAGGTCCGAATTATTTGAAACGAGTAAAAAAAAAAAAAATGCCAATGAAAAAAGAAAAAAAAATGCTCGAAAATTTTCTTAAAACTAGAATAATTTCTAAGTACAAGTTACTTTTCTCTCCTTCCATCGGCAGATTTTACTTCTTACTGAAAATAAGACAAAAACACTTGATAATACTTCAGTTTTTTTTTGCAGAATACGCTCACACTCCACCCAGAAACATCCAGAAACAGCCAGAACATCAACATCCAGGCAGAGGAGGGGGTTGAGGCAGACACAGACTCTGACACACATGTATAGAGGCCCTAAATTGATGATTTGGGAATATTAACAATAACATTAACGTTTGTTGATATTTTATGATTTTTAAAGATTAATTTAAGACATTTTAAGGCCTTCTAAGGCCATGTTTTAAGATGCATGAATTCAATGCCTTTTAAGACTTTTTAGGGATCAACAGGAACCCTGACGACATTACACCATCACAGAAGGATCTCGTGCCAGGTTCAGGACTCATTGGAGAATACCAAACTCTGCCCATAGCCCCGCCCCTTCTGTCCAATCACAGTGAAGGGGGTTTGTAGAGCAAGGAGCCTTAAAGATTAGAGTATTTCAAACATAAACTGAAATAAGGGTTTTCTAAAACACCAAAGAGTGAAAAATAATATTTTTTAAATCTGTAAATCACATCAAGCTACTGGACAGAATGAATAAAGACTAAAATAATAACACAATACCCCCTCTTTAAGGATAATATATTAGAGTGTTCTATTTATTGGTGCTATTTTGGATTAAGGAAGATCTTGTTTGATTTTGATTATCTAAGGAATATTTTTGTTATTTTGTCTTGTTGTAAGTTAAAACTGTTACTCTTGATATGAGCCACAATTACCTGGTCAGTCCTGAAAAAATGTCTTTTGTTAAGATATTTAAAGGCAGACAAATGAGGTCTGAATTATTTGAAACAGGTGAAAAAAAAAAAAAAAAAAAAAAAAAAAAAAACTGCCAATGGTAAAAGAAAAAAATTGCTTAAAAATTTGCTGTTTGCAAATAATTGTTTGTTGGTTCCACTATCGTTATTGCAAAATGTTACCACGGAAGTCATTTGGTAAATTATTATTATTATTTTTTTTTAAATAACAATAATTAGAATTGATTTTTTCTTTTTTTAGGATTTGGGGACATTAACAATAACATTAATAGTTGTTGATATTTTAAAAATTTTAAAGATGCATTTAAGACATTTTAAGGCCTTATACAGAAGGATTTTGTACCAGGTTCAGGACTCATTGGAGAACACCAAAGTCTGGCCATAGCCCCGCCCCTTCTGTCCAATCACAGTGAAGGGGGTTTGTGGAGCGGGGAGCCTTAAAGAGACAGAAGCTAAATGAAAGTGTTTCAGACAGAAGCTGAAATAAGGGTTTTCTAAAAACAACAAAGAGAGACAAATAGGGTTTCTTAAAGCTGTAAATCACTTCAAGCTACTGGACAGAATGAATAAAGACTAAAATATCAGCATAATACCCCCTCTTTAAGGGTTAAAACCTAGAATCTTCTATTTATTGGTGTTATTTTGGTAGATTTGACTTTTTCTACTGAAAATACAACAAAAAAACACTTTCAGTTTTTTTTGCAGAATACGCTTACTCTCCACCCAGAAACAACCTGGAATAGCCAAAACATGTACATCCAGGCAGAGGAGGCGGTCAGGGCAGATACAGACACCGACACACATGTAAAGAGGCTCAGAATTGAAGATTGATAATGAAGTGCTTCAGACAGAAGCTGAAATAAGAAAAATAGGGTTTTTTTTAAAGCTGTAGATCACATCAAGCTACTGGACAGAATGAATAAAGACTAAAATAACAGCACAGTACCCCCTCTTTAAGGATAAAAACCTAGAGTCTTCTATTTGTTGGTGTTATTTTGGTTAAAGGGCGACTTTGTTAAAGTTTGATTATCTAAGGAGTTGTTTATGTTTAAAGCTTTTATTTTGAAGGGGCACAGTGCCTCAGTCAGCTTGGGGGAGGGTACTTAAGATTTCAAGAACCAGGTCTACAGATGACAACAAGCTTCATGGAGTTTATTAGACGTGAAGAATTCCTTCAAACGAAGCTCTCATCATCATCATCAGTGATCACGTTCACCAGGTGTTCACTCCACCTTCCTGCTCCTCTGAGCCAGAGACTTCAGGGCGCTGAACATGTTGTCTGCAGCCTCCGTCTCCTCCAGCTGAGCCTTGGCGCACATGAAAGGAGGGTGGAAGTCCATGGGGTTGGTGTTTCCCAGAACCCAGTTGAAGGTGCTGAAACAAAGGACGTAATCTCAGAAACGATGGATGGATGGAGTTGAGTGATCGGATACTGAAGTCAGATTCTCACCTCAGACCGAGCCATCCGGTGGCAGGAGTGTAGGCGGAGATGGACATGGGGATGCAGCCGATCTCAGTGAACACGGCTGAGTAAGTGACTGGACACGAGAAGCAGAAACCACCACATGTCTGTCAGGTCTGAGGACTCATCCTGATTCAGGGTCAATCAGTCGTCTCTTACCGTTTCCTGCCATGTTTCCATACCAGGTGTTAGTCAGCACCCCCATCCCCCAGGAGGAGGAGGAGCCCATGACCACCTGACCCATCAGTTTAGCATCAGAGGGAACTTGCATGGGGACGAAGTCCGCGTCCAGCTTCTTCTTCCTGCAGGAGAATCGGCTCCAGTCGATGTCGTAGTAGATTCCCTGAGGAGACGAAGAAAAGACACATCTCTTCATCTACAATCTTCTTTTTTCAAATCAGTGGATAAAACATCATCATCATCATCATCATCATCATCATCATCATCATCGCTACATACCTTAGAGAAAAACATGAGCTGGTCCAGAGTCTGGTTCTGACCGATCCCCACGCTTCTAAACCTCATCCTCTGACCAAAAGCATCGTAGCTGACGGTTCCCGTGGACGTCATGGCGTCAGGAGTCATCTGAAGGAGACGCAGCACAGAGTGAGGAGGACCAATGGGATGACGAGCTCGTTAAAGAGGGGTCAGACGATGAGACTCACCGTGGTGAAACCTCCGGTCATCAAGGGCGGAGACACTGTGGGAGAGCAAATCCAGATCTTTCAAACAGACCACAGAGGTGGGTGGGCGGAGCTACTGAAAGGCGCTGTGAGGACTATCTGTGTCACCATGACGACAGTGACGCCTGTGGTCGGAATCAGGCGTGAAGGACTTCATTTCCCATGAGCACCAACACCCACTGTCATCAAGATGGGACTCTTGCCAAGGTGTGCGTTTGTTTAAAGTGTCTGAAATATTTATGAAGGTGCTCACCTCGTTGTCAGAAGACCTGTTAGTCAGAAAAATTAAAAGGCCCTTTGGACAGAAAATCTAAAGATGCATTAGTCGGAAAATTGGAAGGCTTGTTTAGCTGCGTTTCCACCAAGCAGTCCAGGTCGGTTCAGTACGGTTTGGGACGGTTTGGGACAGTAAAGTCTCATCCCGTTTGTGTTTCCACAGCAAACTGTGCCCTCTCGTGGTGGGCGGCGTGTAAGCTGGATGCCGGAAGCCGCAGCTGGTAAACAATAGCGCGACGCCGTAGCAGCTTACCCCGCTATTAAATCCAACAAAGAAGAAAACGCGACACAGTAAACAAAGAGCAACGATGGAAGACATGCAGCATTTCGTCCTCTCTGTGATTTTCATGTAACTCTCTGTTACAAAGTGCAACCAAGCTTCGTTTCAGAGAAGTCTGTGTGCCGCCAGGAGAAATGCAGCCACTGTGTGTAAGTGACGATTCTTTTGACCAATCAACCGTCTGCAGTGTGTTGCTCCACCTCCCGAGAGCGGATCAGTTCAGTCTGGCACCCATACGAAAGGGTCCTAAAAAAGTGGGACGGCTCGTCTCGGTTTTTAGGGATCCGTCCCGGGATGAGTCTGTGGAAACGCTGCTAAAAGCGCACCGTACCGAGACGAACCGACCTGGACTGCTTGGTGGAAACGCGGCTTTAGTTTTTTAAGACAATCAGTAGGCCTGTTAGTTTGAAGGCCTATTAGTCAAAAAGCCCATGAGTCAGAAACACCAATGGTCAAAACACCTGTCGGTTTGATAATCAGAAGGCCCGTAAGTCAGAAAATCAAATGGCTTGTTAGTCGTAAAATAAGAAGACCCCTTTGTTAGAAAATCAGAAGGCCTATCAGTCAGAAAATGGGATGGCCTGTTAGTTTAAAGGCTGATTAGTCAGGTGGTATATAATTCAGAAAGCCCAATGGTCAGAAGGCCTGTGAGTCAGAAAATTGGGTTTGTTAAGCCGCGTTTCCACCAAGCAGTCCAGGTCGGTTCGTCTCGGTACGGTGCGCTTTTAGCAGCGTTTCCACTGACTTATCCTGGGACAGATCCCTAAAAACCGAGACGAGCCGTCCCACTTTTTTAGGACCCTTTCGTATGGGTGCCAGACTGAACCGATCCACCCTCTGAAGGTGGAGCAACACACTGCAGACCGTTGATTGGTCAAAAGAATCGTCACTTACACACAGCGACTGCATTTCTCCTGGCGGCTCACAGACTTCTCTGAATCAAAGCTTGATTGTTCTTTGTATCAAAGAGTTACATGAAAATCACAGAGAGGACGAAATGCTGCATGTCTTCCATCCATGCTCTTTGTTTTGTTTTCGTGTTTTTCTTCTTTGTTGGATTTAATAGCGGGGTAAGCTGCTACGGCGTCGCGCTATTGTTTACCAGCTGTGGCTTCCGGCATCCAGCTTACACGCCGCCCACCATGAGAGGGCACAGTTTGCTGTGGAAACACAAACGGGATCAGACTTAACTGAACCAAACTGTGACAAACCGTACTGAACCGACCTGGGCCCTGTTCTACGAAGCGAGTTCAGCCTAGCGAGATAGCCTTGGAGCTACCTCGCTGAGCTGAGCGTGGTAGCTGGAAATCTCGCTACACGGTTTTACGACGCTGGTTATCAACCTCATAAGTGGATCCAGCTAGGCAATGAGCGCGTGCACACATATAAGGCGGAGCCCGCTGCATCTGACCAATCGCGAACATGGAGCAGTCTGGAGCGTCAGAGAGAGAAGGAGCGCATACTTCACACAGGAGGAGCAGGAGGTGATCATGAAGAAGTTTGACGAGCTGAAACATGTAATTAACGTTAAAAGCAGCACTGTCGCTGCCGCTAAAGCACGGAAGGAGTGCTGGCAGAAAATTGCTGACAGTCTAAATGCGTAAGTGTAGTGGTGTAGTGCAAATAAAATCTTTTGTGCCATTATCATCCTGAAATAGCACTGTTCACCATGCACTTTTACTGTAACATGCACCATACCTAATTTATTTCTTAGATGAATTTATTCATTTGTTCATTCCTATCGTGTTTACATTTTTTGTGAGACATGTAGCCCACACGAGCCCTACATGAATTCCTGTCACAATTTTAATACGGGCGATAAAATATTGTCATGGAACAGAAGTGTTGGCATTGAAGATCTTATTACGGCAATGAGTGTTCTTCATTCCCTTTAACTACCGTTAGAAAGTGTTATGAACTACCAACCCCTCCCTGGAAAACCGCTAACTTTCATAAAGGTGGTCATCAGAAAAAGAGAGTGGGTCGGGCTCCGATGTCCACGGGATCCTCTGAGAACGGATACGCTCATTGGTCAGTGGGCGGGGTTTTAATAGTCCGTGAGTTCAATCTGGAACCTAACCTGCCCCGGAGCAGGTTAGCCATTTAGCGTACGTTGCCATGGAGACTCGCCTCGCTGAGGAGTGATCCCGTGTCGTAGAACAGGGAATCCGAAACCTATCCTCAAAGCTACCTCGCTAGGCAGGAATCCTGCTTCGTAGAACAGGGCCCTGGACTGCTTGGTGGAAACGCAGCTTTAGTTTGAAGGCCCATTAGTCAAAAGGCCCAATGGTAAGAGGACCCGTTAGTCTGAAAGTCAGAAGGCCATTGGTCAGAAAATCAGAAGGCCTGTTAGTCATAAAGTGAGACGGCCTGTTGGTTTAAAGGCTGATTAGTCAGATGGCCTGTCATTTAGAAAGCCCAATGGTCAGAAGACCTGTTAGTTTGAAAATCAGAAGGCTTGTCGTTCATGAAATCAGAAAGCCTGTTAGTCAGTATGTCACAAGGCCCATTTGTTAGAAAATCAGAAGGTCTATCAGTCAGAAAATTAGGAGGCCTGTTAGTTTGAAGGCTGATTTGTCAGATGGCCAGTAATCTAGAGAGCCCAATGGTCAGGAAATCAGTTGACCTGTAAATCAGAGAATGAAAAGGCCTGTAGGTCAGAAAATCAGAAGGTCCTTTGGTCACGAGGTTTGTTAATCAGGAAATTAGTCCATCTGTTAGTCGGTAAATCAGAAGGTCTGTTAGTCAGGAAATAGCTACCAGGCATGAATATAAACTGAATCCAAACTAGTTTTCTGACTAACTTGCCTTTTGACAATACAGCGGAGTTGTAGTTTCCATCATTACTACAAAATTTAATCAAGAAATCCTTTTCAGCAGAGTAAACACAGATCCTGTGTCTCATTGCTAAGCTTTGGCAGAAGGTGTGAGCGTCCTCAAAAGGATCTCTCAGTCTTTGTGCCGTATCACAAAATCCAGCTTCACCATGTGACCAACTTTAAACTCCTCAGAGCTAAACTCACCGCAGGGTTTGGGCGCCTGGCTGGCAGCAGCAGCCAGCAGCAGGGCGAAGCAGGACAGCACCTCGAGGACGTTCATGTTGACTGGAGAAGAGCTGAGAGCGCTCAGGGTGAAACACGCACCTTCATTTATACCTGCCGACAGCTGCAGGTGACCCAACCCGCCCCCAACGTGCCGTGACGTCCTCAGCTTCTATCAGCTGATGCTTCATGGAGATAAACGCTGCTGTACGCTGAAGCACAAAGATCACAACACCTGACTGAAACTCATCCTCTCTTTGCTCAGAGGGCATTTCTTTAATCTTCATATTTCTTATTCTCAGACGGACTGTCCCTTTAAGAGTCTCCTCATGGTGACTTTATAATCTGAGTCTGGACTACAGTTGTGAATATTCCCAGAGAGAGTAAACCCACCTATCTCTCCCAGCCTGTGTTTACCTGGCTGTGGTCAGGTGTGCGTCCTCTCATAGAGCTAAAAAAAGGTCAGAGCTTTGGAGAAAGTTTGTTTTTCCACGTGCAGGTCACACCATCGCACACAGAGGACAGAAAGAATCAGGGCAAAATGTCGGCTGTGGAAAATGTTTTAAGGTGGTGTTGTATCACTGCTGCTCGGAGAAGATAAGATATTTTTTTTTATCTATTTATTATTCTTTTTTTTTTTTCTAGTTATAAGCCAATTTTTCTTGTTCCATTGGCAGATTTTTATTACAAGTAGTTCAGACCTCTTTTTTTTTGCTCAAATAAAGAAAAAACAAGACAAATTTTACTTAATAATGAGACACAAACGGTTGCTAGGCGCTACCCGGGTAGCTGCCTGTTGCAGCAGCTCTCTAGTCTTTGTCCGTTTCTTGTGGTTTTTTCGTCTCTTTTTCCTCATCTTTGTATTTGGAGTGGATCATCACTTTGTATGGTTCGTTGTCGGTCACGGACACCAAACTTTTTGTGGCTTCAGTGATATTTTTTACTATTTTTCTCCTGTGTTTGTCTGGAGATCCTATGTGTAACCATGGCTGCATTGTTTACATGCGAAATTAGCTGTTAGCAGCCTGTAGCATGTCAATGCTAACTAGTGTAGGGCTTGATGATTTCCCTCGAGGTGAGGAGGAGGAGGTGAGGACGACGTGCTGGTTCTCGGATGTGAGCTGGGAGGTGACGACGTGGACCTGTCCTTCCATCCATCGTTGTTGGGAACGTGGGATCTCGCTCCGGGGGATGGATGAGCTAGCTGCGCTAATCCAGCGGCATCATGCTGTTCACGGACGTGGCTGACGGAGCTGACATCGGACGCCGGCGCCACATTGGAGGAGCTTCGCCTGCTGTGAGCAGACAGGATCCAGGAGACAGAGACTGAACAGACTGCTGGGGAGGCTCAGTCCTGGACCCTGTGGAGGTGGAGACTGGCTGGGCTGGAGAGTGGTGGACGAGTGGTGGACGGGATGTCGTCATCTAATTTCTTATGGACATTCTTGCACTTTCTATACTCTTTCTTACTTTTGTTTTCTTAAATGCTGCGGTGACTCCTGAATTTCCCCTCGGGGATAAATAAAGTATTTTCTATTCTATTCTATTCTATTCTATTCTAAAACTTTGAGACATTTTAAGGCCATCTAAGGCCATGCATTTGGATTCATAAATTCAATGCCTTTAAAGACTTTTAGGGATCCACAGGAACCATTAGACCGGGCATGGGCAAACTACGGCCCGGGGGCCACAAGCGGCCCGTTAAACATTTTAATCCGGCCCGCCGAACTTGAAAAAATTAAATGAATAAACCTTGTTTTTTTTTTTGTTTTTTTTGATAATTACTCCACGTTTGCTCTTTTCTGACCCATCAGCCCTTCTGTAAAGATGAACGGACCTAAGAAAAGGAAAGTGGACAAAACAAAACTCATTGAAACACATGGAAGTGCGCATATGCCCGCGGATAAGATGGAGTGGATCGTCAGCGATCTGTTACTTCTAAAAAATAAAAAAAGCTCAGGAACATGTCTGTATAAACCTTGAAGGTGAGTTATTTGTCTAATTTTTATATAGAGACGTTCACATTTAATATCAAAATTTCACACAAACAATTTGGATACAATCTTTTATTATTTTTTGTTTTTTCTTTTTTAAAACCAGGACAGAAAAAACGTGTTTTTCTTTTTTTCTGTAATTATGTTTTTCTGTTTTGGTTTTAAAAGAGAAAAACAAAACGACAAGTCCTTTTTTAAAAAAAAATAAATAAATAAAATAAAATTTTGTTTTGAAACAGAATAACGAAAGCACGAACCATACACAGATTAAAATCCTATTATAATTCCATTCTCTCATATTCTAATTTTAATTTCAAAACAAAATCAAAACAGCGAAAAATAGTTATTAGTTTTCGTCGTTATCCTTTTTCCGATTTTGGATTCTAAAACGGATTTGGAATGAACGAATGATACCCTGATAGTTACTAAAGCTCTCCATCCATCTGCTCCTGGTCCGGCCTCTTTGACAAATGTTAGAACCAACTGTGGCCCACGAATCAAAAAGTTTGCCCACCCCTGCATTAGACCATCACAGAAAGATCTCGTACCAGGTTCAGGACTCATTGGAGAACACCAAAGTCTGCCTATAGCCCCGCCCCGTCTGTCCAATCACAGTGAAGGGGGTTTGTGGAGCAAGGAGCCTTAAAGAGACAGAATCTAAATGAAAGTATTTCAGACAGAAGCTGAAATAAGGGTTTTCTAAAACAACAAAGAGAGAAAAACTGGATTTTTTTTAAAGCTGTAAATCACATCAAGATACTGGACAGAAAGAAGTGAGACAAAAATAACAGCACAGTACCCTCTCTTTAAGGTAAAAACCTAGAGTCTTCTATTTATTTGTGTTATTTTGGTTTAAGGATGATTTTGTTTAAATTTTATTATCTAAGGAGTTATCTATGTTATTTTGTCTTGTTTTAAGTTAAAACTGTTACACTTGATATGAGCCACATTCACCTGGTCGGTCCAGAATAAGAGTCTTGTTAAAGAAAATAAAGGTCTGAATTACTTGGAACTATTAAAAAAAAATTAAATGTTATCATTTATTTTTAGATTTGGGACTATTACCAATCATATTAAAATTCTTAATATTTTGTAAGAATTTTAGAAATTAGTTTAAGACATTTAAGACAAAAAAATCAGCCAATGGGAATAGAAAAAAAATGCTTGAAAATTTGCTAAAAAACTAAAATAATGTCTGAAAATAAGACAGAAACACTTGATAAGACTTCAGATTTTTGATGTACCTGCTTGCGCTCCACCCAGACACAGACACTGACACACATGTATTGAGGCCCAGAAAAAGTTGATTCTTTTTTTTTATTTTTTTAAATCCTGCAGACCCCACTTTTAAAGAGACAGCGGCTTAAACAAAGCGTTTTAGATGGGAGCTGAATCAAAAAACCAGGGTGGGAAAATATGAAGAATTTTTGCAGGGTGTAGAAAAAAAGCCTACTTTTCCTCACCCTGGTGTTAGCTGCTGTCTTTTTTTAGGCTACTTGACTCCACAAACCCCCTTCTCTCTGATTGGCCAGCCCTCCTGAGGCCTGTGGGGGGCGGAGCTTTCTCTGGAACTCTGTGCAGCACTTACGCTATATGTTTATATATTTTTTCAGAACAATCAGATTTTAATCAGTTTACAGATTCAGGGTTTAAAAATCTTAAAAATATAAGGAAGCAGAATACCCCCTCTTTAATCGTTTTGATTTCGCTGCATGCTTGATGTGCTTCACAAAGGTGAAAATCAGAAACCCCAGACACCAGGTGAAGTTATGCATATTCTATTTATTTTCATATGCGTATTAAACGACCGTCACTGTTTTAATTCGTAGGGTTCCCGTCACGTTTCAGGGAGGTTTTCAAGTAATAAACCAAACGTCATCTGAGCAGAGAATAGTTCAAATATTTCAGTGCAAAAACAGCTAAAGCCGAGTGATTTAAATAAGACAACCCCCCCCCCATGCTCTCTCCCACGCTCGTTTTTAAAAAAAGAAAGCATTTTGAAAAAGCCAGTAGTTAACATAAATAAATAAAACCAAACAGGATGTGCAGAGAGGAGACTCTTCTTGTTTCGGCGGAGGTTCCCTTGATTTGCAGCGAAGCATCAACTTACAAACGTCACCTTATATACATATATCAGTATTAACATGGTGGATATTATCATCACTTAGTTTGTTACAATTTCTACAAGAGGTCCGTGTTAATTAAAGTGTTAAAAGTCACAGGTGAGGGAACACTGCCTGTTTCAGGTGATCCAGTACTCAGAGTTTCTGTAATGTTGCGCTCACACCAAATGCAGTTATGTGGTCCACGTGGATATGAACGCGTGAAGGTTTTGTGGAGGAACTTTCAGCAGGAACTAGGAAGTTTTTGAGGGGCAGGAACTAGGGTCTAAAAGTTAGTTCTGGGGTAGCTGATCCACCCTGAGAAACATCCCTGCTTAGGGCAGAGGTCCACAGCAAATTTTTCCTGATTTGTGGAGTACCCACATTGTTTTTTTTTTTTTGTATCCCCCCTCGCAGCCACTTAGGCCCCGTTTACACGACGCCGAAAACGGTCGATTCCGCAAACATTTCGTTGCGTTTTGGCCTTCCGTTTAGACGAGACCACGTTGCGTTTTCAGTGAAAACGCAAACTTTTGAAAACGCTCCCCAGAGTGGAAAGATCTGAATCCGCTCCTCCATCCAGCTTCGTGTAAACACAGAGCGGAGCGTCTCAGGGTGAAACGCTGACGTCACCGCATGCGCACACGCAGTTTCAGGTGAAGGCTCCACGCTCAGCCACATTTCCAGTTGAGCCAGTAGGTGGCGGTAATACGCGTTATGGTTGGATTGCAGACCGTCTCACACAACAAAACGGCAGAAAAAGAAAGAACAGGAGAAGTGACTTGTCCTCCTGGAGTCGTATGAACGCGGATCGTTTTCACGCCGTCCTCATGTAAACGCGGGTGGCTTTTGAAAACGCAAAGGAAGAATCGTTGTGGGAGTCTCCGTGTAAACGGGGCCTTAGTCTGGAGTGTCTGAGAAAGATTCATCCTGCTAAAGGTCGACAATCAACACGGTCGCTCTTTGAACCAAAACACCGGTCGATCTCTGCGTTTGAAACGGTTTTGCCACAAACACTAGATCCATTTCAAGTGTTGATTCAACAAATCCATCTGCATGATTGAAATCAACACGGGCTGCACACTGACAACAATAAGCCACAGGAACCAGGACTTACGAAGTTCCTGGAACTAAATAGTTGGTAAGCACCTTGTACTACCACTAAAATCCAGAATATGCTCATATTTTTTTGTTGCTAAGCGCTGCCCCCGGTTGTGGCTCTGTCTTCTTTGTCTGTTTCTTGTTATTCTTTCGTCTCTTTTTCGTCATTTTTGCATTTGGAGTGGATCATTACTTTGTCTGGCTCATTTGTTGGTCGTGGACACTAAACTGGTTTTGTCTTCAGTGATATTTTTACTATTTTTGCTCCTGTGTTTGTCTGGAGATCCTACATGTAACCATGGCTGCATTGTTTACATGTGAAATTAGCTGTTAGCAGCCTGTAGCATATCAATGCTAACAGGTGCTAGGCCAGATGTTTCCCCACAAGGTGAGGAGAAGGAGGTGAAGAGGTGATTGCCTTGTCCTTCCATCCATCGTTATTGGGAACGCAAGATCTATCTCCAATAAGATGGACGAGCTAGCTGTGCTAACAGAGGGAATACCAGAGGGCAGAGTAGCATCATGCTATTCACAGACATGGCTAACAGAGCTAACAGACTGCTAAAGAAGCTCAGTCCTGGACCCTGTGGAGGTGGAGGCTGGCTGACTGGACAATGATGGACAAGCTGTCAGCATCTGTTTTCTTATGGAGCTTTTTACACTTTCTATACACTTTCTTACTTTTGTTTTCTTGATTGCTGCTGTGACTCCTCCTGAGTTTCTGGCTCCATTTCCAGTTTCTTCCTGTTCTTGCCTTCGATAACTGACTATTGGTGGGTTAGCACCAGCACCAAAGCGCAAATGAAGGAGGCTGCTACCTCCTGTGGGCTGTTAATTTTCCGCTGTGCTGCTGTTGCTAAAGATAAAGAGAGAAGAAGCAGTTTTCTTTGGTGTGAACGCAACAAGAATTTATCCATGAATTTTAAACTTTTCCTGACTTCCTGTTGGATGGATTCTTCCAGGATGCGTAGAAACTTTGAGTACAGTTTGTGTGACCTCAGCACGAGCTCACGCTGTTTTCTTGTAGTGTTGTGACGGTGAAACGGCGGCTCCCTCCGTCATGTTCCCGTCTCTCTGCGAGGGAATCAAACACTGGTTGTGAAGGCATCGTCTTGATCTCAAACCAAAAAAAAAAAGCTGAAACAAAAACCTTTCACACGCGTACACACTCGCTGAAAACACACCTTCATCCTTGATCCTGTCTGCCTCCAAGCTCACACTCTTCTGCTCTGGGTGAGTTTTAGATAAATGAGATACAAACAAAACCTCTCAAAGTCTCTTGTTTAATTCCTAAACTACTCAAATCAGACATGAACTCTTTCTAAGTCTCGTGTTAACAAAAACTGGTCCATCTCTCTTTAACCTACTTTGGATTCTACGTGAACGGCTAATCCTCTGATCCTGATTCTAAACTTTCAGATCGTGAACGTTTTCTGTCTTCAACACTCATCCTAACACACACACACACACACACACACACACACACACACACACACACACACACACACACACACACACACACACAGGCACCACTTGATCAGTTCATGGACCAAACGCAGAACAAACAGGGATCACAGAGCGCAGTGAAAACGTTGGGATCATCAGGAAGGTGACTGTGGAGATTTCAGAGTCTTGGTTTGGCAGGGTTGGGACTTGGCAGGAAGGGACTCTGGCAAAGGTTCAGCTTCATGTGAAAGCGATGATAAGAGACCTGCGTGAAGTTCATCTCTCCGTTTGAGGAGTGGAATATTCATTTTTCTGGCGGTGGGGTTGGCAGGTGAACAGACGAAGTCAGTGAGTTTTGACTTTTTCAGAGTTACAGAAGTTTCAGGAGCTGAGCCACGTGCTCAGGTCTCCTGGTGTGTCAGTTTCTGGACCCCGGTTTTTGGCCCTTGTTCCCGTCTGAAGCCCCTCTGCTCCTCCGTGGCCCGCTGTCAGCAGTCGGAGACTTCAGATGTGTCACTTGTGAGTTTCCGGCGTTGTCTCACAGATTTTTCCTCATCCTGTAAAGAAAAGAATTCCGAGGTGTTCACTGATTTTTCTCCACTGACCCTGATAAAAACGATCTCAAAGCTGAATCTCATTTCTGGGAAAGTTTTGGGAAAAACAGGATCTACACAGATCTTTCAAGGCCCTTACTACCCTTTTAAAGTAAAACCAGATTTCTGAGTTTGATGTTATAAAGACTAAATTTGATGGTTTAGGAATCATTAAAGTTCTGTGATTAGAGTTAATGCAAAAACTTTCTTACTTTTTACCGGTGCCTGGTTGCAATACAAAGTTCCTGCCAGATGGTGGCGACAGCATGTCTGATAGCTGCTTGCTAACTACATTCAATAACAGGAGAAGAACACTGAGTTTGTCTGACAGGTTTTGTCTGGCATTTGCCTGAAATCTGGCCAAAGGGTAAATCTTTTTCTAGTAGCTTCCTTGTAGCTTCAAAAAAGTAATATTTAAAGTAAAGATTTTTTCTTACACAGACACTGACACTAAATAAAATCATGATTTAACAATTTGTTGAACTGAATATGTATCACCTCTTGCAATGAAAATCATTTTTTAAAATTCTTTGAATTTCAATTTTTGACATTTTAACATTTTTTGTAAATTAATGCAAGTTTTTAATTTTTTTTTGCAAATTTATTTTTTTTAACCGCATATTTTTGAAAAATCCTTTTTATTTATTTATTTTTTTAATTTTTACATTTTTTAAATGGAGGAACAATTTAGAATAAAATAATTTAATTTTTGCAAATATAAAAAAATTGTCAAATTTAAGAAATTGTGTGTTTTTGATTTTTGGAAATTTCAGTAATTTCATTTTTATTTTGGAAAATTTTGCTAATTTTTGACTTTTTGGCGTTGATGCAATCTTTTATTTGTTTTTGATTTTTTTTTTAAATTCTGTGCATTTTGGAAATTACTTTTTTGCAGTTTGCAAATTTTTTAATGTGTCAATTTTTTTGAATGTGAAGCAAAATGTTGAAATAAAATTATTTTTTTGCAAATTTACAAAATTTTGTCAAATTTAAGAAATTTCATGTCTTTTGGATTTTGCAATTTTTTGCAATTTTATTTTTATTTTGGAAAATTTTGCAAATTTTAAAACTTCAAATTTTTTGGAAAATTTCACAACTTATTGAATTTACATAAATTTAGCAAATTTATAAAATTGATGACATTATAATTTTTTTAATTCTTAAGAAGACATCTCAATATATATGAAATAAAAAAACTAAGACATCACATGTACAATTCTATACACACAAAAAACTTCCCGTTTAGATAAAATTTATAAAATTTTCACCATGTACATAATTTTCTTCCTTTTTTTGTTGTTTTTTATTCTGAAGATAAAGTAGACTCTGTGGCTCCTGAATGACTTTAATCCAGGTGAGCTGAAGCTAAATTGCTCTTATAAAGAAAAAGTTGCAGACCCCTGGCTTTGATATCTTTTTTAGTTGAAGCAGGAGAAGCCAGGGGAAGTTTTGATGCCTTATTTATGTTTGTGGAGGGAAGTTTGTGGATTTTTTGGCAGTTTGTCTGGAAGATTTCAACGATCTCATCAGCAGGTCCCTCACTCTGATGAGCTGCTTTTTCTGGTTTTAAACCAAAACTTCATGTTGCTTGAACAGTAAAATCTCAAAAGCTGCAGACAAAAACTAAAAGATAAACATAAGTCAAGTTGAGGAAAGGTTTGTGAAGGTAAGTGAATCTTTGGTATCTTCAAGTTGAAGCAGTTTTAAGCAGAAATGCAGAAATTCATGTCAACGGGACAAACTTTGTTAAAAATAATGAAGCTCTAATCCAGCCTCTCCCCTCTGGAAACAGATCCAATACCTCATCCTAACTCATCGACTCATGTCCCCTGCTGAGAAACCTCGACACAAAGAGCTCTTTGTAAAGTTTTTATGTCAGTAAAAAGAAGTCAGGGGTTTAAGTGGGGACAGAACCAGGTCCTGGTCTGCTTACAGCCTGGAAGACTCCGTTCTGGCCCCACTCTCCAGGGGAGTGGTCCTCAGGATCCTCTGCCTCCTCCTCCTCTTCCTCTCCCTCCTCCTCTCTCACCGTGTCCATCCCGTCCTCCTCGTACTCCGTCAGACAGTCCGACTCCTCGGCTGCACAGAAAGATTTAGAGCAGATATTACTCAGAGGATTTACACTCGGTCTGAGCCTCCGGGTTTAGATAGCCCCCATAAAGCATCAGCGACGTGTGCGACGGCGTTTCAGCAGAACACAGCAGGTAAGAGCTACGACCGGTTATTTACGACATGGATTAAATCTGACACCACCTTAAAGGGGCGCAGCAGAAGTGAGGGCTGTAACGAGGAGCTTTAACATGACGTGTCACTCACTCACCTTCTGCAGCGCTGTAGCTCTGGACCGGCTCTATCCTGGAAACGATCTCTGCTAGGTCAGTGAAGTCGGCTCCGGGACACGCACACAGCTAAAAGAGGAGATACCACAGTGATCAGCTGCTGACAGAGCTGTGATAACGGACAGAAACGGCGTGGGTGAACGTGTGTGAGGGTTGAACTTGTCTCTCACATCCGTTCTCTTTCCGTCGTTGTAGTCGGCTGAGCGGTGATCCTTCAGCATGTTCTCGATGATGTCCCCTCGAGCCCAGCCGGTGAAAAGCAGCTTGCCGTGCTGGAAGCCCACATCCTGACGAGCCGAAAACAACTTTTAGGAAGAACTCAGACACATTTTCTCACAGCTGTGTAAATCGAAATAGGTTAAAGGCAGGTTAAGGTAAAATTCTGACTTCTAGAAAAGAAATCTGCTCATTTACTCCTCGGCCACTTCAGCAGTTTCACCTGTTCAGCTGCTTGTTAACTAAATTAATCTAATTAATATAGGATTTGTAATTAATTCATCTAATTAATCACATTTATCTCATATCTGCTTAAGGTCCCAAATAAAGAATCTTAATTTTAAGACATTACAAAATTGTATAGCATGACTAGTCAAATAAATTCATGAGAGGAGAAGATTTGTAGATAAAATAAAAAGTAGGGGTGTGCCATATCATACCGTCTATGACAGGGGTCAGCAACCTTTGCTTCTAAAGGAGCAATTTAGCCTCAGCTCACCTGGATAAAAGTCATTCAGGAGCCACAAATTTAACTTTATCTTCACAAAAAACTAAAAAATTGTCTAAAATTCTAAACAAAGTGAAAATCTAGTCAATTAAAATCAAATCAAAAGCATTTTTGTGATTAAAAAATTGTGTTCAATTTTAAATAAATTTGCAAGTTTAAAAAAAAGGGAAAAAATGAAATGTCATTTATCTTATAAATTTGAAAATTAAAAAAAAAAAATTGGCAAATTTTCCAAAGGTTTATAAATATCAAAAAATTTGCAAACTTAAACAAAAAATGTGCAAATTTTTTTTTAAGATTTTAATGCTTCCAAATTTGCTGAAATTTCATAATTTTGCAAAAAAAGTAATAATAATAATGCAATGTCAAAATTTTGCACAATATTCAAAAATTTTTTAAATAATGAAATTTTAAAAAATCATTTTTAAAGAAGAAAATAAAAAATAAATGTATAAAAAAAAATACTGAAATTTGCAAAAATTTGCAAATATTTAAAAAAATCATAAAATTATTTTTCTAAATGTGTAAAAATGTTAAAAAAGAAAATAAAAAAAAAAATTGGCAAATTTTCCAAAAATTGAGGAATTCCTTTCTAAACCTGAAAAAATGTCAAAAAATGAAATTACAATAAATTCCAAAAAAAAAAAAAAAAAAAAAATTGCAAAAATCCCCCAAAATTAAAAACTTCATTTCAAGAGGAGATGCAAATTTATTTTTAACAAATTGTTTTTTCTTTTTTTGTTTGTTTCGCTGCTCATTTAATTGACTTCTAACTTGGACATTTTAAGTGTTGGACTCAACGCTTCGGTTTTATCTGTTTTTTATTGGTCTGCTTAAACCCACTTTTAACTTGAACTTTCCCCCATATCATCATAAATATCATCATCGCAAATTCCCTTAAAATATTGTGATTTAATTTTGAGGTTATATCTCTCACCCCTGCGTTTAAGTGACAAAACCAAATTTGTTTAAGATGGTTGGACACTCACATAGATCTCATCAAACTTCCCGAAGTCCATGGTCTTGAATCGGTCGATTGGTGGTCTGATGTACTCGCAGTACGCGCTCTTCTTCACGACCTCCAGCTGACGAACACACGAGACGTAGGCCAACCGAGACTGGATCTCCGCCATGTCTGGAACCTGCAGACCAGGAGAGACGGGAAGTTTTCCAAAAACTCTGAGTCACAAACGGTCCCCGGTGTCTCCACAGCTCACCTTGACTTTCTCAGCCCAGGGGTTGATCCTCTTCCACAGCAGCCACCAGCCGGACAGGGAGTCCCCGTAGTTACAGAGGTCCGTCTCGTCTTTGCTGCCCACGTCGATGGCGATGACTGTTCTAGCGCCCATGTTTCTCGCGATGTCGGCTGTCGGACGTGTAACGTGTACGCCGGCGCACAAACACACACAAACAAGGACAAACATGGCACGAGGAAATCCAGCAGCGGAGATGGTAAGACAACAAAACGCCAGTTAATGCTTGTTTCAATCAAACAACTTAGACCATAACCGTCCAAACAGACTCACACAACAAAACCACTCTTTTAGTTTTTGGATAAACTCTGAAGAGTGGTAACCTCGTGTTAAATTAAGTGAGCATTTTCGTGGTGTGAGTCTATTTAAAAACAGAACCAGGACGACGTCCAACAAGCCCAAAGCGCTGATCCAAGGAGCCAAGAACGACTTTAAATTCAGCCGATGGAGGAGAAACTCTCCAGGCATGAGGGGCGGATGTAGACTTCAGCAGACTCCCTCTTCCTGGATCAACGTTTGGGCTCAGAAGGAACCATTTCTCACAAACCTCTGAAATGTTTTAGGTTTATAAGATAATAAGACAAAAGTTTTTAACTTCAGTCCAGAGCTTTGTGAAACCTGGTCAAGTTTTTCATAAAAACACCAAAACAGACACAGGGGAGTTTTCATCTGCAGACCAGAATAAAAGCTTCAAACTGTTCAAGTCCAACATCCAGGATAAGAGCAGTGACGTGAACTTTTTGTCTGCAGCTTTATTTCTTAGCAGTCAGCAGATGAAAAACGTCTTTGGAGAGGCTCTTTAATTCCCCTCCCCTGGCTTTAACAAACATCTTGACTTCAAAAACAGCTTCAGGGTAATGAACACAAAATGTGTGGCTGGGCGAGACAGCAAAAATCATTTTAACACTGTTAAATGAAGATATTCTTCTATTTTCCCACCTGGCTGTTTTAGAAAACCCTTAATTGAGCTTCTGTCTGAGCGCTTCGTCTGAGCTGCTGTCTCTTTAAAGGAAGGGTCTGCAGGATTCTCCTGAAAGGTACGTCACTTCTGTGTCATGTGTGTCAGTGTCTGTGTCGGCCTCAGCCCCCTGCTCTGCCTGGATGTTGGTGTTTTAGGTGTTTCAGGATGTTTCTGGGTGGAAAGTGAGCATGTACTGCAAAAAACTCAAATCTTATCAAGTGTTTTTGTCTTATTTTCAGTAGAAAATGTCTGTTAAGACTCAATATGAGCCACATTCACCTGACCAGTCAAGAAAAATGTCTTATTTTAAGTTATTTAAAGACGAAAATAAGGTTTGAATTACTTGTAACAAGTAAGACAGCTTAAGCTCTGCCAACAGATAAAGAGAAAAGTTACTTGTATTAAGACAATTTTTTTTTTCCCATTGGCCGTTTTTTTTTTTAACTTGTTCCAATTAATTCAGACCCCATTTAAATCTTTAAATATCTTAAAACAAGACACCTTTTTCTGGGCTGACCAGGTGAATGTGGCTCATATCAAGAGTAATAGGAAAATTTTAACTTAAAATAAGACACAACTAACACCAATAAATAGAAGACTCTGGGTTTAAATCCTTAAAGAGGGGGTGTTAATTGTGTTAATATTTTAGTCTTAATTCATTCTGTCCAGTAGCTTGATGTGATTTACAGCTTTAAAAAAAATCATTTTTTTCTCTCTTTGTTGTTTTAGAAAACCCTTATTTCAGCTTCTGTCTGAAATACTTTCATTTAGTGTCTGTCTCTTTAAGGCTCCCCGCTCCACAAACCCCCTTCACTGTGAGTGGACAGAAGGGGCGGGGCTATGGGCAGACTGTGGTGCTCTCCAATGAGTCCTGAACCTGGTATGAGATCTTTCTGTGATGGTTTAATGTCCTCAGGGTTCCTGTGGATCTCTAAAAAGTCTTAAAAGGCATTGACCTTAAAATGTCTCAAAGTAATCTTTAAATTTTTTACAAAAATATTAACACAAACTAATATGAGCGGTTATAGTCCCAAATCTAGAAATAAATGATAACATTAATTTATGTTTTTATTAGTGCTGTCAGGTGATTAAAAAAATTAATCTAATTAATTACAGGATTTGTAATTAATTAATCTAATTAATCACATTTTAATCTCATATCTGCTTAAGATCCCAAAATAAAGAATTTGAATTTCAGGACATTAAAATTACATTAAAATACATTTAAAAATAAGGTGGGAATGTATACAACACATTTTTAGGTACCCTGAGGCATAAGGAACAAATGAAAAAAGTTTTATGGTTCTATCTTTACAAAATCTACACAGTCCTGCACCTAAGATAAGCTGATTTGATTTTTAGGACGGTTTTTGCTTCTGTCACATTTTTACTGGATGTGATTTTCACTGCAATATGAACTTCTATACTTCTATGAGGTCAGGAGAACCAGGGCTAAAGGCTAAAAACTGTGAGGAACTATGTACAAAACACTTAATTCAAGTCTTGGATCAAAGAAAAGTGAAGTATTCTCAGTTTAACATGCTCTGAACACACAAACTGTTGCTGATTGGTGCAGAGCAGCCCCAAGCTGAAACATGACACCAGGAAGATGGAAGCAAATTTTCAAAGAATTCTTTAGATTTAAATACTGGACAAATATCGATCATTCAGGGCTTGTTTAAAGCAGTAAAGAGTGTAGAATTATCTGTTTTTTACAGAATTGAGCTAGAGCAAACGGTTGATTTTCTGCAGATTTTCAAAAAGGATATTTGTAAATGCCAGACATTTGAAAATAAGTGTGTCTTTGAACGCCCCACGGGTTTTGGATCCAGATTAATCTGCGATATCTTTATAACGCATTAATTTGCGGTGTAATTAATTGATCTAATCAACGCATTAAAATGACAGCCCTAGTTTTTATTTTTTAAAAGTAATTTACCAACTGGCTCTTGTGGTAACATCACACAATCACAGTTTGGGTTGTTTCAGGATGTTTCTGGGTGGAGAGTGAGCGTGTACTGAAAGAAACTGAAATCTTATTGAGTGTTTCGTCTAATTTTTAGTGCTGTCAAAATTAATTTATTAATCAGATTAAACCCATCATTTTGATTAATCTGATTAATTAATTAATCACAATTAACACATCTGCTGTGCAGAATGTCTGAAACTCCCTGGAATTTTTCGTGTGGACACATTCACAGTAACTCTGCGTTGATTAACCCCACTTTATCTCGTCTGACTCTGTAACTTAATAACCAGACTCCTGACGCAACTCTCTTAGTAGAGCAGGCCTCGAATTTCCCATGAACTGGAGCCTGGGGTGATAAATCTGCTGAGAGGTAACAAAAATGTTTCCTGAACCGTCGCCCAGCCCAACATTTAAGCGCTCATTTCAACAGGAGAAACATCTCTCCCACAGCAGCCTGGTGTCCTGGTACAAAAGTCCAATTTAAGAATCAAAAATCAACATTTTCTGCTTCAAGTTTAAAACTATTTTATTTTTCAACTTGTAAACCTTTTGACACCAGGCTGCTGAAGCAAACACCAGGTTTCCCTCCTCAGAGTGAGAAACTGTCTTTGTTTCTGCTCTTCAGGAAAGTCTTAGTAAAGGTTTAGGTGCTCACATTTTCCCCATCTATGAACACACACTGCCTCAGTCTGATACAGGTCTTTCACAGGGTAGGGAAAGGCATTTTGTAAAATCTTTATTAGGCCTAATTCACACCAGATCTGTGTCCTTTACGTCTCTATCCTTAATCATTTGATTTTTAATATTTACCTCCTTTGATGACTTAAGATAAAGATATTAACCAGGTGAAGATGTATCAGCCAGACTAATGAACCGAAAGTTTTTTAAAGTGTTTAAAGCCTGAAAATAAATGATTAGCCTTCATATTACTACAGCAGGAACATTTGCTTCATTAAAAATATGACGGCAATGAATTAATGAAAATAAATGCTGAGTGTGCAACAACTCTAATTAGATTCCACAATTTATCACCACAGTAATCGATGGATTACTCAGTTAATCGTCTAAATAGCTAACAGATTCCTCAGTTATTCACTAGATTAATCAATAGATTACTCGATTTGTCTACAAGATCATAAATATATCTCTTGATTAATCGCCAGCAGAATAAACAATAGATTTATCGCCTGAATTGTCAAAAGATTTCTCTATAACTCTTCAGAGTAATCGATAACTACTCGATTAATCGCTAAGATAATCTATACATAACTGGATTACTCGCCAGCAGAAAAATCTATGAATTACTTGATTAATCATCAGAATAATTGAAGGGTTTCTTTATTAACTGCCTGAGCTATCAAAGAGTTTCTTGACTTCCATTATTTGCATAAATGATGGAACTGCCGGAATAATTGATAGATTACTCGCTTTTTCACATGATATCGATTATCGATTAATGACCAGAATAATCAATATCTTACTTAGCTGCCAGAATAATTGATGGGTTACTTAAGTAGTCAATAGGTTACCTGATTAATTACCAAAATCGATAGGTTCCTCGATTATTCACCAGAATAATCAATAGGTTACCTGATTAATTACCAAAATCGATAGGTTCCTCGATTATTCACCAGAATAATCAATAGGTTACTTGATTTATCACCAGAATCGATCAATCACTAGAATAATTGATAGCTTACTTGATTAATTGCCAGAATGATTGAAAGGTTACTGGATTATTCACCAGAATCGATAGGTTACTCAATCTATCACCAGAATAATCGATAACTTACTTCATTAATCACCAGAATCCACAGGTTACTCAATCAATCACCAGAAGAAGCGATAGCATACATAGTTTATCAGCAGGATAGCTGCCTGATTACTCAGTTAATCACCAAAATAACGGTTGATTGCTGGATTGCTTACCACAATAATGGATAGACTACTGGATTACTGAAATGGCATGTTAAGGAAGCCCTATTCCACTTATTTTGTTATTTTGTTGGTTTGTTGTTGTACTACTCAGTACATTTACATGCAGAAATCAGACTATGAACTTAGTTTGTGCGAGAATGGACTACTGAAAGTCGGACCAGGATCGGACAAAGCGTAGCTCGACTGACACACCTAGATAATGTGATTTCTATCAGACTGTGGCTGGATTTGGCAGGTCAGTCTCCGCCATCGTCCTCAGAAAGCTGCTTCCCCTTCAGGTGAACAGAAACTAGTTTGATACGCAGCTTTGATGATCTAAAAGGATTCAGCGCTGCCTATTGAAGCGGAGTGAGACGTTCTTCACCAGAAGTCTAATTCTCTTTCCTGCATGTATAAATTTGAGGCTTTGTTGCTCCATCATCCAGCAAAATAAAGAGTTGTGTATCAGAGACTGAGACGGAGCTGGAGTGGAGCCAGTGTGAGTTAAATATTGACTTCAACAGACGGACCGGAGACGGATCTGGTGGTTGATTAAGACTGAATAAGTCTTTGCTGAGGATGTGAGTAATATGCTTCATGTTAAGATGGGGAAAAATACAATCACTCCTCCATTCCAACCTGTCCCCCCTCCTTGATGATACAGCCGACATCTACATACTTACCCAGCCCCTAAAGATCATGAAAAAACACCTCAAATCCTCCCCCTCTCCCCTCTCTCCACCTCCCCCCTCTGTGGTGGAGACGGAGGGTAAAGAGTTGGTGGGATAGTGGCTCAGAGGGCACCACCTCTACTTGCCTGGCAGGTTGTTGATGTAGCCACCGTCCATTAGCAAGTTTCCGTCTTTGGGGTCACAGAGAGGCGGCAGATACCCCGAGAGGGTCATGCTCGCTCGCACATAGCGCCACAGAGAGCCTGACACACCAGGAGGGTGAGGAAGGAAGGGAGGGAGGAGGAGGAGGAGGAGGAGGAGGAGGAGGAGGAAGGGGGGATAACATCTCAATAATGTTTGCTGTAGGTTAGTGTCGACACAGATCGCAGTCCAGACTGGCGAGTAGCTGATTCCTGCGCAGGTGAGGACTGCGGCTCTGCTCACCTTTACACTCTGTTGAGCACCACTGCAAACCTCGTTACCTTGCACAGAGAGCCTGAGACTTCTGCCGAAGGTAAAAAAGTAAATGGCAACCATCGCAGAGCACCAAGGCTGTCTGGATCTCCAAACTCTGTCACTGATCCGGGGCTTTACAGCATGAATCAAGCTTCTCTACGTTCAAAACTCATGACCAAGGGTCTCCAACCTGCAGCTCTTTGACTCCTCTGCAGTGGCTACTTGTAGCTTTAAAAAATATTATTGAAATAAAGAATAGTTATTTTTCTTTCAGAGGGTATTGATGATTAAAGACACTGACACTAAATAAAATCCTGTGTTAACATTTAGTTGAACTAAATCTTCATCCCATCTGTCAATAAAGCCTGCCACCGCTCTACTTCACCTCCTACAACATCAACAGCCCACCAACTTTCCATGCACCTGTGGCTAACCTCAAGTTTTACAGCCCTGGGAAGATAACTACATCTACAAAAAGACTCATCTGGAAGAAAATACTGATTTTAATTCTGTGTGGATGGATTCAGTTGACTAAAATGTGTTAACTTAATTTGCTCGATATGGGAAAGATATTAGCTCAAGACAAAAAATAAGGCGTTGAGTGATAAATCAATGTATGTTACCAATTTCAAGTATTCTTTTTGAAAATTTTAATTTTCTATTAATTAATTCATTTAATTTTCAGTTTTTAAACCAATTATACAATTTTTTCAAATTTCATTTTTTTCAATTTTATTTACTTTTTTTTTAATTTTTCAATTTTATTTAATTTTTTTTTTTCAATATTGCAAATTTCTTTGTATTTAATTTATGCAAATGTTGGAAATTAAAAAGAAAGTTTTTTTTTTCTAATTTTATCAATTTAAATTTTATAGATTTAAAAAAAAAAACTTGAAATTTTAATTTTTTGGCAAATTTATAAAATTTCCTTTTTAAATTTTTGCAATTTTTTTAGAGTTTGAAAATGTTAATTTTCACAATTTTTTTAAATGTCAAAATTGTTGAAATGTTTTGAAATTTTCTTCAATTTCAATTTTTTTTTTAAACTAGCCAATTTGTTTAATGTATTTTTTTTTTTAACTTTTTTTTTTTTTTTTAATTTTCAAAATCGTTTGAAATTTTAGACAGTTTAATAAATAATTTTTATTTTTTTATTTTTTAAGTTCCTGGAAATTACATTTTTTTTTACATCTCATGTACAATTTCATAGATTCAAAAAACTTCTCACTATACATTTATTTCCTAGATTTTAACTAGTTGTAGAAATTTTTTACTTTCTCATCTTTATTGTGTGGATAAAGTAGATTTTGTGGCTCCTGAATGACTTTAATCCAGGTGAGCTGAAGTAAAACGGCTCCTATGAAACTAAAGGTTGCAGACCCCGGCTCATGAACATTCATATTATTAAAATTACTTAACGTAATATATATGTACTCAGTTTATCAGCGGCGGATGTTGTGACAGTGATTGGAGATCCTCCCCGGTGAACATGGCAGGAAGCGCCCAGCCTGCCCACTGCTGCAGTCCCGCTCAGAGGCAGCAGGGGGCAGGAGCAGGCTGGGCGCTGCATGGATTGGAAGGATAAGGAGCACCACAAAGAAAAGCAAGGGGTGCAACTGTGCGTGAGAGAATGTGAATGAGAGGAGGAACTCTTCTGCTAAATACTCATAAAGGAGTTCAAACCATTTGTAAAGATTCTGTTCGTATGGGAGCTACAATGTGCAACAGCAGGATCCAGAACACATTTCCCTAATGATACAGGAGGAGGAAACACATGCCATCAGTATATATTCATGAGAAATATATAGATAGGCTCACAGTGTTTTGCATGCACATAGAAGCAAGCAAAGCCAGGGAGAGGACAGCTGTGTGGGTGAGGCTGAACGTTCCTGTGGGCAGAGGTGGCTGAAATGAAAAGGGAGACCTCCTCAAGCTGCTCGGACCAAAGGACAAACACGTTTAGGACCACTGGTTCACACGATGAGAGGAGACGGATGTGATGCTGACATGGTGCAGCCCTCCGCTGAGGCACGAGAGTCACATTCAGCAGCCTCCCTGTGCTCCGCGGCTAACACGTTTGATCTGAGCTACCTCAACGTCGCTGACAGAAACATAAATAAAGAAGAGTGGTGCACGGAGACTTCTGTGAAACACATTCAGAGCTTTAAAGGTATAAAGGAAGGTTAAGCTATCAGAAGAGGAAGCCAGACCATCATGCATCTCTTCATACGTCCAGATATGTGTGGGTCTCGTAACAGTACGACAACAAGCAGGGGATTAATCAGTCTGTGTGAATCAAAGAAGCTAGGAGGAGGAAATGATTTGGTGTGAGGTGAAGCTCTGATTGGCTCAATCCTAAACCATCTTTGGTTTCTAGTCTTTCCTTCCAAACCATGGGCTCCCAATGCTCACCTGGTCAGTGAGGGTTAGTCGTAAGGGGGAGGGGACAAAGAAAGGAGGGATGTCTGAGTGGCTGATGCTCCACTCAGGGATGAGGGCGGTGAGCGGGCGTTTAAGATCTGACCTGGGACATTGTTAACATAGCAACCATCCACAAGCAAGTGGCCATCCTTGGGGTCGCACAGGGGAGGTAAATAGGGGGTGTAGGAGGCACTGGCTCTAACATAGCGCCAGACGCAACCTGTCAGGGAAATGGAGATGGAGAAGGAGGTACACATCAAATACGAGCAGGACCCCACATCCCAGATGGAAGAGGTGAAGAGAGAATGCTGAAAAGAGAGGAAGAAGGGAGCCAAAAGATGGACTGAGGAGATGAGGACAGAAAGAAAGAGAGACTGACAAGACCAGGGATGCACCGATCTGATCCTGGGACGTTTCAATACTGACTCGAAAGATAGATCAGATATCGGTGATACAAAGCTGATCCATATGACAGATCTATTCAGTTCATTTCTATGCTCTATGCTATGTCCTGCTGAGGTTTACAGTGAAACCGTGATCCCTTAAAATAATAATAAAAGAAAAGGAAAGAAAAGAAAATCCTGTAGTTACTGAAAGTATCAGTATCAGTATCATCTGCATATAAAGTAACTGAGAACGTTAAACTGATACCGGTATCAGATCAAATCAATATCTTGTACTCAGGATTTAAAAAGTCAGATCGGTGCCTCCCTGCACTAGACGAGAACAGAGAGTAACAGACTGAAGAAATGAAGACAGCGGCTGACAGAAGCCTCCAGGACTGAGACAGAAAGGAAGTCACTAGAAACAAAATAAACAGAATCGACTCGTGCAGATGGTTTCTTACCCGGACTGCCCTGGTTTTGCTGTAGTCACGCCCCCCCCTCCCTTATGTCTAAATAACAACCACAGTGGCCTCCCCACAATCCTCAACTATGATTGGTTACCATGCTGTTTGGGCTGAGCTGCAACAGACTGGAATTAACATCTGTTTTATGTATTTCATCTTTTTATTTAACCAGGTTGTTCCCATTGGGATGAAAAACCTTTTTTTTTAGGAGACAAAGCGCAGTCAACAAAACAAAAAACTACGGATTAAAATCTATGAGTCATTCTAAGAATCAAAGGTTCAAACAGCCGAGCTAAAAACGTAAACTTCTTTAATGACGATTAAATTGAATGAATGAATAAGAGCACATGAACTAAAAACTGTTAAAGTTGAAGTATTCTATAAATAAACTTATTTGTCGTCTCTTTTTCCTCATCTTTGTATTTGGAGTGGATCATTACGTTGTATACTGGTTTTGTCTCCAGTGATTTTTTTTTAAACTTTTTTTTCTCCTGTGTTTGTCTGGAGATCCTACATGTAACCATGGCTGCATTGTTTACATGTGAAATCAGCTGTTAGCAGCCTGTAGCATGTCAATGCTAACTGGTGCGAGGCCTGATGTTTCCCCACAAGGTGAGGAGAAGGAGGTGAGGACGACGTGCTGGTTCTCAGGTGTGAGCTAAGAAGTGACGACATGGACCTGTCCTTCCCTCCATCGTTATTGGGAACGTAAGATCTATCTCCAATAAGATGGACGAGCTAGCTGTGCTAACCCAGCAACAGAGGGAATACCAGAGGGCAGAGTAGCATCATGCTATTCACAGACATGGCTAACAGAGCTAACAGCAGACACCAAGGCCACATGTGAAGAGCTTCACCTGCTGTGAGCAGACAGGATCCAGGAGACAGAGACTGAACAGACTGCTGAAGAAGCTCAGTCCTGGACCCTGTGGAGGTGGAGGCTGGCTGACTGGACAATGATGGACAAGCTGTCACCATCTGTTTTCTTATGGAGCTTTTTACACTTTCTATACACTTTCTTACTTTCTGGAAATAAGGCTGATATCGGCTCATCCCCAGTTTTTTGAATTTATTCAGGGGATGTGACATCAAGTTACTACATTGTTGAACAAAAACATTTTACCCTCTGCTTCCAGCCCAGCTTATAAACAAAGACAGAAATGAAGTATTTAGATTTGAAAAAAAAAAGATGTTTTTTTGAGCAAAAAATTGCAGTTTAAAAATGATTTGACAAAAAGTTTTGATGCTTTTGTGAATGGTTTTTGCTCTCCAAACAAAACTCAAACACCCATTCTTAGTCAAATTTTAGGGGTGGGAGAAAAAAATAAAAAAAAACAATATATCAGGATTTTTTTTTTGACAATATCAAAATCATGATTTTTTTTTTCAAATACAAGTTCCTCATTTCAGTTTTTGTTTATAAACTGGATTGTCAAAAAGTTCCCCCTTTTCTCCAGCAGAGGGCGAAATGTTTCTATCTGATTCATGTGATGTGATTTTTTTGGGAATATATGGCTCCTGATATAGTCTGTTGACATCATCATCATTTAACTTTTTCACGTGGTCTGGTGTTAAAAAAGCAAATTAAAAATCCCAAAAATCGTAAATATCAAAGAATCACAATTTGAATTGAATAGCATATCGTCCTAGCTCTTTTAAATTCCTGCATTAATGGAGAAACAAAATGGATGTGGCTTATCAAATCCACCAAACTCATAGATTAAAGACCAGTTCTTAGTACCCAAGCTAAGGTAATCGGTAACATGTCTCTATTTTTTACTTATCATCAAGGACTCAGAAAGAAGACGACTCAAAATAAAAAATAATACAGGAAATATGTTACATGGAAATTCACGGAGGCTTCCAGAAGCCTGTTGCAGCACAGCCCAGAAAGTTGAGCACACAGGATCCATCACAGCTCAGGATTTTAAGGGTGGCACCTCTGCAGCTTTTTAACCACCAATCAGAGAGGCCGACATGTTTGAAGACAGAATTTCACCATGTGTTCGATTTGTGAAACAACTGTTGTGTAGATCGTTGTGTAGATGACTGTGTTGACTGACACAATGTGAATTAGTTCAGATATTACGATGCACATTTAACAGATGTCTGCTCATTAAGCATATCACCATATTAAAGTATTAGCATTGTTAGACGTCTGATCCAACAAGCGAGGGGAGAGGAAGGGGAGGACAGAGGAGGTGAGAGTCAAAGAGGAGGAGAAACAGAGAGGTAGAGCCCACAACAAAGATAAACCTGACAGGAAAGATTCACCACGGCTGGACTGAAACCGAGAGAGGACAATTACCGTCCTGACTGGAGGAAGACTGCACTCTGGAAAGCACCACCTGAGCAATGTTTGACAGAAGCACCAAGGAAAAACTACAGGAAGCATCGAATGGATGTGAAGGGGAGGGGGGAGCGACACGGGATGTTATAAAGGAGGGAGGAGGAAGCAGGGTGGCGTGTTCTGGATCCTACGTGTTGACATGGACATGGGAGTAGTCAGCTGTTTAGAGTCGTTACACCATAAACTATGGTTCAGTGTGCAGAAGAGCTATCCTACGGGGCGTGATGTGGAACTTAAAGACACGTCAGGTGGACGAGGAAATAATGGAGCGACAGTTTAGCGTGAGGAAATGAAGAGAATGAAAACAGAAAGAAAGAAAGAGACCAGAAATAAAGAGAAAGAAGAGAAAGGAGGGAAAGGTTTGATGGAGGAAACGATGAGACAGAGAGATGGAAAGGCTTTGCTCCAGCAGTTAGTTCGTACACATGCCAAGATGCAGAAGCATTCATTTCCTCCCAGCCTGCAAACCCCTCAGATCCAGCAATCACAGCGTGTTATCAGAAATTACAAATCACAATTAATCTCTCATGAGTGGCATCGAATGAGCTGAACGTTGTTTTACTGGATGTGCAGGGTCAGAGGAGGAGCTTCTCAGGCTAAATCTACGTCAGCTAACATTAGTGATGGTGCACTTCTTTATACCAGTCAAACACAACAGTTATCTGAAAGATTTCTAAACATGTTCATGCTGCTCTACTTCTAAAAAAATCTAACAAACACCACAGTAAAATAAAACCTGACTGCATGCAGAGGCTAAATGTTCAGTTTCACCACCTCACTGATTCTGTATATTAATTAATCTGTAATGTAAAGCTAGTTTTTAGAGTGATTCTTTAATTAGGGGTACATTTCAAGTCCATGGGGCGCACTACTCCATGACCAACTTTACAGTAGGTCATTTATTTAGCAAAAAATGCAATTTTGCAGATTTTGTTCTGTCTGATTTCTCAAAAGTCAAGTTTGCGCTTCATAATTAACACTACAGAGTACATGTTTATGTTTATTATTTTCAGTATTATTGGAGGAGGCTGATAGCTGATATTTGAGCCTATATTAATTTGCAGTCAAAGTGCAAATATTGGAGTCAAAATTTTTACCAATACAAACTCCAACACTTAACTTCATTCAAAAACCTTAAAGCATGAGTTTATTAAAGCTATTGTCTACGATTTGGAACCTTTGTACATCTTAATAACAAATTAAATTATAGGGCTGTAATGGTCCTATGGTCCAATCTACACAATATAAAGACCAAAAAGAAACAAAAAAAATCCATTCAGTATATTCACTGCAAAGCTGCACACTAGTTGACCAATCTTCGCACTGTCATGCCCATGGTCCCACCTCGTCCTTCCCCACTACCCCTCTCACGTCAGCTAGCTGCACAGCTACCGAAGCGTCATGGAGTTTGGTTGTGTGTTGTGCGCGTCACTGGGAAACTGAGGCTTCGCTTCACATAAGCATAAATTAGCCACACATCTTTAGCATTGTATACTGAGCTGGTAAAGACACGCCATCGGCCATCGGATTAAAAAAAAGGCTGATGCCGATATGCCCCAAAATGCCAAATATTGGCCCTGATAATCGACCTGTCTCTAATTTAGATAAAATAATTCACTTTGTGTGTCTGAGAAATCTGTGTCAACTGTGTTACCCATTAAAAAAACCCTATAAATCAGCAATGGTTTGCTCCAAAGTCACATGACCCTTGGGATGGGAATCGAAAACAGTTTCCTGTTGAGAATCGATAAGAAATGTTTCAATCCATCGATACCATTAGCCTTTGTGCTTAACGATTCCCTTATCAATTCTTTACATTGTGCCGGAGCCGCCGGACCTTACGTTGACTAGTCTTCTGCAGCTAGCTTAGCTTAGCAGTTAGCTAACGTTTCCCAAGAAAACTCTGATTCAGGATTTTCAGCTTGAAGTTTTCCTGAAGAACTGACTTCATAAAGAAATGTACATCACTCTCTCAGTAGATTCATATTCAGTACATTAGAACTGGTATAAATCACCTTATTAAGCTTGATGCTAACGTATATGGGAAACTGCATTGATATGCTAGCAGTTAGCATACATCAGTATAACTTCAGCTTCAGAATAGAATTTCAGCTTTAATCACAAAAACATATCACATCAACTCTTTGTAAAAAAAAAAGAGAATTTCAAATGTCAAAAGCTAACAGGCTAATGAAAGGCTAACAGCTGACTTCATAACTATGGAAAGGTTCCAAACAACTTAAACCATTGCTATAACCACTCTGAGACACCAGATGGCCTACTTGAATTATTGATATATTACAACACAGAACATCAACGTCACATTGTGTGAAACTTTTACCTGTTTCTGTTTAATTATGTCCATAAATATCCAGACTCAGGGACCAATTACATTTTATTCACTTACAGTATAAACTCAATTAAATGTTGTTGACATAGAAAACTTGTAAAGCTACTTTTTGTACCAAGAAAATTCACAACAGGAATTGATAAGGGAATCGATAAAGAATCAGATCGATAAGCTGAATCGATAAGGGCATTGGTGTTGACAAAATCTTATCAATTCCCAAATCAGCTGAGGTCCCATCCTTTTTGGTGTGAACCTTGAAGAAAGTGTGTCATGTTTCAGCTCCTCCTCAACAATATTTCATCAGAATGATTGTCTGTACATGGGGCGCATTAACTGTTCATCAACTGTGTTAAAAACATTTGCTGTTCTTCTTACTATAGATGTTATAAAGACCAAACTGAGGTCAGGTGGCGACATGTTCAAGGTCTGCGATTACAGTGATTCTTGAGCCATAATTCTTTTCAATTATGGCTAAACTGTGAATAAATCAGTGGTTTTCAAAATGTGGGCTGTGGCCCCCCCTGGGCGCCACAAGGGGGCATCTGGGGGGCCTCAGAAAATTGGAGGGAGAAGGAAAAAATAGGATTTTTTTTTTTTTTTTTTTAAATTTATTTGTTTTTTATAACCAATTGTCCTGAACATACAACAGGTAAAAAGCCTTAATCGTTGGATTCTCAAGTTTCCTAACCACACCTTGTGCGACTGCTGCAACTTTGGCATGATGATGTCATGATCTGTGTCGACCATAGACTGCAAAAAAAATGGACATCCGCTTGCTAGGCCTCGGAGTGAGGTCTCCACAAAAACTGCTCCCCCTTGTGGCTGGATGCAGTATAGGTCAAAAATCCATCTCCCCAGTCATTCCAGATGGGCTGTGGTCAAACTTTAAAAAATTAATACACCTGGTAGAAATGTTTCTCACGTCTGATTGTTGTGGTGATTTGAAGATATCATTTGGCTGTCTTGTAGTCAAGTCCTCTTTTTTTACAACCTTCATGTGTGAGTCTGGGTTTTGTTTGTTAATAATTTCATGTTCTAAACAAATGAAATAACTATTGAAAAGTGAATAAAAGTTAGAAAATACATTCTTAAAGTTGATGTTTCTTTATATATTCTGAAACATCGTCTGTTGGTTTCCAAGAAGCAAATGCTGTTTGGAGGTCTTGGTGTAGTGAAGTTTGGGAATCTCTGATATAAATGATGAGGGACATTTCTAGGGAGCGTAGCCTGACATAGAAATGTTGAAAAACTCTGTTGAAAAAAAGGCCACAACTTTTGTCCATAACACAGTTAATAAAAATAATGCACCATTTTTTTTATTACTCAAATATTTAAGAATTCAGAGCTTAAGCTTGCCAACTAATGAAGCAAATGTGAAGCCAAAAAATCAATTTTTTTTTGTAAACCTGAAATGTTCCCCTAATTATAGAATCACTCTTAAATCAAAATGTCTTTTTTCATAGATTTATATCCTCTGTCTCTTCTTAAACTTCCTGTGCAGAGTCGTACAGCTTGTGGTATTGAGGATTAAAACTGCTTCAGTTTAATGTTTCTTGTGAAACCAGTTGGCGGCAAATACTAGGGGTGGGAATCTGGAGGATGGCTGGCTCATGATACAATACACAATACTTGGCCCATGATGATGTCATATATTGATTATAGCTGTAATGTTATATTATCAAACTGTCTGATTAATCCAAGAATAAAAAATGCTTTTTAAAAGACAAAGAGCAGAATAAATGTAATTTTTCACTGCACTTTGGTTTGATTTCATTTAGATGAAAGAATGTCTCAGGCTGTAACTTTTAGGGATGCACTGATATAAAACTTTGGCCAATACCGATATCCCGTATTAATATTGCTGTTATTGCTGATAACCCAGTATCTATATTGGTCAATAAACTGTCATTCACTCCCTCTCGTTCATGTCATCAGGGCCATCGCTTAGACCAGACTTTATGAGCATACTTCATTCCCACCCCTAGCTTATACTCTGACACTTTTTATCCCTGGTCAGCTTTACGTCTACCTGATTGAGAAACTACACATCATATAAAAACTGTTACATCCTAAACTAGTAAGAAAGCATATTTCACACATTAGTTTTCTGTCATTAAGAGCGGTATTATTGGAGTTACTGAGTAAAGCTTGATTACTCGTGCATGCAACTGTTTGTTTACTTCCTGTTTGTGTGTTTCTATTTCATCCTCTGCAGTAAAAGCTTGTACACTGCCTGAAGCTGACCTAAAATAAACTTCTGTGAGAGGCGGCGGCCGATGCCGTCAGCCCGGCTGTCACTCACCGTCTTGATGAACGCGCATTGCCGAGGCCGTGATGTCGGTGGTGACGTTGAAGTACGGCAGCCACAGATCCTGAGGACACAAAGGGACGTCAGTAACACAACCTCTCCATGTGTGAAACCCCTTTTTCCTGCAGCTCCTCACCTCCGCCTGCCTGTCCTGGAACACTTTGTAGATGCTCGTGTTGAAAGCTGAACCGGAGAACATGGAGGTGATGGGATAGGTCAGGTCCAGGACTGTTTTGAAGACGGAGTTCATCGCCTGTTAAAGGAGGGAAATACAGATAAACGTGTCTCTCTGATTTATCTTTAAAAGAAGAAGAAAAGTGTCAGAAATGTTTCAGTGCCGTACCTTTGACCACTCTCTGGCTCTCTGTTTGGTTCTGACCGCGCTCCTTTCTTCAGCGTACAGCGCACCAATAAACGAGCCGATGGAGGTCCCGCCCACTATGTCGATAGGAATCCCTGCTTCCTCCATCGCCTTGATCACACCCACATGAGAGCAGCCTCTGCAGAAAGACATCAAACTGTTTGGTTCAAGGGTTTTCAACCTGCTGCTCTGGAGCCTCATGCAGCTCTTTGACTCTTTTTGACTTAAATAAAGCCTGTCACCGCTCTACTTCACCTTCTACTTCGCTGGCACTAAATAAATTCCTGCACTAGCATTTTTACAGTTTGTACATTTTTTTTTAGAAAACTACATCTACAAAAAGACTAATCTGGAAGAAAATACAGACTTTAATTCTGTGTGGATGGATTCATTTAACTGACAATGTGCCAGTTCAATATAAATGCTTGATATGTGGTTAGAAAATAGCAAACACACCAAGAAAGAGAATTTAAACAATAATATGAATATAGGTAATCGAATTCAAGTATCAATTCAAAAATTGATTCTTATTAGAAATATTTTAACTTTTTTTTGTTACTTTTAATTTTCATTTTTTCAAAAAAATTGATGTTTAACATTCTTTTAAAGTTTTACAATTTCATACATTTTAATTTCTTTATATTTTGATATAGACAATAAAAAAGTGTATTATTTCAGTTACAACTTTTCAAAAATAATTTGTAATTATTTTTAAATTCAAAACCTTGAAACTTGCAAATTTCTCAATTTTTTTCATAAATTTTCAAAAATTTAAATCATTTTTTGAATCTTCTGCGGCTTTTAGAAGTTTTAATTTTTTATTTTAATTTTTTGGCAAATTTTGCATTTTTCAGTTTAAAGTCTTCTGAAATTTTGGCAAATTATTGAATTTTTCAGTTTGTAAACTTTTAAATAAGTTTTGCAAAGTTTTAAAATTTAATCAACTTAATAAATTGTTGTTAATTTCTGGAAAAAAATTAAATTGAAATTTTTGCAAAGTTTAATTTTTTTTTGTTATTTAAAATTTTTGGAAATGTTGGCAATATTTTTTTATTTGTCTAAGTTTGTAACTTTTTTAAACTTTTTGCAAAGTTTTGAAATTACTACAACTTTGTAATTTTTTTATTTTTGAAATACATTTTTTTGAAAGATTTGCAAAGTTTTAAAATGTGAATTATTGATTTTTGTTTTTTAATAAATATCTAATACATTACATGTCCAATTTGATAATTTCAAAAACCACCAGATAAGATAATTATTCACTAAAATTATCTGTGTAAAATGTTATTTTTTTATCTTTATTGTGAAGATAAAGTAGATTCTGTGGCCCCTGAATTACTTTAATCCAGGTGAGATGAGGTAAAATGGTATCTATGAACGTAAAGGTTGCAGACCCCTGGTCTGGCTGATTGTATGGTGGTAATTATCTTTAGCTACATGGCTTCAATCAGTAAGACATGACTTGGTAGACAGAGATCAAGGTGTGAAAGAGCTGCTTGGTTATATCACCTGGCTCCACCTCCTCCCAGAACCAAAGCGATGCTGTTACCAGTGAGGACTCGGGCCAGCCGAGAGAAGTCACTGTGGCGGTCTGCAGTTTTCTCAAACACCTTCTCGTATACCTCCCTCTGCACAGAGAAAGGTGGGAATCTTAGTCAGAAGAAGTGTTGATGCTTCTTTAAGCACACACTGTTACAGAGATGTGACAGGAAACACTGAATGTTGTATCGTACCAGTTTGCTGGGGCTGCGTCTGGAGAAAACTCTGCGAGGACACTTCAGGTGCAGATGCCCGGAGCACCAGCTGCGCATGTTGAGCCACTCGACCGTCCTGGAGGGGCCCGGCCCGTCCTCTTTGTGCAGAAGGACCAACTGCTTCAGAGCCCGGACCGCCGTGTTCTCCAGCATCTGCTCCAGCTGGGGATCAGGAACAAGAGACGAGCCGCAGAGAAAGAGCGTGAAGACACCAGGATGTTTTTCAGAGTGTCTTTTTTTCATTTGAGGTGTCAGACACACAAACCTCTCCCAGAGAAGGTTCCTGGTCCCCAAGGCCCACGATGAGGATGCAGTCTGCCTGGCGGATGCAGCGCTGAGTCCACGGGGTCATGCTGTTGTCGGTCTGGTACAGGACAATCCGTTTGATGTCCTCCTGCTGGGCCAGCCAGCCGGAGAGCCTGTACTCATGGATACTGACGAGAGCAAAGCAGAAAAAACACTAAATAAAATCCTGTGTTAACATTTAGTTGAACTAAATCTTCTTCCCATCTGTCAATAAAGCCTGCCACCGCTCTACTTCACCTCCTACAACATCAACAGCCCACCAACTTTCCATGCACCTGTGGCTAACCTCAAGTTTTACAGCCCTGGGAAGATAACTACATCTACAGAAAGACTAATCTGGAAGAAGATACAGATTTTAATTCTGTGTGGATGGATTCATTTAACTGACAACGTGCTGGATTTGTATACTTGCTAAATATGTGGCGAGACATTAGCAGACAACAATTTTTGCAAATTAATCAATTAAAAAAAAATGAAACTTAAAAATTGTTTACATTTTTCCAAAAACATTTTTGGGGAAATTTCAAATTTTTCAAAAAGTTTTTTTAACTTAATTTTTGGAATTTTAAAATTTTCTTTAAAATTTTTCAAATTCTTAAAATTCCAAAATCTTTAAAAAACTGCCCAATAAATTGAATGTTTTTTTTAATTTTAATTTATTTATTCAATTTAAAATAATAACATTTTGAAATTCTTATTTTTGATTGAAAGTTTTGCAAATGTTTGTATATTTATTTGAAAAAAAAAAGGTAAATGTTTTGCAATATTTTGACATTTCAAAGAGTTTTAAAATGTTTTGGTATTTTTTTTATTTTTTATTTTTTGCAAATTTTTTAATTTCAGAATTTCTTGAAAATTGAGCAAATATATTCAATTTTTTTATTTTTTATTTTTTTTATTTTGCAAAAGTATTAGAAATAAAAACTTTGAGATCTCATGTACAATTTTACAAATTCATTAAACTTCTTGGGTTTTTTTAGATAATTACTAACCAGATTATAACAATGTATCGAATTTTATACCTTTTTTAATTCTCTTTGAAAAGATAAAGTAGATTTTGTGGCTTTAGAGTGACTTTAATACGGATTATCTGAGGCAAAATGGCTCCTTTTTAAAGTGAAGGTTGCAGACCCCTGATGTAGACAAACCAAACAGGGACAAGAGAGTGAAGGAGAATATGAAAATCGAAAAGATGTTTTTTTTCTAATTATGTTACTGACCTGTCCAAAGCAGAAGCACCAAGACGCTCTCTGATGATATCACTGGTTAACAGCAGAGTGGGACCTGCAAGTGCCAGACATTTTGAGATGAGTTCCCTAACCAATTAAAGAGGGGGTAGTCAAATTTAAGAGGGGGTAAAAGTAGTTACGCTGGGTGTTGATACCAAACATACTAAAACACCAGTGTGAAAAAACAGGGATTTTTCTGAGCTGTAAATCATGTAATGCACTCATGTACTCAAAAAAAAACAATATCCCCTCTTTAAGTTGATCAAGAATCTGACTTACCAATGGCATTGAGGGCATGGCTGAGCTCCAGGTTGAACGCGTTGATTGGCACCTCATCACAAACCGGCAGGACCGCCACGGTGGAGAGGTTACTGGCGGGGTTGGTGACGTCAGCGCTGGTTGCCATGGAGGGCAGACTCAGAGCTGAACCTGAGGACAGATTCCCAGAGTGTAAAGACAGTCTCCTGTACACTCACCGTATCGTATGTGCGTTTTTTTTTATTTTTCTAACCACTTTACCTGAGAACGGGCCACGACCCTGCTGCAGGTTCCCCAGGATCTTCTGACCCATCAGGTGGATCAGTCTCGTCACCACCTAAACAGACAGGAAGCGTGAGCGACAGCTGTAAGCACAGGAGCACAATCACAACCAGAGCAGGGAACAAACCTGAGGGTATCGTCTCTTGATGTTGTTGAGCGTTCCCTCGGGCAGTTTGACCAGCTCTGTGTCTCTCACGGCGTGGACTGTGGTGGCTCTGGGCTGTTTGGTCAAAGCTTCCACCTGACGCAGGAGGTAGAATGAGGCGAAACAAAAACACTTCACACTTCAGCGCCTTTAGAGTCTCACTGAGCGAACAGGAAGCTGTGAACTCACCACTCCAATGAGGTCTCCTCTGCCGTACTCCCCCACCAGCTCCTTCTTTCCATTCGCCTTACGAATGACCGAGCGCAGACGTCCGTTCAGGATGATGTATGTGCAGTCTGACTGGTCTTCTTGTCTGTAAATGTGAAGAAAAACAATAAAGATGTTCAAACATTTTGATCACTGAGCACAGATTATTAACAGAACCGGAGCAGAATACCTGTAAAGAGCTCTGCCGGCCTCCACGGCCATCCAGTCGATGGCGAAGTCCATCTGCCTCACAAAGGCCGACATGCGGATGGCGACGGTGTGAGCGGCACTCAGCACCACGCTGGGCTGCTCCCTCATGATCCTGCAGGGGGCAGCACAGTCAAAAACAACACGTAGGCACTTCTCATACAGCAGGGAAAATAAGTATTAAACGCGTCAACTTTTTTCTCATTACATTTATTTCCAAAGCTGCAATTCAAACAAAATTTCTCCCAGACATTGGTATTAACTCAAATAATCCACACATGAAAAGAAATCACAACGTTCAGGTCCATAAATAATGATCATGGTGAATTAAGTACGATAACACAGGAAAAAAGTATTGAAGACGCTAACTGAGACTCATCTAATACTTAGTGGAGAAGCCTTTGTTTGCAGTGACAGCTTCCAGAAGCTTCTTATATGTTTGAACTAATGGCCCACACTGCTCAGGTGTGATTTTGGCCCATTCCTCTGCACAGATTGTCTTTAAATCTGGAATATTCTTTGGTGCCCTCTGGTGAACCCTTTTCTTTACTTCTTTCCACAAATGTTCAGTTGGATTGAAGTCAGGTGATTGACTAGGCCGTTCTAACAGATTGATTTTCTTTTTCTGAAACCATTTGAGAGTCAACTTTGCCGTGTGCTTTGGATGATTGTCCTGCTGGAAGGTCCAGCCACGTCTCATCTTCATCATCCTGGTGGATGGCAGCAGATTCAGATCAAGAATTTCCCCATACATGGCTCCATTCATCGCTCCGTCAGTTATATGAAGTTTGCCAACACCATGAGATGAGAAACAACCCCATGCCATGATGCTTCACCTCCAAACTTCACTGTTGGTGTAGTGTTTTTTGGCTGATGTGCAGAGCCATTTCTCCTCCAAACATGGTCTGTAGTATGACAGCCCAAAAGTTCAGTTTTGGTCTCATCAGACCAGACAACATTCTCCCAGTATTCTACAGGCTTGTCAAGATGCTGTTTAGCAAACTTTAAACCAGCTTCAACATGCCTTTTCTTGAGGAATGGAGTCTTGCAGGCTGAGCGTCCATAGAGGCCATGGCGGTGGAGTGCATTGCCTATTGTTTTCTCTGTAACAATCGTACCTGCTGCCTCCAAGTCTTTCAGGAGCACTTTCAGGGTGGTCCTTGGCTGGTTGAGTCCTCTTCTGACTATCTTTCTGACTCCCTGGTCAGAAATCTTCAAGGAGCTCCTGTGCGTGGCCTGTTGATGGTAAGGTGGTGCTTCTTCCACTTGTGAATAATGGCCCCAACGGTGCTGACTGGAATATTCAGGTGCTTTGATATAAGTCTGTAACCAGTTCCATTCTGATGCTGAGCAACAATCAGGTTGTGAATGTCTTCAGAGAGCTCTTTGCCTTTACCCATCATGAGGTGTGTGCTATTTAACTGCTTGGTGAAAAAAAACACCTTTTTTATAGGACCATCAATTTGCTCTAGCCCAGCTGATGTTGGTTTGCACTAATTGGAAGTTCAAGTAATAATTACTGACAGATTTCAGGTGGTATGGTGCATTTCCTGTCCAAAGTATACAGCCTTTCCATGGTGTGTTCAATACTTTTTTCCTGTGTTATCGTACTTAATTCACCATAATCATTATTTATGGACCTGAACGTTGTGATTTCTTTTCATGTGTGGATTATTTGAGTTCATACCAATGTCTGGGAGAAATTTTGTTTGAATTGTATCTTTGGAAATAAATGTGATTAGAAAAAAGTGGACGCGTTTAATACTTGTTTTCCCCACTGAATGTGTTTTTCCTTCCTGCGTTTTTTGTGCGTCACATGTGAAAGACTCACTCGTAGAAATCAGACTTTGAGATCTTGAGGTACGTGCAGTCTCTGACGGCTTTGATGGTGAAGATGAGAGGCTCTCCTGTGAGGACGGCGAGCTGACCGACCATCTCTCCGGGGTGCGTCACAAAGAGGCAGACGGCGTCCTGTTTGTTAATCATGCGCTGGTAGACGTGCAGACAGCCGGACAGGACAAAGTGCAGACTCACGTCCTTCAGGAGAGAAAAGAGGAAGACCATGATGGAAGAAAAACTACATTAACTACGCTCAAGGTCTCACAGTCTACTCAGCTCTGTACTACCCAGGAACAGAAATATAAAAAATGTAGAGTTAATTTACATTTGCAAGGAGACAATTAGTGCAATTATTATCTTTTTTAAAAAATCAGATCAGAGTCTTAAACAACATTTACTTGAATTTTTACTAATATCTCTGTGGTGGCAGAGAGAAACACATAATTAAAGATCGAAGATTTAAAATTCAAATGTAGGACAAAATTTGTGATAAAATTTGAGCTGAATTCATTTTTTTTCAAAATATTTAATATTTTTGTTAGATGAGTAAACTCCGGCTGCATGTTAGGTTATTATGTGTTTTTTTTTGGTGGAAACAGTCAGTCTCAGTGTGTGCTTTATGAAAATTGCAAGACTGAGTTAGCCTTGAAAAAAAGGCTATCATTAAACTTGCATCCTAAAACTTGTAAAAGAAAACTTTTATAATGTTTCCTGATGTTACACGGCAAGAACGGAAATCTAAGCAAATGTTTCTGTCTTATTTTTAGTAGAAATAGTTTAATCAGACTTAATTTGAGCCACATTCACCTTACAAGTCAAAAAATGTTTTATTTCAAGACATTTTCAATTAATGAAAAAAAGCACAGAGTTTAAAAAAATCTGCTTTTAAATGTTTTTGTTAAGTTTCTTGAAATAAGAACGTTTCAGAACCAGAAACTACAAAGTACAGTTTTCTTAACTTAAAGTCAGGTTTTTACCAACCCACTCAGGCGTCATTTAAAAAATAAATGAATAAATAAATAAATAAAAAGGATGTACAGCCTTGATGTCACCTTAATCACACTATGAGCAATTTAAATATGATAAAATCAAATATAAAACAAATTATATATGAAATTAAAAGTTAATTTAGTAAATCAACACATGGGAGAGCACTCTTTTTACATATGTGTGTGTAATCAGTGTGTGTGTGTAATCAGCTTGCTCTCAAATTAAATCTCTGGCATGGCTGCATTGTTTACATGTAAAATCAGCTGTTAGCAGCCTGTAGCATGTCAATGCTAACTGGTGCTAGGCCGGATGTTTCCCCACAAGGTGAGGAGAAGGAGGTGAGGACGACGTGCTGGTTCAAGAAGTGACGACATGGACCTGTCCTTCCATCCATCGTTATAGGGAACGTAAGATCTATCTCCAATAAGATGGACGAGCTAGCTGTGCTAACCCAGCAACAGAGGGAAAACCAGAGGGCTATTTTCCTATGTACCTTTTTGCACTTTCTATACACTGTCTTACTTTTGTTGTCCTTGTTGCTGCTGTGATTCCTCCTGAATTTCTCCTTGGGAATAAAGTATTTTATATTTTATTCTATTCTATCAATAATGTGTTAAACTTTTTTCATGTTGTATTAATAACATTTCTGTATTCTTGATGTATTGATGGGAAATAACCAATTTAGGAAAAAATATTTAGTAAAACACTATGGTAGCTTAAACATAATTTATCCCTTTTAAAATGTCATACTGTTGGTTTGTCAGTCAAATTAACTTTTTCCAAAATAATGATATTTTATTAGTTATTAATAAGATCACTGTATCTGTAGATTCTTCAGGTATGACAAACTGTGAGTCTGACATTTGGTATTCTTCTGTCCTGATGTTGGGGTAATATTCCAGCAACAGGCTGCCATGCACCGCAGATTTTGCCGTGTCCTTTGAAATAATTTCACTCACGCGGTCGAGCCAGTCATTTGAGCTTTCCCTCTCACGTCTCATGTTTACTCCTGATTTCTAATTTCCTGTGACTTTCTCTTGAAATAGAAGTTTCCAGGTTGGCTGGATATATTTATATTCAGGCAGATACTGCAACAATATCCCAGTAAAAACCATCTCAGTTCATATCTTGTTGCACTGAGTCTGCAGTAACTCTGCTGTACCACTGTGAGGCAGCATAGAGCCTAAAGAACCAGAACAGTCCATGTAAAGACTGTTTGTCTGAAACATACCTGGTCTCCTTGTCTGGCTAACACAGCTCCAGCTTTTGCATGATGCAGAGTCACTTTCCCGGCCAACAGAGACGGGTCCTGTGTTCAAGAAGAAAGAAAAACAAAGGAGATAAAGTTATGAACATGCATGAAATGATTCATTCGTTTGTCTTTAGAGAAGCTGGAGGAGATTCTGCAACATCTCTTTCAGCCACAGCGCTTTGGTGCAGTTACACCAGCGTGATGTTTGGAAATAGACGATGGAGCAACACAGAGAGGGTTCAGCAAAGGTTTCATCAAGCCGGGGTTAACAACTTCCTGCTGTTTCCAGCTCTGGATTTTGATGTGTAACCATCACTAAAGGTCACATCCCTGCCCTCCCTCCCCTCGTCCTTTAACAGGGTCCAGTCTCAGTCTGCCAACTGACCTTCTTTCTACATCATAATCTGTCAGCAGATGCTCCGGGATGATGTGAAACAATGGGTTCACTCATGCAGAAAAGGGACAATGAAATGAGTCAGTTATTGTTGCTTAATGTGGCCGTACTGTACAAAGAATGATCTGGAGAGAAATGCACAAACTGTAGAACAAGAAAAGCCACTGTGCTCCAATATATAACCATTCAATAACAGCCTCTCATGTAATACAGATCATCATGTCATTGGCACGACATTTATTGCTTATCGCTGTCTTTAACTGTGGGTTTTAAAGCCATTGTGCAGATTTTCTCCTGAAAGCTTGTGGGTGTTTGGCTTGTGCGTCCCCTTACATCGACATCAAGTAGCTTGACGGGGCTGCATGAAAAAAAAAAAATGACCAAAAAAACCCATGACAGTCACACAAACCTCGATCCTCATGAGTTTCAGGATTTCCTTCTGTGCTTCCTCAAATATGGCGGTGCTGCAGCGACCAGACACAGGCGAGAAGATGTTGTCCACTCCTGACTCCTCCTCAGGATACAGATAGATCCCAGAGGGGACCTCGTCCACCGTCACCTTCCTCTCCCGCTGGTCCTGGGACACAGACTGTGAGACGGAACGAACAAAAAAAATGATTTCTTTTCATTTTATTGTCATAAGATTAATTAATAAGCGCTAAAGTTAACATGCAGAATCTGATTTATTTTTAGAGTAGTGCATGAGTGTTTTGGCTCCAGTAAGCAGCAAATATCACACTAATAAAGACAAATCCTACAGCTGATTTGTGAGCGCTGCCAACCTCCAGAATTCACTCAAATACCACTTACAGTTATACAGTAATATTGAGTATTTAACAACAATAAAACAGCCAAAAACACAAACACTGATCCAGTATCATTTCTCACAAGAGCAAGGCTGGAGCCACAAATTTCAGCACAATACTCCACCCGAGTTAAAGACTATAAAAACCGAACCCAACCTCAGCCTGAGCTGACAATCCTGTTTTTACAGCCTGTCTGAAACAGAGATTACACAAACTGACCTGGAAAATGACTGGAAAAAGTCATAATTTCCCCAAATCTCCCTGGCATAGTTATTTTACAGTGATAAAACAGAAATACTGTGGCTTCGGTTAATTTTTCTGTCCGCTCTCATTTAAAGATATGCTACTTAAGGAGCTTTTCCATCGTAGTACTGCCGCCTTGGTCAACTTCCAGAGTTTCTCAGGATTGGTCTATAGATTATGTACGTTTTACCAAAATGTATGGATTAATAAACCACATAAATTCGACCTCCTCTCATCATTTCCTGCAAGGATTGAACCTTAGTAAAAATTTCAAAGTCATCGAAAAGTGTTTTTCTTATGTGTTAGGACCTGCTGAGTCAGTGTTTTATTATATCACATGTGACACAGCATGTCAACAAAGCCATGAGAAGAGGATCAAAGTGGACGGCAACAACCAACCTAGAGTTTGGCTAAACTTCCCTAAAACTGCTACACTGCAAAAAAAAAATCTCATCAAGTGGTTTTGTCTAATTTTTTAGTGGAAAAAGTCTTTTTAACTTAAAACAGGACATTTTTCAGGACTGATAAGTTGAATGTCAACTATGACAAGACAATTTTCCTTAAAATACAACAAAAAACTTGATAAGATTTCAGTTTTTTGCAGTAAACCCCGTCACGTCTCTGCGATGTACTGACCCGCGTAAAAGTAGGTGGAGTGTTTCCGTCCTCTGCAGACACAGAGATCCGTCCCCTCTCGTACGCCATATCAAAGTCTGACCTCAGGCTCTTCTGGATACCTGCAGGGACGGGATGAAGACCACACATTACAGAGACATCTGTGAGGTACAATACAAATGATTTCACACAAAAGAAACTGAACTTCACATCTACTAAAGGGTCCAAACACGTGATCCTGTGAATGAAGGGAAAAAGATGTCAGGAAACTTTTACAGACACGTATGTTTTTGTTTCAGAGGCAAATAAAACTTCAGGAAACGGCTGACTCCACAGATTTTTGGACACATGCACAACAAAAACTGAGATTTGAGCAAATGTCTGTTTTATTTTAATTACAGCCCATTGTCAGACTTAATATTAGCCACATCAAACCGAGAAGTCCAGACTTGTCAGGTGAACTTGGCTTAAAATAAGACAGAAACTCTTGCTTCATTTTACTTTTGCAGTGATGGGGTCTTTTAGTTTCCCTTGATAAATAAAAGTCAAGCTTCTTAGTCTTCTTCTCTCAAGTCTCTGTTTTTTAAAATGCAAATCCTGATCTTTCACTGCAAAAAATGAAAACCTCAGCAAGTGTTGATGTCTTTCTTTGTATGTAAATAATGTCGTAATATAAGAAAACCAACAAGTATCCTTTTCAAACTCCAATCACAGATTTCATTTTACCCTTTACAATCACTAAGGGCGCCATTTCTGTCTTTTCATAATAACAGAAAAATATCTAATATGACCATTAAATTGTGAAATATGGCACTATCATCACTAAAAATGTTTTATTATTCTTAAATATCAAATCATCAAAATTAAATATCTCATTATGATTATTTTAACAATTTCATTAAAAATAAAAATAAATAATTTTTTAATAATAAAAATAAAAAATAGTGAATTGTTATTCATTTTACAAGCTTTTATAAAATCAAAAAATGTTTTTTACAAAGTCAATCTTTATTTCATAACATCCTTTTTCTACTATGCACTTTTATTTAATAATGTTGTCTTGCTGGGAAAAAAAATAGGAAATAAAAATCAACTTTGTAAAAAAACATTTGTTTTTTTTGTTGTTTTTTTTTTCAAATAAAGGACTGTATTAAAAGTGATTACTATTTTTTTTATTATTATCATTATTATTATTTAGTATGAAAATTTCTAAATAATCATGAAATATTTTATTTTATTAATTCAATTTTTAAGAATAATAAAACATATTTCATAACAACATTGCCTTTTTTACAATTTTTTCGACATATTTCATATTTGTCAGTTATTTATCAAACTGGTGTTTATTTCAAAATGTTGTTTTTATTTATTTAATTGTGAATCTTTTGGGGTTCCACATGAATGTGGCCCATGTTGAGTCAAAAATAGCATATAGCAATTTTTACGAGAAATAAAACATGAACACTTGCTCAGAGTCCAGATTTTCAATGTTAAACAGAAAACAATGAGATAAGGATGCTAAGAAAGGATTGTAAAGAAAGAAGAGAGAAGATCCCTTTACAGCAAAATCAGAAAACTAAACAAGTGTTTATGTCTTGTATTTAGTATTGTGTATTTTAGCAAGACTTATTCATTCCATTTGAACATCATTTTTGTCTTTAAATATCTTGAATTTTTTTCCTGGATTTTTCAGGTGAATTTGGCTTAAATTAAGTCCTATAAGGGATTTTATAATCAAAACTAGAAAATCAATCAGAGAGCGCAGACCTTTACCAAGCATATAGTGATTGGCACCAACACTTTAGTCCTACTTTAATGTTATACTTCCTTTCAGCAGACTGCTGCTACAATTTGGTGTTAGTTGCAGGTTTGTACGATAATTTGTTACTTGACAGTGTTGAAAATGATGATGACGGGTCTTAGTATCCAGAGTGTTTCCAAGATCTGGATCGTACTGTAACACCTGTCAGAAATTATGCTGACCTTGTCTTGTATTGTTTTGAAAAGCAATCCATCCATTTATGGTGGAGTTGTATACACATATGTCGAGAAAGGGCCCTATCTTACAATTCTTAAAAAAAAATCCTGGATCCAGATCTGGATGTGATCTGGATCGCCTCTAAAATTTAATCACTTCTTTCTTATGCCATTTTGAACATTTCCTGAAAATTTCATCCAGATCTGTTTGTTACTTTTTGAGCTCATCATTGGCAGTGTGTATATTTCGTATGTGGAGGAGACTGGGTTTGAATTTAACTTAAAGTCTGTGAGTTCAGCAAAGTTTAGCATGTTAGATCCGTCAAAGAGAGAAGTGAAACTTCAGTTTGAGGTTAGTTCTTGCATAAAGCTCAGCTTCTTTAACATGACTCCACAGGTTTTCATCACACGTGTGTGGTATCATAGCCAGGAGTCGATCTGTTACGTGTTGTTACCTGCAGCTTGCTGGGAAAGCCCTAAAGCAGCGTCTTTTGTCTGTAACTTCACTCTGACCTTTTTTTCAGGAAGTTAAAGTTAAAAACTTCCTTAAAGGGAAAAAAAAGCTGCTACTAGTGTGACTGGACTCATCATGCCCAAACTGTGTGTGTGACTGACTGGAGGTAGGTTTGATCAGGGGAGCAGAGCCGAGTGGTTTCAGGACTCAGGCCAAAGCTTTTGTGGTTGCAAAAGATGAAAACACTTTGTAGACACATGTCTTCACAGCATGATTTCTGCCACTCACCTGCGATATCCACAGGCATGGAGATGGTTCTGCTAAGAGTTGGCACTGTTGCTCCATCCTTCCCTTGTTCTCCTTCTTGACACAAAGCAAGCCTTAGTTAAAACATGTGATATCTGACATTTTATAAGCAGAGATGCTGTAACTGAGTAAAGAACTGGAGCACAAATCGATTCCCATGATCAAATTAACAGAAACAGCCGATCATCCGTCCCTACCTGCGGCCTCCTTGACGGCAGCTTCCCGATGCTCTTCAGGCACTGTCAGGCTCCCAAAGCGTTTCCCGTGGCGGATGGGACTGGTGCGAGTCGGGTGGGGAGACGGAGGCGGCAGACGCGATGGCTGCATCTCCTTGAAGTACAAGAACGAATCGTAAGATTTCATTAACATGACGGAGTGTTTGTCACAGGTTGAGTGTACAAAAACAGCCATATTAAGAATAATCAACTAATCAATAAAAAAAAAACATGTGCAGTGAGATACTGATGCAGGATGCAGATGTAAGTGTGTGTGTGAGTGTGTGTGTGTGTGTCAGTGATAAACTCACATGGCAGAAGAGCTCATTGGTGAGCCCCAGATAGTTGTGCAGGGCCAGGACTGTGACTCTTTGGAGACGAACCATGATAATCTGAGCAGATTAGACAGGAAGTGAGTCACTGAGCAAACCGTTTCAGTCAGCGTTCAGCTTTCTGAACTGAAAGCTCAATGCATTTATTCATGAAGACATGGTGAAGACGATCAGCTGCAGATCAAAGTGAGCATCAGAACGGGGAAGAAAGGTGATTTAAGGGACTTTGAACGTGGCATGGTTGTTGGTCTGAGTATTTCAGAAACTGCTGATCTACTGGGATTTTAACCCACAACCATCTCTAGGGTTTACAGAGAATGGTCCCAAACAGAGAAAATATCCAGTGAGCAGCAGTTCTGTGGGACAAAATGCCTTGTTGATGCCAGAGGTCAGAGGAGAATGGACAGACTGGTTGGAGCTGATAGAAAGGCAACAGTAACTCAAATAACCACTGGTTACAACCGAGGTCTGCAGAAGAGCATCTCTGAACACAACACGTCCAACCTTGAGGCAGATGGGCTACAGCAGCAGAAGACCACACCGGGTGACCCTCCTGTCAGCTAAGAACAGGAAACTGAGGCTACAATTCACACAGCAACACCAAAACTGGACAATAGAAGATTGGAGAAACGTTGCCTGGTCTGATGAGTCTGGATTTCTGCTCCACATTCAGATGGTAGGCTCAGAATTTGGCCTCAACAACATGAAAGCATGGATCCATCCTGCCTTGTAACAACGGTTCAGGCTGCTGCTGCTGGTGTAATGGTGTGGGGGAGATTTTCTTGGCTCACTTTGGGCCCCTTAGTACCAACTGAGCATGGTTTAAAGTCCACAGAAAAAAAAGAAAAAAAAAAGGAAAAAAAGAGAAAAAAAGAAAGGGGGAAAGAAAGGGGGGAAAAAGAAAAAAAAAGAAAAAAAAGGAAAAAAGAAAAACAAGGGGGACAAAAGAAAAAAAAGAAAGAAAAAAGAAAGAGACAGGGGGTAAAAAGGAAAAAGGAAAAAAGAAAAAAAAGAAAAAAAAGAGAAAAAAGAAAAAAAGAAAGAAAAAGGAAAAAGAAACAAAAGAAAGAAAAAGAAAAAAAGGGAAAAAAAGAAAAAAAAAAGAAAAAAGAGAAAAAAAAAAAAGTCAGCTGGTTATTCCTGAGTATTGTTGCTGACCATTTCCATCCCTTTATGAGCACAGTGTACCCATCTTCTGATGGCTACTTCCAGCAGGATAACGCTCCATGTCATAAAGCTGGAATCATCTCAGACTGCTTTCTTCAACATGACAATGAGTTCCCTGTACTCAAATGTCCTCCACAGTCCCCAGATCTCAATCCAATAGAGCAGCTTTGGGATGTGGTGGAACGGGAGATTCTCATCATGGATGTTCAGACCACAAATCTGCAGCAACTGTGTGATGCTATCATGTCAATATGGACCAAACTCTCTGAGGAATGTTTCCAGGACCTTGTTGGATCTGTGCCACCAAGGATTAAGGCAGTTCTGAAGGCAAAAGGGGGTCCAACTCGGGACTAGCAAGGTCTACCTGATATAGTGGCCGGTGAGTGTATTCTTGTAAATATGTTTGACAGCTTCCAGACCGTCCAGCTGATCAACACGACACTAAACTCGTCTGACACCACCTGCTCGTCTTTATTTTCTGGTTACTTTATTCAGCATTGATTCCTTTTTATTTGAACTTTCTTCTACTCCTGCTGCAACGAGCTGATGCCTCTATTATAGGGAACACAATCTACAACACACTCAGCTTACCTGGACTACTCGCACCAGGCTCTCTGGATACTTCTCGAATATGGACAGGAAGGCCTCTACAGGCAAACGGAGGACAGTGGACACCTCTGCAGCCCGAGCCGACACTGTTTTGTAAGGCTTCTGGTGGCCCTGGACACACAGATCACAAAGGTTACAAACATCAACACTCACGGTTTACGATGACAGCGACATGAAACTGATTCTGATTGGTTTAAACTGCCTTTGATGGAACAGTTAAAGAACAACAGTCATCATCAAGCTCTGATGTCCCTAACTTTGTTACAACCATGAGGAAATGAAAGGTGCTCATGAGTCATGTGACTCCTGAGGAACAAGTGGATGAGTCAGGTGGTCAGTGACATCAGGGGAGAGTCAGTGGGCGGCGGCCTAAACGCTGATATCCAGGTAGCATGAATCACAGGAACATGAGTGTACAGAGGACGTGTGTGTGCAGTAGGTGTGACTGAACACACACTCATGTTTGTGTGTTTTGTGTAGCAGGAAGCAGGTGTGTCTTACTGTGATGACATCCAGGATGCTGAGGAGGCTGTGGACACTGTCTCCGGGGTAAACCTCCTTCACGACGCTTTCTTTGCCATCCTGAAAAAACACGAAGAAGAGATTTGTTCCTCAGAGCACAGATAAATACAAAACAGGTTTAAATGGTAACATCTCAAGCAATGTTTCAGTTTTTTCACACTTTGGGAAGGTATTTTTAATGGAAATAGAAACCCCATTATTTGCATAGATTTATCAGTCTGCTGTGCTATAACAACTTGTTTGTGTCTTATTTTTTTATTTTAAAAAGTCTTAATAGTCAAGAAAAAGTCTTATTTCAGGATATAAAAAAATGAGAAAAATGAGGCCTGAGCTGTTTGTTAACAGTAAAGCATCATCGGTCTCCAGCGCTAATATTTTAAGAGTCGTACCCTGAAAAGTTTGGAAAGCCTTGATCCATGCACCTGTGTTTATCTTACTTCTTGTGAAAATTGCACCAGAGCCTGCTTTTCTAATTTCTCCCTTTCTGACAGTGAAATAATCAGAACTTTCAGTGCAAAAACTGAACTCTAATCAAGTGTTTATGTCTTATTTTCATTAAAAATAAATTTTTAATATCATTTCAGGCTTAAAATAGAGCCACATTCACCTAACTATTTCAGAAATGATTTTTTAAATGATAATAATAATAATAATAATAATAATAATAATAATAATAATAATAATTATTATTATTATTATTATTATTATTATAGTAAATTAATAATAATAATAATAAATTAATTAATAATGAATAAATAAATTACTATTAATAATAATAATAATAATGATAATAATAATTATAATAATAATAATAATAATAATAATAATAATAAATAATAATAAATAATAATAATGATAATAATAATAACCTTATTTGTATAGCATATTTAGTGCTGACAATAATCAGGACATAAAAACAAGAGAGCACAACGGCAAGTTTAAAAAGACAATATTAAGAGGGTTAATACGAGAATAAAATAATTTAAAAATAATAAAAGCAATGATGAAATAATGAGCAGGAGATAAGTCAATAAAAAAGCAAAACACGAAAGCAAAACCAAAGAGACATTGAAATAAAAGATAAAAAAGATAAGATAGAGGACAAACGGACAAAAAGATTTCAACGTATTTAAACAAAAATGAGGTCTGTATTTCTAGTAACAAGTGAAAAGTTGGGAGAGAAAAGTTTTAATTTCCAGAAACTTGCCGAACATATTTGTCTTGTTCCTTTCACGGATCATTTTGCACTATTTATAGCAATTCAGACCACATTTTTGTCCTTCAATAACCTGAAATAAGACATTTTTCTGGGCTGGTCAGGTGAATGTGGCTCATACTAAGTAGAATTTGACGTTTTCACTAAAAATAAAACATAAACACTTGCTTTGATTTCATTTTTTTGCAGTCTAGCAAGCATTTATGACTTTTTTTTGTGTAAACATTGCGTTCTTAGATTTATTTGTGACTCATTTACCCGACTAGTCCAGTGCATGTTCCAGAGAAAAATGATGCCAAATTGTTTAAGTAGAGTAAAAATTTTAGAAATAAAAATGTCTCAGTTGAAGAAAGCTTCATTTTTGTATTTGTCCTTTTAAGCGAAGCATAAACTTTTACTTAGGTTTTGCACAGTGAAGATTTTGAAGGAAGGCAAATAAAATATACCACAACATAGAGCCTGTACACTGCAAAAAAATGAAATATTATGAAGTATTTTTGTCTTATTTTGAGTAATGGTTGTCTTATCACACCTTAAATGAGCCAGAAAATTGTCTTGTTTTAAGTTATTTAAAGACAAAATGAGGTCTGAATTGCCTGAAACAAGTCATGTTTCTGGACTGGTCAGGTGAATGTGGCTCATGTTAAGTCTAAAAAGACATTTTCTACTGAAAACAAAACAAAAACACTTGGTAAGATTCCAGTTTTTCCAGCGTAACTTCAGCAAAGTTTGACGTGTTTGAGAGAGAAGTGAAACTTCAGTTTGAGGTTATCTCTTATGTAAAGCCTGGAAACTGAAACATGACTCCACAAGTGTTCATCACATGTTCCTGACCTCCAGGAGCTGCTGCCTGGGAAGTTTCAGTTTTAGTGTGTACGTATTATGTCTGATTAAAGGTGTTTTTTAATATTATTCGTCTTCACAACATTCTTCAGGTTTCCTAATGAGATTATTCAAGTCAAATGTTAATAAATGCTAATCACAGCCGAGCCAGAGCTTCCACTGTTAAGCCTCCTTAAGCTTCTCTTACTCCTGTAAATCAAGCTTTTACTGAAAAATACTCGGCACGGCGTAATCCTGGAGCCGCCGCGCCTCGGGTGAAAACCACAGCGACTTTGGATTAAAGGGCGTGGGTGCGTGAACACATGAGCTGCCGTACCGTTCCTGTAAGGCACAGTTCCAGTTTCCCGTCCTGGACCACGTAGATGCTGCTGTCGGGCTGGCCCGGCCTGAAGACGTACTCGCCTTGTTGGAACTGAACAAACACCATGTGTTTGCAGAGCTCCAGGAAGAGCGGCTTCTCAAAGTGACCCAGCACGCTGCGGAGGAGGAACACAGAGAGTTTCACACACACAAAAACAAACTTTTGTGCTCGTTTAAGAGGAATGCTAATAACCGAGCTTTATGAGCGCAGTCTGCATAACACACGTCTGGGAGTGATTCTCTTATCACTCATCGATCGGCTCAGTCATGAAGAAACCACATCACAGGAAGTCCCACCTACCGGACATTTTTAAGCATGTAGAGCACCTCGGAGGGGAGGTGGGAATTGGCCACATCAAACTCAGTGAGGTCAGCCTCCAGCACGGAGGGAGGCGGCTCCTTGGCCTGTAAGGTGGGCACTTCCTTCTTAAAGCGCAGGATCCTGCAGAGGAGGAGGTTGGGATGAGGTTAAAAGATGCAGAGGAGCTACAAAGAGACGTTTGAGGTTTGAAGTGGAGATGACCGGCTTACTTTTTGGCAATGTTGAGCATCTTCTGCTTCTTCTTTAGGCGTGGCCGAGAGGACGAGGACGTGCCCACCAGGGAGGAGGTAGACTGTGACACCTTTAGGGGAAAAGATTTATTGAAACAGGATTCCTTTGGTCGCTGAATGAAAACTACTTCTGTCTTTTAACACACTCACTTTACGCATAATCTTTCTGCCGTAGAACATGACTTTGTCCCTCTTACGGAAGCGATACTTTGGGGCCTCCTGAGCTTCGAGGTCTGTGCAGAACAAAATAAAACCATATGATTCATAGAAACAGAAAAAACACGTCTGGTGTCTTTATGACTTTAATCCTCAGTGATTTCAGATCATACTGACTTCGAAGCTGTATCCTTCGCAGGATGAAGAATATGAGGATGGCAATAAGGACGATGGCGATGCCCGCACCGATCACCATCCCCACCATCTGAGAGGAAGAGGAGAAAGAGGAGAAAGAGGATCAGTCTGTGTCAAAGGCTGAGTCTGATGTGGTTATTCCTAACATTCATCTTTAACACAAACTAAAGACAAATGAAGCTTCGAGTTTTCAACAATGGCCACACCTGTGAGGAGTTTGAAAGTGATCTTAAAAAAGTCTCCTTTCTAGATATATTTCTAGATCTATCAGATCAAATTTGGAGCTAAACACAAATCAAAACAATTCACAAACATAAAACTCAGTTTCACCCGAACAAAAGGAAGCAACAAAAAAACAACAAACAACAAAAAACCCACTACCAGACAGAGTTTAGATCAGGGGTCTGCAGCCTTTACTTTAATAGGAGCATTTTTCCTCAGCACATCTGGATTAAAGTCATTCAGGAGACACAAAATCTACTTTATCTTCACTTTAAAGTCAAAAAAGTGTATAATCTAGGGAAAAATATCAAAATAAAGTTTTTTGCATTTATAAAATTGTACACCTGATTTCTAATTTTTTAATTTTATTAAATTTGCAAATCTGAAAAAAAAAAAATAACGTAATTAATTCTATAAATTTGCAGAATTCACGAGATTCCATTTTTTTTTTCATGAAATTTAAAACATTTACAAATAAATAAAAAAAGATTAAAAAAGTTTTTTGGGGATTTGCAAAAAATTGTATAAATTTCAATTCAATTTGCTAAATCTTTAAAAATGTGGAAATCTTTTTTTCTTTATTTGCAAAATTGTTGAAAAATTCAAATTAAAAAAAACCCAAAAAATTTTTAAAAAATCACAAAAAGTTTAGGCTGTATTGCAAGAGGTGAAATTTTAAAAATTTACGAATTAAAAAAATGAAATTAAAAAATGTGCAAAATTTTGATTTTTCAAAAAAAATGCCAAAATGTAATTCATTTTCAAAAGAACAAACCCTAAATAATGCCTTTTTTATTTCTTTTTTTGATTTCTAAAAAATTCTAAAAAATTGCTTAATCTTCACAAATGTGGAAATCTTTTTCTTTATTTGCAAAATTGTTGAAAAAAATCAAATTAAAAAATCCAAAAATCTAAAAAAAAAAATCACAAAAAGTTGAAGCTGTATTTCAAGAAGTGAAATTTTAAAAAATTCACAAGTTAAAAAAATGAAATTAAAAAATGTGCAAAATTTTGATTTTTTAAAAAAATTGCTAAAATGTAATTCATTTGCGAAAGAACAAACCCTAAATAATGCCATTTTTGTTTCTTTTTTGATTTCTAAAAAATTGAAAAAAAATTGCTTAATCTTCAAAAATGTGGAATCTTTTTCCTTTATTTGCAAAATTGCTAAAAAAATTCAAATTCAAAAATTCAAAAATCTAAAAAAAAAATGTTAAAAATTGCAAAAAGTTAAAGCTGTATTGCAAGAGGTGAAATTTAAAAAAAAAATTACAAATTAAAAAAACAAAATAAAAAATGTGCAAAATTGTGACATTTCAAAAAAATTGCTGAAATGTCATACATTTGCAAAAGAACAAACCATAAATAATGCAATTTCAATATTTTGTTTATTTCTATAAAATTTTTAAAATTTCAAAAATTTGCTTAATCTCCAAAAATTGTGGAAATCCCTTTTCTTTATTAGCAAAAATGTAAAACAATTCGAATAAAAATCTAAAAAAAAAAAATCAAAAATCACAAAAAAAATAAAATGCTTCATTGCAAAAGGTGATGCATTTTAGTACAAAATTTTTAATTATGATTTAATTAGGGTCTGTGTTGATAACATTAATACCCTTGCAAGAATTCTTTTTCAGAAAGTCTTTATTTCAATTTTATTTTTTAAAGCTACAAAGATTCACTGCACAGAAGTCAAGAGCTGCATGAGTCTCCAGAGCCGCAGGTTGAAGACCCCCGGGTTAGAATGTCTAATGTGCTGGATCTGATTCGTTTTTTGAAGAAACTGAAAGTTTTAGCTTCTTTGAAATGTATGTCCAAGTTGTTCCATAAAGAGAGACCCCTGACTATGATATTTCTTTCCTTCAGTGTAGTTCTGACTCTCTTTTAAAAATATTTCAAATCCTTTTACATTGTAGCTACTCTTCCTTTTGATGAAATGTAACTGAATGTTGGGCGGTGGGAGATTTTCGTGAGCTTTGTACAGAATTTGCAGCATTTGGTAATCTATTAAGTCACTAAGTTTCAACAACTGTAATGTTAACAGCTACTTAAAAACTTACAAACTGACAGGGTTTACTTGTTGTCACGTTAGCCTACAGATACATATACAGATACAGATGCACTGCCGATAGCATCTTTAAGCATTGTTTCATATTCTCACACCAGATGTTACTGGCTGGTGCACAGGCCTCTTTTACAGTTTTAACCCCAGTGCAGTGGAGTTTAGCAGCCAGCTGTGGTGGCTCTGTGTGTGCCTTAGCATAGTGCTCATACTGCTACATGTAAGACAACTCTGCCACACTCTGCCTGTTGTTTTAACTGGGGGTTGCCCCTCCCCCATCCCACCATGCATCATCATGCAAACAGAAAATGAGTGATCTGTTTTCCACATTTCTTTGTTAAAGACCAATCTAGGATAATGGCAGTATGGGTGGGGGCAGATTCATTTAAAAAACACAGTGATATGTGCACAAAGGTGGACCACTCTGCAGCATAAAAAAGCACTGAAAAATGACATTTAAAATAGTTGAAACCAGGGATGGATTACGCATTAAAGGGAACAGAAATGATCAATTCCAAACTTTAAAAAAGTATGAACTACTTGGGTTTGCAGGCTGAAAAGTTTGGGAAGCTACGGCTCAATCTAAGACTCTGTGGTTTGATCTCCAGCTTCCTTCTTCAAGTGTCCTTATAAAAACTACTGAACCACACTGCCCATGAAACATTACTGTAGGATAATTTCCTCTGACAGGGGCAGAGTGTCATGTGACTCATAGAGCCCTCAGTGGAAAGGGAGCAGCACGCAGTGTGGTCCATAAAAACATGTGTGCAGGTAAGCCCACTCAGCACCCACTCACCATGCTGGTCTGCAGTTCCTCCTCCACAAACGTCTTGAAGTTATTGAACCCGTCCTGTTGAGACAGAGACAGAGAAGCTTTTTTAATATCAAACATGTCACCAGAGCTTCTGCAGGCGCTCTGTAAACACACAGGGTGACACATCAACCAGAGGGCTTCACTGCCACTGGAGCGCAAAGGAATGTGGGGAAAAAGGGATTTACACTGGAGGCAGGACGGCGTCTGAGGGACAGCGTCTGAGGGACGGCGTCTGAGGGACAGCGTCTGAGGGACAGCGTCTGAGGGACAGCATCTGAGGGACAGCGTCTGAGGGACAGCGTCTGAGGGACCGGGTCTGAGGGACTCCATCAGAGACAGCAGAGGAGGAGGGCTTAAAGATGTGGCTCATACATGTGTCTTTAAATTATATTTCCTGAGCTTCACTTTCTACCTTGCTCTCCAGAGTTCAGAAAATGATCTACAGATAAGATCTTTATCATCCTACAAGAGGCTCAAAGAATGCAAACATCCTTAAATCAATTTCTAGATAAATCCAGAGAAGATCTGAGCTGACAGGAAGAAGCTCTGAGTGGTCTGGAGTCCAAAGGCCGCAGATCAACAAACAAGAAAACCTGTAGTGACGCCTGTTGGGTCATGAGCTCCTCTAATGTGATCCAGGCAGTCATTAAACTCCACCCTGTGTGGTGCAGCTGTATTTCTGTCCTTACAGATGGATGACGGTAATAATGTTCTCTATGGTCACTGCAAGGGTGTGAAACTTCTCTTCAAGGTGAAGAACAGAATCAATCACCTAGAGCAGGGGTGTTCAACCTGTGGCTCTGGAGCCTCATGTGGCTCTTTGGCTCATTGTAGCTTTAATTTTTTTGTTAAAATTAAGTATTTTTACTTTTCTTACAGTAAGTATCAATGGTTAAAGACACCAAAACTAAATAAAGATATGCATTGACTTTTTGTTGAACTTAACTTTTAACTTTATTTATTTATTTTGCACTTTTTTTGTTTAATTAAAAAAAGAATTAAAATATATTTTTTGGACATTTTTCAGATTAAAAAGAAAAAAATCATTTTTTTTAGGAATATGACATTTTTTAAAATAATTGTTTTTTAATTGCAATTTTTCAAAAACTTTACATTTTTAAAAAAATTATACAAATTTTGAACTAAAATAAAACTATCTGTATTTGTGATTTTGAATTTTTTTGTACAATTTTTTGGAAATGTTTTAATAGGTCATTTTTTGACATTTTTTCAATTTGAGGAAAAATTCAAAGTTTTTCTCAGAAATTGCAATTTTTAAAAAATAATTGTTTTTGATCACATTTTTTAGAGTGCAATTTTTCACAATTTTTTTGGAAATGAGGAATAATTTTGAACTAAAATAACAATTTTACTGTTTTGTGAATTTTGGTAATGTTTTAATATCAATTTTTGGACATTAGGATTTCAAATATTTTGAATTTCTGCATTTTTTTAAAATATTTGTTTTTTATTCTATTCTTTTGCAATTGTTTTACAATTTAAACTTTTTTTAAAAAAAAAGCAAATTTTTTCATTGCATCATTTTTGCTATTACAAAATTTTATTTTTGAACCTAGGTATAATATTTTTGCAGATAATTTGCACTTTTTTAATTTCATTTTTTCTTAATTTTGCAAATTTTTAAATTAAAAAAATTGTAAATATTAACAGACATATTGTCATTTCATAAATTTTGCATAGCTATAAATAGTATGACATTAAAAAAATCCTATTTTTTGCAAATTTATCAAAAATAAAAAATTGAGACATCACATGGACAATTGTACAAACACAAAAAACTTTTTGTTTGGACAATTATTTGCTAGTGAATTTGTGAATACTAATACTACTGTTACTACTGTGTGAATAAAGTAAATTTTCTAGCTCCACAATCACAAAAAATGACTCTTTTGAAAGTAACTTTTGCAGACCCCTGATCTAGAGTTTAAGTGAGACAGATAGCCAGACAGAGTAAAAAGCTTAAAAATGAGGGAGTGTCTTCCTCTTCTCGCCTGCAGCTTTGTGTTCAATGAAACCAGGCTGATAAACAAACAGGGGGTGTAATGAGGAAGCAAAGCTTATCACTTTTACTCCAATGATTCAAAGAAAGAAAATATTCACTCATCAAAACAAGATGATCAGCACAAGGAGTGGAAAGATCCTGAGGTCGAGATAAGCCTGTTTGTTTTACTGTGTGTGTGTGTGTGTGTGTGTGTGTGTGTGTGTGTGTGTGTGTGTGTGTGTGTGTGTGTGTGTGTGTTGGGCCATCAGATAAAGTATTTAAGAGCAGAGGTAATATGTTTTTAGTGTCGTGGCTAGCAGCCAATGAGACTGCATGCCTGTTATCAGTGGTTATTGATCAGTGTGTGAGGAACAAAGGCTGGTTTGGCAGTAAAGGGCCTCAGCAGGACGCCGATATATTGACGGCGGAGCTAACAGATGGGCCTTCAGCTGTGTGCACACAGAATTAAGATTTTGCAAGATTGTGCAAGCTGGAGTCACACAAACTTAGAGGGTGTTTGAAAACCCACATACAAGTCTGAGTGTTCCTGTGCAACATAAAATATAACAGGTTAACAAATATGGAACAAAGAAAGCCATAAAATCCTCTGAACATTGCTTCATGCTAAGCCACGCTTGGTTCAGCTTCTCTCAAACGAACAATGATGTGGAGCTGCTTAATAGTGGAAACTCACGACCTATGACTGGAGTCTGTTGGACTCTCTGATTTAGCTGAGAAAGACGTTTACAGACCGCAGTAATCTGACCCACGCTGGGGAAAGGTCACACTGAGCTTGAAGCTGGTGAGGGAAGTGGTTTGTCTTCCAGAGCTTATGCAAATTCCTGTTACCACACTTTAATTACTGCATATGGTTTACGGTTATAAAATAAAACCAGAGACTCTACCAACCTCTGTGGGACTGGGGCCGTCTTCCTGGACCTCTTGTTCCGAGGTACTCTGTCCCATTGTAACCCTGTGTCTTCATAGGGATGGTCCATCAACGGCCACTGGAAACAGAGAAACATGTTGCTTTCAGTATTTCTGAGTGTGGCTAACACCAGCAGAGCTAGCACCACCAGCTTTCAATCCATCCATGCCAGTAAACATTAACATGTCTCTGCTGATCACTACAGACAGAGTCATTAACCCCAAAAAAGGCAGCTACATCAATGTGGCAACTAGGAATGGACAGGCCTGGGACAATAGTCAATTAATCGTACCAAAAATTAAACGCACTCGATAATTTTGCCAGCCTCCATATAACGCCACTCATCGCTTTCAGCACCTGGGCACATTTGTTCTGTAGCAGAATGAACAGAGGAAACCCTCTTGTCAGTCTTCTCTCCAGCAGCGGGGAGGAGAAAGCCAAAGTTGAAGAGCCATCACTGCTCTGTTTTTGGCTGTAAACAGCCACATAGCTCCATGCTCAAGCTTCCCATCTCAGAAGAAGACAGACTAAGTGTCTAGAGTTCATTTATCAGGAAATGTTCCTGCTACACTCAGTAAAACTGTGCATGTGTGTGCTAGTCACTTCACGGCCGACTGCTTTTCCAACTTTGGACAGTCCAACAGAGAGCTAGCCAATAGACTGGTCCTGAATCCAGGCGCATTACCAACCATCCTCCAACAAACCTGGGACCCTGGAAATGTGAGTATTTTAAATGCTGTGTGCTGTGGAGCAGATGGAAGAGCTTTTCCTCAGTGTCCCCCCTGTCTCTGTGTTAGCTTCAGGATGCTAATTTTAGCTGCAGTTAGCCTGTTGTTTTAGCCTGTAATGTTGCGGTAAACGAGCTTCTCTGTTTTCTAAACATTGTGCACTCGGAGCTCGTGGCGCCGCTCTCAGTGACGTGGAAGAGCGGGGCGGTATCAGCGGTGGCTCATTTACATATGAAGGCCACGCCCACTAAATCAGAGCGTTCTGAACAGAGGGGCTATGAGAGCCTGGAAACAATGCTGCTGTGCTTGATTTATTGGCTTTTTGGACCAAAACATGTTACTACCATTTCATGAAGACATCAATGATCCAGATTAAACTGCAGAAAAAGAGCAGGATACGAGACCTTTAAAGAGACAGTAGCTCAAACAAAGTGTTTTTTGAGGTTGAAATAAGGGTTTTCTAGAACAACAGAGAACTTTTAAAGATGTAATCATATAAAGCTACCACAGGGGCACCATGCAGTTCACTATTGCTTCTTCTCCAGTCTTGCAGTTATTCCAGTTTACCACATTCAGCGTAATCACATTTTTACCTCCTGGTCTCAAATATTTGCCACACCAGGCTACAAAAAGCCGTCTGTCATCTGTTCAGTTTACAATTACAGTCCAGTAAGAGACCAGTAATGAGCGCCGTCATTTAGATAAGCTAGAGCTTATCTGACAATAATAAACAAAAATATTATCAACTGGCCAAGAAATCCTGGTGATGACATTTTTAAAATTTTGATACTAGTATTAAAAAAATGAACCCTTTCCTGATTTTTCCAGTTTCTTGCTGTTGCTGCCCAATCTAAACTCAGCAGAGCTTTTGTCATTTCCTAACAGCAACAAAATTACCAAACTTCTCTTTGTTACTCTGCTCTTAAAGCATTACCTCACGCCAAGCTACTGAGAGACATGTGGCCAAACAAAGTTAAGCAGGAAGCTCTTACTGCCATGTCTCGCCTCAGGGCTGAAGTTTTGAGAGCTGCTGTGTGTTCAAAGCAGTCTGCTGAATGTCTCCCTGAGATCACTCTGACTGAGCCGCAGCATCACGCAGGGATCAGATTATTGCATCAAACAGCAGCACATGCAGAGGACGCTGGGCCTGGCTTTGTCTCAGGAACCCACACAAACACAACTGATAAGAAACTCTCTGCATGGCGAGACCGCCTCAGTGCTAGAGGAAATTTCCAGCCGCCACTTTTACAACCTGGATTTGTTTATTTTGAATATCAGCGACTGTATAAAGGCAGCAGAGAGGTGTTCGTGTTGGTCAAAGGTAGTTTGTTAATGATCAGTCGTACACAAATGTGCAGAGGAGCACCACAGCTTTTCCCCTGCAGAAGAAGTCTGCAGATTAGCCCTTTAATCAACGAGGGAGGGACAAGAAGAGCAGACAGAGGCATATCTATGTCTCCAGATCCTCGTGTATCTCAGATTCTGGTGCCTCTAAACCAAGAGTCTTCAACCTGTGCCTCTTTGAATCCTTTGCAGTGGCTCCTTGTTGCTTTGAAAATCATTATTGAAAGAAAAAGTTTTATTTTTCTTACAGAGGGTATTGATGATTAAAGACACTGACACTAAATAAAATCCTGCGTTAACATTTAGTTGAACTAAATCTTCATCCCATCTGTCAATAAAGCCTGCCACCGCTCTACTTCACCTCCTACAACATCAACAGCCCACCAACTTTCCATGCACCTGTGGCTAACCTCAAGTTTTACAGCCCTGGGAAGATAACTACATCTACAAAAAGACTCATCTGGAAGAAAATACTGATTTTAATTCTGTGAGGATGGATTCATTTAAGTGCCAACGTGCTGGATTAATATAAATGCTTGATATGTGGCAAGACATTAGCAAAACACAACAGTTGTGTTGACCATTATTATCAACGTGTGTGCTTGAGTTCAAGAATACTTCCAAAACATTAAAAGTTTTTGCAAATTTTTGAAATTTCAAGTATAATTAAATTTTTCTAATATTATTTTAAAATTTTGCAATTTCTTTATTTATTGCAAAAATTTGATGTTCAAATTTTTGTTACATTTTGGCAAAATTCTTAAAAAATATATCTTTTTTTTTTCAATTCAAAAAATTTAATAAAAAAATTTTTGGGGGAAATTTTTGAAATTTTAAGACTCATCAAAACGTTTGCAACTTTTTAAATTTTGCATTTTTTTATTTTTGCAAAATTTTGATATCCCAGTTGTTTCATTATTTTGGCAGACTTCTTAAACACATTCTTATTAAGTTTTTGCAAATGTGATCAAAGTTTAATTTTTTTTGTTTTTGAATTTTCAAAATTTTTAGAAGTTTCTGCAAATATTTTAAATTACAAGACTAATTGCAATTTTTGCAGATCTTTAAAATTATGCATTTTTTATTTGTGCAAAATTCTGATATCTCAATTTCTTAATTTGGCAAACTTCTTAAACACATTCTTTTTAAGTTTTGGTTAATTTTTTCCAACTTTTTTTAAATTTTTGAAATTTGAAATTGTTTGAAGCTTTTACATTTTTTTCAAATTTCAAGAGAAATTGAAAGTTTTTATAATTCAACTTCTTTAATTTTGGCAAATTTTCAAAATTGTATTCTTTTCAATTTTTGAAATGTTAAAGTTGTCTGAATTTTTTTCAAGTTTATTTATTTTTAAAAAAAATTAACACACTTTTTAAAACAATTTTTGCAATTTTTCTTTTAAGAAAAAACTTAGACTTCACAAGTTTTCTTTTAAAAAAACTTTTAGATTTACTAGATTTCAACTATGCATAGAATTAAACACACATAATAGTCTTTATTGTGAAGATAAAGTAGATATTGTGGCTCCTGAATGTCTTTAATCCAGGTGAGCTGAGGAAAAATGGCTCCTATGAAAGTAAAGGTCTCAGAACACCTGCTCTTAACCTGTCAAAAGACTTAAATAGAGACACTTTTATCTTGACCTGGTTACATTTTCTTTGTTCAGCCACATTACCCTGACTAACAGCTCAGTGTAATCACCCAGTATTCGCCCACTCCACACCAACCTTCCTGCCCACATCTGCCAGTCTGGGTGATTTCAGCTGACACAGGCGTATGTGCTGAGACCGTGACAACAAGCTCATTCACTGTCTACGGACAAGTGAGCAGCTATGCTAACTTAGCTCTCTGAGAGTCTGATGGTTTCCTCCTCCAACCCTGACAGCAGCAGCTGAAAGTGAGGCAAGGAGGGAAAACAACCGAGCTAACAACAGCAGCAGCAGCACAGTCTGTTGGTTTGCTGAAGGCATACAAAGTAGGCTGCTGCACTTGCATGACAAAACCTATACACAAGGGAGCATCTCAGGGCTAAAAGCCTGAACTCAGAGACCATTAGAGGGAAAATCACCGTGCCTTTGGAAACAGATGTAGAGAGTCCTCTTTCTCTGTCCTCTGAGGGTTTTTAATGCACTCTGCTCATTTTCTTGTTGACATTTCTTAATTTGCAGAGCATTTTGCCAAGCACACTGTAAATACTCTTTATTTCTCTGCAGCCTAGGCGGCACAATGATTATTACAACATCATGAATTTGAATTTACTGCAGCGTGTTAGGGAATTGTTTTATGAATGCAATCAATACTTTCCTACTCTATCTGCTCTGTTAGTGAGATGAATGGAGGCCTGGGTTTAATTGCAGTGATTGAGACCATTCTGAAAAAAAGCTTCACAGAATGATCTTAGATTAATATTTCAAATGTTGTAATGGAGCCTCTTAAGCCCCAAAAAACTTTTCTTTTTTTTTTTTTTTGCATTTTTTTATAAATTTCAAGACTAATTGAAATGTTTTTAATGTTATTTTTTATTTCTTTATTTTTATTACATTTTGTTACGGAGCCTCTGAAGCCCCAAAAAACATTTTAATTTTTTGTTTGTTTGTTTGTTTGTTTTTTTTTGCAAATTCTATAAATTTCAAGACTAATTGAAATGTTTTTAATGTTATTTTTTATTTAATTTATTTATTTATTTTGTTACGGAGCCTCTGAAGCCCCAAAAAACATTTTTTTTGTTTGTTTGTTTGTTTGTTTTTTTGCAAATTTTTATAAATTTCAAGTCTAATTGAAATGTTTTAAATGTTATTTATTTATTTATTTATTATATGTTGTTATGGAGCCTCTGAAGCCCCCCCAAAACACTTTATTTTTTTCTTTTTTATTTATTTTTTTCTTTTTTCTTTTTTTGCAAACTTTATACATTTCAAGACCAATTGAATTTTTTTTTGGTAATTTGTTTTTATTTTATTTTTTATTTTCAAAATTTTTACATTTCATTTCTTTATTTTGGGAACATTTCTTGTTCTTTTTTATTTTGCATTTTTTAAATAGTTTTTTAAGAATTTTTTATATTTTGGGCACAAGATAATTGCAGTATATTGTGCACATATGATAAACACCTTGTTCCCTAAATATAACTTCTGTTTTATAGATTTTAAGTTGAATTATATTCAGACAGAAGCCATCAAAAAGTATTAATACGTATCTAAAGCTTATCATATGAATTCATGTGTCAGGTCTAGACCTGCTTATATTATGTTAAAACTTTTTTTGCTTCAAGTCCACTTTCTGAGCACTTTGTCAACATAGATCATCAATAACTAGTCCTTAGTGATGATTTCTGCTGATAACAGGATCATACGTCTCAGAGCAAGAGCAGCAAAAAATATCACTGTACAGCCTTTCTTAGATTAAAGTCCAACTTGTTTTAAAAAGGACTGTTACATTAGGATCTAAGCTGACAACACACATTTAAACTTGGAGGTTACACAAGATAATAACTGGAATAAAATTATTTGTGCAAACAAAACAATTACCCTGTGCCCAAATGCCTTGCTTCCACTTAGTTGTGCTCACAAGGTAATTTCCTGTGCAAACAAGATGATAACTTTTGTGAACAAAATCATTAAATTTAGATTGAGAATTGTTATATTTGGAGACTTCAGGAGCTCTGACTGTTGTTAACACATGTGCTAAGTAAAACCAAGTGGAATAGATAATATGCAAACGTTGATATTTGTTTATCTACCAAACTTCTTACAGATAGGTCACAAATTTTTTTAAAAAAAGACACTAGCTCATTTTCAATAGTGTGTTCATAAAACGTTAATTAAACAGTACAACCTCCTGTCTAATATCGAGCAGCCCTGCTACATGTGTGTCAAGAGCATCTGCTGGCACCAGCTGCATCTTTCGTCTGATGCATTTCCTGCGTAATCTATAATATCAGTGGCTCAGAGAGGGCGGCTGAACTGCTGTATGGCTGAAATTCAATCAGTGAAAGGTGGAGGATCGGGTGTCACCTTACATTAAGGGACCCTCTGAGTGACACACAAACCACCAAGCAGGGCGCGATTTTTTCAAAGGCACAGTATAGCTTCAGAAAAGTCCTACTTTCAGAGTTCAAATACCATTTTTATCCATGTGTTGTAATGATAAAGGGTGTCACTTGGTTGTATTAGTATTTAGTGACTTTAAATGGTTCAGTATAGGCTAGTTTAAGATGCCCTGTCCAATAATTACAGATGCTGCTTTGCTCGGATGTCTCTCGTTGCATTTACATATCCTTGTGTGTGGCGATAACGCTGTAAGAAAAGCACAGTTCTACTCTCGGGATGAGACAGTACCCAGCTTCAGTCTCTTAGCATTGCCTCCCTCCATGCAGGCCTACTCCTATTGTTCTCTTTGGACAATGAAGTCAGTGTTGACTCCACTTTCCAGGGGCAGACCTGGGTCGACTACTAACACAACCACGTCTGTTTTCCCCCAAACACAATAAACACTTAGGACATGAGATTCACAATACCAAGTCTGCATTTTTGAGATATGTGATGCTTTAGGACAGGGGTCTTCAACCTGTGGCTCTGGAGCCTCATGTGGCTCTTTGACTCATTGGCAGTGGCTCCTTGTGGCTTTAAAAAATGTAATTGAATTTTCTTTTTTGATTATTTTTCTTTCAGAGGTTATTGATTATTAAAGACATTGACACTAAATATACATATACATTTTGTGGAACTATATATGCATCACCTATCACAATGAAGCTTTTATATTCTTTCTGGAACGTTTGCACATTTTTTTGCAAGTTTTGCAGTTTTTTTGTATTTCAATTATCTGAAATTTTCAAAATTTAGTAAAAAAAATCAAACAGATTTTGTCAAAAGATTTTGCAAATTTCAAATTTTTTTTTGAATTTTTACACATTTTTGAAATATTAATTTGAAACCATTTTTTTTAAATGCAATAATAACATTTTTAAGTTGTTATTTAGTTAAGTTTTTAAGAAATTTATGAAATGTTGGCAAGTTTTTTAAAACTTCGAAAGTTTGGCAATTTTTTTTTTTTCATTTTACTCATTTTATTTTTATCTTTTTTGCACATTTCTGAAAAATGTTTGTCTTATTGAAATTTCATAAATGTGAAAATGTATTACATTTCTGACACTACAAGTTTTACCTTATTTCCAATGGTTTTGCAAATGTATTAAAAATTCAAAACTTAGACACCACATTTACAATTTCATGAACACAAAAAACTTTTTGTTTAGATAATCATTCACTCTTTTTTTTTTTTTTTTGCTTAGTTTAGAATTACACCCTTTTTTTGTTTATATCGTGAAGATAAAGTAGATTTTGTAGCTCCAGAATGACTTCTATCCAGGTGAGCTGAGGTAAAATGGCTCTTTTGAAAGTAAAGGTTGCAGACCCCTGCTTTCGGAGCTGTGGTGGTTGGAAATGCCAGAAAGAAAATTTCACAGCACTTATTTTAAAGACAATAAAGTTTTATGGAGTGTAAGTGAAAATGTAACTGAAACAGCCTGGGGTGATATATGCTTCTGTCAACACAGGCTTGTTTAGACACAAACTGCCTTTGACCTTTGACCCCGAAAGTAATTTCAATGCTTTAATTTTCTCTTCCCACAATAACTTCATGTAACTTTGCCTCAAAACGAAATAGAGTAACCGTTTTATTACATAAATATGGCATTAGCTCTTTACAAATGACAGCAATACACTGACCAAGGTGAACCCAGGGGACGACACCAGCTCAGATTTCTCTCAGGCCAAAATAGTTGGGCAGAATTTACACCCCACGGTGTGTTGCCTCACCGGCCTCTCGTGATTCTCGTGGCAGGATTCCTCAGATGTGTTGTAAACAAACTGACAACTAGAGAAGGCTAGAATAAAGACTTCTCCTCAATTAAAGCTCAAGCTGGTGGAAAATGTCTGTTATCCATACCAGTAGAGGGTGTTTTGACGCAGTGCTGAACCGTTAGCAAGCAACACGAAGCCTGTGATAGCTGTACAGAGATACTAAGGCCGGGTTGTTTATGTTCACACAACTGTTATCAGTTAAGAGGAGATTCTTGTATCTAAAGTCGTGTTAAACTGAATCTATCTCATTGAAAAAAGCGGATTTCCTCCATCCAGAGCAGAAGGCACCTGGCTGGTTGTTCCATCATAACGTAATCTCCCTTAGCTTACGTTGTCAGTTTCAGCGAGCTAGGGAGGCTAATGTTAGCTGAATGCTCTTCGTATCCCCATAGCTGATAAATAAAAACATTATAACAAACTATAACGCTGAAATGGCTTCATATTTTTCTTAACGACCCCGTGCTATCATCCCAAATGAGTCAGTGACTCCTACCGTAGAGCCCAGCCGTTACTGACTCATTTGAAATGATAGCTTCGTCTTCCATAAGTAGGTAAACGGTATAAATGGAGGGGAATTTCCAGAATAAATAATTCTAACATCACATGATAAGGATATTTTATTCATTTTACATAAAGGAGGTCTTTACCTGGGCTGATGGACTCCCGTCAATCGTCGTATACTGTCAAACAACATACACAGGAATCACTGGCCGTGAAACCCCGCCCCATTCAGAGGCAGTGTAACAAAAGGACCAATCAGAACGCAAAACTGGAGTGAAGAGCTGATGTCCCGCCTACTTCTATGTAAATAAAGACTCGCTGTCCAATGATGTTTAAGGGTGAGAGAAAACGGCTCTGTGATTGGATACTAGAAATGATTGACATGTCGGTTAACACACCGTCAACATTTATAATAGTTTTACAAATAATAAACTTTATGTGGCACTTTCCAAACAAAGTGGCTTTACAAAATAAAAATGAACAATAAGAGAGAACTGTAAGGAGGACAAGATTAAAAAATGACAGGAAGAAAAAACCTTTTTTAAGGCTAAAAAACACCACCAGATTACAGGAAATAAAACATAAGAAAAAACAGAGATTTTGGTACTTACCCCTGATATATTGATTATTATGATGAAACACATTTTTATGGGTGCATTGTCTCTGAGCTTAACAATCAACCAGTCAGTTTAATAATATTTTTAACTTAATGTATACTATTAAAACTCAGGTCATTATTTAAAAACCACAGTCCATATGTATGTATGTTAATGTACTGTATTCAGCTCTGTATTCAGTTAATTAAATCAAGATAACTCCCGGCTTTTTTTTACCAACTTCCCGCAGAAACCCTTTTGTATTTATGAAAATCACCTTATAACATTTAGTGATTACGTCTATGTTGTGTGTAAAAAAACGATTCAAGATTGATTTAATTCATAGTGTTAAAACATTTTTTAAAACAATGTCAATTCCTTTCTTCATTAAGATCTCATGATAGTATTTTTTCAGTTTGTCAGCACCAATTCTATTTATGTGGTTTTGTAAGGGGAAGTTATTGTCTTGCTGCTTTTTTTTTTTTTTGTCAAAATGTTTTTTTCTGTTATAAGCACAAGTGACGTGCTACACAAATATAGTCTGATTGATTGAATTTTGGGTCAGTAAAAATATGCTGTTTCTAGGAATGAAGGCTGGCTAACCTGGCCACCACAATGAGACTAAGACAATAACGCCCTCTAGTGGGCATTAGCAACTACACTCAAAGTAATCTCACACTACCTCTCCCATTTCAAAACTACTCTGAAAGACATGAATAAAACACAACAAACATGCAACTTTCTTTTTAAAATACATATTCTTTATTGTGAGGTCAGTGTCCAGGAAGAGGATTACAGCTCGGCAATGGGCTTGTGGGGCCAGTAGGGGTGTTTGACCTTGTCCAACTTGGTCTCCGGGAAGGTGTCGTTGAGGTCGTCGATAGTCATCTGGTCGAAGGGAATCATGTTCTTGAACTTTTCCAACTGAGGAAAAAAAAAAAGGAGAAGTCACATTTACACACAAATAGATAAAATTCACTTCCTGTTTTCAAAACTGATGAAATTTCATTCTGACCTGACTCTCATATGCTGCAATACGAGCCTTGGATTCTTCAATGTAGGCTGCTGCACCTTTGTTCTGCAAGAAAGAAAGAGAATCAGTTACATCTGATAAAATTAACTGTTTTAATCATAATGCTACTGCTTCTGTAAAATAAATTACAGTTTCAATGAACACATGTTGTTCTGTGAAGCTGTCACTTACAGCTTCAGCCTCCTGAGCATTGATGGAGCTTGTCTGTGTGTCAGCAGGCACGGGGATCTGCAGAGCTTTGAACTATGAATCGAAAGAACAACACAGAGCAGACAGATGTGTAAGAAAACAGCTGTAGGACAAATAGCTGAGCTGCGTCTCACTTAAACTATCAATTGAAAGTTGTTGGTGTCGGAAGTCACAGATAGCTGAATAACTGCTCTGCTGAATGGAGCTCACCTTCTTCTCAAAGTCATCGACCATCCCGGCTTTGGCTACAGCGCCTCTGTAGTAACTCCAGTCGATGGCAGCAGGAGTCTCTGGCAGGGAGGACAGTCTGGAATGAAGAGGGAAGATGGAGATTAACTGATGACCACAAAGATATAGTTTTCAATCTGAAGAAAGACTAAAAGATTCAGAAAATAGCAAAGTAAAGCACATGTGCTCGGATATTGATATGTAAAAAAAAAAAAAAAGTAATTCAAAGCAGACGTCACAATCAAAACAGCAACTTAGGCTGGGACACAGTTTCTGTAAGAACCCTTTCAGTGGCCCCAAATTAAAGTTTTGATAGAAACCTGAAAAGATGCTTTAACATTTTACGGTTAAAGTTTAAAAATCCTTAGACTAAAATAAGTTCCCCCTCCCCTTAAAGAAGTAAAACTGATAAGTTTTGAAAAAGTGAAATGCATCTTAGGTCAAGTTAACAATTAAAATTACTCATCTTTAGTAGTAGAGTTAGAAATCTATTAAAAACGATTAACATTAAGATTAGTTTAGGACTACAAAATGAGCCAAGCCCTGTTTTAAAGCTGTGACTCCTACCATAATGCTAAATTCCATATGCTCTACAACCCAAACCAAAACAGGCACAGGGGAAGGATGACATCTTGTATCCAGGCACAATTTACAGTGATTAAAACATAAAGACATATGAAGCTATGTCTGATTTACCTTGGATAAAACCACTCAATTCAAGCAATGCGTAACTAGCTTAGACATGTAAATGCTACCATGCATGAGTGATGCTAGCTCTGCTAGTGTTGACCTTATTCAGCATGCTCATTTGGCAATATTTACCGAAGGAGCCTGTGGTAAAACTTTATTCAATTTTGATTGGTTTGTTCCTTTTAGACTGGTCATTTGTTCAGAATTTGAATTAATATTTTTTTTTTTAAAAATTGAAGATTTTGCTCCTTGGAGAATGAGCATCCTTGAAACCTGCCCCGGATGGATGCTGAACACACACTATGAAGCAGCAGTAGCACTAGCACTGTTTTCTCCCTCTGTGTGTTGTAAAATGATTTCTGCTCTATTCTGTTGTTGTGAAACTAACTTTGCAGCGATGGCATCACTGCGAGTCTTCAAAGCGTTGAACATGCCCCTCTGGTTGGGTGGGACCCGCTCTGCGAAGGCCACCCAGTCAATGGCCTTGAGGGCTACACGACGGCCTGCCATCCTTACAATCTGAAAACAGGAGACAAATGAACTTCATGAGGACAAAAATAACAATCTGAAGTCAAGCCAAACAAAATGCATCCACACCAAACACTGACTACTAGATTAACATCAGTTTGAGGTAAGTTGAACTGTTAAGAAGTTTAATTTTTGTCGACTTAGTGATTCTTGGATGTTACCTGTCTTCTGTTATGGAAGCTAAACCTGAATCTTTCACTTAAATTCTGCAGACACATTAAGTCAAGCCTTCAGGGCTGTAATGAAACTGCATTTCTGAATCATCCTGACTGAGAATGTATCAATGGAGGCAGGTTGGATACAAACAACAGTCAGCTGTGTTTTGCGGTGCAGTTTATACCAAACTATAACTACCACAAACTTCATAAAGTTAATTTGTAAAAAGTAATAATAAGAGCAATAATTTACTTGGGCAGAAATATTATAGCTGTTGTTGCTTTAAGAAGCACTATTTTTATTTCTCCTAATGTTTCTGTCATAAAGACATGGTAGGACATTTTATACCCCATTAACGTATTTGTTATCACGAGATTAACGTCCACAATGACTAAAATTAGTCCTGTCAAAGATTTGAAAGACTACTTCAGTCAATACATGGTAGATTTCATTTAATAATCTCGATAGCTTCACTCGCTGAGACTTCGAGCAGCGTTAAACCTCCTGTTTTACAGATAAACTCAATTAAAAGGCATAGTCAGACAAATAAAACTGCTGCTAACCGCATTAAATATGTTAATAAGTCATTTATGTTACAAAAAAGTAAAGACATTACTGAATTAAAAATCACTGACACCGGGCCCTTGACATTTTGTTCAGACCTCTGCAAAGCTAAGCTAACCGCAGCTAGCCAAGGTCAGATAAATCTCTCCGTTCCTCCAGAATTTAACCGGAAACCAGAGAAAATTTCGAGTTTATTGTTGTATTTGAGGCATAAAAACACATGCAAAGGAAGCAGAAACCACATTTGTCCATTGAATGCCCTTGTTTTTAGGCTCTCCGTTAGCACTCTTACCTCGCTGCTTCAAGTGACGTCTGTGACAGGACGGTGAGCGGAAGTGGCTTTTCTTCATGAGACCCAGGAGCTGCAGAGTGAGCGCCACCGCCCCTAGTGGACGGGTTTTAGGAAGCAAATAGAGCCCTCTGCTGGAGAGATTGAGAAACCATGGCAACTTTTTTTTCCTCTCTTTTCATCGACAACTAAAACTTCGAGAGCTGATTTAAAGCTCTGCTAAATGTTTTTGTAGACAAAAGAAATGCAATAACAGCCAAAAGGTAAATATATTAGGTTCTCATGCTCAGTATTACAGAAGAGGATCAGAGCCACTGTAAAAAAAAAAAAATAATAATAATAATAAAAAAAAACGTCAATTTTTTATTATTGCTATGACATTTTTTTTCTGAGAAAAAAAACTTAGAACTCCACGGAAGAGGATTGGGGCCATTGAAAAAATAGTCATTTTTTTATTATTTCAATTTTTGTCTGAGAAAAAAAGTCAAAATTCTACAGAAGAAAATAATTAATACATTGTACATTTTTTTATAACTATTTTTTCTGAAAATAATAATAAAAAAAAAACTCAGAATGCCATGGAAGAGGATTAGGGCCATTGAAAATAATACGTCAACTTTTTTTTATCATTTCAATTTTTGTCTTAGAAAAAAAGTCACAATTCTACAGTTGAAAAAAATAAATATATTGCCAATTTTTTACAACAATTTTTTCTGGAAAACAAAACAAACAAACAAAAAAACTCAGAATTCCACGAAAGAGGATTAGGGCCATTGAAAAAAAATATGTCAATTTTTTTATAATTTCAATTTTTGTCTGAGAAAAAAGTCACAATTCTACAGTTGAAAAAAATAAATACACTGCTAATTTTTTCAGAACTATTTTTTCAGAAAAAAAAAATGAATTAGACAAAAAAAAGTCAAATTCAGACTTTAATCTCAGAATTCTGCCTTTTTTCTCAGAAAGAATAGTAATTAAAATAATAATGGAAGTATGTTTTTTTCCCCCAGTGGCCTTAATCCTCTACAGCATCCACTTGAGATCTTGGATATGTTAAAGAGAAGGGTGACAAGAAGAGAATGGCACTGTGAGACTGTAAGGTTTAAATACCCAGGTAGAAAATGTCAACACAACCACCAACTTTCCACCTTTAAACAGAGTTTAAACACTGACTTGCATTTTCAAACCTGTGGATAACTTTTTATACCATTTTCATGATTTAGAAAATACACCTACCCTGTCTAGAAATTATGTGCAGCTCTAGATTAAATGTATCGAGCTGAGTGTTTATAGATTTTAAAGTCACAGGTGTGGACACTCACCCCTAACAGACATTTCAGCGTGTGTGAAAGCTGCTTATAAGGGCATTTTGGTGATTTCAGTTATCAATATGACTTAAAAAGGGAATGCAACGTTTTGTTGTGATAAAGGCTTCACCTGAACACAATCTCTAAATGAAAGAAAAGTGATCTGCTTAATCATTTTTTTTTTTAAATGGCCTATATTTCTTAACTTCTGCAAGGGGCTGCAAACTTAAAGCTATATATATATATTTAAGAATAACCTGCGAAAAATGTGAAAGCTAACACATTACGTTACCATGCTTTTGGAATTAGTTGCACCATTGTAAGTCATTATATCCACCCAGCAAACCAGCAAACTTTTTTTTTTTCATTATTATTATTATTTTTTTACTGTGAAACACGTCCAAAAGAAATTATATAGCTGGACTGAAGGTTTTTTTTTTTTTTTTTTTTTTTTAGATGATCTATTTACAATATTTTCTTGGAGAACATGTTCAACTGCATTTGGGAAAATATAATGTAACTAGAAACTAAAAATAGAAACGTGTTCAAAACGAGAATCCAGTTTATTTTAACTGGATCGAAATATTTTTTCTCCAAGACAATTTTCAAAGATAGGGCAAAAAATACTTTGAAAGTAAGACTAAAAATCTAAAAACAAGTGATAAAAAAAATCATTCAATATTCAAGCTTGTTACAAAAATAGTGCGAATGATTTTGGAATAACTAGATTGTTTTAAAATACAATGTCACAAAAGATTTTTTTAAAAACTGCGGAAGTAAAATCAAACAAGTTGTTAAAATAAATCACCCATCGAGATCCTTCCATGTGTATAATTTTTATTTTCTAACATCATTTTGTTTTTACATGTAAGTAAACATTTACAGGGATGTATGTACACAGTACAGATACAAAGATATTCAATAAATACCATTTTTCCTGCTGCGCGTCACTGCAGCTCTTCACCAACAACAGTTTATTTACATTTACAGCAAAAACCCTCCGAAAACATCTTCCCTTCTCAAAGGCCACGCTGTGAGAGCAAGAAGTAAGAATACAGGCTGTTTGAAATCTAGAATATGATTCCGCTTCATGTTAAAAAAGTACAGAAAGTGTGACAGGAGCTGCTGAGAGGACGAGCAGTCAATGCTGGAGGAGCAGAAATACTTCAAGTAATTCTTTAAGGCACTGACTTTAAGTACTTTAGTGTTGTTTCTGAATTAGAAGACCTTTAGCGTCAGGTTTGGACGCATAAGAAGTGTCCAGCGCGGCGGACGGGCTGCTCAGAGATATTTAAGGCATGTCGTTTCGAGGCCTGACATTTAGTTTTGGAGTCCTGCCTGAAAACCGAGTCCACAATCCACAAACCTGGACTCCGATTGAAATGTGGGAGAGCAAGTGATCCCACTCTGGCCAATTACGCGCACAATTATGTATCAAAAATGCTTCCCAGATTTTTTCTATTCCTCCCTGGAGGTTGGAGAAAATACCTGATCTCCAAAGTGAAATTATAAAATGTTTTCAGAGAAGTGGACAACTCAGCTTTCTCGTTTCTAAGTGTATTGCAACCACGACAGGTGACTTTCCCCCTCTTTAACCTCCCCAAACAAACAACACTAGGACAGATAGTACATCCCATAAGTGACGGGTCCACTGAACAGTCCTGGCACCGGCAGGCTGGGCCTCGGGAAGCCGTTAGAAGGGCCCCATGATGCCGGGGAGCCCATGTGCGCACCGAGGGGGAAAGGCAGCGCGAAGGCAGGGAGGACAGGCTTCGAGGCCAGTTTGTACTTCTCCAGCTCGGCCTCCTGGAGTCTCTTGGCTTTGGCCCTCCTGTTCTGAAACCAGATTTTGACCTGAGTCTCCGTCAGGTTGAGAGAGTTGGAGAACTCGGCTCTCTCGGCGATGGAGAGGTACTGCTTCTGGCGGAACTTGCGCTCCAGCGCGAGCAGCTGAGAGGTAGTGAAGGGTGTGCGAGGTTTCCTGTTGTTTTTGTGTTTCCTTAGAGTACACTGAGTTGGACTGGAGCTCCCTGTTGAGAAAAAACGGGACAAAAATATTAAAATTCAGAATCTTATCTTATTTCTCTCTGTTGAAATGATCTCATTACTGGACATGCGCTGGCAGAAAATACGATCAAAATCCTAATGAGTCTTTTATTTTTCACATTTTTGAGAAATAAAAATATCTTGAATCAAAAAGTTTTTTTATTCAGTCAAGCAAACATTCTTCCAAAGTTAAGAGGCCTGAAGTTTTTTTTTTCTTCCTCATTCGTCGAGACACTTTTGTCTCATTTCTCAGACAAACGAAAATAAATTAAATGTAACTTTAACAAAATATGATCTAAAAATCCCAAACAAACAATTCTGCCATCGCTTCAGTGGCTCGGACAAAACTTTACGCACGCACGATGGGACGATTTAAAGTTTTATAACTGCCTCCCTGTGTTTCCTTGTGTTGTGTGCTGTCTTGGATATGACTGTTAAATGTAGTGCGCGCATGTTTCAGAGTTTCAAAGAGTGTGAACTCCTCCTGACTTACGCGGCGGAGTGGTGAAGGAGTTCGTCTGGAACCAGGTGCCCTGATCCTTCTCACAGAACTGCGGACTGTCCTCGCTGGAGCTGCTGGAAACCCCCTGCGAGCTCTCCGCGGACACCTTCCTCTCCGCGTAAAGAGTCCTTGGAGAGAACTGTGCGCCCTGGCCGGCCGCGGGCTTCGGCAGGACTTGAGCTAAGTCTGAGGGGGAGTAGGAAGTCCGACAGGTGGTCTTCTTGGAAATGAGGGACTCCACGCTGAACGGGAGGCTGCTCCGTTTGTATCCTTTCTCAGTGGTCATGTCTTTGGGCTCCTCTCCTTCCGTGTCCGTCTCCTCCTTCGGATGAAGCTGTTTGGCGTCCTGGGACGGTGATCCCTGCGCAGGATTCATCATGACGCAGGGCGATGGGGCCATGCACCTCCGTGTGGCCCGTTCAGAGGAGGGAGGAGGTGTAGCTGCAGTGTCCAATACGCGTCTCAGCGCTCAGAGAGGTGCCCAGGAGCTTTTACGCGCTGTACGGGGTCGTCTATACAAGGACAGGGGCTGGTCCCACATCCCGGTCCCACCAATCAGCGCGGCAAACCGGCCTCGTGACGTCTCGGAGTGCGGTTCTGATTGGCCTGCTGCCTCCAAAGGGAACATCAAGAGGCCTTTGAAAGGAAGGAGAAGTTAATCATACAGACCCCATGCGGCGCGGGGCCATTGATGGCCCTCACAAAGTAGCTTAGAGCAATTTTAGCGCAATTAACCAGTGGGGAGGACTCTTCTGGCCATTTACATCCATTAACGGAGCTGCATCGGCACCATTCAGCGAGCTCCTCTCCTCACTGGGAGCAAGAGATGCAAACTTCAAAGTGATGATTTCACTGGAGAGGAACAAAAGCCAAAAATCTGATAGGGAAAATCTGACACGTTGAGCTCCGTGTGCTGCTCATGCGCACTTTGCGCAGAGTAAAACAAACAATAGAGCCTTAAATGTAAAAACAATGAAGGCCAGAGTGAGAGGAAGTGAGAAAAGGTGCAGTCCGGGGAGAAATTGATTAGGTATGACTGTTGGTCACACAGCGTTACAGCAATTTAAAGGCTGTCAGGAGCTCCTCTCGCCTCACAATGGCCTCAGTTGAGACGCAACAGGCGCTTTCTTTCTGCAGGTCAGACTCTTTAATAAGCCAGACAAGTTGTGTTTTCGAGGCGCCAGGCTCGGCGGGATCAAACAGGAAGATACCTCAGGGAGAAAAGGCGAACGGTTAACTCCACTTAACCAATTGTCCCCCAAATATTTCATAGTCCGCTGCAGGAGCAGAGCGGAGCCGGCGGAGCTGACAGTTAACTCCTTCACGTCTGGTCTGAGAGGCTGCAGGGCCGAGGGGACTCAGGTCCACATCTTTCAGGGACGCGGGGTGAGTGTGTGAAAGGTGGATGGGATCAGCTGTGATGGATCAGGACTTTTTCTCTGTCTGACAAATTCATTCAAATCAGGATGACTTTATCGCAGAATCACTTAAAATCTGACCTTAAACTAAAGAAATTGTAGCCACAGATTACACAAACTCTACCTGATCTGCAAAAATGGTCCCAAAACTGGACTAAAGAGGTTTTTCAGGGTAAATTATGAAAGTCTGGGTCTGGATCAGGGTTGGACAGGTGAAGGAAGCTCAGCTTTCAATCATACTTTAGCACTTTTTAAGGGAAAATATGAAAGAGGAAGTCTGAAGCCCCGTTAACACGACAATGTTTCAACCAAAAACGCTGAAATTCAGAGAAAAAGGGAAGGAAACGCTAGAGTAAGCATGCCAGGCCTGTAGGTGGCGCTAAAACTGTCTTGAGTTACAATCCCTGAAAAAAATACACAAGAACGGCAGCTGCCAATCATCATTAAACGTTACGTTAAACCTCATTTTTAACCTCGTAAAACTAACGAAAACAAAACTTTTCAGAAAAAAGGACTTGAATAAAAAGCATCCAAATGATATCTTGTCGTCAATCAGACGTGAGAAACATTTCTACCAGGTGGATTAATTTTTTAAAGTTTGACCACAGCCCATCTGGAATGACTGGGGAGATGGATTTTTTGACCTATACTGCAGCCAGCCACCAGGGGGAGCAGTTTCTAAGGCCCCATTTACATGACGCCGAAAAACAGTTGATTCCGCAAACATTTCGTTGCGTTTTGGCCTTCCGTTTAGGTGAGACCACGTTGCGTTTTCAGTGAAAACGCAAACTTTTGAAAACGCTCCCCAGAGTGGAAAGATCTGAATCCGCTCCTCCATCCAGCTTCATGTAAACACAGAGCGGAGCGTCTCAGGGTGAAACGCTGACGTCACCGCATGTGCACTCGCAGTTTCAGGTGAAGGCTGTGCGCTCAGCCATATTTCCAGTTGAGCCATTCCAGTCCAGTAGGTGGCGGTAATACGCATTATGGTTGGATTCCCGACCGTCTCACACAACAAAACGGCAGAAAAAGAAAGAACAGAAGAAGAGACTTGTCCTCCTGGAGTCGTATGAACGTGGATCGTTTTCACGCCGTCCTCGTGTAAACGCGGGTGGCTTTTGGAAACGCAAAGGAAGAATCGTTGCGGGAGTCTCCGCCAAGTGTAAACGGGGCCTAAAACTGTTGTCGTATCTGGAATAAAGACTCCGTTTCCCATGAGCACCATCCCCCACTGTTGTAAAGACGTGACTTAGCCAAGGTGTGCACCACTCTTCTTTTTAACTCTGCTTTTCTTTGTACCAGAACTTTTCCCAGGATGCAAAGCGATGAGGAATAAGAATGCGTTTGTCGTTTGAAAGGTGACAGTCAAACTTGGTGAACTCAATTTGTTAAGCGTTCAAAAGGTGAGCAGACTGTTTCGTGTTCCTCACAGCTCGGTGCTCTGGCCTCCTTTTTGTTTTTGTCGTTTCCCGCAGAGACAAACACAGATCACTCCTCTTACAGCCAGACCAGGAGTCTGCGACTTTTTCTTTCACAAGAGCCATTTTCCCTCAGCTCACCAGGATTAAAGTCATCCTGGAGCCAGAAAATCTACTTTATCTTCACAGTAAAGACAAAAAGTGGATAAAAGTAAAGCTTTATTTAGTTATAGTCATAGTTTTATTTTAAATAAATTTTCAAATATTTTACAAAATTGAAAAATGTATAATGTCATATATTTCATAAATTTGCAAAATTAAAAAAAATAAAATACATGATTTTAAGAAAAAAAATTAAAAATATGATTTAAAAAAAAATTAAATAAAAAAAATCTTGAAATTTAAAAAAAATGTCAAAAGTAATTTATTTGCAAAAATTTAAAAAAATGTAATTAAAAAAGTTTTGCAAATTTAAGAAATGTAAAAAAAAGTCCCCCAAATGGTTTAAAGGGAATTTTATCAATTTTCAAAATTTGCAGTAATTCAGATTTTTTTTTAATTTTTAAAAGTTATAAAAAGTTACAAAATCTTTTGAAAATTGTTTTTTTTTTTAAATCAAAAAAAGACAAAAATTTGCAAATTTTTTTGAAAAGAATTGAAAGCTTTATTGACTGATATGTACATTTAGTTCAACAAAATATTAACAAATTGTTTTATTCCATGTCATTTTTTTTTAATCATCAACACCATCTTTAATAAATATATATATTATTAATTTATTAACATTTTTTAAAGCTACAAAGAGCCACTGCAAAGGAGTCAAGGAGCCCCATGAGGCTTTAGAGCCACAGATTGAAGACCCTTGATCTAAACTTTGGCGATAATCTCACTTTATACTGTGATTACGAACAGTGAATTATATAAAAGTGAGACTATTTCAAGATCTCTTAGAAAGTCCTCTCTGAGCTTTAAATTTGTACTGTCCCTTTAAATTAAGGAACTTAAGTCAGTGTCGATCAGGCTGAAGTTGGAGTCATCCTATGACCTGAGTAAATCCTGAAAGTGGGGGCACTCCTCACACTCTGAGGGCCCCTCGTCACCCAGCTGGTTTGGGTTTGAACCCCAGCGACCGCGCGTCCCCTTCCCCTCCGTCTCATCTCCGTGCTGCGTGCCAGAAGAGGATTCAAGGACTCAGGTACACGCAGATAAATCCACACGTACAGTCAACTCCCCTCCCCTGGTGTTCGCTTCGCCGTGTTTACCTCGGGGCCCTCGGCTCCTCCGCCCCACAAGACATTTCTGTAACAGCATGCAGGCGAGTGAACTGTGTCAGAAGGTGTTAGTGAGTCTGAAAGCAGATCTGTCCTTCAAGGCCAGGAGAGCTTGTTCCCCTCAGAAATGAAAACTTCTCCTTTTTTTTTTCCACGTGTACGCACGGGGGCCACTTTCAGTGCTCTCATGCTTCGTTGAACCCACTTAACCAGGCCGTAAAGAGCGAGGGCGAAAACAGCTTTATGTGCTCGTAACAGACGCTGATCCAGGTCCAGGTGAGGTGTTGGTGTGACAAACAAACACGTCGTTTTAGAGGATGTGTTCAGGTTTTGAGGGGCACATCTCCTCGGTGGATTGACTGGCATCGAGCTCCAGCCGCTTTGAGTTTTGCTCATCGCCCTGGAAAAAATGTCTTGACCTTTCATTTAGCTTAACAAGTTGATCCGCTCCACATCAAACAGGCTTCGATCCTGCACTTAAACGCTAGCTTGGCGTTTCTCTGCCAAAGCCACTTCCTCTTGTGGCATCAGAGCGCCCTGTGTTTGCACGCCGGGTAATGAGGGAAATATTTCTGCAGCGAGCAAATTGCCTCCATCGTCGGCTTAATCTGGAGATTTCTCCAGATTTTCTCTGTCCGTCTCTCAGCAGCAGATGTTTTCAGATGTTTTCGTGCAGAGGGATCCTCCAGAGCTCGGCTGCCAGCGCAGATTGTTAAAGGAGTAAAACCACAAGAGGTGACAATGCAATTGGTAATTTCTGTCTGGCTCCGCCGTCGGCCATAGAAATCCACATTCTTGAGGAAAGTCTCGAGACAATGTGAGTGGGCGGCTTGGGTTTGAGGACTTGGGACGAGGAACTTTGTGCGGCTGCTCGGCGGTCTCATTCGCAAACCCAAGAATGTCACCACAATCTGATTCGCTCCCAGCAGCCCCGGAGCCGGGACGCAGAGCGGAGGCTGAAGGCAGCAGTTCAGTTTTCTCCTCTCTCTGCACGGCCGAGCCAAAACCAGAGGCTGCTGAATAAAGTGTAGTGATTTGGAGAATGCCATACAAAATGTATCAGCTCCTTATTCACCCTGAGGGAAAGAGAAATGTGACTGTGAAGGTTTCTCTCTTGAAAGGCTGAATTCAATCAAAAACAACAAAAACAACAAAATCAAACCCAGTGGATCCCAAAGTCAGGGTTACAAAATGTCGTCCACCATCAAAAAATGCCTACATTTGCATATTTCATTCTATTTTTGTGAAACTATTTAAGAAATTGAGGCTAAATTTGATTTTAAAAAGCATGAAAACAAAAACTTTTAAAGTGTTTTCTCTGTCAAAGACCTCGGTGTCAGTGGAGGTAGATTCATTTAGGAAAAGCATCGACATGTGACCTTAGATAGTCTAAATCAGTGGTTACCAACCCTTTCCAACTCAGGGCTCGTTTCTAAGTTCCTAAATTTTTTCCCAACCCTATAAAGGGAAAACAAAGGGGAAAATAAATAAATAAATAATGGGGAAAAAAGTGTAAACATGTTAAATATCCTTTTAAACATGTTGAGTTTTAACATTTAAAACAGAAAAGAATACAGAACGATGTTCCCAAAAACACAAAGTTCAGACTGTTTTGGAAACAGTTTGAGGGCCCATTTGCGATACCTTCGCGGCCAACCAGGGGGCCGTGAACCACAGGTTGGGAAACACTGTATTTTTCAACCTTTTTTAGTCTGATTTTGGATTAGACATTCAGTCCAAAAGTTTAATCCAAGTATTCTCACAGTAGAAGGTCTCTGGTTTACAGCTCTTCGTTTTTTTTATTGGGGATATGAGACCTGGAAGTTTGGGAACCTCTGCTCTGAGAAACTGTGTATGTTCAGTAAAAACCGACCAAACTTTAAGCAAAGCAAAGCTTTTCTCATTTCTTCTTTCTGACGATGAAAATCCTGATCTTCAGCCACCGTAAAACTGGAATCTCAGCGAGTGTTTGGGTCGTAGTTTGGGAAATTGTCTTGATGAGGAAGAGGATAAAATCAAATGTGAAATGTGAGCGATGGAGTCCAGGCTTATTGCTCAGAAACGTATGAAGAGGTGAGTCCTGTACCTTAAAAAAGACTGAGAGTCTGATCCTAAAATCAACAGGTTACCAATGAAAAGATGACAAAGTTGGGGCGTTTTTAAATTCTTCTCAGCAAAAAACTGAAATCAATCTGATCTAATGAAGTTTTTTGTCTCATTTCAAGTTATTAAAAGATAAAAATGAGTTCTTGTAACAAGTAACAAATATCTGCACGGAGGGTTGGATGTAAGTTGCTCGTAGCACATTCACCAGATACAAGCAATTCAGACCTAATTTTGTCTTTAAATATCTTTAAATAAGACATGTTTCTGGATTTGTCAGTTGAACGTGCCTCATATCACGTTAAATCAGACCATTTTTAGATTTAAAATAAAAAAAAGGACACTTGGCCTGAAAGTGGTCAAATAACTGAAATCAAACCAGTGTTTTTGTTTTATGTAAAGTAAAAAGTTGTCTTATTAGACTTGATATAAGCAACATTTACCCAACAAGTCAAAGAAAAATGTCTTATTTGAAGACACTAAATCTAAAAAGTGAAGCCTGAGTATAGGGGAAGAGGATTACATCCAAGAGGATCATGGGAAAAAAGCTAGAAGCCATGTTTTCCTATATTTCCTCACTTCAAGCAATGGAAACCTGATCTTTTTTGTTTTTTGTTTTTTTTTCACTGCAAAAACTGAAATCTAAGCAGTCCTTGATGTTCAGATTTTAGTATAAATGTCCTTTTTAGACTTGAAGTGAGCCACATTCAACTGATCAGTCACAGAAAAATGTCTGATTTCAAGATAATTAAAGGCAAAAATGACGCCTGAATTGCTATAAAGACAAAAAAATACACAGAGGAATGAAAAATTTTGCTTTTTTCTTCAATTTTACTCTTAATCTTAATTTTACTCTTCAGTAAACCAGGCATCATTTTTGTCTAATGATATCTTAAAACAGATCAGCTCTAATCAGATATTTGTAGCAGTAAATACAGACATACATACAAATAAAGAAAAACACAAAAACTTGCTCACATTTCAGTTTTTGCAGTTGGAGATCAGGGTTTTTATTCTTAGCATGAGGAAATGCAAAAAAAGTGACTTTTATTTGTACATTTTATAATAAAAATGCATCACCTCTTCAAAAACAGCTTTTAATTTTTTCTATATTTTTGGAATTTTTTAATTTCATTTTTTTGACATTTTTGCAAAAAAAAAAATTGACAAAAAAATACAAATTTTTCAAAGACTTAGCAAATTTTTAGACTTTTTTTTTAAACACCCTTTTTTGCATTTTTTATTTTTATTTTTTAGAAATTTTAACAATTTTTTGGAAATGAAGCAAAGGTTTGAAACTGTTTCAAGGTTGTTGTTGTTTTTTTTGCACATTTCTGACATTTCAGCAAATTTTATGAAATATCAAATTTAGCACATTTTTTAAATTCTTTTTTTTTTTGAATTTCTTAAATTTTTATTTTTTTTAAATCTCCAAAATTTAATGAATTATTGCAAAAATTGATCAAATTTACGACTTAAAAAATTTCTCTTTTTTTCTAATTTAAATCAAATTTAATAAAAAATAAAAAACACAAAAAAAAGTAATTGTTTAGATAATTTTTCACTAGATTATGCACTTTTTTGTCTTTATTGTGAAGTTAAGATTTTGTGTCTCCTGAATGACTTTAATCCAGGTGAGCTGAGGGAAAATGGCTCCTTCAAAGGTAATGGTTGCAAACCCCTGATCTAGACTTTTTAGGTGTTAGGTCTAATGACAGAGACAAAGACTTCCTTATGTTGTATTTTTTACAGTGTAAATGTAGGTTTGTCTCGTTGTCTTCTTTGTTTAAACCTTTACGTTGTTGATGAGACGCTGAAAGCTTGCTGAACGTGTAGATTTAAAGATTTCACTCCCTGTCTTTGAGTCATAACGTTATTGCAGGCACCAGAGGTCAGAACAAATGTGAGTGTTTGAATTTCCTGAGATTACAATTTCAAAGTCCTCCCCGTGAGAAGAGGAACAAAGGAGAGGGTGGGAAGTTAAGAAAGCAGCCTCTCTTTCAAACAAACAAGCATGGCTGGCTCCTGAATGGGGCCGCTATCGAGCAGCCGGATTGGTTCTCAGAAGACCGAGAGCGGCGACTGAGTGTGTGTGTGTGTAAATCCTCCTCCTCCTCCTCTTCCTCCTCGTCGTCTTCATCCCTGACTCCAACCGGTGGAGTAAACACGAACAACCTGAGCGAGAGCTGTGCTGCGGGAACGCTGAGGGAGGCTGCGAGGCCTGTCCTCCTCTCCGTCCTGTTGCTTAATGAGCCTGATCACACAATGGCGGTGAAGGTAGCCCTGCAGGCGGGGTGGAAATGAGCGGGCTGAGGAAGCCTCCGGGGCTGAGTCTTGCTGAGATGTGGCGCGGGGAGGAAAATCCCGTTAGGGCGCTGTGTGTGTGTGTGTGTGTGTGTGTGAAGGAATCGCGGTGAGTTTGCTCCACTTGTTGCCGCCGAGCCCATCTCCCTGCTGATGATGTGTGAGATTTATTGAGCCGTGTGTTTGGCCTCCGCGCTGAGAGATGTCGGTTGTTTGTCACATTTTAAAACCGCTCGGTTTCACACAATAGCTGCTCCACGCCGCGTCTGCAATCATCATTCAATTTAATTTTCTTTTCTTCTTTCTTCTTCGGCTGCTTCTGGGTTTCTCCCACATTGCATATGTCCTCTCACGAGCTCTGCGTGCTCTTTTGACCGCTCCGCTCGGCATCTGCTGCCCGTAGCCGGCCTATATCTGCATTCTAATGCACATATCCTGCTGGGATGTTAACTTTAGGCCCTCGGTAATTGATGGCTTCCACACTTCAGCTCCGTGCCCCCCTTTCCCCTGCCGATTGTTGGTATATCTCTGTGGTTTGGGGGTCTTTCAGCCAGCCATTGTTCTTTTATGGAGGAATTATAATAGACTGAAGGAGGGGGAGAAAGGCAGGGGAGAGGAGGGGGTGAGGAGAGTTGATATTTAGTGAACTCTGAAGGGGGAGTCTTCATTCTCATTCTGCAAGTTTGGCACATGCCTTCTGTTACTAAGTGGCAGTGCATTGAAAGAGCGCCGAGCATTTCCCATTCTGCAGCTCTGCTAGGTGCCGAGACTTACAACCCTGGCAGCTGTTGGGCCGTCTATGCAGCTATAGACTCCTCTCCACAGGTGAGCTCCCCTGCCGAACTCCCCGTCTCCACCGCGCTCAATAGATCCTTTTTCCAGGCTTTTATCAGGCTGACTTCACAGAGCCACAATTCATGGGGCTCGCCGTCGCAGTTAATGTTGTTTATCCCGCTGCACACGCAGTCTGCTGATTTACGTCCGCAGTGATTACAAGATACAAACAAATAAACAAACAAACAGAGACACAAACTGTGGCAGGGTTTTATCCGTTGGTTTGGCTCATTTCTTCAGAGAGTTTGGTCCATATTGACATGATAGCATCAACAGTTGCTGCAGATTTGTGGTCTGAACATCCATGATGAGAATCTCCCGTTCCACCACATCCCAAAGGTGCTCTATTGGATTGAGATCTGGGGACTGTGGAGGACATTTGAGTACAGGGAACTCATTGTCATGTTGAAGAAACCAGTCTGAGATGATTCCAGCTTTATGAAATGGAGCGTTATCCTGCTGGAAGTAGCCATCAGAAGATGGGTACACTGTGCTCATAAAGGGATGGACATGGTCAGCAACAATACTCAGGTAGGCTGGGGACTTTTTTTTTTCCTTTTTTCTTCTTTTTTCTTTTTTTTCCTTTTTCTTTCTTTTTTTCTCTTGTTTTCTTTTTTCTCTTTTTTTTTCTTTTTTCTTTTTTTTCTTTTTTCCTTTTTTTTCTTTTCCCCCCTTTCTTTCCCTCTTTCTTTTTTTTCTCTTTTTTTTCTTTTTCTTTTTTTTCTTTTTTTCTTTTTTTTTTTTTTTTCTTTTTTTTTTTTTTCTTTTTTTTCTTTTTTTTCTGTGGACTTTAAACCATGCTCAGTTGGTACTAAGGGGCCCAAAGTGAGCCAAGAAAAATTTCCCCACACCATTACACCAGCTGCAGCAGCAGCAACCGTTGATACAAGGCAGGATGGATCCATGCTTTCATGTTGTTGAGGCCAAATTCTGAGCCTACCATCTGAATGTGGAGCAGAAATCCAGACTCATCAGACCAGGCAACGTTTCTCCAATCTTCTATTGTCCAGTTTTGGTGTTGCTGTGTGAATTGTAGCCTCAGTTTCCTGTTCTTAGCTGACAGGAGGGTCACCCGGTGTGGTCTTCTGCTGCTGTAGCCCATCTGCCTCAAGGTTGGACGTGTTGTGTGTTCAGAGATGCTCTTCTGCAGACCTCGGTTGTAACCAGTGGTTATTTGAGTTACTGTTGCCTTTCTATCAGCTCCAACCAGTCTGTCCATTCTCCTCTGACCTCTGGCATCAACAAGGCATTTTGTCCCACAGAACTGCTGCTCACTGGATATTTTCTCTTTTTGGGACCATTCTCTGTTGTGATGCTCACTTTGAGCTGCAGCAGATCCTCTTGACCATGTCTACATGAATAAATGCTTTGAGCTGCTGCCGTGAGAAAAGTTCATGTTTTCTTGGGTTGTTGCTGTGGCAGGACGTCCAGACCTTGGGTCATCTTTGAGGCTCTCCGTACTTCTCTTGAAGTCTCACTTTTTCACAGTTGATAAAGCTGGAGCATCATCTCCTGATGTAGTAACCATGTTGGCGTGAATGTCCCTCTGAAAATAAACCATGATGAAAATGTTGAAATTTCAGTCCTCCCTTTTATGTTTTAAAGCAGGTTTTGTTACTTTTTGGTCCTTTTATATTTGATAAAATTTTAGTTCATCAGGCAGCAATGGCTCTCAGTGGTATCTGCCAAAGAGTAGCGCTCTAACCCAACAATGGGCTGCACCGCCTCAACTTTCCATGTATTATAGGCTGTAAGAGCAGCAACATTAACCACATTTAAATAAAAGACAAAAATCTACAGTCTTTCCCAAAATCATTCTTTAGTCCTACTGGTAAAACAGGAGCCTGAATGAGTCATAACTTTTCCATCAACAGGCTCAAAGATCACCAAACTTGGCTCATTTTATTCAGACAGGATATCTGTCAATACCAAAACAAGCTTAAAGTGACAACATTTTATGATATTCCTCTTTAAAACCAATGTTTTGGTGTTTTCTTTTAAGAAAAAAATTATGTTTATAAGACCCATGGCGCTGCCCCTGCTCTGTGACGTGGGTAACAATCTGTGGCCAGAATTTTTGAAAATTCAGCAAAACTTGGAGGTTGCATAATTTAGGGTTGATTTCCTTTTTTTTTCTTAAATTTATGAAATCTTGCTAAATTTATTGAAATTTCAAAATTGTTGCAATTTTTTTTTTTTTTTACATTTTTTTATTTATTTATTTATTTCAATTTGCTAATTTTTTGAAATTTCTAAATTATTCCAATTTTTTTATACATTGTTTTTATAATTTTTGCTATTTTTTTAAATTGTAAAATTGTTGCATTTTTATACTTTTTTTTACATTTTTTATTTTGCAAATTTTTGAAACTTCAACATTTTTGAAAAAATCAAACTTTCTGAAATTGTACACATTTTTAAAATTTATAAAATTTATGAAATTACAAATTTCTATGATTTTTTTTTATTTTACAAATTTGCAAATCTAATAATAATAATAAAAAAACTAAGACATCACAAGTATAGTTTTATAAACACAAAAGACTTTTGGTTTGGATAATCATTCACTAGATTTCTACTTTGTTGAGAATTTAATTCACCGTTGTGTTTTAATTGTGAAGATAAAGTCGATTTTTTGGCTCCTGAATGACTTAAATCCAGGTGAGCTGAGGAAAAATGTTTTTTTTTTCCTTTTATTTTTTAAACTAAAGGTTGCAGAAACCTGGGTTAAAGTTTTGAGAATATAATTTCAGTGTCGAGAAATGAGCCAAACCAGCGGAGAAAAACTGTAACGTACACAAACCCAGCAGAGGAAACCTCTGTGTCTGTTTCAAGCTGCATTTCCCAGGTATACTGTTGCACACAGTCGGTTTGTGTTTGTGTTTCGTTCCTGCCAAAGCGGCCGCCGCTTCGCTCCGTGTTCCTCTAAAAGCCACAATTGCTCTGAAAGCTGTCGGCCGCTTTGGTGAACCGCTCTAAATGATGTTGTTGTTCTGGTTTGGGTTGGTTTCAGCACCTTTTTTTCTGGATCCAGTGGCAGATTATTGTGCTGTTTGTTTTCTCCTGCGCTCTCTTCCCTCTTTGTGCGCGGCGATGCGAGCTGTTACACATTACTCCCGAGGTGTGGTGCCTCTTCCCCTCAAAGGCCTCCACTGTTTCCCCCAAACTGCTGCCAAGCTGGGCTATCTTTTCATTTGGTTACTTAAGTGTAATTGCTCCCCTTTGAAGCCTCAGAGAGGCAAATCATTTGCTTTGGCCCCGGGGCAGGAATGGTCACCGAGCCAGCGACCCCCTCCTGGTCCGAGAGCGTCGGAGAGACCGCGAGAGGCCAGCTCCCATACGGAGAAGAAATAATACGGCCAGGGCCGCTCAATTTCACCTCCCTTTTCATCCCATTCTTTGAAAACTTTTTATTAACAACAGCTTTCTCCCTCATACCGGGGCGCCAGGAGAGGGAGGAGAGCAGGAGGAGGAGGAGGAGGAGGAGGTGAGGGGGCTGGGGGGTGGCATGAGAGGATATCAGGAGGGTGAGGGGGGGCTGTCCTTCTCCTCATGTCTGTGGGATTCTCAAACACACACACACACACACATACACACACATACACACACACACACACACACACACACACACACACACACACACACACACACACACACACACACACACACACACACACACATCATCAATAGTGACAGGTCAAGGAGGAATTGAGAAAACAGCCTCCCCCCTTTTCTCCCCCCCACAGTTCACACTGCTAAACAGGGACTCATGTTTCATATGCCACAGGCCTACACACACACACACACACACACACACACACACACACACACACACACACACTGCTCCAGCCTCTTCGCATGTTTCCTCACACACAAAATCTCAACACTGGAAAAAAAATGACGAGAATTCACGTCTTCATCGATGGATTGTGAACATTTTGGGAGAAGAGCCTGAAGAAGAGTTCAGAGGTCCCAGAATGTGAGAAAAATGCAAATCTGATAAAGAAATCCCATTTCTGTTGGATTTTAAAGAAGTGAACCAAACACAGGTGGCCCGTGTTTCCAGGTTGCTCCATGTGGGGAAGATGGCTTCACGAAGGTTCGTTCACAGTCTGGCCCTTACCACACAGACCAGGGCCCTCAGTCATGAAGGACGTCCCCTGCAACATCTCCACAGAGCCAGCCGCCGTTTGACGCCCCTGACCAACCTGAAGCTACATTGGTCCATTGAAGGTCCCCGGATCATGATGGCGCCCCCTCCACTGTGCCGCCTCATCCTGTCATGTTGAAGCCATCAGGACTTTCCCGTTAAGGGAGTCCACCAATCACTGCGATGGCCGATAGGTGTCAGCTGATTTGGGAAAGCAACAACACAGTATAGCTCTAATGCTAACGTAAATTGAGAAATATAAGCTCTTTGAAGGATATCACATAATGACACCCCTACGAAGCTATATTTGAGTACGCTTAAACACCTGGAGCACCGGTCCCAGGGGAGATAAGACCGACTGACTCTGACCACGAAAGACTGACCCATGGTACGGTGAGTAACTGCTCTCAGGAACATGTTTTGAAAACGCTGTAATTTTTCATGTTGACCACAGACGCTACTATTTCAGTTTTGTTTCTCTCTTTGACTTGTTGGTGGGGCTGGACAGAGGCTAAACATCATTTTACTTAGTGGAACACAACAGGAAGTCACACCATGGAGTACCTGGGTCTCAGGATGTTTTGATTAGGCCAACGTTTCATTGGCTGATAAAGCTTGTAGAGCTAATTACTCTATAACAGGGGTCTGCAACCTTTGACTCCTCTGCAGTGGCTCCTTCTAGCTTTAAAGTTTTTTCATTGATTCTGAATATATATATTTTTATTTTTCTTACAAAGGGTATAGATGATAACGACACATTTTGTACTAGAAATGCATCAACTCTTGAAATACAGCTTTTACTTTTTGCAATTTTTGAAAGATTTTTGGGATTTTTTTTGTTTTAATGTTTGACATTTTTGCAAATTGAGAAAAGAATTTAATATTTTTTGAAAATACAGCAATTCTTTGGAATTTTTATTTGAATCCTTTTTTGCCATTTTTAGAAATTTTAAAATTCTTTGGAAATCAAGCAACATTTTAAAATTGCATTTTTTATTTTTATGTTTTCAATTTATGACATTCCAACAATTTTTTCAAACTTTAAAATTTCTGCACATATTTTGATTTAATCTTTGCAATTTTTGATAATTTTTTAAATTTCATTTTTTTATTTTGAACATATTAAAATTTCATAAATTTTGCAAATTTATAAAATATTGACATTACAAGTTTTTCTTTTTTCTTACTTGCAAATTTATTATAAATAAAAAACATAAAACTTCTAATATTTATTATTATTCACTAGATTATCCATTTTTTGTCTTTATTGTGAAATTAAAGTTGATTTTGTGGCTTTCATCGAGGTGAGCTGAGGAAAATGGCTCTTTGAAAGTTAAGGTTTCAGACCCTCGATCTATAAGGACATTTTTTAGATTTAACCCCGTGTTAAAATTTGAATAAAGATTTTTAGGAGTGTGATCGAGCCGATCCTACCGTACTGAAGTGAGGTCTGGAGTCCTTTAATGAAGGCAGAACTCTGGGACTCAAACCCAGTAGGAACTCTGGCTTTGACAGCTGTTGTTATTGTTAAAAACTTCATGCTAATAAAGTTGAATTTGAATTAGAATTCTTCAGACATCAACACACGGAATGTTTGTGATGTCATAGTGTGATGTCACAGAGGAGTGTTCCATGAGTTCTGCATCTGTCCCCTCATCTCACCTTCCAAAAGGCTTCACCCAGACTCTGGTTTCTCATTTTACAAACACACTTAGGTTGGATCACACACACACTTTAAACATTATCATCGCCCACATTGTTAGAGAAGATGTCCTTTTTTAAAAGAATGGCGCTATCTCTCGGCCAGCTCATGTGGCTCGGCCTGGATTCTGAAGAGCCACCTGAGTTTGACCCAGAAAATACTCCAGCTGTTGAACTGGACAACAGACCTGAACCCCAAACAAGAGGACAGGCCCTTAGGAGGCTTCACGAAAAAGAGCTACGCGAGAGAGGCTTGGTTTGCTGCATGAGGGTGTCCGTCCAAGATAACCAGCCCTTATACTGCACATGTCATGGAGTTGAAAAATTTCCTGTGTTGAGACGATGGCAAGCTGGGAAGGAAGACCAACCAGAAGATCAGACCAGGATTGAATTTCCTAAATTGAGACCAGTCAAGACTGATCTCAAAGAAGAAGAACCAGAGACCAGAGAAAAACTTCCTGAGTCAATACTGGTCAAAGCTGTTCAGAAAGATCAAGAACCAGAGACCACAGTGAAATTTCCTGAGTTGAGACGAAGCCAACCTGGGAAGGGAGACCAACCAGAAGTTCAGACCAGGATTGAATTTCCAAAGCTAAGACCAGTGGAGACTGATCTCAAAGAAGAAGAAGACCCAGAGACCAGAGAAGAAGTTCCTGTGTTGAGACCAGTCCAAAGAGTTGAAAAAGAAGCTTCAGAGACACCAAACTGTGCTGAGCAGCTTCAAGAAGAGGAGGTGAAACCATCCTCTTCAAAAGAGCTTTCAGCCCCAACACCTCAGGGACGATTAGACCCTCCGAATCTTCAACCTGTGAAAAGATCAAAGAAGGATCTAGAGTCAACAGAGCCTGCTCAGCAGCTTATAAAAATAAGCACAAAAATGCACCCTCCACGGTGGCTTTACGCCCCAAACTTAGACAACCAATTCTACATCCGAAATCGAGGACATAACAGAAGAAGAGCAGAACAGACACCCCAGTCTGCTCGGCAGCTCCCAGGGAGGAGGGTAAAATCTTCCCCTCCAAGAGAGCTTCACACTCCAACATTTGGGGAACAGACTGACATCCCCAATCGTGAACCTCCCCACTGGTTTGGGGGGTTTTTCCGCAGACCCTTTAACTGGCTGAAAAATACTTTGGGGAGGATACGTAGGGAAACATACTGGACGTGGTGCTTGGTGATTATGACCGGGACCTCTTTGGTCTTGGCCCATATGCGTAACCCTTGGTCCTTTGACCTTTACGAGCATATGGACCGTTTAAAACAACTAGGCCTTTTCCTTCTTGAAAAAGCTAGGAACATGTAAGGCCTTTGTCTTGGTTAGGTTTTCGCCGAGAACTTCGGTTTTTTCCTGTGAATTAAAGATTCAAAAAAAAACACAACAACATTTTTTTAACCTTCAGAGGTCTGTGAGAGCATCGGTTTCTTTCTTTGAATAAAAAAATAAATAGAAAAATAAAAAATCATTAGGATGAACTTTGAGTATTTGCATGTTTTCTTGGTGTTTTATAGGATTTCTGAAGCTCTTTAGATGAAGTTTTCTATGACTTGCAGAAGAAACTTCAGTTTCAATCATTTCTTGTCATTTTTAAGAGACAGGAAAACATGTAGCTGTGGGTTCAGATAAGAAAATTGCTCACAGACAGTAGGAAAGTCCCGATGCTAAGTGTGTTAGCCCATCAATGGGATTTCCTGTTGGTGTTAGCATGAAGCTAACAGACATTTTTCGGGTTTTGGTCTTTTGCCTTGGGGAACAACAGGGTTCTCGTCGACCCTTGTTATGTTCAAAGTTAACACATTTTAATCCCGCACTACACACAAAGTGAAGTACGGGCACACAGATAAAATTGATTAAAAATAAATCATTCAAATAAAACTCTCAAATTAATCAGTTTTGATCATTCAGATTATTTATTTTTGTAATGAAAGGGCTGAACTAAATAGTGATTTTATTGAGTCCCACCAGTTCCTCCATTTCATTACATTACTCTATAACAGGGGTCTGCAACCTTTGACTCCTCTGCAGTGGCTCCTTCTAGCTTTAAAGTTTTTTCATTGATGATGAATATATATATCTTTATTTTTCTTACAAAGGGTATAGATGATAACGACACATTTTGTACTAGAAATGCATCAACTCTTGAAATAAAGCTTTTAATTTTTGCAATTTTTGGAAAGATTTTCGGGAAATTTTTTGTTGTAATGTTTGACATTTTTGCAAATTGAGAAAAGAATTTAATATTTTTTGAAGATACAGCAATTCTTTAAAATTTTTATTTGAATCCTTTTTTTGCCATTTTTAGAAATTTTAAATTTTTTTGGAAATCAAGCAACATTTTAAAATTGCATTTTTTATTTTTATTTTTTCAATTTATGACATTTCAACAATTTTTTTGAAACTTTAAAATTTCTGCACATATTTTAATTTAATTTTTGCAATTTTTGATAATTTTTGAAATTTCATTTTTTTATTTTGAACTTATTAAAATTTCATAAATTTTGCAAATCTATAAAATATTGACATTACAAGTTTTTCTTTTTTCTAATTTGCAAATTTATTATGAATAAAAAATGTAAAACTTCTAATTTATATTATTAATCACTAGATTATCCATTTTTTTGTCTTTATTGTGAAATTAAAGTTGATTTTGTGGCTTTCATCCAGGTGAGCTGAGGAAAAAGACTCTTTTGAAAGTAAAGGTTTCAGACCCTCGATCTATAAGGACATTTTTTAGATTTAACCCCCTGTTAAAATTTGAATTAAGATTTTTAAGAGTGTGATCGAGCCCATCCTACCGTACTGAAGTGAGGTCTGGAGTGCTTTAATGAAGGCAGAACTCTGGGACTCAAACCCAGTAGGAACGGTCCTCCTGGAGTTCAGTAACAACATTTGAAGAGTCCACAGAGTCCCTCCCACGGCTGGGCCAGAGGAAAACACCACACTACAGGAAATAAGATCTGTTTTTCAAAATAAAAACCAACAAGTCATCACCAACAAGGAGAGAAACTACCATCAGTGGAAGCTGGAAACTCAACCCATCAACAAATTTAAATATCAGACCTCATTTGATATAACAAAGAGAGAATTTAAATCTGCAGGTTATTTCACAGTTATTAAAGAGCTCTTAAAGAGACAGACGCTCAATAAATACAGACTCTCTGATCATAAACTGGCCATTAAAATGAGACTCTGTCGGCTCTGTAACACAGGACAGGTAGAAGCTGAGACCCTTTTCCTCATCACCTGTCCAAATGAGACAAATATTAGAGACACATTTTCCCCAAATTCAAACATTTATGGCCCAAATTTCTTAAGCTCACTGAAGAGGAACAGATCCAGACAGTTAAACAGGTGTTGTTAGGTAACAAAAACATTATGTCCACGTAAATAAAGATCGTTTTTAGTCTATTTTTGTTATTTTATTATTGTTTGATTTATTTTATTGGTGTTATTACTCTTTTTGCTCTGTATGTGTCTTTACTTGATGTTTCCTCAATCCTTGAATCAGAACTCTGGCTTTGACAGCTGTTGTTATTGTTTAAAACTTCATGCTAATAAAGTTGAATTTGAATTCCAGTTCTTCAGACATCAACACACGGAATGTTTGTGATGTCATAGTGTGATGTCACAGAGGAGTGTTCCATGAGTTCTGCATCTGTCCCCTCATCTCACCTTCCAAAAGGCTTCACCCAGACTCTGGTTTCTCATTTTACAAACACACTTAGGTTGGATCACACACACACTTTAAACATTATCATCGCCCACATTGTTAGAGAAGATGTCCTTTTTTAAAAGAATGGCGCTATCTCTCGGCCAGCTCATGTGGCTCGGCCTGGATTCTGAAGAGCCACCTGAGTTTGACCCAGAAAATACTCCAGCTGTTGAACTGGACAACAGACCTGAACCCCAAACAAGAGGACAGGCCCTTAGGAGGCTTCACGAAAAAGAGCTACGCGAGAGAGGCTTGGTTTGCTGCATGAGGGTGTCCGTCCAAGATAACCAGCCCTTATATTGCACATGTCATGGAGTTGAAAAATTTCCTGTGTTGAGACGAAGGCAAGCTGGGAAGGAAGACCAACCAGAAGATCAGACCAGGATTGAATTTCCTAAATTGAGACCAGTCAGAACTGATCTCAAAGAAGAAGAACCAGAGACCAGAGAAAAACTTCCTGAGTCAATACTGGTCAAAGCTGTTCAGAAAGATCAAGAACCAGAGACCACAGTGAAATTTCCTGAGTTGAGACGAAGCCAACCTGGGAAGGGAGACCAACCAGAAGTTCAGACCAGGATTGAATTTCCAAAGCTGAGACCAGTGGAGACTGATCTCAAAGAAGAAGAAGACCCAGAGACCAGAGAAGAAGTTCCTGTGTTGAGACCAGTCCAAAGTGTTGAAAAAGAAGCTTCAGAGACACCAAACTGTGCTGAGCAGCTTCAAGAAGAGGAGGTGAAACCATCCTCTTCAAAAGAGCTTTCAGCCCCAACACCTCAGGAACGATTAGACCCTCCGAATATTCAACCTGTGAAAAGATCAAAGAAGGATCTAGAGTCAACAGAGCCTGCTCAGCAGCTTATAAAAATAAGCACAAAAATGCACCCTCCACGGTGGCTGTACGCCCCAAACTTAGACAACCAATTCTACATCCGAAATCGAGGACATAACAGAAGAAGAGCAGAACAGACACCCCAGTCTGCTCGGCAGCTCCCAGGGAGGAGGGTAAAATCTTCCCCTCCAAGAGAGCTTCACACTCCAACATTTGAGGAACAGACTGACATCCCCAATCGTGAACCTCCCCACTGGTTTGGGGGGTTTTTCCGCAGACCCTTTAACTGGCTGAAAAATACTTTGGGGAGGATACGTAGGGAAACATACTGGACGTGGTGCTTGGTGATGATGACCGGGACCTCTTTGGTCTTGGCCCATATGCGTAACCCTTGGTCCTTTGACCTTTACGAGCATATGGACCGTTTAAAACAACTAGGCCTTTTCCTTCTTGAAAAAGCTAGGAACATGTAAGGCCTTTGTCTTGGTTAGGTTTTCGCCGAGAACTTCGGTTTTTTCCTGTGAATTAAAGATTCAAAAAAAACCACAACAACATTTTTTTAACCTTCAGAGGTCTGTGAGAGCATCGGTTTCTTTCTTTGAATAAAAATAAATAGAAAAAATACAAAAATCATAAGGATGGACTTTGAGTATTTGCATGTTTTCTTGGTGTTTTATAGGATTTCTGAAGCTCTTTAGATGAAGTTTTCTATGACTTGCAGAAGAAACTTCAGTTTCAATCATTTCTTGTCATTTCTAAGAGGCAGGAAAACATGTAGCTGTGGGTTCAGATAAGAAGAGTGCTCACAGACAGTAGGAAAGTCCCGATGCTAAGTGTGTTAGCCCATCAATGGGATTTTCTGTTGGTGTTAGCATGAAGCTAACAGACATTTTTCAGGTTTTGGTCTTTTGCCTTGGGGAACAACAGGGTTCTGGTCGACCCTTGTTATGTTCAAAGTTAACACATTTTAATCCCGCACTACACACAAAGTGAAGTACGGGCACACAGATAAAATTGATTAAAAATAAATCATTCAAATAAAACTCTCAAATTAATCAGTTTTGATCATTCAGATTATTTATTTTTGTAATGAAAGGGCTGAACTAAATAGTGATTTTATTGAGTACCACCAGTTCCTCCATTTCATTGCATTATTTAAGGTGCAGTGAGGAGGATCTGTTTTAATTGGACTGCAGCGCCACCTTCTGGTCTTATGTACACTGTTGTGAATTACTTTGAGCAAGGCGTGTGTTTGGCAGAGATTGGAGAAGATAAATCTTCTTTGTTTACTGGATACAACACGCTAAGGTAAGGTATTTAGGTATATAGCATTCGTGTTGTAGACCACGTTTTAGCCTTTAGCCCATGTGTAAGCCTTCAGCTCGTGTTCGAGCCTTTAGCCCATGTTTTAGCCTTTAGCCCGTGTGTTAGCTTAGAGCCTATGTTTTAGTCTTTAGCTTTTTTTTAGCCTTTGCCTGTGTTTTAGCCTTTATTTTGTGTTTTATCCTTCAGCTTGTGTTTCAGTCTTTTTTCCAGGTTTTATCCTTAAATCCATGTTTTAGCCTTCAGCTTGTGTTCTTGCCTTTAGCCCATACTTTAGCTTTAAGCCCATGTTTAAGTCTTTAGTTTAAATTTTAGCCTTTAGCCTGTGTTTAAGCCTTTAGCTCGTGTTCAAGGCTTTAGCCCACGTTTTAGCCTTTAGCCCATGTTTTAGCCTTCAGCCCTTGTCAAGCCTTTAGCCCATGTTTTAGCCGTTAGCCCGTGTTTAAGCTTAAAGCCTATGTTTTTGTCTTTAGCTTTTTTTTAGCTTTTGCCTGTGTTCTAGCCTTCAGTTTGTGTTTTATCCTTCAGCTTGTGTTTCAGTCTTTTTTCCAAGTTTTATCCTTTAATCCATGTTTTGGCCTTCAGCTTGTGTTCTTGCCTTTAGCCCATATTTTAGCTTTAAGCCCATGTCTTAGTCTTTAGCTCATATTTTAGCCTTTAGCCTGTGTTTAAGCCTTTAGCTTGTGTTTCATTCTTTATCCCACGTCTTAGCCTGTGGCTGATGATAAAACCTTTAGTTCACATTTTAGCCTTCAGCTTGAGTCTAAGTCCTAAGACTTTAGCTAGTGTTTAAGCCTTTAGCTTGTGTTTCATTCTTTATCCCCAGTCTTAGCCTTTAGCTTTTGATAAAACCTTTAGTTCACATTTTAGCCTTCAGCTTGAGTCTAAGTTTTTAGACTTAAGCTAGTGTTTAAGCCCTCAGTTTGTGTTGCAGCCTTTAGCCCATGTTTTTGCCTTCAGTCCGTGTTTCAGTTATTTTCCTGTGTTTAAGCCTTTAGCCCATGTTTAGGTCATTAGCCTGTGTGTAAGCTTTCAGCTTAAGTTAAAGTCTTTACCTGATGTTTTTGCCCTTAGCTCATGTTTTAGCCTTCAGCTTGTGTTCTAGCCTTTAGCCTGTGTTTTAGCTTTTAGCCATTGTTTTAGTCTTGTGCTTATTTTTTAGCCATTAGCCGCCTGTGTGTAAGCCTTTAGCCAATGTTTGAGCCTTCAGCTTGTGTTCTAGCCATTAGCCCATGTATTAGCCTTTAGCACAGTGTTTTAGCTTCATGCCCATGTTTTGATCTCTAGCTTAATTTTTAGCTTTTTGCCCTTATGTAAGCCTTAAGCTTGTTTTTTAGCCTTTAGCCTGTATTTTTAGCCATTAGCCTGTGTGTTAGCTTTGAGCTAGATTTTAAGGCTTTAGCTAGTGTTTTAGCTATCAGCTTGTGTTTTAGCCTTTATTCCTTGTCTAAGCCTTTAGCTTACATTTCAGGCTTCAGTCTGAGTCCTAGTCTTTACCAGAAGTTTTAGCCTTTTGCCTCTGTTTTAGCCTTCAGCTTGTGTTTTAGCCTTCAGCTTGTGTTTTAGCCTTCAGCTTGTATTTAAGCCTTGAGCCATTAGCCTGTGTGTGAGCCTTTGGCTAGTTTCTTTGGCCTTCAGCTTGTGTTTTAGCCTTTAGCCTGTGTTTTAGCCTTTAGCTTGTGTTTTTAGCCATTAACCAGTGTGTTAGCCTTTAGCTAGTTTTTTTTTTTTTTTAATATTGTTTGTGTTTTAGCCTTCAGGTTTTCTTTTACTTATCTTTATTTTAATTTGCTGATATATTCTTTAAAGTTCAAGCTCAAAGCTTAAACTTTCAGCTTTTAATTTGTTTTTCTAATGATCCAAACTCCTGGCCCTGATTTAGCACTCTCGGGATCTCTGAAGAAGCAGTTTAAAGTTAATGTCATTCTATGTCCAACGGATCTTTACCTTGACTCTCTCTTCATAGTCTCTCATTCTGATGTGTTAACCTGCTCACCTGAACTCATGACATCACATCTGACCCAACGCCAGCTCGCCCTCCTTCAGCCTGCAGACACAGAGTTCACAAAGAGTCCATTTAATGCTGGAAATTACTGCAGCACTTACTCTAATTGTGACAATTGTGAGCACGCTGACATTGTAATCTCATAATGAGATAATGGGGCTGAGACTGCGTACGAGAGCACGATTAGAGGGGTGTAGCTCTGGGGTATCGCTGTTTTTGTCCTCCTCACTGAGAGCTGGATGAAGTCATGCTGAAGAAGGATTTCTCTTTGGAGCAAAAATGACACATTTCAAGCTCTACGCCTTAAAAAACTAAATGCTGTTTTTGGACGCCGTGAAACTAGAATCAGCTCTCGATACCTCGAGTTGTCTTCAAGACGCCGTGGAGCCAAATCGATGTGGACAGGCCTCCATAAAAAGCCGACCTGGTTATGAATGCCGGCTTTTACTTGTATCATTCTGACTTTGAGGTTTTTAAGAGAGGAGTGTTCCCTGCAGTCACGCCAGATGGTAACAATTCCTCGACATATTACGAGCCGCTCTCTGCCAAACAGCAAACCTCCTGGCTATGTTTTCACTGGGCTATAAAAGCCAATAATGTAATTTTGATCTATTTTATCAGATATCACCCCAGCCCCGGCTGCGTTTATTTAAGACAAACTCTCTCTGTTTTGCTTTTCGCTCTGTAAGTGCAGCTTTTTCAATATCTGACCCGCTGAGTGGCTTTGCTTGCTTGACTCCTCCGCTGGTTTGGAAGGTGGAGGGGCCACAAACGGCGAGGTTAGGGTCCGTTTTGTCAAGCACACAGGGCTGGGTGAGCGTCAAATACACTTTAATGAAGGTGTGCGCTCCTCCTCAGACACGGGAGGTGATTCTTTGTGGAAACACTCAACCTTGACCTCCCTGAATGTAACAGTGACACAGCAGCAAAGCATCCCACTCTCGCCGTGAGTCACTCCTGACCTTCACTGACTACCTCTGCTCCTCCAGACACATTAAGGAAACCTTTTGGGACTCTCACACGCTCTTTAAAGTCAACCAGAGCTGTGTTGGATTAGTTAATCAGGAAAACTTTTGAAAATGGATCGAGATTTTTGCATGGACATAAAAATATGCTAAGAAAACATCTTGTGCTTTTATTTTGAAGAGAAGTGTGGTCCAATCATACTCCTTAACAGCAGATGGCGATAATTTCCTTGAGGCTCGTTGACAATCGCCTTCCACAGTGTGAAAGAAGATCTCAAAGGTTTGTCTTTAGCTGTGTCCCAATTCAGTTTGGAAGACCCAGCCTTCATTGCCTTCACTGTTACTAGTTTTAACATTTTAATTTATAGATAGATAGATAGATAGATAGATAGATAGATAGATAGATAGATAAAGATATATATATAAATGTATGTATGAAAAAATTAAAGGAATGATTAAAAGAAATCAATTTAAGATCAAAAATTGAAGAAAAAAATCTACAAAAATAATGAGTTGACACAGGGAAAACGGAAGTCTGATCCCTAAATTGCTGAAGAAATTGCACTGTGAATGCAGAATGCTGAAGATGGATGACTGAAGATATGTCTGAAAATGGTTGAATAAAGTTCTGAAAAGATTTCTCTACAATGCTAATGCAGAGTGCTGAAGGAACCTGTCATGAACTCTTGGATGAAAGGAAATGAATGGATGAATAAATGGAATTGATGAATGAATTCAAAGGTTTTAAAGGCTGAATGTATTGAAAAATTAAAGGAATTAATAAAAATTTAAAGAACTTACTTGAAAATAATGAAATGACTGAGGGTTATACTTTGAATGAACCCGCCAGCTGAGGCTTATCTGAAGCCTGATGTTGCCATGGTAATCATTGTTTACCAACAGCCATCAAAGAGCTGGTGAAGTTTGTTGATTCCCAAGAACTTCCCACTAAAATTAAGGTGTCAAACTGCCTGCAGTTGTAACAAAACCAATGGTATGGTCAGAATAACAACAAGACTGTATGAGTCCTGATATCCTGAATAAGCTGTGCATGTTAGTTTCATGTCTATAGACCCAGAAATGTGGTCGTGACAGCGAGAGACAGATGAGTGATCCTCCACTGATCTCTGACAAAACCCTTCAAGAATTAACATTGGAATACATGGGGTGATTTAATGACTTTTCCTGACAGTTGGCCATTTTGTGAATAATTGCTCCATCTTTTTGCTTTAAAAAACACTTTGTCAGAAGCAGGACAAGATTGCCTACGTTTTGGTACCTCATATGTCTTGGTGGGGCAAAAAATGTGGCCAAGGGGGCAGTTTTCCCAGAAATCTGGAACATTCCGTCCAATACACACCAATGTTTAACGACTCGACGGGCTGAAATGCATCATGACCTTTGAAGGGTCTTTGTGGAGAAACTATGAATGCTTGGTAGAACACAAAACCCACAAAATGAAGCCCAAAAGTAGCTGAATGTTTTGAAGTTTGAGTGAAGTTTCTAGCTGAATGTATGACTGAATGAGAAGGGTTTAAAACAGGCTGAAAAATGTCCTGAGGGGAGAAAATTTTGAAAACTTCCCATTCATTTCTATGGGACTGAAATCGCATAAAACCTGAAATATCTCTGAAAGCTTTTGTGAAAAGGTCATGAAATGTCACAGCCCCCTATTCCCGAATGAGACGCACGTTTTGAAGTTTGAACGGTGAAAATCTATTAAAGTTTGTAGAAGGAGTAGCGGTCAAAAAAAGATAGGTGAAGTTTGGTTTCCTCAGTCTGTGGTGATGGAACGAGGAGGTCAGAGAAAAGAAGTCCCCGAAAGAAACGGTTGGGCCTCTTGGATTGGATGTATTTAAGGTAGTTACAGTTATCTAACGGTGTGTTTTTTGAGTGTATGTTTAAAGAGACAGTATAACATTAAACACACCTGAAAATCGGTGTACATTAGTATTTTCCCTTTACCACAACAAAGGCGGTCGATCACGGGACGTAAACTCAGCTTTTCCATCCTGGACCTTGTTGTTCTCTCCTCCTGCGATCACACGCACAACTGGAGGCCTGCTGTGTGGAATTACTCACGCTAATGGCGCTACACACTTTTGTAGCAGGAAATCGGACAGCCGCGCTGTAACTGCTAAAACGGTGATTAAAAAAACCCAAATTGCATCATGATGTTGGGGCATTTTAGCACAGAGGAGAGGAGGAGGAAGGAGGAGGAAGGAGGAGGGAGGAGGGAGGGTAGTGTGGAGAAAAAAATGGTCCAATTAAAGCGAATGGGATTATTGAGCAGTTATGGGATGTGTAAACTCGTCTTGTGGAGATGTAGCCTCAGTTAAAGGATCTGTGCAGAAAAACAAGACTTTAAAATAACTGTGCTTGTAAAGTCTAATTAAAGATCATGATATTAACTCTGTAATTTGCTCGTCTGTGGGGTCATTAAGCGTCTCCCCGGCTCGCTTTAACGAGATACAAACTGCAGATAATGAGACAAACAGTTAGCTGAAGTTATGCCTGGCTGAACGTTGGCTGCGGACGCTGTGAGGCCTCTTTGTACCCTGTAGGTGAGACTCAAAGGCTGGATGAAGTGTTATACTTTGGTTTATTTAGCGATAATAAAAGACGGGATGTGAAAAGCTGAGTTATGAAGAGCAAACAGATAGAATAAGAAGCAAAGAGCGGACGCTGTGTCAGTGATACGCCACTGGAAACAGGGGGAACCAGTTTGTTCCTGCACCAGCTTTTAATCACCTGACCTTTCTGGAAAACGTGCTCTTGATTTAACATCACAGGGAGGCAGCGTAGCGTGCTTTATTTTGAGGTTTTATCTCCTTACAGTCGTATCCTGAAAGTTGCTCGCGGTGCTTGTTAAAAGCCGTCGTCAATAACAAACACAGTTTCCACGCGATGAATCAAAAATGACAGGAGACGCTTATTGAGCCGTCTGCACAAAACTGTCTTTGTCTCTCATCTCCAGCGGCCGCTCACAAAGCCCGGCTTCCCCGACGACACACACACACACCAGACAAGCACACACACACCCGTCCGTGAATTTGTGGTCGTGTGCAATCCTTTAACGAGCTCCATCTTTGACCCGGGTTGTATGTTTCCAGAGATGTCATGTCTTGTAAGTCAAGGGAAGACTTTAATGTCCACAGGATTTAACATTAAAGGGAGGGATTCAGAAAACGGGGCGCCGTGCCAGAGAGGTAATAATATCCCCGTAAATGAGAAATTGTAAATGCTAAATACATCCAAGGGGATCATGGGAAAAAAGCTGGAAGCCATGGATTTAGAGATGAGGAGCCTTTTTTTCCTTTCCTTAACAAATAAAACTCACATTACCTTTTTAGCAAAGTTCACCAACTTTTTATGAGCCACATTGACCTGACAGGTCCAGAAAAAAGACAAAAATGACTCCTGAATACTAGGGTAAAAAAATAACCTTACAACTTCAACCTCCAAACATTGCTTGAAAAACTCTCCCTTCTAGATCTCTGCCTGATCCTAATCCACACTTTAAAATCAGATTATCAGCATCAATATAGGTTATCGTGAAATGCTACTTCTTAGCTTCTTGATCAGGTCGTCGGGGACCGGATTGAGTTACGGCACGTCTGGGTTTCTATGACAACAAGTTTAGTAGAGAGAAGAGAGATCTGTGTTTTTCTCTGCTGAAAACAATTTCTGTGATTAATTTTGTAGTGATGGTGGACACAGGAGCCTAACTGTCAGACAGAAAAAGGACAGAAGAGCAGAAGAAAGAGAAACAGGAGAGAGATAGAGCACGAGCTAAAGGCTAAAAAAAGTGCTAAACTGTTTGTGCTAATGTTGGCTCCAACCCACAGTCAGCAGTTATTCTGCAGTGGTCTGTTCAAACTTGAGAGTCTATCAATAAAATGAAGAGTGAGGTTACGTTAGCTCTGCTTGGTGAGGTTGGAGTTGGTAGTTGAGCTCTGGTAGGACAGAACCAGGATTCACTGACGTTACACGTTACAGACACGTCTCACAGGATCCGACCATCAAACAAAATGAGCCTACCTTTGAGCACATGTTGCTGTTTCCTAAATTATTCCACTGATATCCACCTCCACAGGGTCCAGGACTGAGCTTCTTCAGCAGTCTGTTCAGTCTCTGTCTCCTGGATCCTGTCTGCTCACAGCAGGTGAAGCTCTTCACATGTGGCGTTGGTGTCTGCTGTTAGCTCTGTTAGCCATGTCTGTGAATAGCATGATGCTACTCTGCCCTCTGGTATTCCCTTTGTTGCTGGGTTAGCACAGCTAGCTCGTCCATCTTATTGGAGATAGATCTTACGTTCCCAATAACGATGGATGGAAGGACAGGTCCATGTCGTCACTTTTTCGCTCACACCTGAGAACCAGCACGTCGTCCTCATCTCCTTCTCCTCACCTTGTGGGAAACATCTGGCCTAGCACGGGTTAGCATTGACATGCTACAGGCTGCTAACAGCTGATTTCACATGTAAACAATGCAGTCATGGTTACATGTAGGATCTCCAAACACTGGAGAAAAAATAGTAAAAGTATCACTGAGGACACAAAAAGTTTGGTGTCCATGACCAACAAATGAGCCATACAAAGTAATGACCCACTCTTTTCTTAACATTCCAATTTTAACTGCTTATCATTATGACTTTATTCTTGATACATTATAACTTTGATGTTTTAACACTGAAGCTCAAATCTCACCACATAACGAGTTGAATCAACTCAACCTTTCCAAAAACAGATCTACAATATGATTACAGCTCTAAATTTGTAACATTGTAACTTTAATCCTTTAATCCTCATTGAAACATAAAAAGTCCATTCTCAAAATTTTACAACTTTTTTTTTTTTGTTAAATTAAAACTTTTTTCACTTGTGAGACAAACACTTTTTTTTTACTTTGCAAAACGATTTTTTTCCTCTTTACAAACAATTCAGACGCCATTTTTGCTTTTAAAAACTTATTAAAAATTCATTTTTCTGAACTTGTCAGGGGAATGTGGCTCATTTAAAGTATAAAAAGATGATTTTTTATAAAGAATAAAACATAAAACACTTGTTTAGATTTTATTTTTTTCCCATGTTGATGTTTGAAGATGATGTAATCCTTACACACAGCTCACTGACTCTTCTCAAAGCTGGATCTATCGATCTAATCTGCATCTCTTTGTGTTTACAGAGCTCTCATCAAGCTTTATCTCCTCCCTTCATGCAGCTCTGTAAATTTGTTTTGCGTGTTTCCTCTTAAAACTCATGACTAATGTCTTTATTCTTAACTTGGGATCATAAAGAGGAAGAAAAAAACGGCAGGGGAAAAATCTGAGAAGGACTTTGGCTTGTGACTGTAAGTGACAGGCTTGCCACGGCATTGTTTGAGGTTTTTGCAGACCTGTAATCAGATTTGGAAAGCTCTCGTCACGCTGCGCTCTCCAAGACAGAAAGATGTCCAGTGAAAAAAAAAAAGAGACACACACACACATTCACCACATTCACCACATTCACCACGCTGGGATGAACTATGACTACTCCAGAAAGGAATATGCCCCACGAGAAGCCATTTCCATGCAGCATGAAAAACATTCCCATTACAAATACAGTTGTTATGTCCTTAAATCTGTTTGTTTTGTCATTTTGCTGCGGGCTTGTTTCTTTTTCAGGAAACCCTGCTTCAATTAAGTGTGATGGAACACATGTGTGTCTTATCAGAGGCCAACATCTTCTACTGTTGGCCTTTGAAACCGCGCCGACTCCACGGGATAATCGGCCTTTAAAGGGAGATCCTCCCGCGGTGCCGACCCTTGTGCCTGTCGGCGTGCATCAGCTGACGCTCGCCGTGTCTGCAGACTTGTTAGAAGTGATCATAAGTGGTTGTGCATGTTGGAGGATGGCGATCCCGGGTTTCCACTCTGTTTGTTTGAGGCCTCGGGCTCACAGACGGGGACACGGATCAGACACGAGAGGCTGAGTCAGATCAGACTCTGAGTAGAGTTTAAAACAAAGAGAAAACTTTATTACTTACTCAACAACTTTGAAAATCTATTAATTCTCTACTTATTACAAACCAGTCTGGAGGCTGACACAGTCGGTTGTGTCACTTTTAGGTTTTTTAACCTTCTACGAAGCCATCGCCAGCTAAAACCTGGTTCACACTTCTGATTGAGTCAACATCATATATGAGCACAGTCTCTGTGACATCACTCATTTGTTTTTAATACAGAGTTTTAAAGCCTGTCATATTGAAAAAGCCTGACTTAAAGGGATAGTTCAGCTTTTTTTGAAGTGGGGTTGTATGAGCTCTATGTGACCACTAAGGACATTAGATACAGTAGAAAGTTATCTCCTCTCCCTCAGTAAGACACAAACTTTAATCGATGGTGACGAGGAAATAGACGCTAACAGGGACAGACGGTACCAAATTCAAAGGCTATTTTCTCTGCCTACAAGAACTAAAATCAAAAAGTAATACCACAGTTTAAGAGTACGATACATAAAATATTTTTCAAGTGCATTAAGTCTTCGGTAATATAAACATTTATCCGGACCTAACTAACTGGTCATGTATCCTTCTAGTGCGCTCCGTCCCCCCTCCTCCTTTCAGCTGTAGGGAATGTAAACAAGCTATGCTTCGAGCGCTGGTTTTAGCCTCGTGTAAGTTTGATCAAGTATCGTAATTCTTTTGTTTGTACTCTAAGGATTGTGAGGCAGCGTAGGAAATTCAAAATGAGTGACTATGACAGCGACGATGAAGTTTCATTCACTTTGGAACCAAAAGGATACCTGTATGAACCGGAGCACACAGAAGAAGAGCTGCTACAGATGGAGACTGAAAGGAATACAGAGGAAACATCCGCGGACACTGGACATCGAGACAGAGTCTGAAATACTCAGTGGTGTAAATTTGTGTCCGCAGATGTTTCCTCTGTATTCCTTTCAGTCTCCATCACAGCGCCCTCAAGTGTTTCGGAGGAGAAATGCAGAGTGACACAGACACATGGGTGCAGGAGTATTTCGAGCTGAAATCTGTGTCGGTAACTTCAGTGTAGAGTTAACGCAGAGGGAGAAACCAGACTTTAGACGTAGTGAAGAAACACTGTAGAAGCTAAACTCCCTCTTTAAACTCAATGTTTATTTTTAGCTTCGATTGGGAAAAGGATTGCTGCAGAAGTTTGATTGTCTCTTAAATTTTCTGCACTCACACACACACACACAGACAAAGAAAAATCTGGTGATGTCCAAACCTTCACCAACATCCCACACTGAACTCCTGTTTACTGTTACGCTCCGTCACAAAAACAACAATTTGCAGCCGCGTTGTGAACAGAAGACTTCACAATAAAAGCTTCTGACAGCGAGCGCCTTTTGTTTTTTCTTTTCTTTTCTAACAAAGAAGAAAAAAGGCCAAAGATAAAAGTCTCCCCTCCTCCTTCCTAAGACGATAGGTTTGCTCTCCGAGGCTATTGTGACCGAGTCGGAGCGAGCAGAATGGAAAAGTGATTCCCTGCAATCATCTCCTGTCCTCTTTTGTCTACACTGAGCAGCGCTGTGGCCTACGGTCCAATCATCCCCGCACTGAACCGTTCCTTTGAACTGATGAACTCCTTTAAAGCCTTTTTGATTTTGTTTATTTCTTTATATGTCCTGTTTATCTTTTTGTATACAGATTTCCAGGCACTTAAAAGCAGAAAATATGAAACTCAATCACTGGACTGGAACAAAAGAGCCGTCTGTCAGCTGTCCACGAACACATGTGCTTTGTGTTCTCTCTTTGTTTTTTACCTGTATTAAAAGAACAGAGCATAGACTGTATAAAATAAAGACATAGTGCTCATGAGTGACATCACTCATTTATTTCAAGCACAGAGTTTTAAAGCCCACCGTGGGCTACGGGTATATAAAAAATGCTGAACTCAACCAAGCTTTGTTTGAGGAGCGCCTTCAGTCTTTTTGCAGTCAGCTACACGGTGCCTACCTGTCAATCAAGTCATGCCCTTATATGGGCAAAACTTATAAGTTTAATAACTTCAAAAATTAAGTTAGGAAAAAAATACTCTTCATTAAAAAAAAATGTGATTTTTTGACCCAAACTGTTTTTTTGAACCAGGCCATGAACTTGTTTTTCACTGTAATAACTGTCTGCTTTGAATGTGTGTGTATGTGGTTTCTGATGTTTCTGCAGCCAGCCTCTAGTGGACACTCAAGGTACTGCATTCTGCAAAGAAATGCTGGGTGATACCAAACTTTAAAGATTTAATATGATACTAATTACCTTTATTGGCACATTGTCTCCAACCTGAGACTTTGTTTTTATGTTGATGAATTGAAACGTAACTGTCAAAAATAATTCACATGACAGGTACTGTTAATTAAACAGCTTTATAGTGTATAACTTTTGATGGCCTTTTTAAAAAGATAAAATGAAACATTAGTTATACAAATTTTAAGATAAATGATACTTAAAATATAAAGATAAAATAAATAATATTGAAAATAAATATGAATTTGATAAAAATGCTGAAAGCAAAACACAGAAATTTGTTTAAAAGCTGCAGTGTTGCACATTTTTACTACACATACTACACTTTGCTGTAGTTTTGTCCATGGGGGTGAAGTACCATGCGCAGCCTGAATTGTTGCTAGCAGGCTAATAACAGCCAAATGGAGGTGTCGCATTTCTGGTCACATGACAAGGATGGACTAGTGCAATCTTGCTCGCTGGGGGTGTGTTGGTACAAAATCTCCCTTCTCCGTTTCTTGTCATTTTTTGTCTCTTTTTCATTAATTTTGTCTTTGGAGTGGATCATTACTTTGTATGGCTCATTTGTCGGTCGTGGCGCCAAACTTTTTGTGTCTTCAGTGATATTTTTACTATTTTTTCTCCTATGTTTGTCTGGAAATCCTACATTTAACCATGGCTGCATTGTTTACATGTGAAATCAGCTGTTAGCAGCCTGTAGCATGTCAATGCTAACTGGTGCTAGGCCAGATGTTTACCAACAAGGTGAGGACCACGTGCTGGTTCTGAGGTGAGAGCAAAGAAGTGACGACATGGACCTGTCCTTCCATCCATCGTTATTGGGAACGTAAGATCTATCTCCAATAAGATGGACGAGCTAGCTGTGCTAACCCAGCAACAGAGGGAATACCAGAGGGCAGAGTAGCATCATGCTATTCGCAGACATGGCTAACAGAGCTAACAGCAGACACCAACGCCACATTAGAGGAGCTTCACCTGCTGATTTCCACTGTAAATATCCACGATGAGGGTATCATCAAACCAGGGTTATGGGGAGAAATAACCTTAAAAAGCTGCTGAAAACGTGCCAAATGTTATGTTTACCTTTGTAGGTATAAATACTTGCACTGAAACAAACCCTGGTAGGTGAAGTTCAGTCATGATTTTATCTTACTGGAGCAGATTTTCAGTTTTAAAAGAAGAAAATGTGTATCATGATCTAAGAATGAAGTCTTTTAGTCAGTTTTGTCTGTTTTTGGATGGGCCTGTTGTTTTTCCCACAGCAGGGGGTCCCTAGTCCCCAGCACTGATATTTTTGGGGGAACCCTGTTTGAGGACGCCCACGCAGCAGAACTGGACCCACAGCAGCTCTGGCAGAGCGAGGAGCTTTCTGCCGCCGCTGTCAACAGGAAGAGTGTGCAGCAGACCACAGGCTTTAATTGGCAGGATTTTCTGCTGTGGCAAACTAATTGACCCACAATTCCCTGGTGCTCCATCAACACGGGGTGAAGCCACCGGGCCCGTGAGCAGCCAGGCTTGTAAACCGATCTATTACCAATGGCCAATTTGAAACACGTGTTATTGGCTATTTTACGACAGGTCCCCTCTTTCTCTCGACGGGTTGCTGAAGAAAACTTTTCAGGTTTGGAGAGGGAAAGGTTTTTTTTTTTACATTTTATTGTCTTCATGTTTTAACACTCAATGCAAATCTCTTTAAATTCAATGCAAGGATGGCAACATTTTACATTTTTCAGAAGTGGTATGATGCCAGAAAAAAGGGTCCCCAACTATGTGACAACAAATTAATAAATACACAAATAAGTAAACTTATAAAAAAAAGGCAACAATGACAGCAAAGAGGAAAAAAGACACTGATGATACAGGAAACAGAGAGACTTTATTACAACTATTCAAAATAACTGGAAGAAAAATTTAACCTGAATCTGCGTTCAAAAAATTAATCAGTTTTTCCTTCACCAAGATTTTTTCCCCTTGCTCCAAAGTATTTAAGTGAAAATCAAAATAATAATAATGAAATAAAAAAAAATAAAAAAAATTACGCAAAAAAAATTATATTTTTTTTAAATGAAAGAAAAAAAATGGTAACACCTAACAAATAAAGGAAAAGAAAAACAAAACTTAGGTTTGTTTGGTCCTTCTTTAAGTAACTGTCAGAGTGTAATATAAAGTGAAATAATATAAAACTTAAGGGAAAGAGAAGAGGAGTCAAATTAGAAAGGAGTGAAAAAGTGAAACAAATTGAAAAAAAGGAAAAAAAAAACAAAAAATTAAAAAGAAGAAAAAAAAATTCCAAACAAACAAAACAAAATACAATTAAAAAAAAAGGTAATTGAAAAAAGAAAGAAAAATAAATAAATAAAATTAATAAATCAATAAATAATAATAATAAACTAAAAAAGTAAATAAATAAATAAATAAATCAATAAATAATAAAAAAGTGGGATACCCAACAACAACAACAAAAAAAAAAAAAAAAAACTCTGGTTTGTTTGGTACTCTCTTAAATGACTTTCAGAGAGAAAGTTCTGGATCCAAATCCAGCACAACAAGTTTGCTATCGAGGCACTGATCTAAAGTATTAAACAATTTAAGACAAAAACGCAAATGAGATATATAAAGTGTAATAAGATAATTCTTAAGAGAAAGAGGAGGAGTAAAATTAGAAATAAGTGAAACGAGGAATAAAGAAAAAAAGGAAAAAATTAATTTAAAAAAAATTAAAAGAGGAAAAAGTAAATGAAAATGTTTTAAAACAAACAAAATAAAACAAATAATTTAGAAAATGTATTTAAAAAAGGAAAAAAGGGGAAACCTGACAGAAAAAATTGAGAAAAAAGGTTGGTATGGTGCTCCCTTAAGTGACTGTCAGGGAGAAAGTTCTGGATCCAAATCCAGGTCCCAACATGTTGGACCTTGACCCACTGATCTGAGCTCCCTCAGCGTCTGGATTGAGACATGTGAAAACCACATACTGCTAACATGACGTGATGAAAAGAAGCGGGTATTCTCTGCGGGGACTCACTTTCCCAATCGAGTAGAGAAATTAGGCCATAAAACCTGTGAGTGAGTGTGACAGGTCCCGATCAAAACCAGCTGCCAATTACCGTAATGACTGAATCTATCACATTCAATTAGAGGAGGCCTACGAGCTGTCAATCCAAAGCCCGGGCCGGCTGGTCGAACAGAAACACAGACGCACAAAGATCACTTTAGGAGGTATGTCTCTGCCTTTGTGATCCTTATCTGACGGGCCCTGCGTCCCATTTGAAGCGCTCGGCCCTGACAGGTCTCACGGATAAACCGCCGTATGAAAGGGGTCGCCTCCATCTCTGGAATCCATCGGCAGCTTTCTGTCTTACGCAACTGACAAATGGTTTCAGAGAAGTATTCCCTGATGGGTGTGTGGTGCAAACAGCAGAAAAGAGGAGAGAAAGGACGCAGGAGGAGGGAATCAAAGAGGGAGCGCCACGCCAGCAAAGGGCCTACTGTAATCCCCCAGAGGAGCGGTTATCTGCCAGGTCTTCGCCCCATGGTCAGTGTCTTTAACCCCACATGATAACGCTCAGCCCGCTCATAAAGCAAAGGCCCCTTTAACTGATCCATTAGCGTCCGAGCCCTGAGAGCGGAGCTGCTGGTGTCTACTGAAACTTACCAGGAAGCCTTGAAGGAAAACAGCGAAGCAGACATGCTCCGAGATCAAAGACAGACGCCCCCTCTAACCCTCCTCCTCCCCCTCCTCCTCCTCCATGTCCACATCTCTGTTTGTCTATCACTCCTCCTCCACTTCTGTTGGGGTCTCAGATTTGAAGAAACACAATCCAGCTTTTGACAAATAGTTTCCAGGCTGGATCAATCTTTTTTTGTCTGATAGTAGACACAGAGCTGAGCTGAGAGGAAGGAAAGAGACAGAAACATGACCGTGTAAAAGTTTGGTGTTGTCCTGCTTCTTATCTTTGTGCCGTCTGTGAAAGTTCATCCAGGTCATGATAATTCAGAGTCTGATCCAAAAACTGGAAAGTCCATTTGCCATTTTGGATTAAACTCCTGGTACTTGATTCTTTTTTTTCTTTCTTCTTCCTCGCCTTTTTTTTTTTTTTTTTTTTTTTTTTTGCATTTACTAGCGAGGTCAAATGTTGATTGACGTTTTGCAGGTCTGGGAGTGTGTAATGCACTTCTGGAAAACCAATATTATCCATTCAGCAGCATTCAACCTTTAAGTCTAACATTAACCAATACTATATCATGAGTGAAAGTGTGAAAGTGCAAAATAAAATATGAATAAATAAATAAAAATTTAAAAACTATAATAAACAAATAAATAAAAGAATAAAAGATAGAAATTAAAAAAAATAAAAATAAAATAAAATAAAAAAATAATAAAAATAATTAATAAAAAAAAAAAAAAATTGCAGTTCATTGAGTGTCCACCAGAGGGTGGCTGCAAACCAATGGACATAGATTGTAAAAAAAAAAAAAGGAAGTCATTTTGCTCGGCTCGAAGTGCGGTTGCCACAAAAACTGCTCCCCCTTGTGGCTGGCTGCAGTATAGGTTTAAAAATCCATCTCCCCAGTCATTCCAGATGGGCTGTGGTCAAACTTTAAAGAATTAATTCACCTGGTAGAAATGTTTCTCACGTCTGATTGTTGTGGTGATTTGAAGATATAATTTGGCTGAATTGTATTCAAGTCCTCTTTTTCTGAAAAGTTTCGTTTCCATTAGTTATAAGAGGTTAAAAACGAGGCTTTACGTCACATCTAACGATGATTGACAGCTGCTGTTCTTGTGTATTTTTTTGGGGGGGGTTGCAGACTCTTGCTGCACAACTGCTGCCAATGTCTGGGCCTGTGACGGGGGTATTTTGGCTTCAAAACCGTACAAAGGTAAATGGCGGAGACACTCTGTCCACTCTGTATACAGTCTATGGTCTGAGATGACAGATTGACTTGAATAGAAAACTTTCTGATCCAGTGCTGTGACGGAGCGAAGACGGAGTAGAGACTAGTGAAAGAGTAGGTGGTTTTCCATGCTGGACATGAACACAGCATTGCAATGTTATATATTAAAAAATCGATGAGTTAAACTGGAAAACTTTGAGATTTTGAGATTGAACTAATTTGTTTTCATTGCGACAAAAACACACAGAAAAGTTCTGAATATTGGTACCGTTGAGCACTCGTACTGATTGCAAAGTTCCATAAATTGGTACCATATCTTTGCAAATGTGCAAGGTAGCCATCCCTAGTGGAGGCTCATCGTTAGGTTAAGGTTGCACCTTTTCACATCAGTCTTATTTCCCATGTTTGCCATGTCTGGTTTTATTTAGCAGCCTCATTTCTTCTCTTGTTTCATATCTTGATGATTGTTTCCCATTACCTCCAGTATAAAAGTCTTTGTCTAATCCTCGTCTCGTCATTCGTTCCTGTGGCGTCCTCGCTATTTTCCCTGCCTTGAGCCAAGTTTGTTGTTGCTATTTTGATTTTGGATTACCAGTTCCCTGCTGCGAGTTCCTGTTGTTACTACAGATGGGTACCTTTCACATTTAAAATGATACGGAACGATACAATTGTATGATAAAATATCAATTTGTTCAATAAAGTTTTTTTTTTTTTTTTCTTGTCCAGTATGGGAAATCTCCTTCTCTTCCACTCCCTCACAGTCACAAGGATGCATTCAGGTACCAAAACATGGTACCTTTTGGTTTAACGTGGTAATGGTACCGGGTACCGGGTAACATGGTACCTGGTACTTTTGACAGAATTCGGTCAGTACCTAAAAAAGTACCAGTGGTGCTCTAAGACTTCAAGTGAAGCTCAGCTTCCTCTAAAATGTCCTTATAAAAAGTGTTGATATGTTCTGCTGTGTGAACATTTCATTGATAAAATCTGAGCTAGAATTCCTTCATCTTTAGTTCAGAATCAGCTCCTATCACAGGTAACTGGCTCCACCTCCTTCTCATTCATCCCCGCAGCGTCCCAGCGCTTTAACACAGTCGGACGCTGAGCGTCTTCTGACTTCAGCGGGGAAGCGTAGAGTGGGTTGTTCCACTGTGGAAACTGGACGGTCATTGGATAAACGCTGGGCTTTGTCCCACCCATCGGACGTTCAGCGTCTCTGGGGGTCTATGAGGCAGTGGGCTGGCCTGGACGCTGGGCTTCTGCATGATGATTGGATGATCTGTCTGAGGCTGAATCCCTTTTTGATTGACAGTGGAATGAGCCAGTCAGAGATCTTGAAGTATAACCCTCCACAGGAGCATCTTCTCAGTAGTTCTGGACTGATCCGGACACTTTATCGATCCCCTGTGAGTTCACCTTTCAGATCATTTTTTTGAAAAGGAACAGAGGGTAGAGTTTACATTTAAATAAATGAACAAATTTATGATGTAGGCTGGAAAAAAATGAGCTTCTCCTCCTTGACTGACCAGCAGCCTCCACTGAAAAGTACCTCATCTGGTTCCCATCCTCAGTTGTTACTTTGCTTTTCTCGTTTGTGCCAGCGTAGTTTAGAGTTTTGGTTGTTGCTTTGTTCTTCACTTCCAGCACTTTACCTTTTTTGAAACTTGTCTTTCTACTCTTGACAATAAAAAGTTTTTCTTTGTTTTGTTTAAAGTCATGCCATTGGGTCTTTCTGGCCCGTCCTTGTCACTCCTTTGGTAGCTGCTGCTGTGTGACAACACGAGGCCAATCCAAAGACAGAGGAAACAAAGGCCCATGATGGTTAATTTAGCTGATCTGTAGAAAAACAGTCTTTCTATGATCAGATGCTGCTGTGTTTAAGTTAATCTTCCTCCTCTGGTACCGTTGTTATCCTGGTTACCTGGGCCAAGAAGGGAAATGCCTCAAAGCGTTAAGGTTATCACTAAACCCTAAGTACCAGAAAGACAGGAACCTCATTGAGTATGTTTCTGTGATCATGTGTTTTTAAACCCAAAGGAAAGACGTTCCCGACGTATCAGCTGGGGCCGTTTCTCGTGTGAACTCCTCTCTCCTCCTCATCCTCTTCTTGCTCTGTCATCAAACCCTGTGTCTCCCCCTCCCTCCGTCTCTCCTCCCTCTTTTACTGCCAACATCCTCTGTCTTCCTCTCCCGGTGTTTCCAATTTAGCGCTGCTCTGAACCAGTTCAGATTGTAACGCTATCAATTAGTCAGCGACTCCTGCGCGTTTATTCAGCGGCCCGGAGTGAGCTTTGCTGATTTACAGGCTGTGAGGGAGATGTAAGGGAGAGATGTGCAGACATGGGCTGATACGGGTGTTTGAAAGTCTGTGGGAACGCGGCCTGTGCTCTGTGTACCTTGAGGATTTGGTCCTGCGGTTGAAGGTCCCTGTAGTAATGCGGTGAAACCTCACTAAGATGAAAAGCTTTGCAGAGGAAGAGAAGAAATGCAAAGCAAAGAGAAACGTTGGAGATTTTCTGGAAGGATAAATGTTCCTTTTCATACGTATTGGATTTCAACCGCAGCCCGGTCTTTGCTACAGCCACATTCTTGGTATACGCATGGAAATGCTTTTAAAACAGAAGTATACATATTCTGTATTGATCCTGAATGTTGATTTAATGAGAAGAAAGCATCTGAAGTATACATGACATTCCCAAACACCGAGCAACTGTCAACAAGTTTTGATCAAGGCCTTTCCAGATACTCAGAGACGCTTTCAGAAACGCTTTCAGACGCTTTCAGAGACGCTTTCAGAGACACTTTCAGAGACGCTTTCAGAGACACTTTCAGAGACACTTTCAGAGACGCTTTCAGACGCTTTCAGAGACGCTTTCAGAGACGCTTTCAGAGACGCTTTCGAGGCGCTTTCAGAGACGCTTTCAGAGACACTTTAAGAGACGCTTTCAGAGACGCTTTCGAGGCGCTTTCAGAGACGCTTTCAGACGCTTTCAGAGACGCTTTCAGACGCTTTCAGAGACGCTTTCAGAGACGCTTTCAGACGCTTTCAGAGACGCTTTCAGAGACTCTTTCAGAGACGCTTTCAGAGACGCTTTCAGACGCTTTCAGAGACGCTTTCAGAGACACTTTCAGACGCTTTCAGAGACGCTTTCAGAGACGCTTTCAGAGACGCTTTCAGACGCTTTCAGAGACGCTTTCAGAGACGCTTTCAGAGACGCTTTCAGACGCTTTCAGAGACGCTTTCAGAGACGCTTTCAGAGACACTTTCAGACGCTTTCAGAGACGCTTTCAGAGACGCTTTCAGAGACACTTTCAGACGCTTTCAGAGACGCTTTCAGAGACGCTTTCAGAGACGCTTTCAGAGACGCTTTCAGAGACACTTTCAGACGCTTTCAGAGACGCTTTCAGAGACGCTTTCAGACGCTTTCAGAGACGCTTTCAGAGACGCTTTCAGACGCTTTCAGAGATGCTTTCAGAGACGCTTTCAGAGACGCTTTCAGACGCTTTCAGAGATGCTTTCAGAGACGCTTTCAGAGACACTTTCAGAGACGCTTTCAGAGACGCTTTCAGACGCTTTCAGAGACACTTTCAGAGACACTTTCAGATACACTTTCAGAGACGCTTTCAGAGACACTTTCAGAGACGCTTTCAGAGACGCTTTCAGACGCTTACAAAGACACTTTCAGAGACACTTTCAGAGACGCTTTCAGAGACGCTTTCAAAGACACTTTCAGAGACGCTTTCAGAGACGCTTTCAGAGACACTTTCAGACGCTTTCAGAGACGCTTTCAGAGACGCTTTCAGAGACGCTTTCAGACGCTTTCAGAGACGCTTTCAGAGACGCTTTCAGAGACGCTTTCAGAGACGCTTTCAGAGACGCTTTCAGAGACGCTTTCAGACGCTTTCAGAGACGCTTTCAGAGACGCTTTCAGAGACGCTTTCAGAGACGCTTTCAGACGCTTTCAGAGACACTTTCAGAGACACTTTCAGAGACACTTTCAGAGACGCTTTCAGAGACACTTTCAGAGACGCTTTCAGAGACGCTTTCAGACGCTTTCAGAGACACTTTCAGAGACGCTTTCAGAGACGCTTTCAGACGCTTACAAAGACACTTTCAGAGACACTTTCAGAGACGCTTTCAGAGACGCTTTCAAAGACACTTTCAGAGACGCTTTCAGAGACGCTTTCAGAGACACTTTCAGAGACACTTTCAGAGACACTTTCAGAGACACTTTCAGACGCTTTCAGAGACACTTTCAGAGACGCTTTCAGAGACGCTTTCAGAGACGCTTTCAGACGCTTTCAGAGACGCTTTCAGAGACGCTTTCAGACGCTTTCAGAGACACTTTCAGACGCTTTCAGAGACGCTTTCAGAGACACTTTCAGAGACGCTTTCAGAGACGCTTTCAGAGACGCTTTCAGAGACACTTTCAGACGCTTTCAGAGACGCTTTCAGACGCTTTCAGAGACGCTTTCAGACGCTTTCAGAGACGCTTTCAGAGACGCTTTCAGAGACACTTTCAGAGACGCTTTCAGAGACGCTTTCAGAGACGCTTTCAGAGACGCTTTCAGACGCTTTCAGAGACGCTTTCAGAGACGCTTTCAGAGACGCTTTCAGAGACGCTTTCAGAGACACTTTCAGAGACGCTTTCAGAGACGCTTTCAGAGACACTTTCAGAGACACTTTCAGAGACGCTTTCAGAGACACTTTCAGAGACGCTTTCAGAGACGCTTTCAAAGACACTTTCAGAGACGCTTTCAGAGACACTTTCAGAGACGCTTTCAGAGACACTTTCAGAGACGCTTACAAAGACACTTTCAGAGACACTTTCAGAGACGCTTTCAGAGACGCTTTCAAAGACACTTTCAGAGACGCTTTCAGAGACGCTTTCAGAGACACTTTCAGACGCTTTCAGAGACGCTTTCAGAGACGCTTTCAGAGACGCTTTCAGACGCTTTCAGAGACGCTTTCAGAGACGCTTTCAGAGACGCTTTCAGAGACGCTTTCAGACGCTTTCAGAGACGCTTTCAGAGACGCTTTCAGAGACGCTTTCAGAGACGCTTTCAGAGACGCTTTCAGACGCTTTCAGAGACACTTTCAGAGACACTTTCAGAGACACTTTCAGAGACGCTTTCAGAGACACTTTCAGAGACGCTTTCAGAGACGCTTTCAGACGCTTACAAAGACACTTTCAGAGACACTTTCAGAGACGCTTTCAGAGACGCTTTCAAAGACACTTTCAGAGACGCTTTCAGAGACGCTTTCAGAGACACTTTCAGAGACACTTTCAGAGACACTTTCAGAGACACTTTCAGACGCTTTCAGAGACACTTTCAGAGACGCTTTCAGAGACGCTTTCAGAGACGCTTTCAGACGCTTTCAGAGACGCTTTCAGAGACGCTTTCAGACGCTTTCAGAGACACTTTCAGACGCTTTCAGAGACGCTTTCAGAGACACTTTCAGAGACGCTTTCAGAGACGCTTTCAGAGACGCTTTCAGAGACACTTTCAGACGCTTTCAGAGACGCTTTCAGAGACGCTTTCAGAGACGCTTTCAGACGCTTTCAGAGACGCTTTCAGAGACGCTTTCAGAGACACTTTCAGAGACGCTTTCAGAGACGCTTTCAGAGACGCTTTCAGACGCTTTCAGAGACGCTTTCAGAGACGCTTTCAGACGCTTTCAGAGACACTTTCAGACGCTTTCAGAGACGCTTTCAGAGACACTTTCAGAGACGCTTTCAGAGACGCTTTCAGAGACGCTTTCAGAGACACTTTCAGACGCTTTCAGAGACGCTTTCAGAGACGCTTTCAGAGACGCTTTCAGACGCTTTCAGAGACGCTTTCAGAGACGCTTTCAGAGACGCTTTCAGACGCTTTCAGAGACGCTTTCAGAGACGCTTTCAGAGACGCTTTCAGAGACGCTTTCAGACGCTTTCAGAGACGCTTTCAGAGACGCTTTCAGAGACGCTTTCAGAGACACTTTCAGAGACGCTTTCAGAGACGCTTTCAGAGACACTTTCAGAGACACTTTCAGAGACGCTTTCAGAGACACTTTCAGAGACACTTTCAGAGACGCTTTCAAAGACACTTTCAGAGACACTTTCAGAGACGCTTTCAGAGACGCTTTCAAAGACACTTTCAGAGACGCTTTCAAAGACACTTTCAGAGACACTTTCAGAGACGCTTTCAGAGACGCTTTCAAAGACACTTTCAGAGACGCTTTCAGACGCTTTCAGAGACGCTTTATGACGCTTTCAGAGAGCGCAGAACAGAAAAGGTAGACGAGACGGGACGATAGCTCAGAGATATGGATGGAGCAGAGGTCACAAAGGTTAGGAGCTGTTTGTGTTTGTTGGGGTGTAAAGAATGACAGGATCCATGTTGTTTTTTTTTGATAATGTAGAGCTCGGTATCATCGGCATATGATACGTACATGTAAAAAATGTCGTGTTGACAAAATAACAGATGTAAAAGCATTTATAAAGTTAGAAATCCAACATTAAAACATCGACCAAAAAGTGAAAAAAGACAACCAACGAACCCAATGAGGGGGAAAACATGACCAGAAGGAAGAAAAAAAATAAAAGGGAGAGAAATAAAGACACAGTCATTGATGAGAGAGAAGGCAAACATCAAGGATAGAAAAGATGATCCAAAGGTAAAGAAGATATGACCAAAAGAGAAGAAAAGACAAGCAAAAAGAAGAGAAGGAGGACTAAACAAAGAAAAAAAACGACCAAAAAGAAGATGACTGAAATATAGAGAAAGGATGGCTAAACTAAGAAAAAGACAACCACAATATAATGAACAGATGACCCAAAGGAAGGGCATAAAATTATATAAAGGGAGAGAAAAGAGGACAAGGAATGAGAAATAAAAGATGACACAGAATGATTAAAAGGAGAGAAAGATTATAAAAAATGGGAGGAAAGGACCAGAAAGAGTAGAAAAGATTATCAAAAAGGAAAGAAAGAAGACTATTAGAAAGAGAAAAGGCATCAAAAAGGGAAAAAAAAGATGACGAAAAAGGGAAAAGAAAGATAAATAGGAAGGGAACGGGAAGAGAAGAGAAAGGAAGTAAAGTTAAAAAGGAAGAGAAAAGAGGACTTAAAATAAGGAAAAGACACCTAAAAGGGAAGAAAGGACAACAAAAAGGAAACGAAAAGATGATCTGAAGAAGACTCAAAGGGACAAAATGGGCAACAAACTGGACGACTAAGAAGGGAGAGAAAAGGCGACCTTAGAGGAGAGAAAAGATGACCTTGAAGGAGAGAAAAGACAATTTTAGAGGAGAGGGGAAAAAATGACCTTAAAGGGGAGAAAAGACAACCTGATAAAAGAAAAACAATAACCTGAAAGAAGAAAAGATTACCTCATAGAAGAGAAAAATGACCTAAAAGGAGAGCAAAAACAACCTTGGAGGAGAGAAATGAGCACTTTAACGAGAGTAAAGATGACCTCTAAAGAGAGAAAAGATGACCTAAAAAGAGGCAAAAATTACCTTGGAGGAGAAAAAAGACAACCTTTAAGGAGAAAATATGACCTATGTGGAGAGAAAAGACTACCCCAAAGGAGAGAAAAGATGGCTTAAAAGGTGAGAAATCACACCTTAATGGAGAGAAAAGACAACTTAAAGGTCTTCAGCTAGCTTCAAGTGGATACTTAGTAAACTTCAGTTTTTTATTATCTAATAAAACTCATCATTATCTCTCTGTGTTGAAACACTAAATTCTCATCGGTGAAAACTCTCAGACAAAAGCTGCGTTTCCACCAAGCAGTCCAGGTCGGTTCAGTGCGGTTTGGGACGGTTTGGGACAGTTAAGTCTGATCCCGTTTGAGTTTCCACAGCAAACTGTGCCCTCTAGTGGGGGGCGGCGTTTAAGCAGGATGCAGGAAGCCGCAGCTGGTAAACAATAGCGCGACGCCGTAGCAGCTTACCCCGCTATTAAATCCAACAAAGAAGAAAACGCAACACAGTAAACAAAGAGCATGGATGGAAGACATGCAGCATTTCTTCCTCTCTGTGATTTTCATGTAACTCTCTGTTACAAAGTGCAATCAAGCTTCGTTTCAGAGAAGTCTGTGTGCGGCCAGGAGAAATGCAGCCACTGTCGGGGTGAGTGACGATTCTTTTGACCAATCAACGGTCTGCAGTGTTGTTGCTCCACCTCCCGAGAGCGGATCGGTTCAGTCTGGCACCCATACGAAAGGGTCCCAAAAAGTGGGACGGCTCGTCTCGGTTTTCAGGGATCCGTCCCGGGATGAGTCTGTGGAAACGCCGCTAAAAGCGCACCGTACCGAGATGAACCGACGTGGACTGCTCGGTGGAAACGCGGCTAAAGTGGCCATGGAGTCCCTCACAGTGAGCTCGTGTCGTCTGTGTCAGTTTTACAGACTGATGAAGCAGTTTACAGTGAAAAAAATAAAAGTTATAATTGATATCAAATTTTAAAGTCTGACCCTTGATGGTTTGTTTGTTTTTGTATCATGTCAGATTGTTTCTTTTTGTTTCTGTCATTTTTCAGTGAAATCACACTGGTTAAAAATGTAATCATGAGTGAAAAAACTTTACTAAAATTACTGTTTGAAATGTTTCTCATGAGTAAACAGGAAGTTTGTCTAACTATTTTCAGGTGGTGTGTATGTGAAACAGGAGTATGAGAGAGAGGCTGTGTGTGTGTGTGTGTGTGTGTGTGTGTGTGTGTGTGTGTGTGTGTGTGTGTGTGTGTGTTCAGGGGTATTACTACCATAGCGCTGTCATTTGGTCCTGCTGACACGGCAGAAAACCGTCTGGGTCACAGAGTCAGCTGGCACCAGAGCTAATGGGCCTGTGTGTGTGTGTGTGTGTGTGTGTGTGTGTGTGTGTGTGTGTGTGTGTGTGTGAGTGTGTGTGTGTGTGTGTGTGTGTAAGCACAAATGGTTTTGTTGCATTCATGGCTATTCAAATTAATCAATGAGTGTGCATTCAGATACACAGGTTGTGTGTGTGTGTGTGTGTGTGTGTGTGTGTGTGTCCCAGCTCCCCGCTCTCCGTCCACAATGCGCCGCGCTCTGAAACGTGGAGCCGAGCGATGACAGGCCGATCGGCGGGGGACAATGCGCTGTAATTTGTGAGGGGCCTCGCAGCGAGAGGAATGATGGGTAATTAAGAGGAAGACACTGAGAGATGCGGCAGGGGCTCGTTGACAAGCGACAGGTCATTGGCTGCGCGGACCAACAGGACAACAAACCCCGCTATGCTTCTCCTATAACCAGCTGGTCCCCTGCACAGAAACACACACTCACTGACTCACACACACACACACACACACACACACACACACACACACACACACAGAGCTGTGGTGTAGATTGTAACTAAGGAGACGTCTTCACCGTCAATCAGCTAAGTGACTGCAGCGCCCCAGGGACAGGCTGTGAAACCGTGACCCTCCCTCTACGTACCGTCCTAACAGGCTGGTCAATATACGGCTCTTCATACGGCACCTTAAAGGTCCCATATTACGCAAAAATCACTTTATTAAGTCTTTTAGTGAAATTTGTGGGTCTTTGTCTTTCCTCCCAGCCCACAAAATGTGATATTTAATGACCAAACCTGTTCTTAGTAGAGCTTGTGAATGCAAAATCCTGACCTAAAACCAGCTGTTTGGAATTCCCCGCCCACTGCCTTCCTCCAGCAGCGGGGAGGAGGAGGAGAACCCAAAAGTTGAAGAGCCATCACTGCTCTGTTTTTGGCTGTAAACAGCCACATAGCTCCATGCTCAAGCTTCCCATCTCAGAAGAAGACAGACTAAGTGTCTAGAGTTCATTTATCAGGAAATGTTCCAGCTACACTCAGTAAAACTGAGCATGTGTGTGCTAGTCACTTCACGGCCGACTGCTTTTCCAACTTTGGACAGTCCAACAGAGGGCTAGCCAATAGACTGGTCCTGAATCCAGGCGCATTACCAACCATCCTCCAACAAACCTGGGACCCTGGAAATGTGAGTATTTTAAATGCTGTGTGCTGTGGAGCAGATGGAAGAGCTTTTCCTCAGTGTCCCCCCTGTCTCTGTGTTAGCTTCAGGATGCTAACTTTAGCTGCAGTTAGCCTGTTGTTTTAGTCTGTAATGTTACGGTAAACGAGCTTCTCTGTTTTCTAAACATTGTGCACTCGGAGCTCGTGGCGCCGCTCTCAGTGACGTGGAAGAGCGGGGCGGTATCAGCGGTGGCTCATTTACATATGAAGGCCACGCCCACTAAATCAGAGCGTTCTGAACAGAGGGGCTATGAGAGCCTGGAAACAATGCTGCTGTGCTTGATTTATTGGCTTTTTGGACCAAAACATGTGACTACCATTTCATGAAGACATCAATGATCCAGATTATACAATATTATCCCAAGTTATTATATTTGGGGTTTTATTCCAGTTTTATACCATTTAGGGCTCAGCATTTTTGTTTCATTATTAACCAGTTATTGCACTTCAGGTTTTATTACTTTTTTTTTTTTTTTTTTAATGACATTTCGGGTCGTTACAAATCAGGCTCTCACAACCCTTTCTCTGAAACATTACATTTTATCTACTGTCCTTTTAAGAGAAACCACCTTCCTTCTGATTGGCCAGCCTTCTAGAGGCATGTCAGGGGCGAAGCTTGGTGTTTGAGGCTCCACCCCTCCAAACTGTCACAAACCAGTTAAGTGTTCTTTATCTGATGACCTCATTATTTCCGAAGATCTCGCAGAAATCTCATGCTATTTATCTAGAACGGACAGTTTTTACCACTTTACAGACAGAATCAGGGATTTCTTCAACATATAATTATGTAGAGGAAGTTTGAAAATCTGCACGTTTAGTCTGAACATCCAGGATTACTACTTTAAACCCATGTTCAAAAGTTTGGAAAGCTGTATACCCCCTCTTTAAAGAAGAATAACCCCTCTTTAGAGCAGAATAGCCCCTCTTTAAAGCAGAATACCCCCTCTGTAAGGCAGAATAGCCCCTCTGTAAGGCAGAATAGCCCCTCTTTAAAGCAGAATACCCCCAACTTTAAGACAGAATACTTCCTCTGTAAGGCAGAATAGCCCCTCTTTAAAGCAGAATTACCCCTCTGTAAGGCAGAATAGCCCCTCTTTAAAGCAGAAAACCCCCTCTGTAAGACAGAATAGCCCCTCTTTAAAGCAGAATACCCCCTCTGTAAGGCAGAATAGCCCCTCTTCAAAGCAGAATAGCCCTCTTTAAGGCAGAATAGCCCCTCTTTAAAGCAGAATACCCCTTCTGTAAGGCAGAATAGCCCCTCTTTAAAGCAGAATACCCCCTCTGTAAGGCAGAATAGCCCCTCTTTAAAGCAGAATACCCCCTCTGTAAGACAGAGTAGCCCCTCTTTAAAGCAGAATACCCCCCATGTAAAGCAGAATAGCCCCTCTTTAAAGCAGAATACCCCCTCTGTAAGGCAGAATAGCCCCTCTTTAAAGCAGAATACCCCCTCTGTAAGGCAGAATAGCCCCTCTTTTAAGCAGAATACCCCCTCTGTAAGGCAGAATAGCCCCTCTTTAAAGCAGAATACTCCCTCTGTAAGACAGAATAGCCCCTCTTTAAAAGCAGAATACCCCCTAAGTAAGGCAGAATAGCCCCTCTTTAAAGCAGAATACCCCCTCTGTAAGGCAGAAAAGCCCCTCTTTAAAGCAGAATACCTCTCTTTAAGTTGTCTATAATCCTATGACTGACAACACGTGTCAATGTCACTTTTCCCATGACAAAATAACTTGTTTACTGAGAAAATATGAGTGCCATGTGTTGAAACTTCTCCTACGAGTTTACACAAAAATAAACAAACAGATGCAGAAATGGAGGGTGTAAACATTTAGGACTGTTCGGTGAAGCTTGTTATTGATTCCAAGTTTTCATCATATCTCCAGGCTCTGCACTGAAGAGGACTCCATCCTCATCCTCACTCTCAGTTTCTCCCACAGGAGCAACGTTAGCTGCTCCGACTCTCCATCTGCCAAGCCGTTGCGTCAGCCGACATTAAAATCCTATCGAAAAACAAACACGTAGTAAACTTTAATTGTAGGCATTTGCCAGGGAATGAGGACTCTTGGTTTTTACTGGTTTGCTCTCTTATTACCCAAGATGCAGCAAAACACTAATTAATAATCACTAGCATATGCTGGGCGACGTGTGGAAGGCTTTTACTCTGGCGTTTGGTGAAAGTCAGATTAAACGCTGGCTGATGTCTGCTGAGACAGGAACACCTCAGACAGACACTGATTCCCTGATGTTGTTGAAAATTTCAGAGCCTGATTTGTTCAAGGTTGTTTTGTTTTTGTGCCCCCTGAAAAAAACACTGACTAGTTCACAAATGATGCTCAATTCTTGGTGCTTGTTGCAGTTTGCTAACCCCCCCTCAGAGTTTAAAGTGATCCTCCGGGATGGAACAAGTTGGGTCCTATCACAAGGTTTAGGGCAGAAATTACCCCTACAGCAGTGTTTTTGTGCAGCAGGAGCCCAGAGCGCTCGCACCAAACACCCCCTCCCTGCTCCTCTGCAGGTTTCCTCTGCACTCAGACGGGGCCATATTTTACTTGACCAAACACACAAATAAACGGACTCCCACTGGAAAAATCTGATATCGGTCTGCATTCACGCTTTATTTAGAGAATTTTCGTTACTTTCACACAAAAACACCACTAAATAAGGCTCTAGTTCTCATCGTGTCTCTTCGTCCTGGCAGACTACCTGCGTTTGTTTATATCTGAGTGACCCTGTAAACTGGTGACCTTAAGCTGAACATGTCAGTGGAGATTCTGGGGAAGTCATCCTAGTTTAGTTTGACATAAGAGTCATAATCTCCTCATTAGATCAGGATTAGATAATAATCTAAAGCTGTTTGAAGAGAAAAAGTCCTCAATGGTTGTCTTTACACGGTCTTCAAGTTTTCATTTTCAGATGATTAAATTAAACACTAATTGAAACATACACCATCCAAGTGGCTGCCTGTTGCAGCAGCTCCCTCCTCTTTGTTGTTGTTGGTATTTTTTTTCCTTTTTTGTCTTATAAATTTTTAGTTCTCTTTGTATTTAGGTTCTGTCAATACTTTTTAAAGCCACTGACACTTTTACTTTTTGATGCTAACCAGTGCTAGGCCTGGTGTTTCCTATGAGCTGAGGAGAAGGAGGTGAGGACGACGTGCTAGTGCTGTGGTGTGAGCTAAGAAGTGAGGACATGGACCTGTCCTTCCATCCATCGTTATTGGGAACGTAAGATCTATCTCCAATAAGATGGACGAGCTAGCCGTGCTAACCCAGAAACAGAGGGAATACCACAGTAGCATCATGCTATTCACAGACATGGCTAACAGAGCAAACACCAGACACCACATTGGAAAACCCTGTGGAGGTGGAGGTGGAGGTTGTCGTCCCTGATGAACATTTTTTTCCAGTTGACACTTATTATATTCTGTTTATTCTATTCCCTTCGTGGATTAATAAAGTAAATTCTATTCTATTTCTTTTCTGTCCAAATGAATCTTTAAATGACACTGAGCCTTAAGTTGTGTTTTCCGGAGGTGTTGGTCCCACAGTGATGTTAATACGGCAGAAAAAGTGCCATGAAGAGTGTAACACCCTGCAGCTCCTAAACAAAAACCTCTTAATTATAAGAAACTGGCTCTCTTCCCCTCCGACCGCTGACTGAAACATGAAAGAGTCGCTAACTGTACGAGTCTCTGCGCTCACGTGGGGGGAAGTTTGGGTGGGGGGGGCATCATGTGGTTGTGAAAAATAAAAATGGAAGGCTCTCATTCGATACAATGACTTCCTTCCTCTCTGGTTCCCTCTGATGCTGCCTTTATCACCGCGTCGAGGAGGAAAAATGTCCATTTGGCACTGATTAGGGGAGACGCAGATTTGAGGGAGGGGGCTCGGGGACCACAGAGGTTACACACATGTATCTGAAGCCACGACACTTCAGCCCCCTCTAATTTAGACGTCTAAGAATTCGCTGTATGTGCTGCCTCATGCCAGGAAGTCTCAGCCTCACTCTTCATAAATGGCACAAGGCAGCGCGCACTCACCCCCATTTGTACGCCATTAAAATATTTTCTCTGTGACATAGTCATTAAAGTGTTGTGTCTTCTCGCCTGCACATGAAGAGTCCCCAAGCTGTGTGGTTTCACCCTCCAATCTGTGTGTGTGTGAGTGTGTGTGTGTGTGTGTGGCTTCCTTCATTCATTCATGAAAAGAGACAAGATATCTGTGTGCACGTTCCCGCCATCTGAAACTCATCTGCATACCCAGAAAGACACAGATGCCTTACCGTGACTCAGAGCTGTAACACGCCAAGCTTCTTCAGCACAGACAACATATTCTCCACGTGTGCCAAAAGTCTAACAGAAACCAAAAGAGTCGTCAAACAATGTAATTCCTCAGATATTTCACTAACTTCGTTCATTACACTGTGTATTTTATCATCTAAGTTTACTGTTTACGAAATAACACCACAAACAACAGTCTGAAACTCTACATTGTGGCTTCTGTCTCTTCAGGATTGACTCCCTGACCTTTGATGGCCACTATGGGCAGGCCTCGGTGTTTGAGGCCCACTCCACCAACGTGTCATGAACAAGTGAAAATGTCATTCTGTGATAATATCGTTATTTCATCAAGACTGGTGCACAAACTCTAGGGAGGGAATCTTGGAAGAGCTGGTTAAGCATGTCTCCCACAGGGCCGGCCCATGGCATAGGCAGTATAGGCAGATGCTAGGGATGTCAGCAATGCTAGGGGTGTCAGCAATGCTAGGGGTGTCAGCAATGCTAGGGGTGCCAGCAATGCTAGGGGTGCCAGCAATGCTAGGGATGCCAGCAATGCTAGGGGTGCCGGCAATGCTAGGGGTGTCAGCAATGATAGGGGTGCCAGCAATGCTAGGGGTGCCAGCAATACTAGGGGTGCCAGCAATGCTAGGGGTATCAGCAATGCTAGGGGTGTCAGCAATGCTACGGGTGCCAGCAATGCTAGGGGTGTCAGCAATGCTAGGGGTGCCAGCAATGCTAGGGGTGTCAGCAATGCTAGGGGTGTCAGCAATGCTAGGGGTGCCAGCAATGCTAGGAGTGCCAGCAATGCTAGGGGTGTCAGCAATGCTAGGGGTGTCAGCAATGCTAGGGGTGTCAGCAATGCTAGGGGTATCAGCAATTACAGAGGATGCCAGCAATGCTAGGGGTGTCAGCAATTCTAGGGGTGCCAGCAATGCTAGGGGTGTCAGCAATGCTAGGGGTGCCAGCAATTCTAGGGGTGTCAGCAATGAAAGGGGTATCAGCAATTACAGGGGATGTCAGCAATGCTAGGGGTGTCAGCAATGCTAGGGGTGCCAGCGCAGCTATCTTTTTTTGTATAAAAGAATTTCCAGACTTAAATTCAGTAATGTTACAAAAGTATCCTGCAAAAAATGACAATAACTTAAAAAAGGCCCTATTTTCCTGCACTCAGCTTGACCCTGAAGGGCACATGATCACAACATCAACACCGCTCCTCCTCACCTGGGCCCTGTTCTACGAAGCAGGATTACAGCCTCGCGAGGTAGCTCTGAGGATAGGTTTCAGAATCCCTGTTCTACGACACGGGATCACTCCTCAGCGAGGCGAGTCTCCATGGCAACATACGCTGAACGGCTAACCTGTTTGTGTGGTCTCTTCTAATATGACTAACCTGATAGCATGGGGACAGTTGCAACAGTTGCAACTGTCCCCATGGTACCAGTCATGACAAAACGCCATGTGCTAGCTAGCCACATTGACATTGACACATGCTCACCATGTCATTTAATAGTCAATAAACAGTGATTCAAACTAGCTAGGTTTGGATTCATTCATACATAAGGTCAGAACAGTATGACAAAAAAACAGCTCATGAAAAAAGCTACTTTCATACCTCCAAAACAACTTTACTTGATAGAAGCAGGACCAGATTCTCAATATGCTCTCTCTCTTCTTGGTGGGTAGAGGGTCTAACTGAGCATGTGCAGTGTGAGTGTCATCACTCTAGCATGTTTCTGATTGGAGAAATAAGGCTTGTTGCAACTGTCCCCAGTCTCCCCTACTACGCTAAATAGCGGGTATCATGTCAAAAAAGCCAAAGCCTTCAGGAGCCCTCTGCGTGTCAGACGTTTGCGAACAAGCGGCTCAGGCTCTGATTTAGTCGGATTAACAGTGATCGTCGGCGCTGACAGGTTCCCCTCAGTGGGGCCAGTTACACAGAAGCTGAGTGGAAAGAAAACCTGCTGAGATCCAGTTAAAGCTGACACACACAGCTTACTCCACTTTCTGTGATTAGGGAACCACCATCTCACCGCCGAGCCCTTCAGCAACCTTCAAAATGTCAAAAGTTTGCAGCAGTTGTAAAGTCATGCGAGTATCTGTGGAGTAGGATTCTTAGCAGCTCATAAATACAAACATCTCCTCATAAGCTCGCCATAAAAAAGACGTCAAGTCATGTTTCCTCACGCAGTCTAATTCTCGACATGTTTTCACCCCTCACTTCATCCGACAGCGGTCGCAGCAGCAGAGAGAGGAAACAAAGAGACGCTGTGAAAAAATCAAACCATGATGAACAAACGTCAACAAACACTGACAGTCGCTTTAAAAACTGAGGCCACCCTCTTCCCACAAGCCTCTGTGGCAGAGGACGCGGGAAGCCGGGGATAAATCGCCTGTCTGTAGTCATTTGGATGCAACATTTAGCCGTGATTTATGCGAAGGCAGAAAAGCATTATGAGAAAACATTTTCCAAGTGCAACAGCTTGCAGCAATTTACATTATATGGAGGGAAAACCACAGAAACAAATATTTGAGCGGCCTCCATAATGAAATGGATATATTTATACACACTGAATTGAGTCAAAGGCTCTTTAACTTCACCAAAGGAGCTCTCTGCGCTGGGGTAGTAAACATTTCACCGATGCTACGGGGGCCTGAATGAAAGTTATTAGAGTCATCATTCTCAGAGCGGGCTGAGAGATGCAGAGATGATCTGGATGAAGAGGGAGGAGACGAGCTGGAGGGAGATCAGCTCTGTGTTTGTGTCAGAGATTCAAGAGTTTAGATTTTCTTCAGGCTGAAAAATGTGATTTTCTATGATTTTTATGTTTTACAGCTTCATGAGAGACTTTCCTCACCAGGTTTTCTCCATGACTCCTGCTTTACAAGACTTGCTATATAAGACTTGGTGAGATTTTCTGCACAAGAGTTTTGTGAAACTTGCTTTCCAAGTCTTGCGTCCTCAGACTTCCTCCAGAAACTTGGTTGACAAAAGACTTGCTTTGCAAACTTGCCTCATGAGACCTGTTTCTGGAGAGTTTCTGCACAAGACTTCATGAGACTTGTTTTAACAAGAGCCATGCTAAGTGAGACCTTCTCCCTCAGACCTGCTCCACAAGACTTTGCACAGGAGAATGCAGAGATGCAGCTGCAACCACCTCTGAAAAAATGCACTAACAATAAAAAACATTTTTTATTTTATTTTAGTTATTAGTCCAGAAAAATGTCTAATTTTGAGATAAGAGGAGACAAACAATGGCGCCTGCATTGGCCAGAAAAAGTTAGGTTATTCTTATTTCAAGAAATTCACGAGCTAAAAGGTGAATGAATGAAAAGAAGAGAGGGGAGTAGAGAAAAGAAGAAAAAATGAAGTTAGAGAGGAGAATAAGAAGGCAGACAAAAAGAAGGAACAAAAAGATAAAAGTGGTGATCTGAGAGGAGAAAATATGTGAGTATAGAAAAAGTAAAAAAAAAAAAAAAGAAGAAGAGATAATGCACAAAAAATGATAAGATAGAAAAGGGGAAGGATTCAAGGAAAAGAGATGTGAGAAGAGGAGAAAATGGGAAAAGAGAGAAGTAAAGAGAGGAGAAGAGAATGAAAGAGAAAAAAGAGAGGACAGAAGGTATGAGAATAGATGAGAGAAAATAAAATGAGACGGGAAAAAAGAAGAGATAGGAAAAGAAATAAGATCAGTTTGAATGGAAAAGAAGCTAAAATAAGATGAAATGAGATGAGAAAAGAACAAATATGATAAATGAACAGAAGAAAAAAGAGAAAGAAGACAGAACAGTTGAGATGGAAAAAGAAGATAGAGGTAGGATGAGATAAGAAAAGAAGAGAGAAGAGAGAAGAGATGGGATGAGATGAGATGAGATGAGATGTAATGAGATGAGATGAGATGAGAAAAGATCACAGAGGAAGACAGAAAATAAAAACAGAAGAAGAGAAACAAAGATATGTGCGAAAACAAACTGGCGAAAAAGACACGATATGAGAAAAGAAAAGAGAAAAAAGATCAGTTTGAACAGAAAAGAAGAGAAACTTAAGATGAGGGGGGAAAGATGAGATGAAGGAGAGAAGAGATGAGATGAGAAAAGAACGAAGTTGTGAAAAGAACAGTAGAAAAAAGAAGAGATAAGGAGATGGAACAGTAGAGATTAAAAATGGAGGGGGGAATGAGATGAGATGAGATGAGATGAGATGAGATGAGATGAGATGAGATGAGATGAGATGAGATGAGAAAAAAAGATAGAAAAGATGGAAGAAGAGATGGGATTGGATGAGATGAGATGAGATGAGATGAGATGAGATGAGATGAGATGAGAAAAAAAGATAGAAAAGATGGAAGAAGAGATGGGATTGGATGAGATGAGATGAGATGAGATGAGATGAGATGAGATGAGATGAGATGAGATGAGATGAGAAAAAAAGATAGAAAAGATGGAAGAAGAGATGGGATTGGATGAGATGAGATGAGATGAGATGAGATGAGATGAGATGAGATGAGATGAGATGAGATGAGATGAGATGGGAAAAGAAGAGAGAAAAGATAGAAGAAGAGATGGGATGAGATTAGATAAGATCAAAGAGCAAGACAAGAAACATACAAAGGAAGAAAAACAAAGATATGTAAGAAGACAAATGGAGATGATGAGATGAGATAAGAGAAAAAAATAGTGCTGTTTAACTGGAAAATGAGAGAAACATAAAAAGAGAGGGCTGAGAAGAGAGTAGAGATGAGATAAGAAAAGACCAAATATGTGAAGAGATAAGAAGATAGAACAGTTGAGATGAAAAAAATTGAGGTAGGATGAGATAAGATGAGATAAGAAGAGATGAGAAAGGAACAGAAAAGAGGAAATGTTGTGTGATGAATCAGATTTCATTTAGTAGACATGTTTTAAAGTTTGACCTGACTCAGCTGGTGTTTGAACATCTTAAAGAAATGATAAATCATTCTTTACGGCCTGGCTATGATCCGTTCAGCGTGTCCATCTGATTAAAGGTCCTGACACCAGGAACCAGATCTGGACACTTTGAGGAACCCTGATAATCATAAGATCGACTGTTCACCAAACGTCTCTGGTTCTGGTTCTCCTTCCTCCAGCAGACCTTCATCTTCCTAAAACTCATCCCGTGCTACGCCTTAGCGCCCTGAGTCACAGCTCCATCAGATCAGCATTAATCACGGCGTGACCCCGCTCTCAACCAGCCTCATCTAAAGCTCATTCATCCCCATTTGCCAAGCAGCTCCGCGGGCCGATAATTGGCAAAGCAAAACACACATTAAACCCAATTTGGAGGGTTTCAACTTGAAGCTCTGCAGAGACGGCCGTGCCGGGGCTGAACCTGGGTTCACTGGTCCTCTCTGGCTGTCTGAGGCTGCCGCGGGAGGGGACCGCAGAGCCTAAATCAAACCAGCGTGTGCTGTGTTTGTGTTTGCGTGTGAGAGCAAGCGAGGGGAAGGGAAAAACAGTGCACTGCCATCTCTAATAGAAACCAACTCCCAGCGTTCAAACTCCATTTGTCTCATTAACCTATTAGCCCAAAGTTTAATCGCAGGATGTCGTAAAATGATTTGGTCGATGAGTAATGACAATATTTCAGCTCGGTAATGGCCAGAACAAAGCAAAGTGAAGCTAACCCATGCACAGACGTTGTTTTTCTTCCTCACGGCACGTCTGGGCTGCAGATTTGGGCCCTTACCTCGCCATGTCGGCTGGGTAATTGTTTACTGGCGAGGTTTTTGTTGCATGAGGGCAACATCACGGCAGGATAACAAACTAATGACTAATTTCATGGCTGTTGAGTCATTTTAAAACCAGCGTCTGAGGATCGACTGTGACTAATGTGATCGCAGGTACGGTTTACACTTTGTTAGGAGCGAGGAGAGGGTATTAAGATGTTAAAGGCTCTGCAGAAATAACATCCACCTTAATTCTGTTTACCAGAGCCCACATTCCTTCACGCAGCCATGGGAGATGGCCCCTAGGTGGCAGCGTACCTCCTGCACTGTAACATCACTTCAACGACAAAAGCTCCTGAATTGTCTCCTTTTTATTTGCTCTGCAGGGCGACAGGGCTTCGTGACAGCGCATCCTAACCCGGGGTAAGTTATGATCAGCTGCGCGGCTCTCAGCCCGGCCTTTAAACAGCAGCGTGATAGGATCTGTGAGGCGCGCTGGGCGTGGATAGTGTTACTCCCATCAAAGGGGACTGAATGGGGGTGAATGGAGGATGATGTGTGTACTGCCTCTGCTTAGTGGAGGCATTTCCAGCTGGCGCCAGGGCAGAGGAAACCCACTGAGACACACAACAACACACACAGACACAGAGGTCAGCCTGGATTCACCCTCCTCCTCCTCCTCCTCTGCCCCTCACCCCGTCCACCCCTCAGCCTCTCATCTGCTCCCTCTTTTCATCCTCACTTTGTCGATTACTTTTGTCAAACTTATAAAACTTTGAGGCATAAAAGCGTCTTTGTTTTCAGAATCAGATTTGTTTCCTCGCGTAAAAAACATGTAAGATATTGAATCAGTAAATTTACAACAATAGAATGAGAAATAACAAACGCTCCAACTTTCTTTAAAAGTTGAGAAAATACGTCAACTCAAACGCACTGCAAAACTAAACTCTAAGCGAGAGTTTTATTTTCAAAAGAAATGATCTCATAAGAATAAATCTGACATATCCAGAAAAATGTCTTCAAGATATAAAATGACAAAAACTGAAGCCTGAAATTCTAGAAAAGAAAAACTTCATGTTTAAAAAAAAGCACATTAAGGCTTTTTAAAGGGGCATTACAAATATATTTTGTGACATGAATATTTTTTTTCTCATCAAAATACAACTCTTTTCTCATGACATGCTCAATTCTTTATCATATAACTGACTTTTTACCCATGACATTACTATTTTTTTAATGACATGATGACTATTTTTTCAGATAAAATGTAAAAAAAAAACCACCTCATGACATTACTTTTTTTTTTGATTTTTTTTTTTTTAAGTCTCATGACATTCTTATTTTTTTTTCTCATGGCATTACAATTTCTCATGTTACAACTATAATCTTTTTATAGTATGGCTTAGAATTATGGTTCACATTATATTTAATTTCTCATGACAGAACAAATTTTTTTCTCATCACTTTATGACACATTGCTCATGACATTATGATTTTAACGTATTTGTTTGCAACTCTTGAGCTGTGTCTGAAATGTCATACTAACGTACTACTCATACTAAGTGTGACGTCAAAAATAGTATGTAGTGCGTTCACATTAAATAGTATGAAAAGATTGTGTGAGTGAGAAATACCCGGATGTATACTATATCAGTAAAAATTTTAAGTATGGGAGGTGGGCATACTAGTCGCACTGACACGCCCCATAATGCATTGCGAGCCCCGTATTTATAAACGTAAATACAGAATGAGATGACAAGATGAGAAGCAACTGAAATGGACTTAGCTCTACAGGGAAACCTAAACGTAAGGACAAAGAAATAAAGTGCCTGAGGCGACGGACGGATCGTCTTCGGTGTCTGCGAGCAGTAAACATTTTTTAATTTTCTGAAGAGAGATTAATTCATCTTGAGACCGGTGTTAGCTAAAAATCAGCCATTAGCAAACTTCCCGTTTTCAAAATAAAAGCATCTTTTATTATCTCCTTTAAATTCTTTTGTAAATTAGGCTCTTGTTTTGGAGCGGAGCGGAAGTTTCTTCGATAGCATATTGGCGCTCTTAACAGAATGTCCGAAATGTGGAAATTAAATTTGTATCCGTGCGTTTTGTGGCCCAAATGACCACATTTTGGTTTTCTACGTGATGACTTTCTCGCCTAAAATGTTCTTAAAACTTTCAAATGTGGCGAATCAACTGAGATATTTGATAGCCTGGTGTGCTTCCATAGACTTATGTAGCTTCCAATTTTTGTCGTCGGAGGTTTTGAAATGCATCATGGGAAACTGAGTAGTATACTACAGTGTAAACTGTTGGCACTCTAATCATACTTATAGTATGTAGTATACAGTATATACACAACGACCATGTAGTATGTAGTATGTTAGTATGCCATTTCGGACACAGCCTTGGTTTTTTTTCTCATGGCATTCTGAGCTTTTTTCTCATTGCATTACAGGTTTTTTTTTTACCCATAATACAACTCTGGTATTGTTTCATTAACATTTAATAAATTCAAAGACATTTTTTTTTTGTGATAAAATGACTTCTCTTTTCAAGACATTACACCGCTTTGCTCTTTACATTTGGAGCTTTGTCGTGACATAACTTCTTTCTCATGACATTACAACCTTTATGATTTTATGACTTCAATCACGTAACATTTCCACTAAAGAACAGTCGTTATTTAATATGTTATAAAACTGTGGCTGTTAAGTTTCTTGAAATAAGAAAATCTTATGACACACATTTTTTTTCTCATGACATGAAATTTTTTCCAATATTAAAACTCTAATCTTGTTACTCAATATTTCCCATTACATTATATTTTTGTTCTCATAACAGTTTGACCTTTTAGTCCTGACATTAGACCTTTATCATGAAAACTTCTTTCTCCTCACTTTGTGATTTTTTTTCCCATGAAATTTTGACTTCTCACTCTTGACATTGGATGTGTTCTCATGACATTTTGAGTTTTTCTCATGACATTACTTTTTTTTTTCTCATCGCATTTTGACTTAAGATTAGTCTTAATTTAACATCTTAGAAAAGTGTGATGTTTAGGTTTCTTAAAATAAGTCGTCCTCATGACATCCTATTTTTTTTATAACACTACGATTCATGCAGATATTAAATCTCTTACCTTGTTACATTATTATCCATCATTTTATATATTTTTTGTTTTCATGACAGTTTGACCTTTTACACCTTTTTCATGGCAGCTTTATTTTGCAGGACATTATGACTTTTTTCTCTCATGATATTTAGTCTTTGACCCTTTACATTAGGTAATTTCTCATGACGTTACAACTTCATTCTCATGACACTATGACTTCTTTTTCTCATGACACTGTCAAACTTGTCTTATGACATGAAAAACCTTTTTTTCTCTTGACATCACATTTTTTCTTATTACATTAGAATTTCTTCCTCATGACATTTGGACTTTTTTGTCTTTACATTACAACTTAAATCTCATCGCATTTCGACTTAAGAGAAGTCATTATTTCATAACTTAGGAAAATGTGATGTTTAAGTTTCTTAAAAGTAAAAGGCTTTCTCATAACATTCTGATTTTTTCACATTAAAACTTTTTCCATCACATTTAGTCTTTTAACTCTTGACATCAAGTTTTTTTCAAGACATTATAGTTTCTTTTTCTCATGATATTGTCAAACTTTTTACATGTCATTAAAACTTTTTTTTTCTCATCACATTTAGTCTTTAATTCTTGACTGTAGATATTTTCTCATAACATTATGGTTTCTCTTCACATTTAGTCTTTTTTTAATGACATTACATGTTTTTTCTCATCACATTTAGTCTTTTAACTCTTGACTTGAGGTCTTTTTTCATGGCATTATGGTTTCCTTTTTTTCCATGACATTTTCAAACTTATCTCGTGATATTACAACTTTTTTTTTTATCACATTTAGTCTTTTAACTCTTGACTTTAGATAGTTTTTCATGACATTATAGTTTCCTTTTCTCGTGACTTTGTCAAACTTTTTTCACGTCATTAAAACTTTTTTTTTCTTATCACATTTAGTCTTTAATTCTTGACTGTAGATATTTTCTCATAACGTTATGGTTTCTCTTCACATTAGTCTTTTCTAATGACACAACATTTTTTTTCATCACATTTAGTCTTTCAACTCTTGACTTTAGATAGTTTTTTATGACGTTATAGTTTCCTTTTCTGGTGACTTTGTCAAACTTTTCTTATGACCCTGCAACTTTTTTTCTCATCACACTTTAGATATTTTCAATTGACATAGTTTCTTTTTCTCATGGCATTGTCAAACTTTTCTCATAACATTACAACTTTTTTCTAGTGAACGTGACTTATATAAAGTCTTTAAGACTTTTTTTTTTCTTTTACTAAAATTGAGACATAAAGACAGTTTCAGGATTCAGTTAGCCCATCTTAGCATCACGACTGTCCCCATTTCAATCCCTGCTCTGATTGTCACATTTTTCAGAGTTGACCTTCTCATCAAAAAAGCCCTGAGAAAGTCGTTAAACAGGAGAGTTTTGGGCTGCCCTTCACTTTCACATTAACTTTTTGATTAACGTCCAAATCTCTACTTCCACCCAACTTTTTAGCGCCACTCTGGGTTGGAATGCTGACGCTGCATCATAACTCCTCTTTAATAAGTGAGACTCAGCTCGTATCAGTTCACATCTTCGCGTCTCGCTCCAACATCTGAGTGACACCAGGACTCGCAGGAATGGACTCTGGAGGGGCAGTGGAGGCTAAACGGCTTTTGGCACGGCGTTCCCTCGCTGTCTTCAGAGGGGGGACTCAGGGGGAGAGGGGGGAGGCAGTCAGGACAAATTAAGAGCCAACCTGCTATTTTACTGTTCAGATCTGTTGATGCTATAAAGCAGGAAAATGGGGCTTGGCCGCCTTTACATGACTACTCGGCTGATTTTATGTGATTTTCCCCCGGCTCTGAATCGAAGCGTTTTTGGCACGACATGCTTTGCCTTGACCAAGCATGGGATCTGTAAATGCCCTCATAAATACTTTTTAGCACTTTATTTAGTTCCATGCCCCCGGCCAACAGCATCTAAAGTATGTCACCCAGGAACAGTGGGAGAAGAAAAGCCTGCAGGCTCAACCGGGCCTAATGTAGATTTAATTAACAAGCGCTGGCTCACACACACACACACACACACACACACACGCAGAGAGATGTGCACACAAAAACGTTGGAACACACACTGCCATAGGTTAACGATTTCATAGTCACAAAATTTTAATAGGGAAACACACACACACACACACATGCGTGCACACTCACACTCGAAGCCACACATCCCTGGGTTTGGAGCGATGGTGTGAAAATATGTGAGTGTAAATGAGATACAGACAGGCTCTCAGCAGTAAAGAGGCAGAGGATGTGGCTTGGCTTGGAGTCGCTAAACTCAACGTTTGAGGAGGAAGGAGTCATTTTTGGAATTCTGCGCATACTGATCATCTTTTAGCAGCGGAGGGTCCACGGAGCCGAGGAGTCAGAGTCAGAGTCACGTTTCAAGTGTTTTAAAAAGTCCAGCACTGAAACACGCCAACGTTTGTCTCCGGACCAGGGGCGTATTTAGAGGTTTGGGGGCCCAAGGCAAACCCAGTCAATGGGGCCCTCCATGTCCTTGTAACTCCTCTTCCTCAGAGCTAGACTGGCCTTCCCTGGGTCCACTGTCTCTTTCCCAGAATCAAGGCATGAGACAGTGCTAATCTTGTACATGCTAACTTAACGTAACTTAATGCATTTCCTCAAGTTCTGTACTTTAGTTTGATTTAGAAAAAAGTGAATCCATCATTTAGTCCACTTTGTCCTGGATTTGAAATCTTTTATGGTCCATTGACAGCTTATTTGTCCCACAGTGGGGAATTTACAGAGTAACAGGAACAAACAAGAAAGAATGAAGTGAAAAACATTACAATAGGTAAATATTGAAAAAATAATTTAGTATAGAAAAAATATGTAAATATCAAGCACAACATAAAACTGGAAAAAAATCTACTGAAAGAGGTGATATTTACAGTTACTATACTTTTTGGTACTATTCTTTTAAAGTTAATGTATTTTTATTTGACCCCCTGTCCAGTGAGTTATGTTTCCAAAAAAGAGATTTATACAATAATGTTTATCACCAACTCCAAAAGTTTGATTTAGAGAAAATGATCCTGTTTCCTGGGCTAGATAAAGTCCTTAAAATCCTAAAAGTCTGATAAGTTTATCTCAGATCTCAGAGCAACATTGGTTTTATTTCCGACTTGGTTGAAAATAAGAAAAAAAATGGTGAAAAAAGTTTTTTTTTACCACTTTCTTCCTGAATCAAATGTTCAGATGTGTTGTAACATGGAATAGCCCGTTGAATAAGAAGGGAGGGGGAGGAGCCAAAACCATCATTAAAGATTAAGACTTTTGATGGATTTTGAAGCATGTGAAGTTAGATTTAGAAAAAAGAAATGCTTTCAACTAAAGAGAACTTCATAAATCAGTTTTTAAGAGATGCTTTGGAGGCCCCTGGGAATCTTGGGGCCCCAAACAACTGCCTGTGTTTGCCTAATTGTAGCTACGCCCCTGCTCCTGACTCGTAGAAATGGTGCATAAAGAAAAACTTAGATTTTTTACGTCTTCAGCACATCTGTCGTCTCATAATGTTACATTACTTTAATATTATATCACAACTTTTAGTTTTATAAAATCACAACTTAATCATGGTAAAGATTTTATTCTCATTAGATCACAACTCTGATCTCATAATATTTCACTTTAATACTCATGACATTACGACTTTATTTTCATAACATATGCAGGAAGTCTACAACTCACTTGGTTCTCGACATTACGACGCCAATAAATATATGTTCGTAAGAAAATAGAGACGGTTTCAGAGTAACACCGCTCTGTTCGTGAGCTCCTACCCCCCATACTAGTTTTTGACGTGGATACACAGCTACACAGAGCTACCTGGTTACCAGCATCGTCCACTTTGTCTCAGGTCACATTACACATTACATAATATATTTATTTTAATTGAAAAGTCTATTTTAGTTGTCTGTACTGTTTTCTCATGAATATGAAGCACATTACATGTATTTGGATAGTTATTTAAAATTTCGGGTTATGACGCATCGTAGGAACGGAAATCGTTCAAGACTTTTTCTATATATTTGTTGGTCATGGACACCAAACTGGTTGTGTCTTCAGTGATATTTTTACTATTTTTCTCCTGTGTTTGTCTGGAGATCCTACATGTAACCATGGCTGCATTGTTTACATGTGAGATCCGCTGTTAGCAGCCTGTAGCATGTCAATGCTAACTAGTGCTAGGCCAGATGTTTCCCCACAAGGTGAGGAGAAGGAGGTGAGGACGACGTGCTGGTTCAAGAAGTGATGACATGGACCTGTCCTTCCATCCATCGTTATTGGGAACATAAGATCTATCTCCAATAAGATGGACGAGCTAGCTATAAACAAAAATCTTATTTGTGAACAGAAATTTGAATAATAAGTTTCATGACTTAATACCCATGTAGATTTATGTTATGTTTCCTCTTTGATTTTTGGAATCAGGTTGGGGCTTTTATTTTGAAGGCTGTTTGTCACAGGACACAGGAGAGAAGCAAATAGATAGGTGAGGTAAAAAGTGGTTTAATAAGGGTTAACACTGTTTTACTTTTTACTCCTCTTTGTGTTGTAAATTTGACAGTTTTGCTGTAATGTGAGGATAAATATTCACATCTTCTCAGAGTCCAAAGGCCGTTCTAGCTGGAGGAGCTACAGGATAACACCCAAGGTCAGAGAAGCATCTGAGCAATCGACTCCTACAAATTAAAATTCTGGATTATATAACCTCTACTCTGTGCCGACTCAGGTTTTCAGGATGCCTCACAGTCTGGATCAGCCAGCGGGTGTAGGCGGGTGGATGTTTATACATTAAACATTCTGTTTCCACAGTAAGATGTAAACATGACATTGAAAATGTGAATTTAATAACATCTGATCTGTGATAGTGCAGGTGTGAGAGGCAAAAGCAGACATGTGTTAGGTGGATGCAGAGATTACAAAAACACTTTCACTTATGTAAAGCTTCCAAAGCAGGAATGATAGATGGTATCAGAAAAGTCTTAAGAAGTGGATCAGGGGAGTCAAAGTTTACAGTCAGGATGATTTGTTTTTAATGACAGAGAAGAAGAAACATCCTAATCAGAGGATCCTCTACCTGACTGTCCCTCACAGCGGGGGTCAAACCTCTGAAAGCCCAGCAGAGCAACACGGCGTGAGCAGGAAACTGACTGTAACCAGCGAAAACTTCAAAAGCTCATCCGGAAGGTTCCCCCAGCTCCCCCTCCTCTCTGTTAAGCCTTTAATCACAGTTTAGTCACGCTCAGCCCTAATTAAAGACCCCTCCGATTCACAGGCGGGCGGCCCAGTCCCTGCCTGAGCAGAAAGTGGGCTCCGTGGCTCCCCCTCTCCCGCCCTCTCTGTTCCCTCTTTAGCTAACATGCGTGGCGGTGCCGGCTCGCTGCGCCGTGCCTCTGAGGAGATAATGAGTAATCCCTCTGAACGGACGGGAGTTAAGGTGTGTCGAGAGCTAACACAGCGAGTGGCCTTCAAGAGGACGACACACGTACCACTCTGAGACTGGGACGTGACACTTAAAGTTTGTCTTTCTCCACATAAACAACTAAATGAAAAATACAAAGATAACACTGCCTACCTTCAGGATGAAACCCTCCGCACAGGTGAGCGGGTCGTACCACATGGCTTTGTCCATGAGGAGGAGGAGGAGGAGGCTGATGAGGAAGGCCAGAGTGATGAGGATGAGACCGGTGATCTGAGCAACAACAAACACAGACAAAGAAAGGTCGATGAGGTCAGGTATCCTTTCAACTTTACTGATTTTATCAAACTTTTAGTTCCTGGAACTTAATGGTTCCTGTGGTTAAGGATGGGTGCTCGGTACCTTGCAATCTGCAATGATACTCAAAGGTACCAATTTTCAGTATTTTTGTCCGTATTTATGTGGTAATAGATATTAAATTGTCTAACAATGAAATCTCAAATTTTCCTATTTAACATATTTTTCTCTGTTATATAAGATTTCAATGCTGTGTTCAGGTCCAGTAGGAAAATCGTCTACTCTTCCACTCCCTTACTGTCACAGGGACGCATTAAGGTACCAAAACATGGTGGCTGCCTGTTGCAGCTCTCTCTTCTTTGTCTGTTTCTTGTAATTTCTTTGTCTCTTTTTCATCATCTTTGTATTTGGAGTGGGTCATTACTTTAAATGGCTTATTCGTTGGTCGTGGACACCAAACTTTTTTTTGTCTTCAGTGATATTTTTACCATTTTTGCTCCTGTGTTTGTCTGGAGATCCTACATGTAACCATGACTGCATTGTTTACATGTGAAATCAGCTGTTAGCAGCCTGTAGCATGTCAGTGCTAACTGGTGCTAGGCCTGATGTTTCCCACAAGGTGAGGAGAAGGAGGTGAGGACGACAACGAGCGAATAAACAAAAAAATAAATATAAAATTTGCTCAATCTTAAAAAAAAATTGAATTATTTCTCTTAATTCGTAAAAATTAAAAAAAAAAATTGAAATAAAAAATCGAAAAATCGAAAAAAAAATTGTGTAAATCACAAAAAAATATAAGCTTTATTGCAAGAGGTGATGCACTTAAATTACGATTCCCTCATTGTCTTTGTTGTTTTGTAAGACAAATTAAAAAAACGTTTATTTTAATAATGTTTTTTCAAAGCTACAAGGAGCCACTGCAAATAAGTCAAAGAGCCACATGAGGCTCCAGAGCCGCAGGTTGAAGACCCCTGCTTTAAACCATTATGATCTTCAAATATCAAAATGGTGTTGCTATTTCAGCAGCTTCATTTTAGCACACAAGTCTAACCAGCTGCTGAACAAGCCCTAAGTTGCAATTAAAAAGGACAACACGAAAAAAATAAAAAATTAAAAAATTAAAGAGGGGGTATTCTGCTTTAAAGAGGGGTATGGCGGTTTCGTCCCATATTTCAAACATACATATTATGTAACAATATTGGATGTTCTGACTAAACATGTCCAGGTTTTTGAAACTTCTACAAATCCACATTGTAGAAATCCCTGAATCTGTCTGTAAACTGTAAACTGGAGGTTCTCCTAACTGGCTCATGGTACATTGGAGGAGTGGGCCTTGAACACCATGTCTGCCACTGAAAGGCCTCCAGAAGAACGTTTTGCCTCTTTTGGTGTCAATGCAGTAACAAATACATTTCTCCTTTAAGGAATTTTCCCACGGGTCCAAATAGTCGAGGACTTAGGGTAATTTAAAGAACACAAGTAAAATGGGAGCAGGAAACACTAAATTAACCTCCAGAGGCCTATATCACGAAGGTCAACTTATCCGCGGTAACTCACACCTATCCAGGATTGAGTAACCGTAACAATGGCAATCAGGATAAGCGATAGCACGACGCGAGTTATCAACACGGTAACTCAACCCAGGATTGACTCATCAAGAGCCGTGAACGCGCACGGAAAAGAGGAGGGCTCAGAGGCAGATGACCAATCACACTCAAGCGACTAAGAAAACTCCGTACGTCACCGCTGAAGAGCAGAGGCTGATGATGCAGCAATACGAGGAGGAGAGAAGCAATAACTCGGTAAGGGGGAACACGGTAGCAGCGGCCAACCGCAGGCAAAATGCATGGCAACGCATAGCGGACTGTGAAAATGTTACTCATCAGTGGCTCAGTATGATAGTGATCACACTTCTAAATCTCATAAAATAATAAATGCTACTGTGCAAATGACTTGCGTTTATACCAATGATCATGTCATTCTCCCAGATGTAATCCCTCTGGAGTCAGAAGAACATGGGAGTAGACAAAAAACAAGAACATCATCATGTCTGATAAGTCTGTTTCAAGCAGTGGAGATTGCTCTAAGACTACAAGAGAAGCTCAGCTTCCTCTAAAATGTTCCCAAAAAAGTGTTGATATGTTCTGCTGTGTGAACATCTCATTGATAAAATCTGAGCTAGAATTCCTTCATCTTTAGTTCAGAATCAGCTCCTATCACAGGTAACTGGCTCCACCTCCTTCTCATTCATCCTGGGAACGCTATGAATTAATCCCTAAGTTACGTGAGGGCAGCAGCCACTCGATGCACAATGTCTGTGGGACAGTCAGTGCACCGCTCCTGCTGGTTGCACGGGCAATATACGGCTCTAATATTTCACAGAGGTAGAGCAGTCCGGGCTGTGAGAACCTATAACTCTCATACAGGGAATCGTCGCTTTGATCGAGTGGATCTGATCGATCTTTAACACCCTTTCTCTTCGTAAAGCTCTTCTTACAACTTGTGCGGCTCTGTCCACCAGGTTCGGGAGAAAAGGGCAGGCCACTGTTTCTGAGAAGCCGATTGGCCAGTGGGAGGGGCTTCTTATAGGATCAGATTCAACCTCCAACCTATCCTGCTCCAGAGCAGGATATCCGTTCAGAGTAGGTCACCATGGTGATCTAATCGAGAGTTAACCCTGAAGTTATCTCGCTAAGACACTAATCCTGCTTCCTGATATAGGCCTCTGGTGTCTGCAAAGCTCGTTCAGTGTTTTTCAAAACACCTCTGCCAACCCAACGCCCTCTGGAGGCAGACCTTGGTGATTGAGGCCCGCACCTCCAACATGAAATAAAACAGTTAGGAGATGCTTATGTGATGACATTATTATTTCAGCAATAAGTCAAGAAGAAGATGTCGTGAAGCTAACCCATTTTAATCTAAAGGTTTCACAGTCAAATCATTAGTAAGTTTCATTTCTGTGTCTTCTGCTGTTAAAGCCTTTGTCTTCAATCCACGCTGGCAGTCTGCAGTAAACAAGTTTCATCATTTGAATGATTCATCTTTTCTTTCCCAGCTCGGCCTCTTCCTGTTTCACTCCTATCACCAAAGTGTGAATGTAACACGGCGCGAACACGGCGTCGCTCTGGTCTGATGATTCTATTTTCTGGCTTCGATCAAACGATCACACAGGAAAGAAGCGAGAATCCACTCATCTCATTCACAGAGCGCAACACAACACCTTCACTCAGCCCAGGGACCCCACGGGGCCCCACTGACGCCACTGACTCACAATGATACATGCAGCGGGAGGCCGGGGCTGCGGCGTGTAATCCCTGATGTACAGGAAATGTGTCTGAGAGAGAGATACGGGAGCTTTAACTGAGGCCATTAGCTCCGTCCACTGAGGGGACAAAGTTTGAGGCCTTCCTGTTCAGAAACTTTGGAGCCAAACTCAGATCCTGCTCTGTGGTGAGTGGGAGCTCCTCCTTGATTCCCCCCCCACGGCGTGAGTGAAGTGTGGGTACCATGAATCATCCTGAGTCTATGATTAACAAATGAGCCGGTTGTTGCTGTCACACTCTGAGAATCAGAGCTGCAAATGGATAACATCTACTTTAACACATCTGGATCTGTGTGTCCTCCCTGACAGGACGGGGGGGGGGGGGAAGATTCATAATTAAATAAATAAAAACATTTTGAAATAAATAACAGTTCAATAAATAAGAAATACATAATATGGCAATTAAATTGTGAAATAAGGAAATGTTATTATGAAATAGGTTTTATTATTCTTCAATGTTGAATTATTATGTTAATGTTACGACCCAGGCTAGGGGTGCTGGGAAATAACATACCTGACTTCTCCTGTCTCACCACCAGAGCGTCTCAACACAGAAACGGAGAAAGGAAACAGAATCAAGTTTGCAGTCTTAACCAAGATTTAATTCTTTTTAAAGGTTTTTTTCACTTGGTTACCTCAGGGAGGAACAGCAAACCAACAAAGAAACAAACAAAATCACTCTGGTAAATCAAAACACCTTACCTAGCACTAGAGTTAAAAAAAAAAAAAAAAAACATACACTCCCTGGGACTTTCTCCCTGAACATAAAAACATGTAGTGTGTCCCAAATCGCATACTTCCATACTGTGTACTCAAAATTTTCAAATTGAGTGTACTAAGCTTACTACATACTCACTGGCTTAGAGCGCGAATTTTGAGGGTGTAGTGCTGTCCCAAATCGCATACTGCCGAGCGCCGTACTTACCGGGAATGACGACATGATGTCGACCTCTTCTTCTTCTACGTCTAATTGTGACCGGCTTCCAGCGCGTTTCCGCCAAACACCGCCACTATTTGCCCGCAAATTTTCAAAGCCTTTTCAATAGTATATTAAACACAGCTAATAACATGATCAGCGGTGTAGAGTTTATTAATGGGGGTCGGTGCAGCTGACTGAGGCTACTGAGAGAGCTACCGGGGCGCTGTGGCAGTTAAAATACATCCACAAATTAAATGTCTGAGTGGTGCTTCTGGTCATGTACTCACTGTGCAGGGTCTAACCCGCTTGTTATTATATTTACCTGGTTCACCGGGTAATGCTAGGGCCCCAGTAACTGTTAGCCCAATGAGCTTTGGCATTTGAGATAGCTGTTAGCTCAACTAGCATTAGCATAGCCCAGTGTTTTCAATCCTGGTCCTGGGGACCCCCTGCCCTGCATGTTTTAGATGTTACCTCACTCCAGCACACCTGGTTCAAATGAATGGCTCGTTATCAGGCTGGAGCAGAGCTTGGTGACGAGCTGATCATTTGAATCAGGTGTGTTGGAGTCGGGAACATCTAAAACATGCAGGGCAGGGGGTCCCCAGGACCAGGATTGAGAAACACTGGCATAGCCTATCATTCGCGGAACAAAACAAACAAAAACAAGTTACACCACATACACAACGTCAACAGCTGATGGTGCTTGGTGGAAACAACACGTGTAAAAAACAACATCAATAAGTTACATTTATATATTGCTGCCAGAGGATGAAATGAGTGCGTTAAGTGTCCACAGCTGCATACTCAAAATCCGGGACGATTTGAGTACATCATCCTGGTACTTTTGCATACTCATTTCTCGCATACTATGCATACTGTTTTTCATTTTGACGCAGTATACTCAAAATTTTGAGTATTTGAGTATGGAAATATGCGATTTGGGACGCACTATTAGTGATGGGTCCGGCAACACCGATGTGTCGGCGCATGCGTTGAGCTCATAGAGCCTGTGTCGGTGAGCGTATCGCTTTAAGAAGGTCACGTGACCGGTACTGGAACTGTTTCGAAGTGAAACTGACGCGCCAAACCATCTTTAAGCGCATCTGTCAACGAGATGTGTCGGCCAAACAAATCTCTGATCCGATCTGACGTGATCATCGTGAAATCCGTCAATAATTATGGCACAGAAAAGAAAGGTTTCCGCCGTGTGGGACCATTTTGATGTCATGACGGAAAATAAGGTATTTGTTTTAACATCCTTGTTTCATCCTGTTCCTCTCAGAGTTTCCACTTGATCTATCTGAATTCAAAAAAATTTCAAATCGACTCTTAGTTTGCTATTAATATTATTTTCTGCAGGTTAAATGTCGCATTTGTTCGACAGAACTATCTTATTTAAATAAAAGCACATCTTCAGTGCTGAGGCATCAAGGCCAGGCATGAGAGTGAAGTCCCTGATACACCGGGATAAAGTCAGGTGCACAGCCACTCTAAAACGTACACACAGTTGCTTTATTGATAAGTAATTATTATCAATTTATTCTTGACTTCTTTTTTAACCATTAAGCCTCCAGAAAGCAGATGCTTGATGAGGCTGTTTTGAACTTCATCCTGAAGGACTGCCAGCCCCTCAGCATTGTAGAGTGTGAAGGGTTCAGGGAACTGGTTCAGGTCCTTGAGCCCTCAAAGGACTGAATTTCAGGACTTTGGAAGAAAGTTTTTTTTTTCATAAAAATTTGTAAAAGAAAAACTCCCAGTCCACAAGCATCCTCATTCACAACACGTTCACTGAGATTTTCACGTTATGACACATGTTCACATTATTTATTGACTGTATCTGCAAATATCAGAGATAATTCAAACTTAGATGAAGAAAGGAAATAATACAATATTAAATACAATGACTTAAATTATATTATTGTATATACTAGGTCATTATATCAGTGTCAGTTGAGTATGTTTACTAGGTTGCCTGTAGGGATTTTTAAAGTCTAGCAGGTGTCAGTATTCAGTGACACAGTATCAACACAGTGTCAATACAGTTTGGCAATGTGTCGAAACTCTTCATGACGCCTCATCTACCCATCACTAAATAAAACTTTATTTTACTAACTCAAAAAACATCAAACCAAACTCAACAAACTCTAACAAAAACAAAAACACTAGAAAACTCACATGAAGCACTGGGAAACACAGGAGGCACGAAGACACAGCGACAGCAACAATGAACCCACACCAAGCACACAGAACACAGAGACTATATACACAGGGTAATTAACCACAGGTGCAGAACAAGACACAGGTGAAACACATGAGGAGCAATCAACCAGGAGGGAGACACAAGGGGTGGATCCGAATAGTCCTTCCTAAGTCCTTTCCTATCCACTTTACCTTAACCCCGATAATAAACGTCACAGGGTCAAGGGAAGGAGGGGAAAGATGAGAGGAAAGGAGAACTGCGGCCAAAGAGGAATTCGACTGCACTTTTACTCTGATGTAATATTTATGTGACAACAATTACTTGTGACGTAGGTAAGCCACAACGAACTACAATGTTTGAAAAATGAACTACAAGAAGCACATTTGTCCTCTGCCTAATCTCACAGGGTGGTTTCACCGGTTATCATCAACAATCCATGATCAGAGGATTTACCTGTGACGGTGTTTTGTCTTTGGTCATACAGTGTGTGTGAGCTTGGTGAGAGCATCTATAAATGTTGAGTCTGAAGCCTGATAACACAAGAGGACTGTGGATAATACAGCAGACTGTCAGAAACACTACACCCCCTGTTTCATTCACATCATTCATTACAAACATTGTTTGAATTCATTATATTTGAATATTGTAAAAGTCCTCATTTCTCCTTCTTTTACTGATTTTAATAAATGTTATTACTTCTATCACTAGTGACTCATTGTTTCAGTTCGGAAATGCAACCAAACGTTTCGGGTTATAAATCTTTTTGACGTTCATACAACGTGAACACAATAAACACATTCAGGCAGACACATGATGGTAAATGTTAGAAAAGCAACAGTCTCTCACATTATTTCCGTCCCTTCTCCATTGTAAGTTTCCGTAAACTTTCGGCAGTAGTCGTATCTATACGTCACGTGCAGCAAGGCATTATGGGGCGTTTCCTTCTCCTTTCCTTTTGAAAAGGATGGTCCGGTGTTTCCTAAGCTAAAGGAGATATTAAAGGAAGCAACGACCCTCCTTTCCTTAACTTTTAGAGAATTCAAACAGCACTTATCATGGCGACGCTTAAATGTTTCCAGGTCATTTCTTCAGTTTGGAAGGTTCCTTATCAAAAAAAGACTATTCAAATGCACCCAGAGACATATGATGAGGAGGAGCTGAAACATGACACACTTTCTTCGAGGTTCACACCAAAAAGGATGGGCCATCAGCTGATTGGGGTCATGTGACTTTGGAGCAAACCATTGCTGATTTATGGTTTTTTTCAATGTTTCCAAAAGAGGCACGAGCTGCAGAAACAGAGCGTGTTACAGCTGTGCAGTGACTTTACGCTGAAAAAGAGACATGAATGGTCTGAGTATCTTGTCCTGAGTCGGATATTTTGCTTTTTATCTCTTTCACAACATTCAATAGAATGGAATAAATTATAAATATTTTTTTGACTCATTTAAACATATATGAATTGAAGTTCTACAAAAATGAAGACAAAATACAGAAACAGAGTGGATGTTGTGCTCAACACGTGTGTTGTTGTCTCATCTTCACATGACTGGAATACAATTCTGAAAAGCAAGCAGGCTGACCCGTCGGAGTAAAAAATGTACGAACTTTCAGAGTGTAAGCAAACAAAGCTGTAATGCATTCGTCAAATATGTCTCTGAGGCATGTTAGCTGGTACAAAAGATGAAAGATGGCACACAGAAACATCAATAAAGAACTTTTTTTTTTTTATCTTTGCACATATTCTGTCAACTGATTTACAGATTGGGTCGCCATAATTTGTTCCCCCCAAAAAGCCACCACACACCTACGGGAGTCGTCTGCAGGTTGGAGGTTCTCACGGGATTTCGAAGAAGCTCGATACTTCAGGAAAAAAAATTACTCCTAAAAACAGGAGGAAAAAAATTACCACGAAAACCAGAAAAATATAACAAAAAACAAACCAATAAAAAAAAAAATAATCAGAAAAACAAAATTAATCACCGCAAAAAAATACTCATAAAAACAGAAAAAAATATAACAAAAAACAAACCAATAAAAAATATTAATCAGAAAAACAAAATGAATTACCACAAAAAACTTACTTATAAAAACAGAAAAAATTAAAGCTGCAAGCAGCGATGAACGGGCCCTCGCCCTGTGTGCGCCAGTCTGAGCTTGTGCTAGTCGCCACATGCGCCCGTTCAAGGCTTGCCAAGTGGAGCGTGTCCCAGCTACCGCATGAGCAGCGAAATGTGGCTCAGCCAAAAGCCATAGGTCCAGGCACGAGGGCTAATCCTGAAACTTTTGATGCCTATAGCTCTCAGTAGCTGGACAGGCTGCAGATATGAGCCCCCTGGTGGCGCTGTGGAGCATTGGTGTTAGTGCAACCAGTGATAGAAATGCACTGAGGCTGTGAAACTGAACCTCTGTGTGCATTTTGGCCCTGATCCAACACTGCACAAGAGAGAAATGAAGATTTTAATGAAGCAGCCAAAAGGGTCAACTTTGACCGTCATTTGTGGCCACGCCCATTGACGTAGCAAAAATCCGTTTGGAACGTATCATTGTCCGTGTGTGAAGATTACACAAGCCAAGTTTGGAGTGGATCTGATGAAAAACCAAGGAATTGTTCCATTTGTCTGAGGCTAAAAATCATCAGAATCCGATGTTTACGGGCAAATTGCGAACTTCCTGTTCGGAATTGACTATGGTCATAATAATATTTTTTGTAGGTCTTGGCATGCTTGTTATGCCTAACAAATTTCAGACCTGTAGCTTAAAGTAGCCGGGGAGTCAAAAATTTTGAGCCCCTGGGTGGCGCTATGGAGCATTTCTATTAATGCAACTAATGATAGAAATGGAATCAGGCTGTGACAGTGAACTTGTGTGTGAACATTGGTCTTGATCCAACATTGTACAGGAGAGCTATTAAGATTTGAAAAAAGTGGAAAAATGGTAAACTTTGACGGTCATTTATGGCCCCGCCCAAAAAAATTATAACAATCTTTTAATAACTTTTTGTCTTTAATATGTGTTGTTCACACTGGCCAAGTTTGGAGTTGATCTGTGAAAAAACCTAGGACTAGTTCGTTCAAATACGTACCCTATGAACGCATTTTTTGCCAATTTCAGGCCATTGCCACTAGGGGGCGCTGTACTTTCTGGTGAAAATAATTACATGGCTGCGTCCGGGACTCAACACTGAGTATGTGTGTCAGTTTTCGTGCATATAGGAAAAAGTTGAAAAAATGCCGAACTTTGAGCACATGTCATAGCCACGCCCATCAAGATAGAAACAATCTTTTAATAACTTTTAATCTTCACTGTGGATTGTATACACATGCCAAGTTTGGAGTTGATGCGTCAAAAACCCTAGGACAAGTTCGTTCAAATACGTTTCCCCAAAACCGCTAAATCACGATATTTAGGTGCAATTAGCTAAGTTCGTGTTCGGAATTCTCAAAAGTCGTAAGAGACTTTTTTGTTTGGCTGGGCATGCTTGGTATGTGTGCAAAATTTCAGGGCTGTAGCTCAATGTCGGCCCAGGGGCTGCAGTTTTAAGCCACTAGGGGGCGCTATGGAGCGTTCATTTTTGTGCAAGCACTGGAATCACGCAATTTTCGCACATTCAGAATTTTGGGTATACGCGCGTTCGCGTTTTCGCCAAGCGAAAGGCACGCAATTTGGGGTTAAAGAGGCACAGAGAAAGAATAATAATAATCGCAAGGGTTTCAAGAGGGCTTTCGCCCCCGGTTCCCGGGGCTCGGGCCCTAATTAAAGCTGCGAGCAGCGTTGAACGGGCCTTCGCCCTGTGTGCGCCAGTCGGAGCGTGTCGCAGCCGCCACATGTGCTTGCCCAATGCCTGCCAATAGGAGCATGTCCCAGCTGCCGCATGAGCAGCGAATTGTGGCTCAGCCACCGCCACATTAGCTGCAAAATGTGGCTCAGCCTAGAGCCATAGGTTTAGGCACGTTCCAACGGAGCATCTTGTGAGTGGTACATTCAGATGCTGTGGAGTGATCTAGAGGCTTCATTGATGTCCAGTGAGTTTACCTGTTTTATAAAGAACAAGCGTTGTGTATGAAGATTTTTTCTGATTTCACCAAGAAGCAGATACAGCTATAGCTGCGGAGCTTCAGCCATGTCAGTAACACTGACAGCCTGCATGTGTTGAGAGGAGTTTGCCCTGTTCAAAGTCTTACACCTGCAACACAATGGGGTAAGGGTGTTTATGCAGTCTAGCTGTGCTGGTAATTGAGAGAACAGTGGTAAAACTCCTGGAAAAAACACCAGGATGCTACAACAGGGTCACAGATCATTTTGTTGTAAAGGAATGGAGGCTAGAATTTATGTTTAAATAAAGAAACAACTTTATGAAGTGCTATGTAGCACTAATGTAAGTGCAACCAGTGATGGAAATGCACTGAAGCTGTGACACAGAGCCTCTGTGTGCATGTGTGTATGAGGATCAAACCTGGTACTGAATGGCAGTCAGTGTCCCTCTGGTGAGCACATGGAGGGGTATGCAGCCCTCTGACAAAAAATGTTAACCCACAGCATTTATGATTCACTGTCAAACAGGTTCTGCAATCAATGTTGCAGACAGCAGAATGTCTCCACAGTGTTTCCATAACATTGCCTGCATGTCCCAACTGCCGCATGAGCAACAAAATCTGGCTCAGCCAGAAGCCATAGGTCTAGGCATGAGAGTTGAGCCCAAAACTTATGATGCCCATAGCTTAAAGTAGCTGGACATGCTGCAGATATGAGCCCCCTGGTGGCGCTATGGAGCATAAATGTTAGTGCATCCAGTGATAGAAATGCACTGAGGCTTTGACACTGAACCTCTGTGTGCATTTTGGCCCTGATCCAACACTGTACTAGATAACCATTAAGGTTTTAATGAAACAGTTAAAATCGTCAACTTTGATCCTCATTTGTGGCCACGACCATTCACGTAGCAAAAATCCGTTTGGAACATATCAATGTCAGTGAGTGTAGTATAAACATGCCAAGTTTGGAGTTGATCTGATGAAAAACCAAGGAATTGTTCCATTTCATCTGAGGCAAAAAATTGTCAAAATCCGATGTTAATGGCTAAATAGCGGACTTCCTGTTTTGAATTCACCATGGTCATAATAGAGTTTTTTGTAGGCATTGGCATGAATGTTATACCCACCAAATTTCAGGCCTGTAGCTCAATGCGGCCAGGGGGACAAAAATTTAGAGCCCCTTGGTGGCGCTATGGAGCATTAACTTTAATTTGAATAATGATAGAAATACAATCAGGCTGTGACAGTGAACATGTGTGTGAATTGTTGTCCTGTTCCAACATTGTACAGGAGAGCTATTAAGATTTTCAAAAAGTTGCAAAATGGCCAACTTTGACGGTCATTTGTGGCCACGCCCACAAATATTATAACAATGTTTTAATACATTTTTATCTTTTATATGTGTTGTTCACACAGGCCAAGTTTGGCATTGATCGGATGAAAAACCAAGGAATTGTTCCATTTAGTCTGAGGCTAAAAATCGTAAAAATCCGAGGTTTATGTCCAAATTTCGAACTTCCTGTTCGGAATTGACTATGGTCATAATACAATTTTTTGTAGGTCTTGGCATGATTGTTATGCGTACCAAATTTTAGGCCTGTAGCTCAAAGTAGTCGGGAAGCCAAAATTTTCAGCCCCTTGGTGGCGCTATGGAGCATTAATGTTAAGGCAACTAATGATAGAAATGGAATCAGGATCAGACAGTGAACGTGTGTGTGAATTTTTGTCCTGATCAAACATTGTACAGGGGAATTATTAAGATTTTCAAAAAGTGGAAAAATGGCCAACTTTGACGGTCATTTGTGACCACGCCCAAAAATATGAAAACAATCTTTTAATAACTTTTTGTCTTTCACATGTGTTGTTCACACAGGCCAAGTTTGGAGTTGATCTGAGAAAAAACCTAGGACTAGTTCGTTCAAATACGTACCCTATACATGTAATTTTTCCAATTTCAGGCCTTTGCCAGTAGGGGGCGCTGTACTTTTTTGAGGAAATAATTACATGGCTGTGTCCGGGAGGCAACACTGAACATGTGTGTCCGTTTTGGTGTATATCGGAGAAAGTTGAGGAAATGCCGAACTTTGAGCCCACGTCGTAGCCACGCCCATCAAGATAAAAACAATCTTTTAATAACTTTTAATCCTCACTGTGGATTGTATACATATGCCAAGTTTGGAGTTGATAAGTCAAAAACCCTAGGACAAGTTCGTTCAAATACGTAGGCCAAAATCGCTAAATTTCGAAGTTTAGGTGCAAATAGCGAAGTTCGTGTTCAGAAATCACACAACTCATAAGAGACTTTTTTGTACGTGTGGGCATGCTTGTGCTGTGTGCAAAATTTCAGGGCTGTAGCTCAATGTCGGCCCAGGGGCTGCAGTTTTAAGCCACTAGGGGGCGCTATGGAGCGTTCATTTTTGTGCAAGTTGCAAATTCATAAATTTTTTGGGGCATGTAATTTTTGGGTACACGTCTGTTCGCGTTTTCGCCAAGCGTCTGCGCGCAATTTGGGGTTAATGCGGCAGAAAGAAACATAAATAATTAAAGCTGCGAGCAGCGATGAACGGGCCCTCGCCCTGTGTGTGCCAGTCGGGGTATGTCGCAGCCACCACACGTGCTTGGCAAATGCCTGCTCCAATGCCTGCCAATAGGAGCATGTCCATGCTGCCACATGAGCAACGAAGTGTGGCTCAGCCAAAAGCCATAGGTCTAGGCACAAGGGCTAAGCCCTTAACTTTTGATGCCTGTAGCTCAAAGTAGCTGGACATGCTGCAGATATGAGCCCCCCGGTGGCGCTGTGTAGCATTGATGTTATTGCAAGCAGTGACAGAAATGCACTGAGGCTGTGACACTGAACCTCTGTGTGCCTTGTGGCCCTGATCCAACACTGTTCTAGTGGATATTAAGATTGTAATGAAGCAGCCATAATGGTCAAATTTGACGGCGCGGGGTTAGCCAGACTTGACTCTTTGCAGTGTGTGACAAATTAGAGCCCTTGTGTCTTTTACGCATACACATTAAATTGACACTCTAATGGTGGATTTGCTAATGGAAATGATCAGTTTTTATATAGCACATTTCACACACATCCACACAACACTGATTAACAGTTGGCGTAATTCAGGGTTCAGAGTCTTGATCAAGGACACTTTGTCATGTGTCTGTTAGATTTTTATTGAAACATTCCAGTTGGGAGCATTTTTACTCAATCACTCATTCACAGTTTGGGAGAGAAGTTAATTAGTATAGTATACTTAATCAGTCATTGTAGTAAGTATAATATATTTTAGATAAGTCTTATTTGAATGTAATATTAATTTACTTATGTGTTGTGCTTTTTTGGAAGAAATAAGGGTCGTAACATAGTCCATGGGCATCATCTCTCAAAAATGTTGTAATTGCCTGGTGTGTAAAAACAAAACAAAAGATAAGAAAACAAAACAAAAGAAAATTAAAATTGCAGATCATGTTACCTCCAACACTTTTTTTAAATGAGTAGGAATATGATAGGGCTTCATTCAAAATATTTGCCAAAAAATCTATTTTTGGCAGTAATTCCTGTGTTATCTGTACATGCATCATCCCCCTGTGCGGGAGAGAGCGTCGTTTATAAGAAATAGAATACAAGCATAATTACTGTAACAACAGCTTACTCTAGGTGAGCTGCTGTAACATCAGGTTTTGGGTTATGGAAACATACTACCCAGCATTGTGAAGCAGTATTGTGCTCCTCTGTGCTTGTTGGTCCTCATCACATTGGCTGTGCAAGATGTCATTAATGTAAACTGAGCATGTGTGTCACTTCTGAAGCGTGAGCTGTTCACATCACAGTCTGCAATCAGGCCACATTTACAGGTTTAATGTGAACAGCCAAATACAAAAATCAGATTTGAGCAATAAAGCAGAATTTAGCATTAAGGGCTGCAATGTGAATATAGTCATGAGGTGCATACTCAGTGGGCAGTAGGTTTTGTTTTTGAGCTTCAAGGCCATGTAATCTGTTACGTTATCACTTAAATCCTTGCCTCAGTTTTTCCAAAGTCACTGTCTCCATTTTTAATGGCATGAATTAGATCCTGCACAGCGTATACAACACCCTCTGTGCTGGTGGCATTCTGTTTTGGATAAAGATGGTTGATTGAAAAAGTAAGATTTTTGAGCATATATTTTTGAACCAAATTTGCAGAATAGTGTCTGCAAACTGTAATCTGTACTCATTATCCTAAAAGGCAATAGTTCACACCTACACAGGCAGCAGCACAATGCAGAAGCTGTCCCCATAGAAACTGACCAAACCTGTTTTTCCCTATAGACATGGGACGATCTATTTAGATAGCCTATTGTACCCTGTACTTATCACCTTAAAAGGGAGTACTTGAACCCAGACACGCCTGACCACTTTATCTGTCTCTGGAAATGCAGCAGCTGTCCTCTTAGAAATTGATGAAATCACTTTTTGTTAGCACAGGCCAGTGTTGTGTAGTACAAAAAGTAAAAAACTAAAGAAATGAAGAAAAACTGGCTGACTAAATGTGAAAGTAAATAAAGTAAATGGGAAAAAAGAGCATTCAATGTGTTAACATGAATCTGTTTAGTTTTCAATTATATTCATCACACTTAAAAAAATATGATTTGGAACAGAAACAGACTGCTGAGGGCTCACAGTATGACATGCTGACATTTCGGGAGATGAAAATATGCCTCAACATCAAGTTGTCCAAACACCTGAAAACTCACAAGAAATGTAATCTTTGAAACAGCGTTAGGTCGGGCATGTTCAGTCGCTATTTTATACATTCCTGTGTTATTGCAGTCATCAGAGCTGACTCCAAAAGCAGCAATGCATCAAGATATTTGGAGAAAGGCAAAAAGTATAAATAAATGAAAAACAAATTCAAGAAATGACTTAAATATAAAACAAACATGCTTACTAAATAGAGATAATTTTCACTTTGAAATGTGTTGAACACACTGATCACTTTTAAATAGTGCAATGAGAAAGAATAGATTTAATTATAGTTTAAAGTCTAAACAATGTAATAGAAAACACATTTATTTTTTATTTATTACTATAGTTCTGAAAGACATGTAATCTTTATCAGCATAGTGAAGCATGCATAAATGTGGGTAAAGTCCATTGTGCTGATTAATGTTGAACTGTCTGTTTTTGCTGCTACATTCACCCAGTGTTGTAGAATTACAGCACAGACATAACATGCTGACAGTGACATTTAATGAATATATTTTTTAATTAAAAAATTGTTCATACTAGATAAGCTGTGAATCTGAAAAAATGTTGTCCACAAAAGCAGAGACATAAGTTTGAAAAAGAGTTAATTTGTTGAGTGGGTTTGTGGACTGAAGGTCAGACCTATAAACACATTTTCTGTTGAATGGCAAGGCAGGGATAAAGTATTTTAAAATATATATATATATATATATATACTTTTCTTTTTCTGGGGGTTACCTTAACCTGATGTTTGAAATGAGGTGTGGTTTTTACAGGGTTAAACAAATGGTGATAAATGTTTTATACTTATCCCTATCAGAGGGCGTAAGTGATCAGTGGTAGAGCTGACATCATGTTTATACTGTGCTGTGATTGGTCGGTTTGTCCAGGGGTGTATGAATAGGCTGGAAAAGTGATAAAAGCATGGCTATTCAGGGGGCGAGTACCATTCAACTGGTACCCTCAGAGCTAGCTTGTTGGCTTCGGCAAACTTGCGTCCCAATCTGAGCAATCTAGTGATTTTACCCCTTATCTTTCTCCCTTTACTCTTCTCCTTTTTATTCTTTTTATTCTGTTTTTTTTTTTTTTAAATTTCTTTTTTTTTTTTGTAATTTTTACATCTCGCATTTCTTCATTGACGGACTCTGCGGACACAGTAAGTAAAAGCACTTTGTTACCAAGCATAACTGTAAAAACTGTATAACTGGGTTTAAAGCCAATGATGATTTGCAGAGGAATTGTATTGTCTGTATTTGAGTCACATCAGTTTTCTATGTGTGGTGGAGCCAGGTGGGTTTTTGTAAACAGTGATCCAGCATGGCTCTTTTGTTTAGGAAATTAAGTTTTACAACATAGGTCTGGGGTGTTTTCATTGCTGTGTTGTTATATAAACGGTTTTGGAAGGTAAATTGTGTGTTTTTGTAATCAAGCTGGTGGAGATGTTTCAAAACAATGCAGTGGAGGTTGTAAGAGTTTAGTTAATACTGAGAAGAAGACTTTGTGTAATTGTTGGACGTGTAAGAGAGCGCTGCTATTTTGAATGGCTCTAGGATACAAATGCTTTAACCCTCCGGCCCTCTTCAGCTTAATGTTGTAGAATTGTAGCTTAAAGTAATTTTTGCCTTTAAATGAGGAACAGGCTTTTAGGAACATGCTGTAATATTGCAATGTTGGGCTTTGCTGGGACCAGAATTTCAGTGTTACTTATAATGTTTGATATACAAAGCAACTACAGGGTCAACTAAGGGTTGATGAGTTATATTGCCAAATAACAGTTAATATCATACATATTAACCATATAAGGGTATTTTTTAGGTTTTCTTTGTAAATAATTAAAAAACAAGAGATACAATATTTACAAAAGTGTACATTTCGAAAATTCCTTATGTCAGATCCTACATCAGTCTTTTGTTTTTTTTTTGTAATTTTATTTTTACTCCAGGGCTGTGTGGAGTGAATTGTTATGAGTCATAATATCTGAACCGGAAAAATCTCTATTAAGACTGACAAATGGCCTTTTCAGCCAGTGATGTTGTTCATAGGGATGGAATGCTTAGTAAAGAGAAGCTCAGTGTCCACATAGACATGCACGGTCAGTGGGCAGTAGATTTTATTTTTGAGCTTCAAGGCCATGTACATCTGTTATCTTATCACTTGAATTCTTGTATGAGTTAATTCCAAAGTCACTGTGTCCATTCATAATGGCATTAAGTACATCTTGCACAGTGTATAGAACAGCAGTCTTTGCTGGTGGCATTCTGAATTGGAAAAAATAAGTTGATTAAGTAAGTAAGCTTTCTAAGCATATCTTCTTGAACCAAACTTACACAATAGTGTCTGCAAACTGTAATCTGTTGTCATTATCCTAAAAGGCAATAGCTCACATCCACACATTCCTGACAATTGTCACCTGTTTGGACAATGCAGCAGCTGTCCCCTGCCTATAGCCATGGACGATCTATTTGGATAGCCTATTACACCCTGTACTTATCATCTTAAAAGGGAGTACTTAAAGCACTCACACCCCTGACCAATTTACATGTCTGTGGAGAATGGGTCACATTTGGGCAATTTCATGAAGACAAATAGTTTTTAAAACGCACAGTGTATTTTTCTATATGTTAGGTGCTGAAGTAGAAAAAAATAGTAATAATAGCACAGATCTTTGGAATATTTCAGCCCAGCAGCATTAATACATCATAAAAAAGAAAGTGTGGGAAGTGCAAAATACTACGTTGAAGGATTAGCATTTTGCAGAAGAGTTTTATTGTCTGTATTTGAGTCACTTAAGTTTTCTGTGTGTGGTGGAGTTAGGTGCATGTTTGTAAACAGTGACGCAGCTTGGCTCTTTTGTTTAGTAATTAAGTTTTACCACAGAGGGCTTGAGTGTTTTCTGTGAATTGAAAATAGAGAAGAGCTATGTAAAACGTGTGTATAACTTTTGGAGGCAGAAGTCCATCTGACTGTATTTATGTTTCCAGTTGATTGTAGATGAGCTATTTAGATATTGTGAGGTGCTGTCTTGTATGAATTGTTTTGGCAAATTGTGTGTTTTTGTAATAAAGCTGGTGGAGAAGTTTTAACACAAAGGAGTGGAGGATGTAAGAGTTGATGTTAATACTGAGAGTAAGCCTTTGTTTAATTGTTGGACGTGTAAGAGAGCCCCCAAAGTAGAATTGTAGCCTAAAGTATTTTTTTATAAAGCTTCTGTTTTTCAAGAGGCAAAGGCTTTGAGAGAAATGACCATAGGCCTTCTATATATTTGGTTATGCTGGATGGAACAATAAATTGAAAATGTGTAAACTGTTTCATTTCCCTGTATTGGTTCGGGGTGCGTGTGCTTAATGTTTTTCATTTTTGTTGTTGAACAACTGAATTTGGAGTGCGTAAGGTACTCCAATCATAAGCTTGCACAATGCAAAGTGAAGACCTGCAGCCAGAGACTTGTGGGAATATTGTGCGTGTGTTGTGTATATGGGGAGCAGGCAAGACAGAGGATTTGTTTTGGCACTGTGTTTTTCTTGTATCTGTGGGCAGTAATATTTTACTGTGAGCTCTAATGACGGCAATAAGAAAGGGGTTTTTGAGGGGGTGATGTCTTGAATTGTCAGTGTGTGCTACTATGAGCCCTTCCTCTACCTAAAACACAGACAATCATCGGCCACAGCAGTCTCTTCCTGCTCTAAATTGTGTTTTTTGTAAAGTGTTTAATCTGTATTTGTGTGTAACATTAAACAACACACATGCATGTTAACAGATTGTATGCTTGCATTTTTTGACATTAACTTTATTTACTTTCACATTTAATGAGGCAGTTATTTTGATGGAATTATTTATTCATTTTGTTTTCTTTCTCACAAATACCAGTGTTTACATTACTGTGGGCAAAGACTAAAAAAATGAAGGGCCTTGTGGCACAGTAGTTAAATCAGGCAGTAAATCTAACTTGTGGAATTCACTTTTATCTATTATGACTGTTAATGAAAAATCCTAAACTCTGTGCTGAGTAATATTGGCTGTTTAATAATGTAGATTGTAAAATTCTGCATTTCTCTCCTATTTCAGCTGCCTTCAGCAGAAAGTCCCACCCTGTGACATTTTTGACACCTGTATTGAGTGCGTTTGCAAGGTAAGTTATGTTGATGTTATTGTTTTTGTGTATTCATAGATAAATTTAATAACACAGATGCTCAAAACTGATATTGTAAATACTGTTTCTCAGGGGCGTCACTAGATTGGATATTGTACTGGGGTACACCTGGGGCACAAAGAATCCACAGGAGTGTGCAAAGTGTGCAAGAAAAAATAAACATATTCGGCACTTATTTATTATGATTAACTGACAACCTCAGACAACCTTTACATCCAACATTTATCAAATCTGCAATGGGGTAGTTCAAACTAGCTAACTACGTTGTCAACCAGGTCTCAATTCTCAGTGTCTACTCTCTGTGTCACTTCTCTCCGAGGCCCATCAATTTCCATCTCTCTGCACTCTGCTCCACTAAGTGTGAAGCAACATGAAAATATTAGTGTTTATTGCTGTACAAATATGTTTATAGCTCAAAGTCTCCTAACTGCATTTTTTATGGTATAGAGTTTTCACATGGGATCATAAGCATAGCGAAGCTACTCTGCTTACAAAGTTATCCCACCTTTCCTTGTGAGAAAAAAGTCACCCGACCAAAAAGTATTCTGTAAGAAGCTGAGAGGTTTTTGTTAAAATTGATTTTTGTTTTTTCCTCTTTGGGGAGGTTTTGTATTCCTGCCATTAATGTTCAAAATCAAATGACTCAGATACAAAAAAAAAAAAAAAAAAAAAAGAAAAGAAAAAAATACATGTGGGACATCATTAGCTGATAGTCAACTCACCTCTGCCCTTGCTTTTCAGCTTACATCATTCCCCCACCTGTTCCAGCACTCTGTTGTTCCAATTTGTCTGGACGGACATGGAAATATATTTAAAATAATCTACTTGAGGCAACAAAACTCAACATTTTTAACCATGTTTCTGGTGACAAATACAGAAATTTTATTTTGTTCCTGGCAACAAAACCAGATGCTTTAGCTGTATCAAATTTTCTGTTGACGAAAACCGTATTATTTTAGTCAAAGACGAATCGATTAACAAGACAAGCTTACTGTGCTACTTTCCTGTTAAATAAACTTGAATGGTTTAAAAATTTTGCTCACGACTTGATCTTAGGAAAAAAATGTTTTTCTTCCTGAAGATAGACTATTTGAGAACCACTGCACCATCCATAGGCTATATCAGTCAACTAACACAAGCATACTCAAAATCATCATTGATGCAGAGGTACTGAGCACAACCAGCAGACCATAACCAACATTACATTTAATGCTGATGAAAGTCACTGGAAATTCTCCCCACAGCTCTTACAGCAAACTGATATTGTTTTCTTGATACAAGGAAAAATATTAGCTAACTTAGCATTAACTTAAGACAGACTTATGTTGCCTAGCTAGCAAGGACTTCACTTACTTCTCTCATTCCTTGCTGCTTGGTGCCTGCTGCGGGCAAATAACTTTCTGATATCTATCTGGGAGTTATAGTTAGAGTCAAATCAAAATGAAAATAGCATATCTAACAAGTTGTTGTTGGCTAACATTACCTACCTCACGCAGTGATTCCCATTGCCTGCCCCCCTCTCTCTCTCTCTGGCTCCCTTTCTCTCGCTCTCTCGGCTTTGAGTTGACACTGAAGTATTATCAGCTGAAGTTGCTACACGTGGATAATTGACCCTATTAATAAGCCATGTGCCCATTGTTCATGTGGAGTGAATACAGTAGCAATGAATGACCATACTAAGTAGTATGTGCGCTGTGCTATGTAGACTTAAAACTCTGAAGTGATTTTTTTTAATTAGTGAAATTTTGACTAGGGCCCTGCAGATACATACTGGGGCATGTGCCCCCGTGAAATCTGTCTGGCGATGAGGCTGCTGTTACTGATCAATTATGTTTGTTCCTTTTCTTCATTTGTCACAGATGCCTAGAACGAAATCCTTCCGTCGTTCCCAGGCGGCAGCTCGTAGACTGGCAGAGCGACAGACACTTGACATCACCCCCTTGTGGCGTCGTGCACGAGAGGAAGATGAAGCACGTATGTGGAAAATTATATTTCTTTGTTTTTGTTGAACTTATTTCTGTTGGTATATCTTAGAGATGTTGCCTTTACATTTGTCATCACTTTTGTGACTGAGTTGGGGAAATTTGATTTGTCTCTGATAGGTCCGGGCACTGGTTTTCGCCACCGGGTTCAGCAATGGCCAATTTCAGCGCTGACTAGGAAGAGTCACAAATTGGTCATTCCACCTGAGTGTCCTGACAAGGAGGTTAGATTAATATTCGATGTAATTTTCATATATATGTCGCTCTAAGTTGATTGAACAATAATTAAGCTCATACTTTGTTGTTCTGGTGTTCCAGTTTGTTCTTCTAGTTGGTGACTCCCACCTGCGAGCCATCGTTGATGGTTTCGTGGAGATGCCAAAGGGACTGTTTTCCTTTGGCATCATGTCAACACCAGGGGCTGCTGCTCACGAGGAGAGGATCGAGCTGATCCATGCTGTGGTTCCTCGAAGTCCTGCAGCAGTGGTCCTCCTGGCACCCAGCAACAACCTGACCCACTCCCAGACCATTGACAGCGCCAGTGCAGACTTCGCCATGCTTCTGTGTGCAGCTATGGATCGTTGGTCCAATGTAAGTTTTGACACATTATTGTTAGCAATTTGAAAGGCATATTTAATTGTTTTAGAATGAAACTTTGAAAGCTTTATTACTTTATTAAAAAATGTATATATATTGTGGCTTATTTTTCAGGTCGCAGTGCTTGACTTCCCTCCCCGCATCAGTTCCAACCTGAAGAAGCAAGAGGCACTTAGACAAGAGTACCACAGAGTGGCTGCAAGAATGGGTATGCATTGTGTAAAACAGAATTTGCCTTTTTGTTTAGCATGATTTTTTTAAGTGAAAGAAGAATTGCATATGGTGTTTCATAATTTGTTTTGTTTTTACTTTCTCAGGTGTGAGGTACTTTCCAGCAGTGGAACACTTTCCTTTGTCAGAGACTGACTTGTGGGCCAGAGATGGTGTAAGTAGTACTTTGGATTTTGACAAAAAAAAAAAACAGTTCATCTTTTGCATTGAAGGAGTTGTTAATAATTTGATGACATATTTTCAACAGATTCACCTCTCTGATACTGCAGGGATGCCAATCCTTGCACGGCTGCTGTGGCAGGCTGCTTACGATGTAAGTTGTGTCTGTGTAGAAAAAATTGATGGTTTGTCAGATTGAATGTGATAATTTTTTAGGCAATGCTTTTTGTGATTTCAATTAATTTCATTAATACATTTTCAGTAACTTTTAAATCATATCTTTTCTCTGCCTATTAATAACATTATTTATTTTTTATGCCATAAAATAGACACTGAAGCCTGTACCAGAGATCACCCAAGTGCAGGTTCAGGCACTTCCCAAGCCATCTGTTCCACATGTGAAACCTAGACTTGTGGTGAGGGGTGAAGTTGTTCCTCCTCGTCCTCCAGTCAACCCCTTCACACAGTGGACAACTGTTCAACGGGGCAGAAAGGTAATTTGCAGCCGATTGTTGTGAAAGATTTGTAAATGTTTATAATTTCAAAAAAGAAGTTGGATGTTTACTAAACACAAATTGTGCTTCCTTTTATCATAGAGGAAGGCATCAGGGGAGCTGGCTCAGTCCTCTGGTGTGGTTCCCAAGAAATGGATGGTTGGAAAGCAGGTTTGTATCTTACTTAATATTCTTAATTGATTGGCAGGAAAGTGCTGTGCCGAATGCAAGCATATAGTCTTTGCATACAAAGGAAATATGTTTTAAGACAGCAAAGGAAAATTCCCCAAGGGGGATCAATAAAAGATTATTCTATTCTATATTCTGTTCTAAAAAATGTTTGTTTTGTTTTGATACATTAACTGTATGAATAAAGTGGGATTTTTTTTTAGAGCTGTTAAGTTCAACAACTGTTTGCACTGTAATTTCACAGGTTGTGAAGGAGTGTACCATCCCGCTAACGCCAGTCTGGTTTAGCGCTGCCCTGTTGGATGAGATGGAAAAGCTTGTTCCATCTCATCTGCCCAGTCCTACTGGGTCCACAGCCGTTCCCAAGGGCAAGCAGGTAATATTCATAGTCTCGTCTTTCTCTCTTATGACATGTTTCTAAACAGCAACAACTTCTCTGATTGTGTGAAAGCACTATGGTAACATTACCTCTTTGTTTTCATTAGAAGGCCGTTGTGGAACGGAGGAAGGTTACTGTCTCCAAGAGGAGTCGGTTCGTCCGGCAGGTGAGTTATGTTTCATTATTGTCTTGAACAATGTTTAATCTTATTTGGAAAGGTTTAAATTAATCAATAGATTCATGCATAGTAGCTTAACAGTTGAGGGACACACCATTCATGTGTGCCTCTATTTTCTATTTTTAGGCGGAGGCAGTGCCGTGTGTGGTGAGTGTGACGTCCAGGGACACACCTACCACTGTCATGCCAGAGATGGTGAAGGAGGAGGTTGGTTAACTTACTTTTGTCAGTACAAAAAAGTACCTTTTATTAGGTTCTACTGGAGTTGGTGTTTTATAGTTAAGCAGTTGTCAGTATTTGTCCATTGTCAGGGACATACTAACTGTGATAATTTTACAATTTTAATATTGATTAAAATGCAGACATTGAACCAAAAAAAACACAACAAACAGAATGAAATACTTTTATTGTTCTATACATATTTGTTGTCTATGCCACTCATTCATTTGTTTTGTTATTTTTCAGGTGCCAGCATCCCACAGGTCCGCAGTGACTTCATCATCCCCTGCGTCCCCTGGGTCCCCTGTGTCCCCTGCGTCTCCTGCATTCCCTGTGTCCCCTGCGTGCCCTGCATCCCCACTGTCTCCGTCTGCCAGCCATGTTCAGACCCATGAGGTTGAGGGTAGTGACAAGCAACGCACTCAAAGATCCAGCAAAGGTCAGAGTGATGCTTCTCCTGTTTCGTGCGTTTGTGATGAGCAGTTGCCAACAGCTGTACTTTGTGGCAATGTTCTGAGAGCATTGAGTGATGAGCGGCATGATGTTAATGCAGCTATATGTTGTAGTGTTGTGGCTGCTATCAAACACAAGATTTCACCTGTGTGTACATGGAGTAGCAGAGACTTAGATCAGGTCAGGTCAGAGGGCAGTGAGCTTTACAGCTTTATTGCTAAGGAAAGTCACAGTCTGGCAGAAAAAGACAAGTTTTTTCAGCTTGTTGAGAAGCACAGGGTTTTTAGCAGGAAGTGGAGACTCGAGCTTGACCGTGCAGAGTACATTGCTGCTACGTCTAGTGGAGAGGATCTGTTGTATAACAGGATTCAGGACCTTCTCAACAGTAGTGGCATGTGTCTGTTTAGCATTGACAGTGCCTGTACTGTCATCATTCAACACAACAACTATTTAGTGGTTGTTGACTGCGGTAGACGAGATAAATCTGGCTTTGCTTCCAGCTGTGGCAGATCTGTAGCTGTGTTTACCACATGCCTGAATGACCTGATGCTTCACATCAGAGGTCTACAAAAGTCGCTGAAAGGACAGTGTTATGCTGTTGTTGGCATGGATCTGAATGAGTTGGATGGCGAGGTTGGTGTGCACAACTCCACAGAGGTTTTAGATACTGTAAGTGAGGTTAAGGACAGCAATGTTGAGATTACAGACAGTGTAATTCAGGCTGAAGTTAGAAATGTTCAGGTTGAAGACAGCAAAGTTGAGGTTGCAGACACTGTTGATAAGGCTGCAGACAGTGAGGTAGAAATCCAAGTTGCAGCTGAAGTTCAGGAAAGCAGCTCTGTCAGGCCTGCGCATCGAGTAGGATCCGTGCAGGGAGCATTCCATCAGGGAGATGCTCGTTTTAAAAATGCAGGGAAACAGTGCATGGCCATAAGCCTGCTTAGTTTAGCTAAACACACAATTCAGAGTGTGTTTTCATGGCAGTCACACACCCTTGATGAGGTCCTTGTGTCAGGGGACAAGTTGTATTCCTCTTTAAGAGAGAAGAACTTGATCAGTGACACTAGAAATCACTATCTCCTTGCTACAGAACTGCCCAGACAGCATGTTGTTTATGGTAAGACGTTTGACTTTTTCTATGGTGACATTGTAAGTGGAAATGTAATTGTTAATGACAATCAGTTAGTTGCAGCCAGGGTGCAGCACACTTTGAAAGATGGATTGGCAGAGATGTTTTGTAATTATAACACATGTCTTTTGACAGTGTGTGCTAACACCTGTGCTATCATTCATCAACATGGGCAGTATGCACTTGTTGATTCTCATGCTCGCAGTTCAGATGGTCTTGTACATTGTATGGGAAAGAGTGTTGTTTTATATTTCAGTTGTCTTGATGAACTTTACCATCACATACGTAGACTTTCAAGAACAATGACTCGACACAAAAAGCCATTTGAGATTGTGGGTGTTTGTGTCAGTCTGTCAAGTCCAGTGTGCCCACAACCCCCAGAAACTGTAGACAGCAGAAGCACAGTATTTGGAAGTAGTTTTAGGGAAAGCTCAAGCCATCTAACAGGGATGAGTGGTAGCAGCAGGGGAACACTTAGCAAGCGCAAGAGGTCAAGTGGAACTTTTGTGTCGAAGAAGTTAAGAAGTGGGGATGTAAATGATATTGATTCAGATATCGAGTTTGTCAGTGATGTCTCTAGTGAAGAGCTACTGTTTACTCCTCTCAGTAAGGATGTTTCACAGGCTTTGTGCAGGAAGTTAAAGATTCCCTCTGAGAAACTTCATGTAGCATCTGAAGAGATAGGTCCATTAGGGACTCCATGTAAAAATGACAATATTGCTGCTGATGGTAATTGTTTCTTTCGAGCAATTAGTCAAGCTGTCAGTGGTACACAAGATTATCACAGGAAAATTAGACTTGCTGTTGTAAAACAGCTAGAAAGTAATGAGGCACAGTATAATAGTCTTCTGAGGAGTCAGTACTCATCTGTGACTGAATACCTTAGTAACTCAAGAATAAAATATGTTGGGAGCTGGGCTACAGAATTAGAGATTCAAGCAGCAGCAGATTTTTTAGGAGTTAACATTTTTACGTACTGCCAACATCGCTGGCTTAAATATAGTTGCAGAAATACACAGCTGTTAAATAAGGGTATTTATTTGGAAAACTGTAATGGAAACCATTATGAGACAGTTGTTTGTGTTCAATCCCCTAAATCACAGAAATGTTATGATTACTGTAAAGTTAGACATGTTTCTTCTGTAGGATACAACATTAGACAACAGAGTAAAGGAAATGATGAGGTTTGTTCAGCAGATCTAAGTACAAGTGCAAGTTGTGAAGCCCAGCCTGCAGAAATTAGTACACCATCTAAATATTTCAAAAGGAAAAAGAATTTTCTGAAGAAATTGAAATACCAATCAAATCCAATATATAGGGAGAAAATTCAGCATCAAAGCAAGGAAAAGAAAAAAATTCAATACCACACAGATTTGGTGTTTCAAGCTAAGGTAAAGAAAATTAGTAGGGACACAATTAAATTGAATTACCAGTTAAATGATTTGTTTAGAGAACAAATGAAGACAAGAAGTGTTCATGAATATCAAACAAATGATTTGCATAGAGAAAAAATGAAGAAAAGGAGTAAGAGTAACTATAAATTTAATAAATTGCACAATGAACGTATGAAAGCCCTTAGTATTATGAAGTTTCGTATTAATGCAGAGCATAGGAAAAATGTTGTTCAAAAAAACAGGTTGAGAAGGCAAAATGTAAAACAGATGTCAATGCATTTTGATTTTGTTATGGAAAACTTTTTAGAAAAAGTGAAAGATGGTCCAGATTTTGTTTGTTGTGTGTGTCATAGGTTGTTATTTAAACATCAGGTTTTAAATTGTAAAAAAGATGATTATAAGAAAAATAAAGCATCAGCTTTAGTAGCACAGACATGCTTGACTGATGATTTTGTACACAAGTGTACTGAAGGATGTGCCATACCTTGTAGTTTGCTGGATTCGCCAAGAGGGCAGATGTGGATTTGCTACACCTGCCATTATAAGATTAACAAGGGAGAATTTCCAGCTGAAAGTGTATTGAATAACTTGGCACTTAATCCCATACCAGAAGAATTAGCATGTCTTAACAGCCTTGAACAGCATTTGATTGCTTTAAATATTCCGTTTATGAAAATGTTAGCATTGCCTAAAGGTGGTCAAAACGGAGTTCATGGACCTGTGACTTGTGTTCCTGCAAATTTAGTGCAGACAGACAATTTGCTGCCCCGTTCCAATATGGAAGGGTCATTGTTAAAAGTGAAATTAAAGCGTAAGTTGACTTACAAAGGTCATTATGAGTATCAGTTTGTAAATCCAATGCGTATACGTCAAGCTTTGCGATACTTAAAACAGATGAATCTGCATTATGCAGATATACAGTTTAATGAAGACTGGTTAAATGAGTTTTGTAGAGAGGAACATGTACTTGATGAGAATAGTGATGCTAATAAAGAGGAATGTGAGGTGTCCACAGATATTGTTGAGGATGACTTATTGCATGACAGACAGCAACACTGCATGTTTCAAGATACTTGTTTAATGCCAGTAGATATTGGTCAGGAAGCATTAGACCAGTATTTCGATCATACCTTAAATGTAGCCCCAGCTGAAGGGAATAACCCTGTGAGACTATTATGTGATCCCACAAATGAAGCTAAATCTTTTCCAATATTATTTCCCCAGGGTAATAATACTTATCACAAGAGTAGACAGCATAGGTTAACTTTGTCTAGATATCTCAACAACAGAATCTTAAATGCTGATGGTAGATTTGGTAAAAATGTAGAATACATTTTTTATGCTCAGTACATGTCTGAGCTAGAGCAGGTAGTGTCCAGTGTTTCTATAGCCATGAGGAAAGGAAAAGGAGGTCATACTGCCTTAAAAGTAAATGATTTGTTGGAGAATGAAGACTCTTTGAAGAAATTGCTAGAATTTGACGACGGCTATCGTTTTCTGAAACCTATTAGAGGTACTCCAGCGTTTTGGCAGGGAGTCCAGAAGGATTTACTTGCCTGTGTCCATCAACTTGGTATTCCCACATGGTTTTGTTCATTTTCTTCAGCTGATATGCGATGGAAGAATCTACTCAGTAGTATTTTGAAACAAGAAGGTAGAATAGAGACAGCTGAAGAGTTAGAATGGGCAGATAGGTGTGAGCTGTTGAGACGTAATCCTGTGACAGCAGCTAGAATGTTTGATTTTCGCTGGCATTGTTTTCTTAGAGAAGTGTTGATGTCTCCAGCTGAGCCAATTGGTAAAATTAGAGATTATTTTCATCGGGTAGAGTTTCAGCAACGTGGCTCTCCACACATTCATAGTTTGTTTTGGATTGAGAATGCTCCAGTTATTGATACAAACACAGATGAGGAGGTGGTTGAGTTTATAGATAAATATGTAACATGCGAATTACCACCCCAAATTGAGGATTTGTTTGAAGTGGTTTCATCCGTGCAGCAGCATTCTAAGAGACATTCAAAAACATGTAAAAAGAAGAATACAAATTGTCGTTTCAATTTTCCTAGGCCAGCATCAGGTAGGACTTTTATCTGCCGCAAAAGTGAAGAAGATCCAAAAGACACTTGTCAATGTCAGACAGGGGAGACAGACAACTCCACTCCAGTTCCATGTGATTGTCAGGCAAAGAAAGAGGCCAAGAAAAAACTTAGGGAGCAGGCATCAGCCCTTTTGAGATCAGTAAAAGTAATCCTTGCAGATGAAGAGAAAAGCAGTAAATTCAGTAGTATAGATCAATTGCTTTCCAGTGTAGGAACAGATCAGGATGGTTTTGAGCAGGCGTACAAACTATTTGCGCGTAAAACACACATTGTCCTGAAGAGAGAGATCAATGAAGTTTGGACAAATCAGTATAGTAAGCCACTACTGAAATGCTGGAATGCCAACATGGACATTCAGTATGTTGTTGACGCATACGCCTGCATAGTGTACATTATTTCGTATATATCAAAAGCAGAAAGGGAGATAGGGTTGTTGTTAGGTAATGCACAGAAAGAGGCTTCAAAGGATAAAAATCTTAGCGCACAAGAAGCTTTGAAGAACCTTGGCAGTGTTTATCTCCATAACAGAGATGTTTGTGCACAGGAAGCTGTTTATAGATTAGTTCCGAACATGCATCTGAGGGAATGCTCTAGAAAGGTTGTATTTGTACCCACAGGGGACAATGTTGTTAGGATGAGTTTGCCTTTGAATGTGTTAAAACAGAAGGCATCAGCACAGGAACTTACATCAGAAGACATGTGGATGACTAGTGTAGTTGATCGTTATAGGAACAGGCCAGAAGACAGGGAGTTTAGCGACATGTGTTTGGCATCTTTTGCCTCAGAATATCGTGTATTAAGTAAAAATGAAAAATCCAAAAGTCGAATCAAACTAAAGAATGACAGTGGCTTTGTCATCAAACGAACCCGCACACAACCAGCAGTTGTACGATATGCACGTTTTTCTGAGACAAAAAATCCTGAATCATTCTATCAGAGCAGCCTGCAGTTGTTTCTTCCGTATCGTGAGGATATTCAGCTGAAACCACATAACTTTGTTACATTTCAGGAGTTTTATAACAATGGTCAGGTGAGACTTAGGGATGGCACCAGGCATTTAGTGAAGTCAGTCGTAGATTCCAATAGAAGCAGGTTTGAGGTTGCAGCAACAAATTTAGATGACATCAAAAATTCCATTGATAATGATGCTATATTAGAAGATGCCTGGTGTAATCTGTGCCCAGAACAGGAAGTGGAGCGCTTAGAGTGTGTGCAGGAACTTCAAAACCAAGAGCAGAGTGTAGATGAACATGTAGACAGCATTCCAGATTTGGCAGTTAGTGCTAGGGAAGTCTCTCATTTAGAAAAGAGGAATAATGTTTTGAGTAGGACTGACGGTTTAGCTTTAGTTAGGTCTCTAAATGAGAAACAACTGTCCATTTTTTATCAGGTTAGACAGTGGTGTTTAGACAAGGTTAATGGGAGAAAGCCAAATCCTCTGCATGTGTTTATAACAGGTGGGGCTGGTACTGGAAAAAGCCATTTGATTCGAGCTATCCAGTATGAGGCCATGAGGTTGTTGTCACCAGCGTCTCGTCATCCTGACAACACTTGTGTTTTGCTGGCAGCACCTACAGGAATTGCTGCATACAATTTGCATGCAGCAACTATTCACAGCACACTAAGCATTGGAAAGGATTTACGCTTACCGTACACTCCTTTGGGTGAGGAAAAAGTTAATACTTTGCGTGCCAAATTAGTTGATTTGCAGTTCTTAATCATTGATGAAATCTCTATGGTAGATCATAGATTGTTAGCTTATATTCATGGTAGATTAAGACAGATCAAACAGTCTGGTGACTATTCCCCTTTTGGGAATGTAAGTATTATAGCAGTCGGTGATTTTTACCAATTGCCTCCAGTTAAAGGGAAGCCACTGTATGCTGACAATGAAGGTGTGAGCTTGTGGTCCAGTCTGTTTAGTGTTGTAGAATTAACAACAGTTGTTAGGCAGAAGGATAGCACATTTGCACAGTTGCTAAATAGAATAAGAACTCGATCTAGAGACACCCCAATGCTTCTCGGTGATATTCAGACACTCAAGAATTGCGAAACTGGCCAAGTCAGCTCAGCTTTGCACATATTTCCTACAAATACACAAGTAAATGAGCACAATACTCAAGAGCTATTCAGGACTTGTCCCGAATATGTTGTAATTGAGGCAGAAGACTATGTGAATAGTAAAAAAACAGGGAAGCTTCAGTTAATGAAAGGGCATCATACCAAAGTCAACAACACGTGCTTGGAGGAAACATTGCTTTTGGGAGAAGGTGCCCGTGTAATGTTATGTAAAAATGTAGATGTAACTGATGGTCTTGTTAATGGTGTGTGTGGGACTGTCACTCATATAGCACTTATTGATGGTAAGAAGTTTCCTCAAAAAGTGTTTGTTAAATTTGACGATCCACAAATTGGAATCCAGAGGAGGAAGCATTCTGTCAGAGTTAGTGTAGATTTGATAGGATCAACAAGTATTGAACCAGAGGAAGAAAGAGTCAGCAGTAAGGGTGGAATGCGAAGGCAATTTCCACTCAAACTTGCTTGGGCTTGTACAGTCCATAAAGTGCAAGGTCTAACTGTTGATAATGCTGTTGTATCTTTTAAAAGGATATTTTCAGCAGGGCAGGCATATGTGGCTTTAAGCCGCGTCCGGAATTTGTCAGGCTTGGTTGTGCAGGGTTTTAATGAGAAAAAGATTTATTGTAGAGATGACATCAAAGACGCCATACTAAGTATGCCCAGATTTTTGGTAAAAGACAAAACATTTCACACAAATACACACACATTCTCTGTGTTTTTGATGAATGTGCAAAACTTGTCTCTTCATCTGTCTGATTTGGTGTCATGTACACAGCATTTGCAGCTTAACTGTATTGCTGTGACGGAAACCTGGTTATCCACTGATTGTGTTTTAGAAAATATCAAGTATGATGGTTACAGTTTCCATAACTGCCCACGAAGTGTGTCTTACACTGGTAACCACCCTGCTTTGACAACTTTGCAAGCCCAACAACATGGTGGTGTTGGCATTTTTAGCGCAGATAATGTGGGCTGTGACTTAATCAAACTTCCACATATGAATTTGGAGTGCTTGGTATGCAACTTTGTTGATTTGGAAATTGTGCTTGCTATCATATATCGCCCACCAGCTTATCCCATGTCTTTGTTTAAAGAGTATCTCAGCAAGTTGCTTGATGAACTTAACCCACTAAGTAACACAATCGCTGTCATGGGAGATTTTAATGACGACATTTTTAAGTCATCATCACTCTGCACTTTTTTTGGAGAAAGGGGGTTCGTTCAGTTCGTTACACAACCAACCACAGAGAAAGGCACATTAATTGACCATGTGTATGTGAAAACAACACAGTATGAGGTACAATCAGTAGTGTGGCCGACTTACTTTAGTGCTCATGAAGGGATTTTGTGTTGTTTCAGAAACACATCTCTTCAAAATGATGAGGAAGAATATTTTGACTTATGAGGGCTTTTCCCTAAAAATGCTAAAATTGAAACGATGTGTAACTTCATGGATTTAGGTTATCGTCTAAAGTTCTTGGTTTTTTATTGTTTATAATATAATAAAGTCTCTTCTTTTTAAAAGGGAGGGGAGCTCACTCTGTTATTATTACCTTTACACTATAACCTGGCTGATGCACCTTCCACAGTTTATGAATTCCTTTCATTTGTATCTGTTGGAGATTTTTTTTGGCAAAGTTGTAAGTGTATCTGTAATCTAGTTGTTGTTCTTGGAATGTTACGAGTATCTGTCTGGCTTTTTGTTTTCTGTATTTGTATGTTTGTCCTGTCAGAGTTTGTCTTGTTTGTCAAGTATGTCATGTCTTGTGTCCCCACTCATGGCCTGCACCTTGTCGTGGTGAGTGGGCTTTCAACTAAGATGGGCCACCTGTGTTAAAATGCTTGTTTTGTCTTAAGTGTTCTTAAAAATTGTAGACAGTTCACATATCATCCAAATGTTTTTGACATAGTCACATCACAAATAAAGTCAGAACAAAACCAATCAACAATATAAAAACATAAAAAAGAGATAAACATAGGTGAGGACAGTAAAAGCTGCAGTGTCATACCTGACCACTGTGTATAGTTAGTGGTGAAAACATCATGATTATATGACTATTAATTCTTTTTGGATTGTTGTGTCTTTAAAGTTGTCAGGTTAAAAGACAAACCTTTCATTGTATGTCTTACTTTTCATTTTCATCATTACTAATGGTATCATGAACCAACCCAAAGTGAAAATATTGTTTAACATTAACACATTATTTTGGCTTCACTTCAAAAGTTGTGACTTTAATGTATTTAAATGCTATAATGAAAATACTAGAGAATCATGTATATTTTTACAAAACATTTTTAGAAGTGGCTGGTTGGTTACTGCAGTACAATAATTTTTTGTAATTCCTCACGCTATCATGAAGACTTAAAAATAATCATTCATATTAATCATGACATAAATTTGTATTTGTTGAAAAAGTTTTGATGTATTTGAAATCTATAATCAAAATGTGTTAAAGTAATATTTTTATGAATGATCTTTTACAGTATGTTGGTTACAGCACTGTGTTAATTTTATGCAATATAATAGTGCTACTGAAGTAACATTTGTGTAATGCTCAAGTGTAACTGCTATCAAGAACTGCCCTCCCCCCGACCCGAAATAAATAAACATGGTTCTCCATTTGATACTTTTCATTGTTAGTGTGTGTAGTGTACACAGCGCAACTTTTGAATTGATGTGATGAAAAACCAAGGAATTGTTCCATTTGGTGTGAGGCTAAAAATCGTCAAAATGCAATGTCTACGGCCAAATAGCAAACTTCCTGTTTGGAATTGACTATGGTCATAATACACTTTTTTGTAGGACTACGCATGCTTGTTATGCTTACTAAATTTCAGGCCTGTAGCTCAAAGTAGCTGGGGGGCTAAAATTTTCAGCCTCTTGGTGGCGCTATGGAGCATTAATGTTAACGCAACTAATGATAGAAATGGAATTAGGATCAGACAGTGAACACGTGTGTGATTTTTTGTCCTTATAAAACATTGAACAAGATAGTTATTAAGATTTCCGAAAAGTGGCTAAATGGCCAACTTTGGTGGTCATTTGTGGCCCCGCCCAAAAAAATTATAACAATTCTATTATGATTATTAATCTTCAATGTCTCTCGTATACACATGCAAAGTTTGGAGTTGATCTGAGAAAAATCATAGGACTAGTTCGTTCAAAAAAGTACCCTATGAATGCAATTTTTCCAAATTCAGGCCATTGCCACTAGGGGGCACTGTACTTTCTGGTAAAAATAACGACATGGCTGTGTCCGGGTTGCAACAATGAACATCTATGTCTATTTTCGCGCAAATTGGACAAAGTTCAAAAATTCCGAACTTTGAGCCAATGTCGTAGCGACAGCGAAAAAAATAAAAAAAATTTAATTATGATTATTGATCTTCAGTGTGTGTAGTATACTCAGGCCAAGTTTGAAGTAGAAAAGTCGAAAAACCTAGGACTAGTTCGTTAAAATAGCTAGCCCAAAATTGCTAAATTTCGACGTTTAGATGCAAATTGCAAAGTTCGTGTTCGTAAATCATGTTAGCCGTAAGAGACTTTTTTGAAGAGCCATGCATGCTTGTTATGCACACCAAATTTCAGGGCTGTAGCTTTAAGTCACCTGAGGGGCTGCAGTTTTAAGCCTCTAGGGGGCGCTGTGGAGCATTCATTTTTGTGCAAGCACTGGAATCACGCGATTTTCGCACATTCAGAATTTTGGGGCTAGGCGCGTTCGCGTTTATTTCAAGTGAAAGGCACGCAATTTGGGGTTGTTTCGGCCCAAACAAATAATAATAATAATCGCAAGGGTTTCAATAGGGCTCTCGCCCAACCTGCGGTTGGCGGGCTCGGGCCCTAATTAAAGCTGCAAGCAGCGATGAACGGGCCCTCGCCCTGTGCGCGCCAGTCGGAGCGTGTGCTAGCCGCCGCATGCGCTCGTTCAAGGCTTGCCAAGTGGAGCATGTCCCAGCTGCCGCATGAGCAGCAAAATGTGGCTCAGCCAAAAGCCTTAGGTCAAGGCACGAGGGCTAAGCCCAAAACTTTTGATGCCCGTACCTCAAAGTAGCTGGACAGGCTGCAGATATGAGCCCCCCGGTGGTGCTGTGGTGCATAAATGTTAGTGCAACCAGTGATAGAAATGCACTGAGGCTGTGAAACTGAACCTCTGTGTTAATTTTGGCCCTGATCCAACACTGCACCAGAGAGAAATGAAGATTTTAATGAAGCAGCCAAAATGGTCAACTTTGACTGTCATTTGTGGCCACGCCCATGGACGTAGCAAAAATCCGTTCGGAATATATCATTGTCCGTGTGTGTAGATTACACAAGCTAAGTTTGGAGTGGATCTGATGAAAAACCAAGGAATTGTTGCATTTTGTCTGAGGCGAAAAATCGTCAAAATCCGATGTTTACGGGCAAATTGCGAACTTCCTGTTCGGAATTGACTATGGTCATAATACAATTTTTTGTAGGTCTTGGCATGCTTGTTATGCCTGATAAATTTCAGACCTGTAGCTCAAAGTAGCCAGGGAGGCAAAAAATTTGAGCCCCTGGGTGGCGCTATGGAGCATTAATGTTAACGCAACTAATGATGGAAATGGAATCAGCATCAGACAGTGCACACGTATGTGAATTTTTGTCCTGATCAAACATTTTACAGAAGAGTTATTAAGATTTTCAAAAAGTGGCAAAATGGCCAACTTCGGCGGTCGTTTGTGGCCACGCCCAAAAAAATTATAACAATTCTATTATGATTGTTAATCTTCAATGTCTGTAGTATACACATGCAAAGTTTGAAGTTGATCTGAGAAAAATCGTAGGACTAGTTCGTTCAAATATGTACCCTTTGAATGCAATTTTTCCAAATTCAGGCCATTGCCACTAGGGGGCGCTGTACTTTCTGGTTAAAATAACGACATGGCTGTGTCTGGGGTGCAACACTGAACATGTATGTCTATTTTCGTGCAAATTGGACATAGTTGAAAAATTCCGAACTTTGAGGCAATGTCGTAGCGACAGCGAAAAAAATAAAAAAAAATTTGATTATGATTATTGATCTTCAGTGCGTGTAGTATACTCAGGCCAAGTTTGGAGTTGAAAAGTCAAAAAACCTAGGACTAGTTCGTTAAAATACCTAGCCCAAAATCGCTAAATTTTGAAGTTTAGGTGCAAATAGCAATGTTCGTGTTCAGAAATCACGCAAGTCGTAAGAGACTTTTTTTTAGGTCTGGGCATGTTCATTATGACCACCAAGTTTCAGGGCTATAGCTGAAAGTAGTTTGAGGGGCTGCAATTTTTAGGCCCTAGGGGGCGCTATGGAGCGTTCATTTTTGTGCAAGCACTGGAATCACGCGATTTTCGCACATTCACAATTTTGGGTACACGCGCGTTCGCGTTTATTCCAAGTGAAAGGCACGCAATTTGGGGTTGTTTCGGCCCAAACAAATAATAATAATAATCGCAAGGGTTTCAATAGGGCTCTCGCCCAACCTGCGGTTGGCGGGCTCGGGCCCTAATAATCGCAAGGATTTCAATAGGGCTTACGCCCCTGGTTCCCAGGGCTCAGGCCCTAATAATCGCAATGATTTCAATAGGGCTTTCGCCCCCGGTTCCCGGGGCTCGGGCCCTAATTATAACAAAAACAAACCAATAAAAAAATATTAATCAGAAAAACAAAATTAATTACCACAAAAAAATTACTCATAGAAACAGAAAAAAATATAACAAAAACATACCAATAAAAAAACAATAATCAGAAAAACAAAATTTATTTCCACAAAAAAATTACTCATGAAAACAGAAAAAAATATAACAAAAAACAAACCAATAAAAAAAATTAATCAGAAAAATAAAATTTATTACCACAAAAAATTACTCCGAAGAATAAATTACTCTGAAAAACCTGAGTTGTTTGTTTTTCTTCAAGTGAATGCAATACGCTTCCGTACTCTACTCTACTCCCGTAACAAACAAACTAGACCTCCACTTCTTCAGTGGATCACATTGGTCCAGTTTAGAGGACAGACTTTAAAATAATGCTTCCTTTAAAAACAGCAGGATTATTATTTGTTTATTTTTATTTCAAGACATTAAGAGACAAAAGTGACGCCTGAGTTGCTCCTACAGAGTAAGAGTTTAACTTCCTGTGATGATAATTTCTCATAAGAAACGTGAAGTGGCAGGTGTATTTGTTGGAGCCATGATATATTTTTCTGTTAGCTTCATTTTTTGTTCCTTTATTAAAAGGAAAATATTCAGTGTATATATTGTTCAAGGTTTGAACAGTAGGTGGTGCTTGACACCAGCGAATGTATTTGGGTAAACTCAGGTAATGATCCAGGTGTGTGTGTGTGTGTGTGTGTGTGTGTGTGTGTGAAGGAGGATGCAGCGTGTTCGATCTTCTTTGTGTTAAATTAAAACCTTTGATTTGGAATCATATGCAGTTTCTTCCCCATACACACCTTAAACCAAATCATTTTGTCTTCAATATTTTAAAATCAGACATTTTTCTAGGTCTGTCAGGTAAATGTGGCTCATGTGAAGTCTGATAAGAAACTTTTACTTTTTTAAAATTATATTCAGTGACCATCCTTCTTTTGAAGTAAATGTTGCTTTTTGGACCATGTGTTTTATTCTTCCTTGAACTAATATGAGCCCGTTATTTGTGCAGAAGCCTCAGTTTAATAAACAGTAACCAACTTGGACTGTAAAAAATAGAGATAGACCAAACAGATTTTTGGGGCTGATACTGATTTTTAGTAGGCAAGGAGGCCTATTACCGATATCTGAAGCTAATATTCATTTGCAGTCAAAGTGAAAATATTGGTGTGAAATTTTTGAACAGTACAAACTCCAACACTTAGTTAAATGAAAACTTTAAAAAATAAGTTGCAAAAGTTTTCTCAAGTAAATAAAGTTTTCCAAAATTTCTATGCAACTGCAATAAAACTGGACTGAATTGAGTTTGTGCTGCTTTTTACAGGCATGTGATGAAGTTGAATTAACATTCTGTTTGGTTTTTACATGACTGATTTTAAATGACCATCTAGGGCTTCCATAGAGTAGACAGGGAGAAATTCTGTGCAGAGAAGCATCAGAGCCAAAACAACACAGTTTGAATGGGTTTCATATCAGCTGTTGGATTAACAAAAAAGCAGATGTGGATATGCCCCAAAAATGCCAAATATTGGCCCCGATAATCAGCTGGCCGATAATCGGTCTATCCCTAGTAAAAACTGAAATGTGAACAAGTGTTTATGTCTTTTTTTCTTTTTGCTTCTACTGGAATAACGGTCTGTTTATGTTTTGGTGATTGGATTTTCCGTTCTGAAAACAATATGAAAATATATTTATATATTTTAGTGGGTTTTTGATTTTTGGTTTAAAATTCAAAAATAAAAATTGAAAAAACCGTTGATTTTTTTTCTGTTTCTAAAATAAAATACCAGAAAACAGAAACCACCATTGTGCAACTGAAAGTTGCCTTTCAAAGTAAGAGCGCCAATGTCGCTATGGAGACAGGAAATCCTTTCCTCTTTCAACTGGCATTTTCTTCACAATAATACATAATTGAGTTACAAAACACGTTTTTTTATAATACAAATCTTAACACAAACAAATCCCATAATACAAAAAAACACACACATGCAAATTGCATTGTCCGATTTCAACATCGAAGTTGTGGTTGTTAGTTTGTTTGTTTTGTTTTTAATTTTCCAGATGGGACCGGGACATACACACTGTTAAACATATAGAGATTATTTATAGCTAACAGCTTATATAAAATAAAAAACCAAGAGTTAATATTAAATTCTTTTAGTTTTTATGTATTTTACTTATTTATTTGACAGCGACCCCACATTATATCAGTCAGACTACATGGGTCCAAGGGTTCACGGGGTCCTTATCGGGGTCAAAATGAAAAGCCGTCTTTGTTTGAGCTTACCCATGTTTTAGCAGACACAGCACCATCCTCAATGACGCTCTTACTTTGAAAGGTGTAGTAGCACCGCCTACTACACTAGCAGTGCTGACTTTTTTGGCTGAAATTCAGTCTGTAGTAGTCAGTATGTAAAAAACTTGTAAAATCTGCAGTTTGCCAAAAATCCCTGGATGTCCTACTGATCCAGGAAAATTTCTCAGTATGCAACAGATCAGTCTACCAGGCAAACTGTTTCCCACAATGCACGGCGCTAACGCTGTTTGTCTATGCGGGAAGCAGGTTTTTGTGAATTACCGCCATCTACTGGAATGAGTCGGCATTACAACTACAATACAACAACACTAACGTTAGACCGTCTGTGATATAGAAGTGAAGAGATGCAAAGAAACACCCGTAAATCTTGTCACTTCCAGCCGTAAAAGAGGTGTTTACTTCCACAAATTCATCAAACTCCATATAAACAACTAATTCACTTTTTAAACCATACGTGGATTATATAGAAGTGGTTTTTCCATCAACTGTAAAAAATAAAAATCCCTTTCGGGTTTATTTTCAGTAAATGATAAAACTTTTGGTGTAAGATTAGAAATCAAGTATGATGATTCTGTTTGAAATGATTAACAAAATAACTAAAAGGCCGAAATCTGCCCATATATTGTTTTATATATTTATATTAAAGGCAAAAAACATCATCTGTAGATATTCTTACTATTTTTCTCCTGTGTTTGTCTGGAGATCCTCCATGTAACCATGGCTGCATTGTTTACATGTGAAATCAGCTGTTAGCAGCCTGTAGCAAGTCAATGCTAACTGGTGCGAGGCCGGATGTTTCCCCATAAGGTGAGGAGAAGGAGGTGAGGACGACATGGACCTGTCCTTCCATCCATCGTTATTGGGAACGTAAGATCTATCTCCAATAAGATGGACGAGCTAGCTGTGCTAACCCAGCAACAGAGGGAATACCAGAGGGCAGAGTAGCATCATGCTATTCACAGACATGGCTAACAGAGCTAACAGCAGACACCAAGGCCACATGTGAAGAGCTTCACCTGCTGTGAGCAGACAGGATCCAGGAGACAGAGACTGAACAGACTGCTGAAGAAGCTCAGTCCTGGACCCTGTGGAGGTGGAGGCTGGCTGACTGGACAATGATGGACAAGCTGTCAGCATCGATTTTCTTATGGAGCTTTTTACACTTTCTATACACTTTCTTACTTTGGTTTTCTTGATTGCTGCTGTGGCTTTAATTTCGTTGTACTTCTTACAATGACAATAAAGTTCTATTCTATTCTATTCTATTCTATTCTATTCTATTCTATTCTATTCTAAAAACTTGCTTAGATTTTAGTATTGGCAGTGTGAACAGGCCCTGTGTCCGAGTGTGTGAATCTTATCCTAGAAATAAAGCTAAACTCAGACCTGCTGTGTCCACTTCATGTTTTGGTTTTTGTCTTATCTTCAGTAAAACTTTTCATATCGGATTCAATTTGAGCCACATTCACCTGACGAGTCCAGAAAAACATCTCATTTAAAGAAACTAAACAAGGAAATGACCCGTCCTCAGATAAAGCTACTGTATGCGACTTTAAATCATCGATAAACAGCCTCACTTTGGCTGATCAAACTAAAAAAACTCCTCTTGATTTTGAAAATAAAACTTACCTTTTTTAAAATTTTGATTAGATTTTAAAGTGGTGGAAAAAGTTTTTATTCCACTTTTTGCAGTGTACACTTTTCAATCAACTTCTCCTCAGAGTTTGTTTTGATGGACAGGAGGTTAAAGGTCAGAGGACATGTCGTGGCGTTGCTGCGTGTGCTGTGACCTGTGTGACCCGAGGAGGGTTTAAATATTTGTCTCGGTGGTGGTGGTGGACTCTTGAAGCAGCGTCTGATCCTTAATGATGTGGTTCAGGTCTGAGCAGGGCCAGGAGTGGACACAGGTCTGTGTTTGTGTTTCTAAAGTGTGTGTGTGAGAAAAAGAGTGAGTGGGAAGACGGAGCCAGGCTCGTCTGCACATTTACATCGAGCTTTTTATGAGAGGAGCCCCCTGCTGTGCTCCTCTTTGGCTCAGCCTGACTGTATGAATTCATTACGCCCGTCCAAAAACCAGCCCCCGATCCCCCACGCCCCCCTGCCGACCCATCAATTGGGCCTACATTTATTATTTTGACCTTTCCTTTGCGGGGGGAGCGACATCAAAGTGGATCCTGGACTGCGTGCTCTGTTTGGAGACGGAGGTGTCATCCTCGCAGTGTGAGCGGCAGACTGCCGGCCTGCGCGCCGTTTTGTTGTCAGAGAAGAAGAGAGACAGAGTCTGGGTCCACGTAATTAAAATGAGAATCAATTAGAGGAGTGTGAGAGTCTGTGTGAGAGTCTGTGTGAGTGTGTGTGAAACCTTTGACTCTTTAAGATAAATCTATCATGAGATTTTTAGTTTGTAGTAAATATTCTGACTGGCAGTTTAATTTAAGTGTTTTAACAAATTCACTAAAGAACATGAGACGATGTTTTCTCATATTTCCTCACATTGCTGTTTTGTCAAAAATGAGTTATTACAAAGTTTGACAAGAAAAAGGGCTGACGATATGCTAATTCTCACGATTCAGTTCTATTACGATTTTTTTTTGAGGGGGATGCCGATTTGATTTAAATTGCGATTCTTTGATATTTACGATTTTTTGGATTTTAAGTTTGTTTTTCTAAGACCAGACCATGTAAAAAAGTTAAATAATGATAATAATGTCTGCAGACTTTATCAGAAGCCATATTTTCGTATAAAATGCAGAACGCGAGTCGGCGAGAAACATGTTGCCCTCTGCTGGAGAAAAGTGGTAACTGTTTTCCAATCCAGTTTATAAACAATGACTGAAATGAAGAATTTGAATTTGAAAAAAAAAAAAAATCCTTTTTTTTTTTTTTTTGATATTGTCAAACAAAAAATCCCTTCATATTGATTTTTTACTTTTTAGCAAGAAAGAATAAACCAGGTTTTAAAATATGAGGATGACAGCTACAGTGCAGAGCTGTGAGTCTTTAATCTGGATTATAATTGGTCCACATGGTTCCTCCTTTTAACGAGTAAAGCATTATTTTAAAATCTGTTCTGTGAACCTGTACAAAGTGATCCAGTTTGTCTGACTTGTTGTGGTTGAATTCACAGTTTTTCAGAGTTTTTTTATATATATATTTTACCTGATCAGGTGACTTTCTGTCCCCAAAACATAAAAACTGAATTTGACGCTGAATGAATCTGTTTCAGAGTCAATTTGTTTGCAATGCACTGCAAAAAACTGAAATCTTATCAAGTGTTTTTGTCTTATTTTCAGTCAAAAATGTCTTTTTAGACTTCATATGAGCCACATTCACCTGACCAGTCCAGAAAAAATTCTTATTTCAAGTTATTTAAAGACAAGAATGAGGTCTGAATTGCTGTAACAAGTTTAAAATTACTTGTGTAAAGACATTATTCTAGTTTTAAGCTAATTTTTCTTGTTCTATTGGCAGATATTTTACTAGTTACAAACAATTCAGACCTCATTTTTGTCTTTAAATAATTGAAACAAGACTTTTTCCCGGACTGATAATTTAAATGTGGCTCATACCCATAACAATGAGACATTTAACTTAAAATAATAAAACAATTTTAATAATTGTATTATCATTTTATTCTTCTTATGGGTAATATATGGTAATCAACATCAAACAGGACGAACTTAATTTGATTTATTTTTTTTTATTTATGTATTTATTAATTTTTATTTATTCATTTTTATTATATTATTTAATTTATTTTATTATATTATTTAATTAAGTAATTCACTTATATCTATTTATTCATATTTATTTATTTATTTTATTATATAATTTAATTAATTTTAACTAATTTATTTATTTATCATGTATTCATTCATTTTAATTTATTGTTTTACTTTTCATTATTTTATTTTATTTATTTATTCATTCATTTTTATTAATTTTTATGTATTTATTCATTTTAATTAATTTTTATGTATTTATTCATTTTAATTAGTTTCTAACTTTTCATTATTTTAATTAATTAATTTATTTAGTTATTTGTGTTTCTTTGTTTTGTTTTTTTTGGGTGTTGGGGGGCCAGTCAATTTTGATTTATTTTAGAATAACTAAAAACACAAGTAAAATAAATCTGAACACGGGCTCACGTGCAGCTCTGAAGTGGACACTACTGGATTTCAGAGGAAGTGACTGTAAACGGCCGTTCAGTGCAGCGACCACGACAGGCCCCTGAGGGTTAAGGTGATATTAGAAGAGCGGGGGGGTAAAAAGCGGAGGCTCAGTTTGTTTGTTTTGCATCGAGGTAGTGTGAAAGGAGGGACGGGTCAGCCGTGGTTTTTCCTTTTTTTGATACGTCTCATGTTGTAAACTTTAAAAACTTTTAAAACTTGATTTCTTAAACCCTCAGACAAAAATTAAAATCTCAACAGCCAAGTTTTGCTAAGTTGTAAAGTTGTCATGAACTCCACAAAGACTTGGACTACTTCTGAAGTTGTTGTGATGTTTTATTTAAAGTGGAGTGATGATGACCATGATGATGATGTGGTTAGAGAAAAAGACAGACGTGTGTTTGTCAAGTGTTTAAAGCTCCTTAGTGTTCATGTGTTTCCTTGATGCACCCATGGCTTTGATAAAACCTCTTTTCTGTGTCTTAATACATTCCAAAAGCTCAAATCTAAATACGTTTTATGATTCATTTCAGTAAATTCAGATGAAAAGTCCAGAAAAAAAATCGTATTTTAAGAAATTAAAAAAAAAGACGTGTACATTTTTCTAACCCCAATCACCAGGTTATTATGTAAACTTACATCGACTGGCTCTCCGCACTCCGTCTGCTGTCCGTCAGGTCGATCTTCTCTTGATCTGAGCTGAAGTCGTGGTTTTACTGCTCAAACTTTAACAAACACCAGGACCCTCAGAGAAACACAGAGAGGCTGTCAGGTTGAGTCACTCTTTCATACAACTGTTTAAAAAATAAAATAAAAAATGTGAACTCCATTTGTAAGAAAATAAAAGTGAAAACAGAAAATTACAAGTAGTCTCTCTCCGGTTAAAAAATAAGAGATTAGTGAGGTTATTTCGATGGGGAAAGAACAAGAAGTTTTCAAAGATGGTAAGAAACGTCGATACCAACAGCTTAACCAACAACGCCATCTAGTGTTTGAATGACAAAACAGCTCCACTACAGTTCAATTTTCTTAACATGGAGGAGACAGACCGTTTCCTGAGTTTGGAGCTGGTTAGAAAAACTGTCGGGCAGATTTGAGACGGTTTAACAGATCACACATGACTTTTTCAGTTGGAGCAGTAAAGCTAAGTCAAGTTTTCCTTGGCATGTAGACATGGTCAAGACAAGCTCAAAGCGAGCATCAGAATGGAGAAGAAAGGTGATTTAAGGGACTTTGAACGTGGCATGGTTGTTGGTCTGAGTATTTCAGAAACTGCTGATCTACTGGGATTTTAACCCACAACCATCTCTAGGGTTTACAGAGAATGGTCCCAAAAAGAGAAAACATCCAGTGAGCAGCAGTTCTGTGGGACAAAATGCCTTGTTGATGCCAGAGGTCAGAGGAGAATGGACAGACTGGTTGGAGCTGATAGAAAGACAACAGTAACTCAAATAACCACTGGTTACAACCGAGGTCTGCAGAAGAGCATCTCTGAACACACAACACGTCCAACCTTGAGGCAGATGGGCTACAGCAGCAGAAGACCACACCGGGTGACCCTCCTGTCAGCTAAGAACAGGAAACTGAGGCTACAATTCACACAGCAACACCAAAACTGGACAATAGAAGATTGGAGAAACGTTGCCTGGTCTGATGAGTCTGGATTTCTGCTCCACATTCAGATGGTAGGCTCGGAATTTGGCCTCAACAACATGAAAGCATGGATCCATCCTGCCTTGTATCAACGGTTCAGGCTGCTGCTGCTGGTGTAATGGTGTGGGGGAGATTTTCTTGGCTCACTTTGGGCCCCTTAGTACCAACTGAGCATGGTTTAAAGTCCACAGAAAAAAAAGAAAAAAAAAAGAAAAAAAAAGAAAAAAAGAAAAAAAAGAGAAAAGGGAAAAAGAAAGAAAAAGGAAAAAGAAAAAAGAAGAAAAAAAATCGAGAAAAGAAAAAAAGAGAAAAAATAAGAGGAAAAAAGGGAAAAAAAGGAAAAAGAAAAAAAAAAGGAAAGAAAAAAAAAAATCCACAGCCTACCTGAGTATTGTTGCTGACCATGTCCTTCCCTTTATGAGCCAAGGTTATAATAGTTTTGAATTTGTCATTATAGTTTAGTTTCAGTTAGTTTTGACATTTTATTTTCCATTACAGTTTAGTTTTAATTAGTTTTAGAGCGGGCATTCTAGTTTTTATTTAGTTTTGATTTTTGCAACAAGGCTTAGTTTTAGTTTAGTTTCAGTTTACTTTTAGTTTTTCATACCTTATTAACCAGGTGCAGGATTCAAAAAGGTCAGAGTAAATATTTTGTCATACTGTTTAATTTCAAGTCCAACATAGAGCTCACTGCTCAGTCAATGCTGATACTGAACTGTTGGCTGCTGCCTTCAACACATGAAAATAATGTAAACTTAATATTAAAAAAAAAATAAAAACATAAATTATATAAAATAATGTTAACATTAATCGAATGGAAATAATATAAACATAAATTATATAAAACAATGTAATATAAACTTAAATAATTGGAAACTTGGACTCTGTAACAATTAAACTGTTACAGATGCTCTGATTCGTTGCTCCTCTACGTTTGGTCACAGCACAGCACACAGCCAGTCAGTGCAGTAAACAAGCACGTCCCAGTTCGTCGCTATGATGGAGTTGTGCGGCACTGACAACTGCCGAAAAGTGTCGTAAAATTGGTTGGGAAAATGTGTCGGATTAATTTAAATCCTAAAGGCTGTTAATATTGTCAAAAACAATAACGAAGGACATTTTGTCTTTAATTTCAGTTAGTTTCAGTTAGTTTTCTGAGCACAAGATACAGTTTTGGTTTACTTATCGTTTTTGTTTTCTTTTCTAGTGTTTATTAGTTTGAGTTAACTGCAATGTATTTTAAATTTTAGTTTTCGTTTTTAGTTTCGTTTTAGTTAACTATTATAACCTTGTTATGAGCACAGTGTACCATCTTCTGATGGCTACTTCCAGCAGGATAACGCTCCATGTCATAAAGCTGGAATCATCTCAGACTGCTTTCTTCAACATGAAAATGAGTTCCCTGTACTCAAATGTCCTCCACAGTCCCCAGATCTCAATCCAATAGAGCACCTTTGGGATGTGGTGGAACGGGAGATTCTCATCATGGATGTTCAGACGACGTCGCAGCAACTGTGTGATGCTATCATGTCAATATGGAGCAAACTCTCTGAGGAAGGTTTCCAGGTCCTTGTTGAATCTTTGCCACCAAGGATTAAGGCAGTTCTGGAGGCAAAAGGGGGTCCAACCTGGTACTAGCAAGGTCTACCTGATAAAGTGGCCGGTGAGTGCTGTGAAAACACAGAAAGACCCATGGTAAAGAAAGTTCAACCTGAAACAGCAAAAGGCAGTCAGTAGAAAAACACACTTTCATAGGATTTACATCCACAAATTGTAACCCAGCCAAGGCCTTCAGATTTTTCTGCAGGGAGAAATTAGCCAACAGTAGCATGAGCATCTTCAGCAAACTTTTCATTAAAAACTTATGTTGTGCCCTTTTTGTAAAAAAAAAAGGTTTTACTTTAGTTGAGTCACTAACTTTGGTTTGATAACAGACCTTTATTTTGATACTGAAAGCGGGCACTTTAAGTTGACAATTATGTGCACAAATCTTTTCTTTTCAATTAGTCTTTAGTTATTTTGATTTTACAGTTGATGTAGTTATAATTTGTTTTGCCTATTTGGTCACAATTATTAGGGTTAACACTGTTATTGATAAATAATTTTTCATAAATCAGACACTAATATTACAGCTCTGTGTTTTATGTTTTTTTGTTTGTTTGTATGTTTTCTCAACCAAAACTGCTTTGTGCTTTTTTAGGGGGAACTTGGCAGAAAGTAACATTTTACAGGGGGTACATCTCTAAAAAAAAATGTTTAAGAACCACTGCCGTAGAGCAGGGATCTCCAACTCTTACCATGGAGGTCCGAGAGGCTGCAGGTTTTCTTTCCAACCAAAAAACTCCACCAGCTGATTTCACTGATTAGTCCCTGCTCTCTGCTTGAAGGTGAGGTAATCGGTGAAATCAGCTGGTGGAGTTTTTCAGACCTCCAGGGTAGGAGTTGGAGATCCCTGCTGTAGAGCATTGACAGCCGGCCCGTGCCGCGTAGCACACACAGCTAGTCAGTGCCATGAAGCACAGACACTTATGGTTACAAAATGCCATCACAACCAAGATGATTTTGCTTAAATTTTAGCAGAATGGCCCTTTTTTAACACAAGCTCTTATGGTGCGGCCACACCAAACGCGAACTCGCGAATTTATACGCGCGAATCGCCTGTCATTAGCACGGCACTGCGCATGCAGAGTAGAGAGCCCGTTCATTTAAAGACCGAAAGAGCAGCTGAAAAACAATGAGCTGTGGTTTCAAAAGCACGACGAGCATTGATCACAATCAATGCCTGCTTCCTCTCCCTGGTAAACCACCAGCCCTACCTGGCTGTTCCCTGCAATCTCATCCTGGACCCTCCAAACCTCCGACCATCCAAACCCCTGACCCCCAAACCCCGACCCATGTTCCCAGAGGTCTCCCTTGGGGTAATGAAGGGGTCAAGGGAAGAGAGGAGCACAGAGAACTTCCATCTTTTCCCTCGCTCTGGCCCTGCCCCGCTCCTCCCTCCTCTCTATCAGGCTCAAAACTCCACTGAGGAAAACACAGTCGGACTCAGTGATGACCCGAGCAGGCAGATCCAGCTGGGAACGAATGTTTACAGAACTTACCTTCAAAACCTGTCTCCTCAGTGACTTTTAGCCAAGCCTGCTCCTGTTTCCTGCTCTCTGTAGAGTACACAAGTCGTATCGTATAACTCTGGATAATAACACGCCACACAGATTATTTTCTCCTCCATCTTCTGGCAGAGTTGGAGCCGAAGCAGGTGGTGGTTCCCCGCCAACGTCATTAAATCAATGCCGTCATGGGGGAATGTCATCGCTGATTGGCGGCCACGGCACAGCCTTCACGGGAATTTGAGTCAAAAGTTCAATATTTTAAACTCGAGCGAATTCACGTCTGCCGCACAAACGCACAAACACCCAGAACAAGCCGCGCCAAAAGCCCCAAACGCGCCAGCCGAGGCAAATCGGCGTCTAAACGCATCTTTGCATTGACTTTGTATGTAATCGCGCCCCAAATATGCGTTTGGTGTGGAGGTACCATTAAGTCGCGGCCACACCAACACGCAAATTTATTCGCGCGAATGGCCTGTCACGCACCGCGTGAACGCCCGAGTCTCGCTGCTGGACTATTTTGACAAGCTGAGGGTCGAACGTGCGTTAGCACGGTACTGCGCATGCGGAGTAGAGAGTCTGCTCGATTGGCAAAACCTGGCCCGCCCATTCAGTGACTTCACAATCATGGACGAGGTAAGTGTGTCCCCAACTTGTATCTGCTTTGGAGATCCCAGATGTGTCGTTGGGCCAAACGTTGACGTTTTTGGGTTCACCCGTTCCTGCAGAGACGCCTGCAGAGACGCCTGCAGCACGGTGAGTTTCACCACCTTCTGCAGGAACTCCGGCTGGATGATGGCCGCTTTCGGCGGTACTTCAGACTGACCAGGGCTCAGTTCGATGTCCTGTTGGCGAGGGTGCGCGCCAGGGACTCCTATTAGTCACTTGTTTAACGGCTGCAGGAAACCTTTAAATAGATAGATAGATAGATAGATAGATAGATAGATAGATAGATAGATAGATAGATAGATAGATAGATAGATAGATAAACTTTATTCCAGACTCATGGTCCACACTACAGAAACTAAAAAAAAAACACAACACACAAACAATTAAAACAATTAAAACCTCTAAACTTTCAAGAGGCAGTCATACCAGTGCTTCCAAAACACAGATAAGTATCTTACATTGCTATATACAGGGCTGGAACAATACAAAATCACCACATTAACAGAGTCATTCAGACGATTTATGAATTTAAACATCAAATTTCTCAGGACAGCAAGCAAAGCATTAACCTGGCTAGACACAAAAAGGTCACTAGCGCTGGTCCATCTCGGCTTTTTTAGGAGAAGCCCGAGTGCATCATTATATGCCACCATAAGTCTTTTGTAGCTGGCCTTTTTATAGCTCACCCACAGACGTGCCGTGTACAGAGAGGAACAATATGCTCTAAAAAGAGTCAATTTCACTTCTACAGAGCAACAGGAAAATCTTCGCACCAGAATGTTTGCTTGAGCGTATAACAGCCGGCACTGGCGATACATGTCCTCATCATCCGATAGACGATCAGTCATGATGTGTCCGAGGTATTTGACAGTATCACATACTTTTACAGAAGCCCCAGATAATGTAAAAACAGGAAACTTGTCCTCCTTAGTTCTACAAACCATGATGACACTTTTAGCAGGGTTGTGTTGTATATCATGTTGTTCACCATACACAGAACACACATTCAACAACTGCTGGAGTCCGGCTGAGCTAGGGTTTAACACCACCAGGTCATCACATGAGATGATTAATTAAGGCAAGAAACAATTTGACAAACATCCTTCAGTGATGAGATCAATAACAAAAATCCTCTTTTCAAGTTTCACAACAGAATCAGATCCACAACTTTTATCAGTTTGATTTATTTATTTAAAGTTATTTTGTGACTTATTTATGCCTTTAATGAGATAGTGGAGGAGAGTGGATCAGGTAGGAAAGGGGGCAAGAGTGGGGAGTGACATGCATGAAACAGGCCACAGGCTGGACTCAAACTGCTCACCCGTTCCAGGCCGAACCTTATGGGGCGCGACCTAAACTGCAAGGCCATCTCTGCCCTGATCAGTTTTATTTTTCACACATTTCAACACCATATATTTGGGCAGATTTTGAAGCTAAATCTGCCAAACAACTAATAAATCAAGCTGCTGTTGATGTTAAAGAAGAAGTTGTAAAGAAGCCGCTCCTGGAAAAAACAGCCTCAAGTCCAAAAAAGAAACCAACTCAACAACAACAAAAACAGTCTATTCCCCCTTTACTAAGTTTCACTAGTCATTAAAAACAAAAGTATAACATTTTCAAAGCACACAAACACTTGCCGAAGTCAGCAGCCCCTCGGGGAACCTCTGAGAAAACAAACATGATGTCTAAAGGTGCTGTGAAGCAGAGGGACATGTTAGGAATGATGATCACACTTTAACCACAAGTGGATCCCAGTCAGAGGTGTTAATGAAGATGCTTCAACAACAGCATGATGCAACCACACCCCTATGACCGTACATGGTCGAAAACAACGTGTGGCGGTGACCTGACCTGAGGATGGACCAGGTGGTTACTGAAAGACTTTACCGTGGAGGGAAAAAGTCTTTGGATGCCCTTAAAACTTGACTCTATCTTAAAGATTATCTTGAAATATTTGTATAAAAGCTTTTTTTGTGTTTCAAATGGTGTGGCTGCATCAGAAATACACAAGTACAGATGATAAACTTTTTGTTGTTTACAAGAAAAACTTACAAAAATAAATTCTTGAACAGTCAGTTCTCGACATTGTCGGTACCAAAGTCGACAAATAACAGAATGAATTCAAAACTGAACAAGAAGCACATGAACCATCACATCATCAGACATGTTTGGCAGTCACACAGCAGAGCTCTGATCCTGGCTGGCGTGTTCCTCACCAACCTTTCACCCTATTGAGAGGTCGTCTTGTCCCATTCCTCTTGAATTCCTGCTTGAATTCTTCTAAATTCTTTGGTTTATGCTTTGAAACAGACCTTTACGACCTTGCGTCGTTTACGTTGGCATTGCAGTTAACCAATACATTCACTTAGGGGGCAGCCCATAGACCTGGATCCTGTGCTCCTGCTGCCAAGTTCTCCTGGATGTGTGGTGAGGACCATTGTCTTGTTGAAACATCCAGTTTTGACCTGGACAGAACAGGGCATGTGCAGAAGGGAGCATGTAGGTTTGGAGAATGGTTCAGTTCCTGTCAGAGTTCAATGTACCATCACAGACACAGATTATCTCTGTATTTATTTCAACCGCTAACACAAATAGGGTTCGTTTGACATGAACCTCCCAGACGGTAAAAGTCATTACGTACATCTTTTCCACTCCCATAGATGTTGTTCCCGAAACAGGCCATCAGCTCTCTGAAGCCTCAACCTTCCACTAACCTTAATGGGAGCACCACCTATCTTTTTTTTTTTTTTCGCCTTGTGTTTTGAGCGCCTGTGGTGAAACATCAAATGAGTTATTCCGTGGTTTACAAGCTTAACCCACATATCTGCAAGGATGGGTACGCCCGCCGACAGGAGGGGACAAACGGTTGTGTTTACCTGCTGCCTGCTGCCCCAGAGCGGAGGGTCAGACTCAGAGCCAGGCTACCGTGAGAGCGAAGAGAGAGACCATCATGGTAAAGCTAGAGGGGGACCTAATAATAGCGATCCTGCATTTTACACGGGATGTGCGTGGGGCTCCATGATTCCTGGGGAGACCCATTTTGCGCAAGAGGATGCATCCTCCACTGTCTGAAGCAGCAAGGATCCACTCTGTGGACTACAGGCCTGATAATTTCCACTTAGAATACATCTGTTATCATTGTTGTCTGTCAGTTTGCGGTGCAGCCAATGTGCTCATAAACACTTGATCTACACACCTCCTGAATCGTATGCCTGGGCCCAGCCAAGGCCCAGCTGGCCTGCTCAACGGTACCAATTTTTGTTTAGTTTTTTTGTGTTTATGTGGTAAAAAATATCTATTTGTTTGAATAATAGAAAAATGTATTTAGAATGCTGTGTTCATGTCCAGCATGGAAAATCGCCTACTCTTCCACTCCCTCACAGTCACAAGGGTAAGTTTAGGTACCCAAATGTTGAACCTTCTGATTTTACGTGAATCAGTACCCAGTACTTACGACAGAATCTGTCGGTACCTATAAAAGTAGCTAATTCGGTACCCATCCCTACATATCTGTCACTGCACATTAACTTAAAGCAAAATCAGACATTTTCTTCTAAACACCTTTAATAGGTCCTAAATGAAGTCCCTTACAACATATAGAAGCCAGTCCACCATTTAGAGTTTAATTGTGGGGCTAGGCTTCACAAACATATTTTAGAGTTTCTGTGTTCAGGATTTAATGAGCCAGAGAGTGTAAGTGTGTGTTTATGTTATGAATATTGTAAATTTGGGCAATTAAATGCATTTTGTTGAAGGTGCAAATCCTGAGAGGGATTTTACATCATGCATCACACCAATGTAATGTTAGCAAATGTAACTGTATGTAATCACGGCATGATTTTGCCTCGTTCTCTGGGCTGAGTCCATCTGAAAACACAGTGGTAGTCCCATGGTAATATTTTATGCTCACCAATATAGCTATGACAAGGGTTTACATGTAGACTGGGGTTTTACGTTTGTGTGTAATGTAGAACACCGACCGAGGGCCACCAAAAATGAGCGCCGTTAGCGCTTTTCTTTTTCCGTTACATTGGTTGTTTTTATACTGAGAGAAGGGAGCAGCTGGCTCAGACGGAGGCAATGCGTCGTCAGTTGTCATTTTCTGTGCGCATGCAGCATGACACTGTGAGGAAGGAAGTTGAGCACTATCACTGTATGACTCAGCACCAGTTTCTGGCTCTGATGGCTCAAACAGGTAGGGCTGGATCCGTCTGATGAGGCTGCTAGCGCTAGCTTCCATTGTCACTGTAGCTGTCACCATCACAGTTACAGGGAGGCGCCTCTCTCTGCGTGTGGTCGTGGTTTCATCGCTGCCAACTGACACACCCCCAGCGTCGCACAGCAGAGAGAAGTGCTTGTTTTTTCATGATTTTGAGACCTAATTTTATATACTTAACTTTTTTTTTTTAATCTTTCAAATTTGGCTCAGTGGTCAATGACATGTTTCTTTGCTGTGACAAACTAATAACACAAATTTATTTCTGCTTTACACGGACTTTAATCATTTTTGTCAAAGTACTTCCAGACAACATTTGTCTTGACTGACATGTCCCAGGTTTAGTACAACAGTAATAGCATGCGCTTAGAGAGTTGCCATAGCTGCCATAAAACAGTTTTCGCTGAAATCAGTGTGCTAAAGCTGTGGCCTGAGAAGTCCTGAGTTTGAATCCCATTAATAAGTCTCCTACTAGTACCTTTACTTAGAGACAGAACACAGGGTCACACATGTAAAGCTGTGTGTGTTCAAGCTATGTCTCCAAAGGCAGCGCTTGCACAGGTGGGCAAGTCACAAAATGAACTCGAATAATGGGGTGAACAGCGAGTACTCGATTACTCGTACCCATCCTCAGCCTTGTCCATGTTGACAGTAGGTCCTGTACCTGCTGCTTGGCCTGGTCTTCTATGCCCCTTCACATTTGCAGGAAAGAGATGAAGCTAGGACCTGGACTCATCTGACCCCAGAATCTTCTTCCAGTTCTTAGTGGTCCAGTTCTTGTGTGCTTGGGGCAAACTGATCAGGGGCCTCTTAAAAGCCTTGTAGGACCTTAAGCCATGATCTAAAGTGGGCCAAACACAGAGCAGGTTAAACACTGGACCCCAGTTTGGTTTGACCTCTGCTGCTGAAGCTCCTGTGATCTCGTGTGGTGGTTTTCCCTCCACAAACGGATCAGGATGAGGTCATTTCTTGTTGAAGAAATCCTTGGACTCCCAGATCCCAGTTCGTCCTCCAAGCCGTTGGTTGGTCTGTATTTGAGCAGAGTGGATCCAACTGCCTTAGTAGGAATGCATCTGCACTTCCTATTTGGTGGCCACCAACTTCGCAAGAAGTGGACCGAGTCTGGAGTCTGAGCAGCAAGAGCCACTACGCACAGATGGATCAAAGAGTTCAACTCCAGTTGTCTCATTAGACGTGTCAAACCACTCCTGAACCAGAGACCACGTCAGAAGAGTCTGACCTGGGCTAAAGGAGGGAAAGAACTGGACTCTTGCTCAGTGGTCCAAAGTCCTCTTTCAGGTGAAAGGCGGTTTTCACTACATTTGGGACTCAAGGACCCAGAGTCTGGAGGAGTTGAGAGGCCCAGAATCCAAGCTGCTTGAAGTCCAGAGTAAAGTCTTCACAGTCAGGGATGGTTTTGAGTGTCGTGTCATCTGCTTCTGCTGTTGGTCCACTGTGGACTCCAAAGTCCAGACTCAACGCGGACGTTTACCATGAGGTGCCCTTCATGCTTCATCTGCCGACGATCTTCATGGAGTCTTCATTTTCCAGCAGGACTTGGCTCCTGCCGGCAACGCCAAGAGAACCTGTGATTTTTACTTTCATACAAACAACCGGTCATCTGAATTAAAGTGATACACCGGGATGGAACGAGTTGGGTCCGATTACAAGGTTTAGGGCAGAAATTACCCCTTTTTACGACACGAATAGAACTAGAGCCTTATTTAGCGGTGTTTTTGTGTGAAAGTAACGCGCTGAAAATTCTCTAAATAAAGCGTGAATGCAGACCGATATCAGATTTTTTGGTGGGAGTTCGTTTATTTGTGTTTTTGGTCAAGTAAAATATGGCCCCGTCTGAGTGCAGAGGAAACCGGCAGAGGAGCAGGGAGGGGGTGTTTGGTGCGAGCGCTCTGGGCTTCTGCTGCACAAAAACACTGCTGTAGGGGTAATTTCTGCCCTAAACTTTGTGATAGGACCCAACTTGTTCCATCCCGGAGTATCACTTTAAGTATCCCAGGTCTTTTTGTCTGTTTTTGGTTTTTCCTGTTAGCTGATCACACATCAGGGGGTTACTGTTTTGGGGGTCAGGGGCTTGAGCTGTGGGAGCCTCTGACTCAGACTCACAGTTTTAAAGTTTTGCCAGTTTTTGCTTGGCATATCATTGCAATCCACTCACTTCTTTGACCTGGATAAACAGTATGTCAAAGTTTTGGAAGTGTTTCCATAACTTGCTGTCATGTTGCATCATGTCACAGTTTCATCAGACAACAGCAGAGAGGATGCAATGATCAAGGGAGAGGAGAGGAAGGGGCAGTGATGAAGAGGAGGACTCTGGGGTAAGGTGAGCTCTAACATATCTGTAGCACTCAGAGAGGGGATGATGGGTGACCAGCAGGAAGCTGAGCTCTGCTACCCTCAGCTCCTGAACCTCTCCTGCAGCTTCGTGCCTCGTCCTCACACTGAAGCCGTCCTCCTCTGTGCTCTGCTCTCCTTCATCACCGTCCTCACTGTGGTTCTCAACCTGCTGGTCATCATCTCCATCTCTCACTTCAAGCAGCTCCACACCCCCACCAACCTGCTCCTGCTCTCGCTGGCTGTCTCAGACCTCCTGGTGGGGGTGCTGGGGATGCCCTTGTACACGGTGCGCTTCATAGACACCTGCTGGCCGCTGGGAGATTTCTTGTGCGCTCTGTCGCACATCTTCGGCTACACGATCGCCTCGGCCTCTGTGGGGAACATGGTGCTCATATCCATCGATAGACACGTAGCTATCTGTTATCCTCTGCAGTACTCCAACCAGATCACACGCAGCCGGGTGGAGCTGTGTGTGTGTGTGTGCTGGGCCTGCTCTCTGCTCTATAACGGGCTGATCCTGAAGGAGCACCTCACACAGCCTGATAAATATAATTCCTGCTTTGGGGAGTGTGTGGTGGTGACTGACTTTGTGTCTGGGAGCGTGGACCTTGTGGTCACCTTTGTGGGCCCCTGTTTGGTGATTGTGATTCTGTATTTGAGAGTTTTCATAACAGCTGTGTCTCAGGCTCGTGCTATTCAGACTCATGTTCCAGTGACTGCGGTTGGTAGGGCTAAGGTCACTGCGAAGAAGTCAGAGAGAAAGGCAGCGAGGACTCTGGGTGTGGTGATTCTGGTGTTTCTGACAACTTTCTGTCCTTATTACTGCCTGTCTCTAGCAGGATACGATCTTTCTAGCAGTGCTTTGCCCCCAACCTTTGTGGTCTGGTTGCTGTGTTTTAACTCCTGTTTGAACCCTCTCATATACGCTTTGTTCTACCCCTGGTTTAGAAAAGCTATCAAGTACATTGTCACACTGAAGATACTGGAGCAGTGCTCCTCTCTGGCTAACATACTCTAAGTCTCCTAACACGTTTCATTTCTTTTCACATACTGCCTCTAAATGACATGTAATGGATACGTGTGTCGTGGAACTGCAGAGTCATCTACGTCCTCTGTTTTTCACTCTGTGTCACATTAAGTTTGAAGATTTTGTCCTGAAGAAAATCTGAAGACATTCATGTGAAGTCACCTCAGGCTTAAAGGGATGAACTTTTTCGTGTCATTTGACTTTTCATATAAAGCTTTTGTTCAGATCAGACCAGACGTGTCAGACTGACATCAACTTTGACCCTTTTCATCTCAGTCACAGTTGTTTTTGGTTTCAAGTGGCTCAGCACACAAAAATGTCATGCTCTCCTGTTTCAGTTTTCTTTGTATGTTTGCTGCAGGTTTTTGCTGACACTTCAGAGTGGCTGCACTTGATTACAGACAGAAACACAGGTTGGTTCAGCAAATGAAGCATCAGTTCTTTGTCCTGTGTTGAAAATGTATTGTGATGCCTGAGTGAAAGAAAATATGCACCTTTTACAAAATGAATGAATGTACAGAATGAACAAAAGCCTCCTTTCTTTCCAGTCATTTGTGACAAAAGATAACTGACTTCATGTTATTAGAAGATATTTTCCCTCCTTTCTTTCCACATTTTTGAAATGAACAATTACAATTCAGTTTCATTTCAGTACTGCAAAAGAGATTGAACAAATGAATCTGATGGTAATGCTTCAGAAAATTCTTTAAAATGTGTTTTATGGTTTGAATATAGAAAATAAAAGCTAATTTAGCTGGAATCAACCTTTTCTGTTCCCTTTTTAAACATATTCATTAAGCAATGCAGCACGAACATTTTAAAGTGATATGAACGTAAATAATAAGCATGATGAATACACTGTGTATGACTTTTAAGAAGAATAATATTAATCAGTGTTTGAGTATTATGAGGTGTCTGACACATTTCCGTAATGAACCCAAAGCAAAAGAGATATGAAATGACTGATGTTGATCATGTTTGTTTGATGTGCTTTTTTGCATTGTGGCTTGTTTTTATGAGTCTAAAGGCTCTAAGGGCTTTGGATAAAGAAAATAAAAATGAAAATGGTTTAAATTCTGACTGAGAGTACAGTTTCCTCATCGTGTCAGCTCTCACAGGTGCAGAGCTCTTTTTCTCCTGTGGTCATTGTTTCCTTAAGAAACTGCATTAAATGTTCGCTTTCGAGTGAAGCTTTGCTTCATGCATCAATACATAAATATTGTCTCCTATTTTAATATTTAGCAGACCTGTTCAGGTTCTTATAACTCAGGCTGTCTCCTGCAGATGTCTTGTGAACAAACTAAGGTTACTTCACATTGACGCACAATCTCCTTAATTTGGGTCATTCTATGAAATATCATATCAACAGTTTGGTTAATGTAAACATTTGATTACAATTTACCCATGTAAATATTTTTATAGACTTAGGACATAAATTCCCAGCCAAACAGAAGGATAAAAAAGTGTGGCTAATAGGAAAATTGTATTCATTCACAGGACATAAATTTAAAATATAATGAAAGTAAGTAAAAAAAACATTTATTTTAATGTTCATAGAATGTAAGAAGTGTTATTAATGTCATTTATTTTATTACATTATATTATATTATGTTATATGATATGATATATGATATGTTATATATAGGCATTAAATATATAGGCTGAGACAAAGATTATATATATATATATATATATATATATATATATATATATATATATATATATATATATAAATATAAAGGGCATCATATGACAACACTCACAACTACCAAGGCATGCATTACACGACTGCTGAGGAAGCTACTGGAAAAATTAATCGAGGGTGTGTGTATCCCTCTTTCTCTGTCAACACCCCCCCCCCTCCCCCTTCTCTCTATACTTCTCTCTCCCACTCTCTCTCCTCTATCTGTCTCTCTCCAAACGCAACACACTCTCCTCAGATGTCTGTCTAACATGAGTCTGGTTCTGGTTCTCTCTCCCCCTCTAGTTCTTGTGTGCTTGGGGCTAACTGATCAGGGGCCTCTTAAAAGCCTTGTAGGACCTTAAGCCATGATCTAAAGTGGGCCAAACACAGAGCAGGTTAAACACTGGACCCCAGTTTGGTTTGACCTCTGCTGCTGAAGCTCCTGTGATCTCGTGTGGTGGTTTTCCCTCCACAAACGGATCAGGATGAGGTCATTTCTTGTTGAAGAAATCCTTGGACTCCCAGATCCCAGTTCGTCCTCCAAGCCGTTGGTTGGTCTGTATTTGAGCAGAGTGGATCCAACTGCCTTAGTAGGAATGCATCTGCACTTCCTATTTGGTGGCCACCAACTTCGCAAGAAGTGGACCGAGTCTGGAGTCTGAGCAGCAAGAGCCACTACGCACAGATGGATCAAAGAGTTCAACTCCAGTTGTCTCATTAGACGTGTCAAACCACTCCTGAACCAGAGACCACGTCAGAAGAGTCTGACCTGGGCTAAAGGAGGGAAAGAACTGGACTCTTGCTCAGTGGTCCAAAGTCCTCTTTCAGGTGAAAGGCGGTTTTCACTACATTTGGGACTCAAGGACCCAGAGTCTGGAGGAGTTGAGAGGCCCAGAATCCAAGCTGCTTGAAGTCCAGAGTAAAGTCTTCACAGTCAGTGATGGTTTTGAGTGTCATGTCATCTGCTGCTGCTGTTGGTCCACTGTGGACTCCAAAGTCCAGACTCAACGCAGGCGTTTACCATGAGGTGCACGTCATGCTTCATCTGCCGACGATCTTCATGGAGTCTTCATTTTCCAGCAGGACTTGGCTCCTGCCGGCAACGCCAAGAGAACCTGTGAGTTTTACTTTCATACAAACAACCGGTCATCTGAATTAAAGTGATACACCGGGATGGAACGAGTTGGGTCCGATTACAAGGTTTAGGGCAGAAATTACCCCTTTTTACGACACGAATAGAACTAGAGCCTTATTTAGCGGTGTTTTTGTGTGAAAGTAACGCGCTGAAAATTCTCTAAATAAAGCGTGAATGCAGACTGATATCAGATTTTTTCGGTGGGAGTCCGTTTATTTGTGTTTTTGGTCAAGTAGTAAAAGGCCTCGTCTGAGTGCAGAGGAAATCGGCTGACGAGCAGGGAGGGGGTGTTTGGTGTGAGCGCTCTGGGCTTCTGCTGCACAAAAACACTGCTGTAGGGGTAATTTCTGCCCTAAACCTTGTGATAGGACCCAACTTGTTCCATCCCGGAGTATCACTTTAAGTATCCCAGGTCTTTTTGTCTGTTTTTGGTTTTTCCTGTTAGCTGATCACACATCAGGGGGTTACTGTTTTGGGGGTCAGGGGCTTGAGCTGTGGGAGCCTCTGACTCAGACTCACAGTTTTAAAGTTTTGCCAGTTTTTGCTTGGCATATCATTGCAATCCACTCACTTCTTTGACCTGGATAAACAGTATGTCAAGGTTTTGGAAGTGTTTCCATAACTTGCTGTCATGTTGCATCATGTCACAGTTTCATCAGACAACAGCAGAGAGGATGCAATAATCAAGGGAGAGGAGAGGAAGGGGCAGTGATGAAGAGGAGGACTCTGGGGTAAGGTGAGCTCTAACATATCTGTAGCACTCAGAGAGGGGATGATGGGTGACCAGCAGGAAGCTGAGCTCTGCTACCCTCAGCTCCTGAACCTCTCCTGCAGCTTCGTGCCTCGTCCTCACACTGAAGCCGTCCTCCTCTACGCTCTGCTCTCCTTCATCGCCGTCCTCACTGTGGTTCTCAACCTGCTGGTCATCATCTCCATCTCTCACTTCAAGCAGCTCCACACCCCCACCAACCTGCTCCTGCTCTCGCTGGCTGTCTCAGACCTCCTGGTGGGGCTGCTGGGGATGCCCTTGTACACGGTGCGCTTCATAGAAACCTGCTGGCTGCTGGGAGATTTCTTGTGCGCTCTGTCGCACATCTTCGGCTACACGATCACCTCGGCCTCTGTGGGGAACATGGTGCTCATATCCATCGATAGACACGTAGCTATCTGTTATCCTCTGCAGTACTCCAACCAGATCACACGCAGCCGGGTGGAGCTGTGTGTGTGTTTGTGCTGGGCCTGCTCTCTGCTCTATAACGGGCTGATCCTGAAGGAGCACCTCACACAGCCTGATAAATATAACTCCTGCTTTGGGGAGTGTGTGGTGGTGATTGACTTTGTGTCTGGGAGCGTGGACCTTGTGGTCACCTTTGTGGGCCCCTGTTTGGTGATTGTGATTCTGTATTCCAGAGTTTTCATAACAGCTGTGTCTCAGGCTCGTGCTATTCGGACGCATGTTCAAGTGACAGCAGTTGTTAGGGCTAAGGTCACTGTGAAAAAGTCAGAGAGAAAGGCAGCGAGGACTCTGGGTGTGGTGATTCTGGTGTTTCTGGTGGTTTTCTGTCCTTATTACTGCCTGTCTCTAGCAGGATACGATCTTTCTAGCAGTGCTTTGCCCCCAACCTTTGTGACCTTGTTGCTGTGTTTTAACTCCTGTTTGAACCCTCTCATATACGCTTTGTTCTACCCCTGGTTTAGAAAAGCTATCAAGTACATTGTCACACTGAAGATACTGGAGCAGTGCTCCTCTCTGGCTAACATACTCTAAGTCTCCTAACACGTTTCATTTCTTTTCACATACTGCCTCTAAATGACATGTAATGGATACGTGTGTCGTGGAACTGCAGAGTCATCTACGTCCTCTGTTTTTCACTCTGTGTCACATTAAGTTTGAAGATTTTGTCCTGAAGAAAATCTGAAGACATTCATGTGAAGTCACCTCAGGCTTAAAGGGATGAACTTTTTCGTGTCATTTGACTTTTCATATAAAGCTTTTGTTCAGATCAGACCAGACGTGTCAGACTGACATCAACTTTGACCCTTTTCATCTCAGTCACAGTTGTTTTTGGTTTCAAGTGGCTCAGCACACAAAAATGTCATGCTCTCCTGTTTCAGTTTTCTTTGTATGTTTGCTGCAGGTTTTTGCTGACACTTCAGAGTGGCTGCACTTGATTACAGACAGAAACACAGGTTGGTTCAGCAAATGAAGCATCAGTTCTTTGTCCTGTGTTGAAAATGTATTGTGATGCCTGAGTGAAAGAAAATATGCACCTTTTACAAAAAGAATGAATGTACAGAATGAACAAAAGCCTCCTTTCTTTCCAGTCATTTGTGATAAAAGATAACTGACTTCATGTTACTACAAGATATTTTCCCTCCTTTCTTTCCACATTTTTGAAATGAACAATTACAATTCAGTTTCATTTCAGTACTGCAAAAGAGATTGAACAAATGAATCTGATGGTAATGCTTCAGAGAATTCTTCAAAATGTGTTTTATGGTTTGAATATAGAAAATAAAAGCTAATTTAGCTGGAAACAACCTTTTCTGTTCCCTTTTTAAACATATTCATTAAGCAATGCAGCACGGACATTTTAAAGTGATATGAACGTAAATAATAAGCATGATGAATACACTGTGTATGACTTTTAAGAAGAATAATATTAATCAGTGTTTGAGTATTATGAGGTGTCTGACACATTTCCGTAATGAACCCAAAGCAAAAGAGATATGAAATGACTGATGTTGATCATGTTTGTTTGATGTGCTTTTTTGCATTGTGGCTTGTTTTTATGAGTCTAAAGGCTCTAAGGGCTTTGGATAAAGAAAATAAAAATGAGAATGGTTTAAATTCTGACTGAGAGTACAGTTTCCTCATCGTGTCAGCTCTCACAGGTGCAGAGCTCTTTTTCTCCTGTGGTCATTGTTTCCTTAAGAAACTGCATTAAATGTTCGCTTTCGAGTGAAGCTTTGCTTCATGCATCAATACATAAGTATTGTCTCCTATTTTAATATTTAGCAGACCTGTTCAGGTTCTTATAACTCAGGCTGTCTCCTGCAGATGTCTTGTGAACAAACTAAGGTTACTTCACATTGACGCACAATCTCCTTAATTTGGGTCATTTTATGAAATATCATATCAACAGTTTGGTTAATGTAAACATTTGATTACAATTTACCCATGTAAATATTCTTATAGACTTAGGACATAAATTCCCAGCCAAACAGAAGGATAAAAAAGTGTGGCTAATAGGAAAATTGTATTCATTCACAGGACATAAATTTAAAATATAATGAAAGTAAGTAAAAAAACATTTATTTTAATGTTCATAGAATGTAAGAAGTGTTATTAATGTCATTTATTTTATTACATTATATTATATTATGTTATATGATATGATATATGATATGTTATATATAGGCATTAAATATATAGGCCGAGACAAAGATTATATATATATATATATATATATATATATATATATATATATATATATATATATATATATATATATATATATATATATATAAATATAAAGGGCATCATATGACGACACTCACAACAACCAAGGCATGCATTACACGACTGCTGAGGAAGCTACTGGAAAAATTAATCGAGGGTGTGTGTATCCCTCTTTCTCTGTCAACACCCCCCCCCCCCCCCCCCCCCTTCTCTCTATACTTCTCTCTCCCACTCTCTCTCCTCTATCTGTCTCTCTCCAACCGCAACACACTCTCCTCAGATGTCTAACATGAGTCTGGTTCTGGTTCTCTCTCTCCCTTTCTGTGTGTGTGTGCGCGTGTGTGTATCCCTCTCTCTCTGTCACCCCCCCCTATACTTCTCTCTCTCTCCTCTATCTGTCTCTCTCTAACTCCATCCCAGTCTCCTCAGTAGGGCTGGATAATTAATCGGATTTTAATTGTGATTTCAATTTTGCCATCTGACAATCATAAAAACAATATAATCGAAGAAAGACAATTAATATGCCACACAGTGTAGATGTATGCAAGTTCCTGTGCTTCATAGCTCTTCTGTGTTCCATGTGCAGCCACAGCGAGTGTGTGTGACTTATGTGTATCAATAATACTGTGTGTGCCACTTGCTGGTTCTTTAAAGTTTTGTTTAAATCAGTACTGAAGTTTTTGAATAAAGGAATAATTGTGTATACTAATCATGATTTCAATATCACTTAAAATAATCAAGATTCTTATTTTTACCATAATCGCTCAGCCCTACTCCTCAGATGTCTGTCTAACATGAGTCTGGTTCTGTCCGAGGTTTCTGCCTGTTAAAGGGAAGTTGTTCCTCTCCATTGTAACTTGCTAAATGCTGCAGAGCTCTGTCCTCATGGTGGATTAAGATGAGATCAGACTCCTTATCTTGTCTTGATGTTGGGTTTCTGCAAATAAAATATTATTAACAATTACGGATCTAGACCTGTGAATGTTTTTGTAAAGTGTCTTGAGATAACGTTTGTTATGATTTGGAGCTATACAAATAAAGATTGATTGATCAAAGGTGGATTGATTGAAATGAAGCCAAGCAAGGCCAGGAGCATTTCCACCACCAAAGCTAAGGTATCGGAACAGCACATCTACATCGGTAAATAGGGCTGGGTATTGCTAAGAACTTCATGATTCGATTTGATTCGATTCTTTAGGTTGCGATCAGATTCGACTCAATTCGATTCGATTCGATTTTGATTTGATATTGATTTAAACGCTTCAATTATCAATTTCCATGTGAACACATGTGGTATGCCACCTCACGTTTTGGAGCAATAGAACAACCCAAACGTCAGACTTTAAAGCCAAGAGATCTGGCTTCATGCTGCTGCTTTGGCTGACTTTTATTGTTGTTTGGTCTCTCGTGGCCCTCATCCTTGCAACACCAATAACACGCACAGTCCGCCTCACTTGCCAGGAGATTAATCGATTCAAAGGATTTGCTGAATCAATATTGAATTGGACGAGGAAATTCTTTGATGCATCGATTCATCAATATTTTTACTCACCCCTATTGGTAAGGAACCCATACCAACACTTACAGAAACACCAGTCAAGTGTCTTGGACACTAGTACAATGCCACCCTCAAAGTGACAGAACAGGTGGACCAGCTTAGGAAAGTCATTGTCAACAGCCTTGAGAGCGTCAACAAGTCCTTGCTCCTGGCAGGGAGCGGCTTCTGCCGAGGCTTGTGTAGCCTTAAATAGTCTAGGAGGTACTGATTTCAGAGGTTAATAAACTGGAGAGGTTGGTTAGCTCATTTGCCAAAAAGGTAATGGGTCTCCCCAGGTGCTTCAGCAGCAAAGGTTTGTATGGAAGAGGCATTCTGGAGCCTCCAGTGTACGGTCTAGTAGAAGAGTTCAAGTACACCAACAAAATGCATTGACCCTTGCACTGCCCAAACATTTCCCTGGTGACAGGAAGAAAATGGACCCCAGTAGCAGCTACTCAGCAGGCAGAATTGGCTCTTGTACATTGGGACATTGCTGGCAACAGGGGAGAGGACTTGGCCTTGGAGACAGCAGACCATCCTGGCACAAGATAATTCGGTCTTAGCACTGAGGTCTGGTCGTCATGGAGGTGCACCACTAAGAGCAGGTAACAAAATGTGTGAAGGCCGTCTTGCAGGTGAAACAAGAGCAGTGAATGAGATGGGAGGGAGCTGGGAAGAGAGTTAAAAGAGTTGTGGGGTATGGAAGCATTTTAGATCACCTTCATCCTTCGAGCTACATACAATCAACCAGTAGTACGAAGGAGACCCTACGTGCCCTCACTGCCCACCTCTGGCAAACATGAAGCGTATTAGCCACAACGAACCCCAGACATCTTCCTCTTGCTCTGGTCTGGATCAGTTTTGCACCGTCTTCATCATTGCCTTCGAAGGATGCAAAGAAGGAGGCCATACCTGAGGCAAGAGCCTTAGGTACCACAAGCTGGCAGCTGATGCTGCTGCGGTTTGCCCAGTGGAAATCAGCTGCAGAGGCTTTGAGGGCAGATCAACAGGCTGCTGAAGGACTTGGGAATTTACGGCCAAGCCTAATGGCAAGTCCTCTCAGGTGCAGCTGGACAGACTAGTTGGTGGCTCTGGGCAAAGAGGAGGGACACTTCCTGGGCCCCAAATAACATCACAGGCCTAGGATACCCTACAAGACCAAACACACAGCAGGGAGGTAGGCCTCCACCTCCAAAACCCCAGACCCCACCACTCAAGCCCCACACCCACATGTGGGGCAAAGGGCAGAGGGGGCACATCTAGGATGCCAGATGTCTCTGATGAGCCCTCTGGTCATGTTAGGGACTAGTCCTCCTGGTAACCCCAGCGAAGCTCTTGGCCCCCTACCTCACAGTCCACTTACATCTAGAGCTGGGGGTGGTGGGATAGCCCCTGGTCACGGCAAGGTGGCTAGCTGGTGCCAGGGGGGCCCTTGACCCCACCCCACACATGGCACCACAGTTCCCTCTGCTTATACCCCCCACTCATATTTTAGGTGCTGATCCACCTTTGGCAGCAATTACAGCCTCAAGTCTTTCTGAATGATACCACAAGCTTTGCACACCTATCTTTGGGCAGTTTGGTCCATTCCTCTTTGCAGCACTTCACAAGCTCCATCAGATTGGATGAAGAGCATCGGTGCACACCCTGAAGCCCCTCCTTTGATATCTTGTCTATGTGCTTAGGGTTGTTGTCTCACTAAGGGATGAACCGTTGCATCAGTCTGAGGTCCAAAGCGCTCTGAAGCAGGGTTACATCCAGGGTGTCTCTGTACTTTGCTGCATTCATCTTTCCCTCAATCCTGACTCGTCTCCCAGTTCCTACTGCTGCAAAACATCCCCACAGCATGATGTTGCCCCACTATGCTTCAATGTGGGGATGGGGGTCCAGGTGATGAGCGATGCCTGGTTTCCTCCCAACAGGATGCCTGGCATTCACGCCAGAGAGTTCAATCTTTGTCTCAGAGCAGAAAATTTTCTTTCTCTTAGTCTGGGAGTCCTTCAAGGGCCTTTTAGCAAACTCCAGGCGGGCTGCGCTGTGTATTTTACTAAGGAGTGGCTTCCGTCTGCTCACTCTATCATCCAGGCCTGATTGGTGGATTACTGCAGAGATGGTCGTCCTTCTGGAAGTTTCTCTTCTCTCCACAGAGGACAGCTAGAGCTTTGACAGAGTGACCATTAGGTTCTTGGTTATGTCCCAGACTACGACCCTTCTCCTCAATTACTCAGTTTAGACAGGGAGCCAGCTCTAGGAAGAGTCCTGGTGGTTCAGAACGTCTTCCATTTACGATGATGGAGGCCACTTGGCTCAATGGGACCTACAAAGCAGCAGAAATGTTTCTGGACCCTTCCCCAGAATTGTGCCTGGAGACAACCCTGTCTCGGAGGTGCGATGTCTTAGTTGTTTTTTCATTTTAAATAAATCTGTGAAATTTAAAAAAAAACTAAAAATTAATATGGGGTGTTGGGTTTAAATTTTTGATAAAAAATGATTTATTTCCTTTTGGAATGAGGCTGTAACATAAAATGCAGAAAAAGTGAACCTCTGTGAATACTTCCCTGACGCTCTGTGTTTTTGGTTTCAAGAGCTGAAATGTTTGGGAGGCATTTAGGATTAGATAAACAGTGCGTCAAAGTTCTGAGAAAAGTTAGCACGAAACTATCGTGTTGCATCATGTCACACTTTCATTAAACAAACAACAAGAGGAGGGGGGCGCAATAATCGAGGGGACAGTAAAGGGAAGAGGAGGAAATAAGAAGTGAGGAGTCATGAATTATAAGCTTATTGGCCCTGAGCAGGCAGTGATGAAGAGGAGGACTCTGGGGTAAGGTGAGCTCTAACATATCAGTAGCACTCAGAGAGGGGATGATGGGTGACCAGCAGGAAGCTGAGCTCTGCTACCCTCAGCTCCTGAACCTCTCCTGCAGCTTCGTGCCGCGTCCTCACACTGAAGCCGTCCTCCTCTACGCTCTGCTCTCCTTCATCGCCGTCCTCACTGTGGTTCTCAACCTGCTGGTCATCATCTCCATCTCTCACTTCAAGCAGCTCCACACCCCCACCAACCTGCTCCTGCTCTCGCTGGCTGTCTCAGACCTCCTGGTGGGGCTGCTGGTGATGCCCGTGGAGACGGTGCGCTTAATAGAAACCTGCTGGCTGCTGGGAGATCTCATGTGCGCTCTATCGTATATCATCGGCTTCACTCTCACCTCAGCCTCTGTGGGGAACATGGTGCTCATATCCATCGATAGATACGTAGCTATCTGTTATCCTCTGCAGTACTCCAACCAGATCACACGCAGCCGGGTGGAGCTGTGTGTGTGTGTGTGCTGGGCCTGCTCTCTGCTCTATAGCGGGCTGATCCTGAAGGAGCACCTCACACAGCCTGACAAACATAATTCCTGCTTTGGGGAGTGTGTGGTGGTGATTGACTTTGTGTCTGGGAGCGTGGACCTTGTGGTCACCTTTGTGGGCCCCTGTTTGGTGATTGTGATTCTGTATTTGAGAGTTTTCATAACAGCTGTGTCTCAGGCTCGTGTGATTCACACTCATGTTCGAGTGACTGCGGTTGGTAGGGCTAAGGTCACTGCGAAGAAGTCAGAGAGAAAGGCAGCGAGGACTCTGGGTGTGGTGATTCTGGTGTTTCTGACAACTTTCTGTCCTTATTACTACCCGTCTCTAGCCGGACAGGACATTTCGAACAGCGCTTAGTCCTGGGCCTTCGTGTCCTGGTTGCTGTATTTTAACTCCTGTTTGAACCCTCTCATATACGCTTTGTTCTACCCCTGGTTTAGAAAAGCTATCAAGTCTATCGTCACTCTGAAGATACTGGAGCAGTGCTCCTCTCTGGCTAACATACTCTAAGTCTCCTAACATGACTCATTACTTTTACTGATTCTATCCCCAAAAACTGAATTCATTTGTGTAACATCATTTCAGGGTTATTGAATGAACTTCTTCTTGTGATGTGACTTTTTTGGATAAATCTGTTTTGAGGATTGTATCGAGCATGTCAGACTAATACAAAGAAGACCTACTTTGTTTCTGTGTCTGTTTTTGGATGCTCATCTGGGAACTACACGCCTTCCTATTTAAGTGTCATTTTTGCAGGCATGTTTTCTGCAGGTTTTTTGATTTAACTAAAGGATTGTTGCACTTTAAGAAGCATTCATGGGACGTTAAGAGACAAAAACACAAATTAGTTTTAAAAAATTAAGGCTCAATAATTTGTCTGTTGTTAAAAAATGCATCATGATGTTACAGTAATTGGAAATTTGGGTCTAAATCAAAATAAATTTAAGTACAGAACGCACAATTTCTTTTTCTGATGTGTAAAAAAAAAAAAAGTTCAATCAGTGATGATTTTGTTTTGTATGTAAAACTGTTTGTTCTTTTTTCTTCTCATTAAAATGTTTTCTTCATTCTGCACAAGATAAGTTTTGAAAAATATGATAAATTTGATAAAAATGCTTCAGAGAAATCCTAAAAATGTGGAATTTTAGATTCACTGATAAATGCATTTTGAGAATGTAAAAATTAAAATGTTGGGTTAAAACAGGAAATTGGATATTTGAAGTCTTGGATTTCAAAATCAGATTTTCTTCTGTTGTATTTCAGAAGCTTCTTTTAAAATGCTGGAGTAGGAAATTGTTTTGTTATTTTGATATGGAAAAATAGTTAATGAGAAAAAATATAAGCACTATGAAAAACACACATAGTTTATAAAATAGAAAACAGTTTGTGTTTAAATTCATCAATGACTTCGCTTTTTTATTTTTCTTGTCTGAAAGAGACAGAGAAATACAACACAGAAACTGTGAATTGGTACATTTTTAAATAATCTGCAGATGTTGAAGGTTTTATTTTTTGATTTTAGATTAAAAAACACTTTGATTTTGATTTTTAAATAAGGTATGTGAATGTCACTTTTCTAGTTCCTAAATATGAAAAAAAATGGCTTGTTTTGTCTGATGTGTTAGTGATGGGGTTATTTTTTAACTTGTTTATCGTTTTTGTTCTATTTGTGGGTCTTGTATTTATGTCTTGCTTTATCTGGTTTAGTATTTATGTGCACCTTATAAAATGAAATGAAAAAAGGTTATTGGAAATCTGATCCAGAGCAAAAGATTTCTAAACTATCCAGATCAGAGCTTTTTGGCTTAAAGGTCTGTCTTTTTTTCATTTGGTTGTTGTTTCCTTTGTAAAGAAAAGGAACAAAATGATTAAAAAAAACTAACTTCACAATGACTCAAAATCTCCTTTATTTAGGTCATTTTATAACATCTTATATCAACAGTTTGATTTATGAAAAATTATATTCAAATATACAAAATAAAATTCATTAAAAAAAATAATTTAAAAAAAACAAAGTTGGGATCCTTATCTTCTGGACGTAGAGCGAGGACTTCTGATTCCTGCAACAAACAACAGAAGACGTGAAAAAGGGTTCGTTGTCTCTTCTTCTATAAATCACAGAGATTTAATCCATCTTCTTTTCATAGATAGTTTCAGGGAGTGTGGAAGAAAAATAAATCACATACTGGGGATTTCATGAGGCCAGAAGTCGTTACAGGCTGGACATCGCGGCTCTGGTTTTCCTTGAAAGTACCTGGCCACACATGGGTTGTGTATTTTAATTCCACACACAGGGTTTTCACAGATTTGGCTCTGGAGAGGAAACACAGAGCCTGTCACATGACGCACACCATCCTGTGATTAAACCATTAAACATTTGTGTCTGTATGTGAAATACATTCACCTGGATGGCGATGTTGTGGCAGATGTGGCAGACTTTGACGTGGTCCTGATACATGGAGCGGATGTAGGGCTCCATCTCTATGATGCATCTAGTGGACAATGTGTAATCACCCCTTTTCTACGTCAGGGGACACAAACACCCCTCTTTAACTTCCCCTTTAAACTGAGGCTTTATCCAAACGTAACACTTTAAGTTCAGACTGGCTGGCTTTGTGTTACCTCATCCAGCCATTTGTCCTGCACGAGTCGGGAGAGGAGGTGCTCCGTCTCGCTCTTCTTCAGCTTTTTGGAGGTCATGCTGTCAGCGCTGTTTAAGATGTCTGTGGAGGACGCCTTCCCGTTTTCAGAGCTAACGATCAGCTCCATCTAAATCAGAAAGATGGGACAGTCTGAGTCATACCGCTGAGCGTCCTTTTCCACCTTTTTGGTGTGGACATTTACTCACCGTTTTCACAAACAGCTCCAGCTCATTGTCGGCATAATCTGAAGACATCCTGGTGATATCAGTTACAGCCATGTTGACCTAGACCAAAGTAAAGTGTATCTAAATTAAACATACTACATCAAGGCATATTTTGGCTCTCATACTGACTAGTTTTAATCTTATGAAGGAACGATGAAGGTTTAAGTTTTAATATCCAGCAGTTCAAGAAGCTGACACTAACCAAGGCGTAGAACTGTTGACCCGAATCTTCAGACGTCCCCTTTCTGATCTGCATGAACAAAGGCTGCAGCTGTGTGTTGATGGTACCGATGAATTCATCGAGCTGTTCTGGGACATGCTGTGCTGCAAAAACAAACAAAGAATGAGTCAACCTGCAATCATAAAGGCAAGAGATCCTGGATGGTTTAGAGCAGGGATCACCAACGTGGAGGCATGTACCAAAATACATCACTGGTCACAACGGAGCTCCTTCCAGAAAGGACCTCTTTCACAATACATGAAATTTTGCCCACAGCCCAATTTTTTGTTTATTATGTGGTATTTGTAGTACACCCAGAGACTCCCAAAAATATACTTTTAGAAAATCCAAAAGTCATCCAGGGCCTGTACTATGACCTGTTTTATGATCATTGCCATAGGTGTGAGCCAGGGCGCACACTTTACCCCAAAACTTACTCAAACACAAATAATAAGTCATCAAATTGGGTCAAATCACCTTCACTGAAGTCTGGTGCATCTTTTGAAATCAAATGTAAAGCTAAGTATTACAATTGAAAGAAGTTATTGAATTTAAACTGGAAAAAAAAGTTTTTTTTTTCATGATTTTTTTTCAACAAATTCAATTCATTAGAGATGTGTCTGACCAACTTACAGTTGATGTACACCTAAAATACTTACAAATTATTTGGCCACATATATATTCTCAAAGTGGGAAAGAAATCATCAAATTCTGAGAGCGGTAAAGTTGTTCAATTAACAGGTTGGGTCACTGTGGTAGAATCAGGATACATATCTTGTATATCAGGGAACCTTTAAAGATTTGTTCAGAATTCATCCTTTAAGTATGATTTCTTTTACAATTTGGATGCTAGATTCAAAACAAACATTTCACATGAAATGTTATTCATTTTAATATTGAACAGCCACAAAGGGCCTGTATATTATGCCTTTGTGATGAGATAATAATGAGCCATTGATACAAGTAAAAACCAATGCATTTTTGGATTGTTGTAATCAGACTGTAAATATCTACAATGACAGCAATACAGAAACATTATTTCTGTCAATTTCTGTTTCTAGTACCTATAAATACATGTAATCTGTTTAATGGCCTTTGTGTCTTTTTGCATAGCAATGGCTTGGACAATTTTCATTTGTAGACTGGAACTATAGTAAGGGAAAGGGGATCTGAGAAATCCATAAGATGATTGATTGGCTGGTTATTTCATAGAATACAGTCTTTGAATTTGCTTGTGTATGGTTGGAGGGGTTTCTGATTTTGAAAATGTTTATAATATCCCCAATAATAGATTACAGACGCAACATGTGCACCGAGGCCGGCTTTACGCAGGGGCAAAAGGGGGCATGGCCCCCTTAAATAGGTGCCTTGCCCCCTCAAATCAAAATTTTACGAGTTGAGAAAGCACATTTTAATATACTCACAAAGTTAACAGACATTATTGGCTGACAAAATTATCTGCCGAAAAAAAGACACACGATACTGCCTTCTCGTCTGTGTCCCTCTGCTGTGCATGTATTCACTCAGCACAGACACACACACCAACACAAACGCACACACCTCTCAATAAGCACCCAATCACACCGCAGTATGCAAATGAGCCAAGTCAAAGCCCCAGCCTGAGAGTGTGGTGTCGGGTTTCAGCACAGTCATGGAGTGACAGTGTTACAAGCTGAGATGAGCGCTCACATCCATTGCATGTGACAAACTGAAAACAAGTGACCTGTGTCTGACAGACCCCTACGTAAAGATTGTTTTATACAGCCTATGGTAAAGACCCATCCCAGACTGTAGTTGTGTACAGTTTTTTTCACATAATCACAGCGTTTTTCGCTTTTTTTTTTTTTTTTACAAACCAAACTTACTTAGCTGTTGAGTTGCTAAAAAAAATGAAAAATGAAAAATGAAAAATGAAAATCAGAAAATAACCTGCTGTATATCTGATGTGGTTTATGAATTAGTTTAAAAAAGTTTTTTTTATTATCATTCATAGGACTAGCTTTTAGTTTTGTAAATATTGACTATGTTGTGTGAAGTCCTGCTTTATATCAAAATTTATTTGAGGATTAGGCCATCCAGTTAAGATAAATGTTGCCGGTTGAAAACTGGATGAAGGATGTTTTATTTTATTTCATTCATTTATTTTATTTTTATTTTTCAGTTTTTTCCCCTGAGGGATTGCCACCTTATTGTGGTCAGGGGGTCTGCGTGCCTCCCTCAGTGACCTTAAGAGCTATACCAGCAGGAGCTTAGTCTTCAGGTGGGACACCCAAGCTGGACAGGTCTCAAGGTAGAGGCCTGACAAAGTGCAATCTACTTCTCCAGGCTGGGGTTAGACACAAAGACCCCTTTCAATTAGGGATGCACGATATTATCGGCACAATATCGGTATCGGCAGATAAAAGCTTAAAAACATGTTTATCGGTATCGGCAAATATGAAAATTTCTGCCGATAGGCACAGCTGATAAGGTGCTATTCAGTTAGGATTATTATTATTTTCCATCTGAAAAATAAGCTCCTTAAATAAAATGTAGCACTTCATTTATTTGCCCTGCAGAGCTCTGTGTCTGTCACCAGGTTGTTACAGTAGCTCTAAAATAATCAAATGCAACTTGGTTATGTTTAAAAATGCATTATACATTTAAAGTTCATGTGATCTAAAGAAATTATTTTTCTGTATTTCAATACTGAATGTGTTGAGTTTGAAAAAAATAATACATTTCTTATTTATGGTAAAATCAAATGTTTTTTGTCTTGTTTTATGTGTGTTTCTTAAACAAATAAGACCATCACAATAAGAGCAACATATAAATTCCAGTACAGGATAGACTTAGCTTTCTTTACAGTGAATAAAACAAACTTGTGATTATCGGTATCAGCCAAAAGGGGTTTCGATATATCGGCATATCGGATATCGGCAAAAATCCAATATCGTGCATCCCTACTTTCAATTTAAAAAAAAAAAACATTATTATCAGCACAGGAAAAAAAAGTGCTGGAACCATAGACTGCATAAAACATGGACGTAGTCTCGCTGACATCACCCGTCTGTATCTGGAATGGAAAGTGAAGCAGATCGGCTTTAGCAGCCATATTGGTAGTGGCAAGGGCTTCACGTACAGCTATAGGGCTCTGGCCGTCACATGACCCTCAGCTGTGCCTCTTATTTGGGGAGCTCGCGATCTAAATATCCTCTGAACGGCCACGTTTGAAAAAAATTCACCCCCCGTACAGTGGAAGCCAGTAGTAAAATTATTGACTCAGACAGGAGACGTTTTTTGAACCTGTCTGTAAATAGGTCAATTTCTGCTTAGAAAATGTCTTTTTTGGCTTGGTGTGTATATGACTTCCACTACTTCCAGAGCCAGCCTCAAGCAAACACTCCAGGAACAGCAGATTTTAGCACTTCAGCATTGCCTCATATTCCCAGACTGGAGGTAGTCGCTTGGCTGGAACATGATGTGTACTGTACACATCATGCCCCCTTCACAATTCTGACTGCCCCCTCATATATGCCTGTCTAGAACCGGCCCATTGTGCACACATGCCAGATGTTCTCTTTCCAGCAGGACAGAGACAAAAATTTGCCTTCACAGGATCATCTGATGCATTCTTGTCAAACTGAATCCAAACATTGTATTTTATTTGAGATTTGTGACGAGAATGAATCTGTCCCCTAATGAGATCAGCATCATGCTGGTAAACCCAAAACCCAAATATGAAATAGGAAATATAAAAGAGGTCCTTTATGTTTCCTACCAACATTGTTGTGTAAATCCTTAATGATAATTGTGTAATAATTTACACTAACATATGAGCTCTCTCTTAACATAGTTTGACTACTACTACTCGTATTATTATTGTCAGTCTCAACAGGTTGGTGACCCCTGATTTAGAGGGTAACTGCTATGTTTGAAATTACATGAAACATAAAAGCTGTTTGCAGATAAACAGAAAACTTACTGTTGTGGGTTTCACAGCAAAACTGATGGAGCTTCCGGGCGTCTTGTTCATCAACTATCCCGCTGGACATCATGGTTTGGAGGAACCTCCGGTGGCTGTCTCCCATCTGCCGGGACATGGCTCTGGACGAACGGAGTAATCACAGTTAGTACAGTCTGCTCATACAGACTTATGACAATAAACAAGAACCTTAGAGTTAGTTTTCAGGACTGTTTTGACAGATTTATCACCATTCTGGTTTAAATCGTGTTGAATTAGTCTAATAACCAGTTGAAGGCTCAATATCTTTGGTTTCACTGAAGCTAACGACCGTTGACGTTTCACGCTAACCAACAAAGTGCGTCACACGGAGGTTTTATGGTTTGACGGTTGATGTTTAAAGCCCGCCATTTATTCTTGCACAGCTTAGAGATGAAAAATTAACTCATTTGACAGAAAACACCTTCTTACGTTGAATTAATGTTGAAAAACAGCTCCCGGCTCCCTGAAATCGCGCCGTCAGTTCGTTTCCCCGGATGTACTTTCTTCTTCGGCTGCTCGAATCAAGTTACAGGCACTTCGCGCGTTTCGAAAACTATACCGCCACCTGCTGCTGTGGAGGGGGGAGTTAGTTTACGCCATGTAATAATGTAAACACGGACAAAAATAAGCAAAATTGAAATAACTGAAGAGGTAAAACAGGATATTAATATCACAGATATGTAGTTAAAAAATAACACATTATAAGAGAAAAATATAGAATTTAGATATTTAAATCAAATTTATATTATTTTATATAAATATTCATATATTTTCTAAAATATAAAATTAATTAAAATTAGTTATCAATTCTAATAGTGGAGATTTTTTCATCACATCCGTTATTTTGAAGCTTTTCAATGTAATGTTTGGCATTTAATATAATGAAAAGCCATAAAATATCATCAGTTTTATATATTATTTTGCTTGTAAATTCTATTTTTCATTTTGTTAAAATATATATATTTTTTCAATTCTGGTTAAATTCAATTTCTTATTTATTTATTTTCTTTATTTTACCTTTTTAAAATTAAGTGTATTGTTCTGTGCAATTCTGGCAATGCAAGAAAATAGTAAAATGATTGTAAAATAAAAATAGATTAATAGATGAAAACAATTCAACCAAATCAAAAAGTAGAACACAATTAAAATATTTCATATTTAATGTATAAATAATGTAAAAATGATAAATATATGACGTATAAATTGTGCATATGAGTGAAATTCAAAAAGGTGTTTCAGGAATCTTTAAACAACTGGTGTCATGCCCTATGTACAATGATTCCTTATTGGATTTTTGTTGTGATCACACACATATTTATTCTTCCATTTATCTGACCTTTGACTTTTAATTCCTCATTTGAATTTATCTAGTTGTCCCCATCCCTTAATATCAAATCCCCTTACCTGGGCTCATCGTAACATAAGTGGTAGCATGAGTTGCTTTAAAGCCATTTCTCTTTAAATTTCTACAGAGACAGCATTTGCTAGGAGAACTTTGCTCAGTCTTGTTTGCTTAAAAACAGTAATCTGGTTATTTATTCCACACTAATCCTCTGCGCTGAACACTTAAACCCACTGTTGTTCAGTGTTTGTGTCGCTGAAGTACAATGCAAGAATAAAACCTGCTGAGTAAGACTTTTTTAATCAACCTCAGCTCCTGTTAGGAGGTATGACTGAGCAAACTAAAACATGAAGAGGGTTTATTCTAAATGCTTTATTATTCTAACAAATTAAATAACATATAATACAAGGTGGCTGCGTCTGATTACAATATAGCCTATTATTAACATCATTAAATACAGTATCCAATGTCCCCAAGTTTTACTGCAGCATTAGACCTAATACTCATCAAAGATATCACAAATCTCCAGAGGCTCTTCATCACAATTCAAGCTCCAACAGTGTCAAAAAAAAGGGCGTTCATCATCATCATCATCGTGAGCACGTTTACATCAATTCAAAAAGGGGCACGGGATTAAAACGCATGAACAAACCGTGACTGCTTTAAAGTACAGTAGAGAACTTCATCATGGGCTCCACGGCTGTGTGACGAACACACGGATACTGGGTCAAGACATACTCGAGATGAACACCACACACTGTAATCACACCAAACGATACACTACTTTTCATTGTTCAGAGCTGGTTTTTAGAGCGGCTTCTCCTGCGACACACTCTTTGTTTTTGTTTTTTCATTCAGGGAGAAGATTCTGAATTCTTGTAAACAAACATCTGCAGATCAGAAGTTGTTTGATTCTTCTGGGATAATTCAGCATGACCTGACGATGACAAACACCAGATCTGTCTCCTCTCCGTCGTGCTTTGATTGCATGACCGAGGAGTTCTTTCTCTGATGAGCCTCTCCTGGTTCACGTTGGGCTGAAAACCTCAAACCAGTTGACTCCTGGCCTGGCTCTGACATCAACGTTTTTAATTTTGAAAGTCAACCAGATGTTTTTCGAGTTGTTTTTGGTGATTGATACCTATCCCTGACAGAGTGGAGTCAGATCTGGTGTGATTCTGCCGTTAAAACAAGGAGAATGTAACGTTATAAAGTTTTAAATTTCACCATGTTAACATTTACATCCTCATTTTTCCAACACCAACCACTCCATCCAGGTGAAGTTTCTGCTCTTTACAGAGCAACGTAAAACCTTAAAAGAAACTACATTTTCTGATGTCACTGTGAAGTCAAGACCAGACAGACAGCATGTGCAAAACAAAAAAAGAAAAAAAAAGGTAGATATCCAGATTTAATCACTCCACAGACACGTGCGTCTCGGCTGCTCCAACAGTCTTGTGTCTCTCTGAAGTGCCCATTGTTGCCTCGGTGTGCTTTTTCCTCGCCTCTGGTGTCCTGATCCTTAAAGTTGGCAGCAGTTGGCTGAGAAATTACCTGGAGGAGGGGAGGAGAGGAATGAACAGAGGGTTTTCCAGGAAAGAAGAGAGGAACGTTAAGCCACAAACAATGAAATGAGTGTCTGGTTTTGCTGCTGCTCCTGTAATCTGTGAGGGTGCTGTACCTTGTTTTCTAGTGGCTGGTAGGAAACGGTCCATGTGTGTTGATGGACTGCTGTAGTTTTTCCTCTTTGGCCCGTCTGCTGTGGCAAAGCTGTGGAAGAAGGAGAAGATCTTCAGACCTATTTAAATATAGCCTAAACCTTCATTAAAGAGGGGCTATGGTGTTTTTTTAACCTTTATTCTGACCCTCTGGTGTTGCCATAGTGGCTTACTTTTTAAATCTGTTTTTTTTTTCTCTCACTGCTGTTTTTAAAAACTCATTTGTCAGCCTCTCTCTGAAGCACTTTGTTTTAGGAGCTATCTCTTTAAAGCTCCCTGCTCCACAAACCCCTTCAGTCTGATTGGCCAGCCCTCTAGAGGCCAGTCCTTAGTGTTTGAGGCCCTGTAATGTGTCGCGAACCAATTAAGATATCCTTGTGTTTTTTTTCCTTCTAAGGCTATTTGATGCGGTAAACTTTCTTCTTCTGTTATTTAATGTGATCAGCAAACAGCTTTAAGACTCACTGCAGCCATCCTCTGGTAGGAATAATGTATTACACAAGGCATATGCTGAAATCCTGAGGTTAATTTTAAAACCTTCTTAACACTTTTTTAAAAACGTTATCAAAAAATGTTAAGCCCTCAACTTGACTTTAAGCTACTATTAGCAACTAATCTCTAACAGTTGTAGTATGCATTTTAACAGAAACGAGGTAAACTGAGAAGGAATAAAGCTTGAAAGAATAAATTAAACTGAACATTCAGATTTTATCTTATCTGTGACTGACCTTTGTTTTACTTTTAATCCCTTCACTGGGATCCTTTTAGGCCTAAATTATTTTCACCTTTTCTCACGTTTGCTATTCTATTATATCTTTGCTTTAATATATTAATTACTTTATTTTAATATGAATCTGTCATTTGTTTTTAACTGCCTTTCATTGCCTTCTTTCTTTTTCTTCCAGAGTTTATGTTTTATCCTTTATTTCTGACCTCATGGTCTCATTTTATGTTGCATGGTTCTTGTATTGTCTGGGTTCCTGTGACTTCTACTTCTCACTAAGGTCTTGTTTTTGTTTCCTGTTTTTGATTTGTTCCCCTGTGCTTTGTTGTGTCCTGTCTGTTGTCAAAGCACTTTGCAAAACGGCTGTTTCTAAAGATGCGCGCTATCTAAACAAAGTTATTATTATTATTATTATAAGTAGGTGTGCACCAATGACAATATTCTGCCCAATCACCGATCTTTAAAAAGACTGACCTGCCAATACTGATTCTAACCTTTTATTTCTCAACTCTGATAATGTTCAAAGCCCGGCTGAAAACAGTTCTGTTAGCTTAGCATATGACAACTGAAACAATTTTATCTGCACTCTCCTCTTTTAATTTAATTAATCATTTTTAATGTTTTTTTTTTACATGATTTTATGCAATGATTTTATTTTGCCTATTGTGATTCATTTTATGTTAGCTGGAAAGCACTTTGAATAACCTTGTGTATGAATTGTGCTCTACAAATAAACTTGCCTTGCCTTGCCTTATTTTTCACAACAGGCAGCTCATACCTTCAATTCTCCAATCTTATTTTGTTAAATATTATTGAAAAATACCTGTGAAACAATAATATCTTTATGTTTTAACTTAAACAACCAATAAAGTGTCCTGAGGTTTAGGTCTCAGGGCAGAAAGCAACGATGGCTGGCTGTCAGACCTTCCTGGAGGTATTTGATATCAGTTTCATATGTCAGGATGGGCCGATCACTGATCCCCCAAAATTAAGGAAATCTGCACTGCTTGATCGGTACATGTCTAATTGTAAGAAATGCACTTTAAATGGAATCCCCACCCCAAAAATCGTGATAGAAACGAATCGTGACAACATCATATCATCCCAGCTCAAGCAATGAAAAATGTGAGCTTACAAAAAGATAACTTGAAGATTGAAAGCAGGATAATTTTTGGACCATATCTTCATTTGAAGCTCCAATAACCAGAAAATGAATGTTTCTAGCTTCATACATAAATTATTTTTTTTAACCCTCTGAATCCCAAGCACTTTCTGAGCGTTTTTGCCTCAGTAATATTTTTACTGTGGACTCATTTTCCCCATAAAGTGAAGTGCAGCACCTCTATAGATTCAGAACAACCATGGCTATAGGCTGATGTAACTCAATTATGTCTTTATGTAGTGTAAAAAAATTAAAAGCTGTCATTCATTAGAAAAAAGAGAAACAAAAATTACATTTTTAACTGATTTTCTTTTAAAAATTCTAAAAATAAGGTGGGAGTATATACACAACACACTTTTAGGTACCCAGAGGCTACACATTCCTGCATTTAAGATAAGCTGATTTGAATATTTACTTAAAAACAATGAAAACTGTGAATAACTATGTACAAAACACTTTATTCAAGTGTTGGATCAAAGAAGAGTGATGTATTTTTATTTTTACAAGCTCTGAACACACAAACTGTTGCTCATTGGTGCAGAGCAGCCCCAAGCTGAAACATGACACCAGGAAGATGGAGGGAAATTTCAAATAATTCTTCAGATTTAAATACAGGACAAATATCGATCATTCAGGGCTTGTTTGAAGCAGTAAAGAGTGTAGAATTATTTGATTTTTACAAAATTGAGCAAACAGTTGATTTTCTGCAGATTTTCAAAGAGGGTGTGCGAATAAATGAGATGATGGTGGCAGTCTCACAAAATCATCGTTCTTTCCCGCCAGTTTTCGGCATGTTGCTGATGTCACGTGTGATGCATTCAGAGACCGTTGGAAATTTGAGAATCTGACAGAAAATAAGTGTGTTTTGGGATCCTGAGGGTCAATCTGTAAATCTTAGGATGGATACTTTGTGTCAGCTTGTTTGCATATTTGGCTCCAAACAGAATCCCAACAGGGTGAGACAAACTTGCAGCGGCATCATCATCATCATCATCATCATCATCATCCCCCCTCCTCCGTTAAAGAAACTAACCCCACCCGTGCTTTCTCACCGTTCTTTTCTCCATGAAGCTGGTCAGGAATTCATCGATGTCCGTGCGCCCCTCCAGGAAGTTTTCGGCCGTCACCTCCGACTCCTCCTCGGCCTGGTGGGCCGCCACTTTTAGTCGCGCCTGTAAGGTGCTGAGGCTGCAGCTCTAACCGTGGACAAAGTCACACATGTTAGAAACTCAGATTAAAGCTTTAAAGATGTTGGTGTGAAAGAGTGCAGCCTCTTACTTCACTGAGCTCGTGCTGTCTCTGCATTCTTGTCTCGAAGGCCGACTTCATCTGAGTCAGCTGTTCGTACTGTGAACAAACCAGAGCACGCCGTGAGCAGCCGGACAAAGGCATGAATGTGTCTGAAAGAGGCGCGGATGTTTCACCCACCTTGTAAAGCATTTCTTGTCTCTTTCCTTCCAGCTGTGGCTCCATCTGAAGGTTTTTCTCTGGAGGAGACAGAAAGAGAAGAACATTTGCTCATTTTAATATTTCTATCACAACGCGTCGTTACGCCTCCTCACATGGGGACAGATGGGAAACCTACTGGCCATGTCTACGATACTGTTGACCAGCTCCTCTTTGTCGTTGGTGACCTGTTTGAGCTGAGGCAAAGTCACGAAGAACTCCAGCAACAGATCCTCGTTTTCAGACATGCTCGAGAGCTGGGTCAGACTGAGGGGAGAGGAGACAGGCGTTAACGCCAAACAAGAAATTAAAACTTCACCTCAGAGGAAGAGACATGGAGAATATTCAGGGGTACGTTACTTTAAGTCACTGAGTTCAGGGAAAGATTCAGGGATCTCAGGCATCTTGTACATGTGTCCGTTCAGTCCGGCCTGAAACACACAGAAACTCATGTAGCATCATGTAAACAAACAACATCCATGTAAACGTGAGGAATCCATGACAGGCTTCAGGCCTAAACTCATCTCTATCTGTGAGCCTCTCTGGGCTGGACTGGGTCACAGTACCTGTCCGTCTCCAGTGGGGACAGGCAGTGGCAGGTCAGAAATCAGGCCGTACGGTGCTGGGGCCCGTGGGGGTCCATGGGTGCTGTCGACCCCCGGGTGAGGCATAGGAGTAGGAGACGGAGCAGCCGGCGCCGTGTGACCGGGGCCCACATGGCGAGGGTAGTGGAAAGCCTGAGTGGGGTACGGAGCCATGCCGGAGGGCTTATACATACTGCTGTGGAGGAGAGGAGCTTGTTAGTCACACTAATGCATCAAACTCTGAGAATAGAATAGAATAGAATAGAATAGAATAGAATAGAATAGAATAGAATAGAATAGAATAGAATAGACTTTATTTGTCCCTGAGGGGAAATTCAGGAGTTACAGCAGCAATCAAGAAAACAAAAGTAAGAAAGCGTATAGAAAGTTCCAATAATAATACATAACAAAAATAAATAAATAATTAAAAAATAAAACATAAATAATAGTTAAAGCTGCAAGCAGCGTTCGACGGGTCCTCGGGGCTCCTGCCGGTTCTTCACGGCCCTCTTAGTGCTACAACTGTTGATACCATGTATTATTTCCTCTGCTGAGTCACATGACCAGCTGCAAAGAACTCCTAGACAGTGTGTGACATCATCACGGAACTGCTGCAGCAGAGGGAGGATTCAAATTCACAAAAGTTTACAAACAACTCCTCATATAGGCCAGATGTTGACCTAATCTGTGTGAAAATATAATATTTTTGAAGGAAATTTTGTCAGCAATCCATTCATGTCATTTTTAAAGCTGTACGACTTTTACTTTTTTGTCTAGAGGCCCAAATGCAGCAGCCTGAGTATCTGAAAAGTGTTTTCCCACCTGTTTACATGGAAGGAGCTAAAAGGGTTCGCAGACTTTGAGAGCCCGCCATTGGAAAACCGGGTTTGAAACATCAAAGTCCTGCATATGGTTTGTAGAGCAGGGTCTAGTCTGTCAAGTGAGCAAATTTCAAGCCAATACCTCTTATGGTTTTAGAGGAGACAATTTTGAGAGAAAGGGTAAAAATGCAGGGAAATCTTATTTTGAAAGGCACATTGCCGGCTTTCTGTTTGAGATAGGCAAAAAACACCACCTATCTTTCTCCTACCTACAGGTTTTTTTTGCCACAATGAAAGTGTCTATGATTAAATAACACTCACTACGGAAAGCCAGCAGGGCCAGAAGACATCAAGGCAGGAGGACTTTTCCAGAACTCATCCAGCAAACTCTGAATGACTTTTCCGAGGTCTGAATGCATCCCAAACTGAAAAACAACAGAAATACTGTCAGTACTTTGAGAATTACCAAAACAAAACCAACATGCATCTGTCATTCTGAAAAACCGTTGGTCTTAAATTTGAACAAATATGTTGCTATTTATTTGATATTTCACCAAACAACCACACATGAATCTAGGAACAATCCAGCACACACAGATTGAAATGAATCTGGTTGTTGTGGATTTCAGCGTGTGCAGGCAGACCCTTTTACTTGTGGTGTTCCCCAAGGGTCTGCTTTGGGCTCTATCACGTTCTCTCTGTAAATGCAGCCCTTTAGGTCTTATTTCAGCTTTGCTTTCCCTAATAAGTCCATAAAAACTCCTCAGAATGCTGCAGCTAGACCCTTGACTGGGACCAGGAGGAGAAGGCACATCTCTCTGGTGTTAGCATCTCTACAACGAAATTCAAGATCCTTCTTCTGACTCACAAAGCTCTAAATGGTTATGAACCATCCTATCTTGGGGTGTATTCACACCTGGATCTTTTGGGGTTGTTGTTCAGAAACAGTGAACAATCTCCCCTGAAAGGTTCCTTGGGGCGTATGTGAACACAGCAATCTCACTCGGATACAGGACAAAACAAGCAGGTCGAGATCGCCAAAAATAGGCAGTCTCAGCTCGCTTCCATTTGAGCCCTGTAGCGGTTCCTGTGCAGTGAGAACACAAACGGCCCAGCAACCGACACAGCTGACTCATAACTGTGGCTCACACTGTAGTGATGGGGGCAGTAATGAGCTCAGTTGACAACTGTACGGTCAAAACAGTAGAAGAAGAAGGAGTTGAAGAATCTACAAACTACATATGTTGATTAGCGCACACTGGTCCATGAGCCATAAATGCTATAACGCTAACTAGCCACACACGTTGCTGATGCTCCATGGCTGTTCTTCTCTGTGGAAAGCGGGTAAGCGCATGAATGACTGAAGATGAGTTAACTCCCCGCCTCCTGGGTATGATTCCTGACCAGTAAGAGAAAAAAATTGATCGGACATGGCATCTGTTTACAACTTTGGACCACAACAGACTTTTGCCTTGTGAACACAAACAAACCAGTTGACAACCGCTACGATTGGATCATTTCTGCTCCTGAATCTGAACAAAGCAAACAAGCCACAGGTGTGAAGACATCCTTAAAGAGCCCATGTTGCCCTTTCATCCCTCTGGAAAACTGAGCTCCCAGCCTGCCCATCGTAACTCTGGTCTCTAAAAGTATAAAAGTAGTCTGGGAGGTGGCGCCTAAAGTTATGAGGCTCTTCTTCTTTGGAATCATCTTCCAGCCAGGGTCCAGAAGGCAGACGCTCTCTACTTTCAAGAGGAGACTTTGCTTTTTGGTAAAGCTTATAATTAGACCTAGCTCAGGCCTGGACCAACACAGCCTCAACGTCTGTCTAACATGAGTCTGATCCAGCTCGAGGTTTCTGTCTGTAATAAGGAAGTTTGTCCTCTCCATTGTAGCTCAGCAAATGCTGCAAAGGTCTCTACTCATGGTCGGGGTCAAGATGACTCCAGACTCTTTATTGTGTCTTGAAGTTGGGTCTTAGGTTGTATCTTAGGATGAACTTAAACCAAAGCTCAGCATCAGACCCTGGACGACGTCTTACATTAGAGATGAGGGGGCTGGTTATTATGGTGCCATTATTGCTGTCGACTAGATGATGACCAACAGGAGGGTAGACGCTAACAACAGGTTTCTCCTGGGGGAACTGAGGAGGCAACAGGCTGCAGGAGAGGAAACAAAGAGGAGGTTAAGCTCAGTTTTAAGTTCTTCAGAAAAACAGGATAGAAAACAAGATATGCTGCACAATTAGCTGTGCAGTTTTTGATGTTTTAATGAACTCTGTAAAACCTTTAATGTGCTAAATATCTTCTCTAAAAGTCCTAGGAGTTCACTGAATTTCTGTCGGTTAATGAGTGGAGACTTAACAAACATCGTTTCTCGCTGTAAGTGCCTTTTCTGGATTTTCTTGTATTTCCTCTGAAAGAGGCTAAAGTAAATACGACAGTTAGGATCTTGTTTCTGGTGTGATGCAGCTGGTTCTGGCAAAAGTGTGACCAAGGGTGCAAAGATGTACTCACACGTTGACGCTGATGGTGGAATTGTTGACTGTGAACGGTATTCTGTACTCCACATCTTTCTGGATCTCTGCGAGACTGAAGGACAAAAACACACAAAGTTTAAAGATCTGTGAACTCAAATGTCAGGATGTAATCACGAGGGAAAGATGGAATCATCCTCGACTGAGGATGTGTAACGTGTCAGACATAATCAATGTCTTACAGCTTCTATTGCAATTTTACATCAACACAAACACAACCAGCTAATTCAGAGCTGTCTCATGTGTACAAGTGTCGTTCTCAGAATCTGGGGTTGGCAAGGACAGAGAAACAACCTTATGAGAGCAGGTGACAAGGACCGACCAAAACATTAGGGTTTTTTTTGCAATTTGGTTGTGTAAGAAATAGTTACAATTTGTTTTAATAAACACCGTATGTCTTCAGTCAAACTATCTCTTAGTTCTTTCTTTAATTATTTTGCATGTATCACAGTTTGTTGCGCATTTTGAAGTTGTTTATACCTGAACTTGTACTTCCCTGGGTTTTTACTTTGCTCATGTGTAGGGATGGGTCCTGAATTAGGTACTTTTAAAGGTACCGACCAAATTCCATCTTTAGTACCAGGTACAGATTCAGTAGAAGAGTAGGTGATTTTACAAACAGGACATTGGAAGTTTACATATTGAGAAATACATGTTAAATTGAAACATTTTAAATTTTATTATTAGACAATTAAATATATATAACTGCATAAACACACATAAAAGCACCAAAAATTGGTACCATTGAGTTCCGATTTCGTATTACCGTATTGTCAAATATGAAAGGTACCCATCACTGCTCATGTGATTGTTTGTATACAAGTAAAACTATAAGTAAATAAAGACCCTTAGGCACATGAAATCTACAACAACCTATCTCTGCTGTGTGCTGTGTTGAAAGCTGCTTCTTCTACACATCGTGCTTTGAGCACATGAAAACTATCACCACGGTGATTAGTCTTGTTGACCTATACATTCCCACGAACACTGAGCAGGCAGAACAGGCAGAGTCATCACTTCGTAACTCACTCTGTGTTTATATGACAAGCAAAATCAACTGCACAGGAGTGGAGAAAAAGGCTCTCCAGTAAACAAAGTGTAATACTTTAATTTCAGCATCTAATTAACTCGTCATATAAATGTGTGGCCGCAAGGATTGGCAAATACTTGAGCCATCACAGGACTTCCACATGTGTCATCAACCCTAAAAATAGGAACTGTCACTCGATTAGCTTGTGTTGTGATCTTGCAGCAACAAGCAGCAGTTTGTGGTTTGACTTCAAACCGATTATAACGTCTTTAGTGAGGCTGACATGTTAGCAGAGTCAGCTATGTCAACATGTGATGAACTCAGTAAACATGTTCGTGTCAATAATGCCGGTCCATTGTACAAGACATACTGTGGTGATAACAGGTCACGGTTGGTGAGGCTGTAAGGCACACCTGGCTCTGGTTTTGGCCCGCCTGTTGTCAACATTACCTGGGATGAGCAGCTTTGAGAGACTCGATCTGCCGCTGTCTTTGTTGCTGAAGGCTGTTCAGAGGAGGGAGCGGTCCGGAGCCTTTGGATAAGGGGAAAAGCCAGTTCATCCTCTCCTGGCGACACCACTGCCTGGACTTGTTGACGAAATTAACAAACCGAGACGAGACGTAGAGGAACAGAAAGTGAGAGTAAACCGAGAACGATGTGAAGATTTGTGGTGCTAACTCCTGTTAGCTGTTTGACGCTAAGGCTTCGGTTTGTTATTCACACGAGGCTGACTTTAAAGCGTCCTTTCACAGTCATGTGAACAAACTCATGTTTCAAACGAAGGTTGATCCGCTCTCCGACTGCTTTACAAAGATTGTATAACTATAATCAGTGTTACGGGGACGATAAATGGTCTAATCTGAGGAAAACAAAAACCTTTCGAGAAACGCTGAGGCTTGATCAACTTATTTACGTATGACGTCACACAGCGGCTTTACGTACAGCGCAACTTCCCCTTCTGGCACTATTTCAAAATAAAACAACAAGCCCGTTTCCGGTGGGAAAATACAGCAACGATTGTCATATTGTCAAGTAAGTAAATAAAATAAATTACCTTTGATTAAGTTTATGATTACTGTAAATATAACCTCTTTAAGCTTTTTAAAAATAATTTTATGTTGTACTTGATGTGTAGATTTTTTGTAACACATCAACTGAGTTAGAATAGAATAGAATAGAATAGAAAATACTTTATTTATCCCCGAGGGGAAATTCAGGAGTCACCGCAGCATTTAAGAAAACAAAAGTAAGAAAGAGTACAGAAAGTGCAAAAAAGTCCATAAGAAATTAGATGACGACATCCCGTCCACCACTCGTCCACCGCTCTCCAGCCCAGCCAGTCTCCACCTCCACAGGGTCCAGGACTGAGCCTCCCCAGCAGTCTGTTCAGTCTCTGTCTCCTGGATCCTGTCTGCTCACAGCAGGCGAAGCTCCTCCAATGTGGCGCCAGCGTCCGATGTCAGCTCCGTCAGCCACGTCCGTGAACAGCACGATGCCGCTGGGTTAGCACAGCTAGCTCGTCCATCCCCCGGAGCGAGATCCCACGTTCCCAACAACGATGGATGGAAGGACAGGTCCACGTCATCACCTCCCAGCTCACATCCGAGAACCAGCACGTCGTCCTCACCTCCTCCTCCTCAGCTCGAGGGAAATCATTAAGCCCTACACTAGTTAGCATTGACATGCTACAGGCTGCTAACAGCTAATTTTGCATGTAAACAATGCAGCCATGGTTACATGTAGGATCTCCAGACAAACACAGGAGAAAAGTAGTCAAAAATATCGCCGAAGCCACAAAAAGTTTGGTGTCCGTGACCAACAATGAACCATACAAAGTGATGATCCACTCCAAATACAAAGATGACGAAAAAGAGACAAAAAAAATTACAAGAAACGGACAAAGACGAGAGAGCTGCTGCAACAGGCAGCTACTTGGGTAGCGCCTAGCAACGGAAAAGTTATTCCATTTTATTCACTCTTAGTGTAATATTTTTCACTTAATACTTTCTTTTTTGCGACTGTAACTCTACAAATTTCTCCATTGTGGGACGGATAAAGGAAAAACTTATCTTAAATGTATAAATGGATTATATATCTCAGAAACTACTTACCATTCTTTCTAGTTGAAGTTATGCAGGTATACAGAACAATTTAACCCTATTAAAAAAACTTTTGAGGCAAGGTGATTAAATAAGCAACACGTGTTTTTTTTATTATTATTTATCTAATTTAATTCATTTATTTCGGCACCGGTGAAAGAACCACAGGTATACACAGATGAAAAACATATGAAAGCCTGTATCTGCCAAAATAATGATTAAAAATATATATACTATTAATTGTTATTATTATTATTATCATTAGTAGTAGTAGTAGTAGTGGTATTCATAATAATAATAATAATAACAACAATAATAATAAACATCTGATACATTTTTAAAAAGGTAGACGTGTTTGATTAAAAAAAAATTGGGACTTGTCCTGAAAGCTTTTTTTCTGCCAGGTTAGGAACTATAAAATGCTTTTATATGTTACAGATTTACATTAGACAGGGGTTAAGAGAGAGAAACTAGTCAGCAAACCACAAAAATCATCTTTTAATCTGTGTGGGCAGGCTAAAAATTTGGGGGTTTTATTCGACTCTGAGCTCAGTTTTGAGCCACATAACCGGATGGTCACCAGAAAAGCTTTTTATCATTTAAAGAACATAGCCCGTGTGCGACAGTTTCTCTCTCAAGCCAATGCAGAGACATTAATCCATGCTTTTATCACCTGTAGAATAAATTACTGCAATGCTTTTCTTTCTGGTCTTCCACAAAAAAATCTACCCTCTTCAGCTCCTGAAGAACTCAGCTGCACGGATGCTGACGGGGACCAGAAAGAGAGCCCATATTACACCGGTTTTAAGGTCTCTGCATTGGCTGCCCGTTTCTTTTAGGACAGAGTTTAAGATTCTTTTACTGGTTTTTAAAGTTCTTAATGGTCTTAGTCCTTCATATTTATCAGATTTGCTTTTACCATACGAGCCCATTAGAGCCCTCAGGTCTTCAGGAAGCTCTCTGTTAACAGTTCCCAAAGTTAAAACAAAAACTTACGGTGAGGCATCTTTTTACCTCTGTGGCCCCCACTTATGGAACAGCCTACCTGAAAACCTGAGGGCTGTATCTAATGTTAATGTCTTTAAAAACAAATTCAAAACCTACCTTTTTAGTCAAGCTTTTACCTGAATTACCTTTGAGTGTTTCATTTATTTTAATAACAGACCACTTTTTATTATTTTATCTTGTCTTATAAATTGATTACTGAATCTCATCTTTTCTTTTTAAAATCTTTTATATTATTTATATTTTTATATTTTCCATATTTCATTCTCTAGTTTTCCTGTTTTATCCTTCATTTATCTTTCATTTTATATATATATATATATATATATATATATATATATATATAAACTTAATTTTAAGTATTTTTTATTCTTAATTCTTAAAAATCATTTTCTCATTTTATATAATGATAAATCTATTTTTATACTTTTTACCTAACCTCAGTACGTACTGGGTACAGCAGTGTGCTTTATTATTGTCTTTTATCTATGTTGCTTTTTTATCAACACTGTGTATGGGTTGCTGTGTGGGTGGGTTCCGGGGCTGGGTGGAATGGGTTTGGGGTATAATTATTTTTATTTAATTCATGTGTCTGTAAAGCACTTTGTGCTACATTTCATTTGCATGAAAAGTGCTATATAAATAAATTTTGATTGATTGATTGATTGATTGATGAGACAAAAAGGATGTTTGGGTAAGTTTTCAGGAGGGATTATATGCAGACCCCAATCTCGAGTACTTCTTGAGGTAGATTTTGCGTACCCATTTCCAAGTTTGTTTTTTCTTCACCAGATTGCGCGCCCACTCTGATCATGTTCCCTTCCTCAAAGCCTCCAGAGAAGACAGTGAACGATCATCAATGACAGAGGACTTATGAACTGAATCATTATCCTTTGCCCGCTTCACGCTCAGAAGGGAACATCACGATTCATCATCGTGGTTGGCGAGACCAAACACTTTAGAAACACATTTCTCAAGTTAAGAACTATAGAAATGATCCCTGAAAGTATAGTCTTAAAGAGATAAAGTACACTCACAAGTATTGATGTCTGGAACAGTCTGTTTCAGTCAGAGGCTTTTATCCTCACAATATTCAAGTGAAGAGTATCTCAATGATTCATTAACAAAACATGGCTTTAATTTAACAAGTAATATCTCTAAGATAGCTTCAAACGGTGTTTAATGTGGAACAGTTTGATTGTGGGAACAGAAGACCCATAATGCTTTGCAGCCGCTGTCACACACGCTAATGCGTTATTTTACGAAATTTGTTGATTTCAGCTCGAGTGAGAACTGATAAAAAAGCAAACTGTTAAGAATTTCATCGAAATAATATGATAAAGATGCTGTTTTATGGGCTAAAAGTGATAATATCGACGATTTTTAAATTCTTCTCTCATTTATAGCCCGACGGTCCGTCAATGAAACTGGTCCTGACAGACTTAGAGCGGAAACGTTCCGCCCTGACGTCAACTACTTTATACTCCTAATGCTGGCTTTTATCGTCTTGTTAACCAACGGAGGTGATCCATAATTATTTTTTAAATGTTAACTAGTATTTACTCGGTTACGTGAACAGACATGAACGTTTATCATTGGGTTCTCTTTCGTTAACCGAAAAACGTCACATTTAGTTCCTAGTATCACACGTGGTCGGCTGATCTCACCGAACACCTTCGTAGACATGTTGTGACATATTATAATTTATCGCTACAAATAACTAACGAGCAAGCGTAGGAAAATGTAGCCATGAAAGTTATAAGGCTATAAATCATCCCTATACATCGAATATTTAAAGTGTTTGTCATGTGAACAGGAAGTAAACGTGTTTCCCTGTACAATTAAATACTTCCTTTACTTTCTACAATGACGTGCAACAAAGATAGAAACAGATAAAAGCAAAAAAAAAAAAACATTCTATAAAAAAATAAAAAAATGTGGAATAAGCAGTTAAAAAAGACAGAATAGTTTTTATTTTATTTTTATTACAGTTTTTTCTTATATAGCTCTTCATATTTTTCTATTATTGTTGTTGTCCACTTTTGCTGCAACACTTTTGTGTATAAAGGTGCTACAGGTAAAGCAAAGTTGAGTTAGCATTTCAAACCAGTAATAATTGGCAATTATTTGCCAGTGTCTCAAAATGCACTTCCTCCTCTCAAAATAAAAAGAATTCTGTAATCAAAGGGGGAAAAAAACACTCAGTCACTCTTATGTTTGATGTTTTTAAGTGTTTCATTTAATGTACTCTCACAAGTTGGTGAACAGGTACAACTTAGTCGCTCACGGTACTAAATCACACATCCATTGATAGTATAAATAGCCAACCTAATAATAATAGTACACATTTTCAAATACATAAAATCATCAAGTATCCAAGTCTTAAGTTACGGACATCAAATAAAAAGGCATACAAAATATCGCAGACGTTGGAAGTCCAGTTTGAAGCGAGAAAAAAAAAATTATAAAACAGAAAGAAAAAAAATCACATCTTGGACATGGCAGTCAATTAGTAAACAGAAGGTTTGATAGAGAAAAGAAATAAGGTCCTAGACTTTCAATTGACAAATAAATATTGCAACAATTAAGCGTCTTATATTAAAAAATAGTTACTGAAAGGGCTTAAGTGAGTGTAAGACTTCCTGCACGAGACAAAGGCAACAACTTCTTTTTTTGTTTCGAGTAGAAAAATGAAACGCCTTTTTCCGAATGCCGGCGAGGGTCGACTCCCGCCTCGATTGCCTTTGTTCCACTTCGATTGTAAGGCATTTATGGATGAACCGTCTGATCTGAAGGAAGGCAAACCTCTTTCTCGTCAGTCTGGAACCCTTAAATTGAACGGGGTGGAGAAGAATTTCTGACATGAACTTAATTTTTTTTGTAGCACATTCTCAGGTGATGTAAACCAGCCAATCAGAATCTTTGGGATGCAGAAAACAGTTAATCCAACATCTTACAACGACACACGACTCTGCTGCCCTTTCTCTTTTTTCTATACTGGGCACATGAAGAGAAAACACGGTGACTCCGGTTCACACAAACTCATTTACTTTCTTTTTTATGACACTTGGTTTGAACCGGGAGAAGAAAAGAGGACAGTTTAAATTACTGAGCATGGTTTTTCAAAATAAAATACTTCAACACAATGACTAAGAAAACAAGCCTGCCAGGTAATAAGCTAGCGAGGTCAAATCAATCTTCTTTTCTTGGGGGGGCGGGGGTTGGCGTGGCTCAGGGTTTGGCTCTACTGGATGCAGCAGTTATTGCGATGGCCGTTGGAATCTTTGAAGCGCAGGCGCATCTTTGGACGATATTTCTCCAGGTAGAACAGCTGCTTGCTGTTGAACGCTCCGCGACGCTTCCTGGAGGAAACAAGACGACAAAAATCCAGATCAGTTCCAGACATTTCCTTCATGAACACTTGAAACCATGTGTGTGTTGAACACGCCTCAGATGAAAAGCCATTTACTGGAGAGCAACACGTGAGAGCTGAAAACTTGCGCTGACACATTACACACTTGGAAGCACTCCCTCCACTCCTCCCACAGAGTCACTCTTATCTCACTGTCAGATACCTCAGCTATTTACAGGCGTGACTCATCCCTGCTTGTGTTTTGGACCACACAAACATCCAGCACATGTGAGGAGACCTTCAAATCACTGGTGTGCATGTGATAAGAGTGCTGTATGTGAAAGCCAAAGACACGGCTCAGCTGAAGGTCTGGAAGGTGTCATAGTTTGTGAAGAAGGGAAACCAGAGAAGTTAACTCGTGGCCTGAATTTAACTTTCTGTGTTCATGTTGAGGTGGAAAAATCTCTGGGGTCATTCTGACTGCTTTAAGATACGGCAGCGTGCTACATCAATAATCAAAGAAAGATTATCTGCACCACTAAAGCCAGATTTATACTTCTGCGTCAAATCTACACCTTAGCATCTCTTGTAGGTTTTGCAAACCCCATGTCTTCAACGAAACTCAGATTCAGTCTGTTTTGTCTTGTGCAGTGAAAAGAATTGAGTTCAACAGAAGTTTGGGAGTCCGTTTCAGCTTTACAAACTAAGTTTGTGTCAGGAAGTCCTTTAAGAGGTTTGTATTTGTTAGTTTGTGTGCTGCTTGTGTGACACTCACAAAATAAATGTTGTGTTGTTGATATTTTATTACTTTTTGGTTTCCTTTACAGTCATGGTAGCTAGTAGTAGCTCGTTCATTCTTTATTTCTTTTGGCTCCCGAACATTTGAGAGTTATTTCTCTGTGTAAAAAGTTAAATGTGTTGTGTTTCATGTCTAGACTGCTACAAGCTAAACATGCTAATCAATTTTAGATCAGCTCTAGCTACAGCTCTGTTTAAGGGGCACAATCGCCAGCTGAAGCTGTTATAGCTGTTGCAGTAATAGCTCATGAGAAAACTGTGTTACATGCTATTCGAAGAGAAGTCAATACTTGTAAAATGTGCAGTGGTTGCATGATTCCTTTTTTTCCGAAAAGACACAGACGTGTCACAAAGATATGTATGTTTAGCAGAGAAATGAACACATAGCTTATGGTAAAAAAAATAGCATATAATTTAATGTAAAGCTGTTAAGTTAGGATAAAACTGATGCTTTGTTACAAAAGAGAAGAATAAGACTGCAGCCATCTGTTTTCTCTGACTCCTGTATAAAACTTCTAATATTTACAGATTATCTGTTCAGCAGAGACCTCGCTGGGACCTGTTACACTTACTGTCGAATGAACTGGACAGCGTCTTCGTACTTCATCCCACATTCAATCAAGGCGAGTGCCACCAGAACAGGAGCTCTGAGAGGAGACAGAGAGAGCAGGTGGGTTAGTTCAAGAGCTGATTCGGTTTTCCTTGAGTCCATCCTTTCCAGACTGCTCTAGTGTGGTTTATTAATAATTGCACAGATTTGTCTTTGGGTGTCAGATAGGGGTGGGAGAAAAAAAGAAAAAAATGATCAGGCTTTTTTTTTTTTAACAATACCAAATTCAAATCCTTCATTTCAGTCTTTGTTTATAAACTGGATTGAAAAAAAGTTCCCACTTTTCTCCAGCAGGGGGCGAAATGTTTCTCTCTGGCTCACGTGATGTGCATTTTATGGGAGAATATGGCTCCTGATATAGTCTGTAGACATTATCATTGAACTTTTTCACATGGTCTGGTGTTAGAAAAGAAAAACAAGCTAAAAATCACAAAAATCGTATATACAGAAGAATCAGTTTTTAATCAAATCGGCACCCCAAAACGCACGAGAATAGGATATCGCTCCAGCCCTAGAGTCAGATGAAGACTCAGATGATCAAAATATACAAAAAAAAACAACAACAAAAAAAACTGCTGCAGTCCTTGTCGTTAAAAATCTGCCAGATAAAAAGGCTCAGACTGACTAAAAATGCAGTTTTTAATAAGTTAGAGAGTCTGGAGGAGTCTCTGAATTTATATTAATATTTTTTGTAACAAAAATGAAAAACTAATGTCTGTGGAAAGCAGCTAAAACTTGGACTCTAATTTTCCACATATTTAGGAGCTCAGATAGAAAGCTTCAAACAGTTTGGGTTAATAATGTGTCACCTTACACGTCCTTTTTTGTCACTGACACGCTCAGATTTGTATTTGAAATTTCTGACCTGATTAAAGAAATGTTACAGAAAGTTCGGCAGAGACAGACCTTTTGTGAGGGTGAAATATGATTATTTTTGTAATGTAAAAACATCTCTTATATCTTTCTGAATGGACCTGCAAAACTCCACAGATGTAAACACAACTTCAAAAAGCAGAAAGTGAAGTTTGTGGTCTCCTGTCACTGTGACCTGTTTATTTTTCTGTGTTAAAATGAGAAAAAAAGGGTTTAATCTTAAATTAAAAACACCAGATTTGTCCTTTAATTTATAATAGATTAATAGAAAAATTAAGAGTCCAGGTTTTGAGAGTTTAACTGTTTGTGAATCTGACCTAAAGGTAACCTGGATGAAAACAGAACAAGTTTGGCACGTTGTCAAAAGTGAGCAAACACACAAGTGGGACAAATGTGAGCGATCGTATGAGTCATGTTCGACAACATGAGAGTGAATCCACGTGACCACTGCCTCCAGCTGCTTTTTTTTTTTTTTTTTTCAGAGCAGAGCAGACGACAACCTGCTGTGTTTGATGGTTTTAACTCCAAAACCTGGAGAGCAATCACTGAGAGGAGCAGCCAATCAACACCAGGAGCTTCTGCAGTTTTTCGCTTTTCATTTTTTGGCATGTGAGGCTGAGTTTGGGCGTGATTAAATAAAAAACAGGTGAGCATGAGGAACGTTTTTCACAATCCTGGACACAGGTGGTTTCTTATTGAAGCTGCAGCAGTTTTTTAAAAATCACTCAGCTGAGAGTGTTTGCTCCAGCTGGATGTTGTAGTGTCACAGTTTTCTTTGCCAAATCCAGACCTTGAGAAATCACGTGTAAAATATGATCCTGTGTGATAAGAACTTAATACTTTAATCCTCCCCCGCAGCAGCAGCAGCAGGAGCCGCAGCGGGAGCAGCAGCAGCAGGACTCACCTCCCCAGCCCTGCCACACAGTGGACAGCGATGCAGCAGCCGGGCTCCTCCCTGAACTTCAGCTTCAGCAGGTTCAGCCAATCGTCCACGATCTGGTTGGAGGGAGGAGCTCCGTCGTCAAACGGCCAATCCTGGACGAGGAGAAGGGGAAGAAAGAGGGAAATGATGTCATCTGCCCGGTTTCTCAGAAACCAAAACAAAAGGAGTGTGAGAGCCGAGAGCAGCTGCAGGGGAAGAGAAACGCTGCGGTCGGGGGAGGGACTGTATCTCTGTAACTGTGTGTTTATGGTGTGAGTGGTTACAGACGATGTTTTAATATTTAATTTCTCACAAATCCAGCTGATAATCCTGATTCTTCTGAATCTGGTTTAATAATATCTGGTCTATCTATAGATATTTTTACAAGCAGAAACAGAAAAATTTCAGATTCAGAAATATGTGGATATTGTTTCTTCTCTTATTGGAGATCATTATGGCTGAAATATATTTTATTTTGACCACAGTGCACCAAAAAATTTTTTTCTGAGGCTGCTAGTTGGTTATTTTGGATATTATTGTTCGCTCTTTTTACAGTTTTATAAATGTTTAATGTTTCAGATATGGATAAGGATCAGCTCTTTTGCCAAGTGGGTTCCCAGATAAGAGGATTTTGACCTGTTTTTGTGCACAAAAGAGAACACATAAATAAAAAAACTAAAAATAATACATAAATATATATAAATCAACTTATTTCCTGGTCTTTAAAATGGAAATTTAAGTGCACTGTGGGTAGTGAGCAGCTTTGGTTTGCCTCCAGAAAGAAGCCCCAAAGTGTCACTTCAAAAATAAAAAAATTAATAAATACATAAATTAAGTAAAAAAAGAGGTTTGCAGGTTTGCAGTGTGGCTAACACTAGCAGAGCTAGCACCACCTCTTTGCAGGTTAGCGTCCTCATGCCTGTGCTGGTTCCTCCATGCTAACAAAGCCTACTTACAACTTTATTTCCATTGACTACATGAACACACTGAGAAGCTACACCGTGCTACAACGCGATACCTGTGACTGCTTACATCCAGGTAGTAGAGCTTTAAACCACTATGGCAGCATTGACCACAGACAGTGGCTAGTTATGACTCAGTATTAGCATTTTACCGACATTTCAGGCCTACACTAATATAAACATTAGGGCTACCACGAGCTTTTCTCTTGATTTGATTCTTGTACTATTTTTGGGGTACCGATACAATTTAAAATGCAATTCTTCAATATTTCTGATTCTTGCAATTTCTAGCTCACCTTCTAAAACCAGACCAAGTAAAAAAGTTGCATGGTGATAATGATTCCTACAAAAATGCACATCACATGTGAGTCAGTTTTTAGGATCTATTCAGGGGATCCGACATCTTAACTTTTTTTAACCCAAGTTTCAAACAAATAGCAAAAATGAGGGACTGAAATTTAGAGAAAAAAAGATTTTTTAACAGAAAAATTCAAGATTCAGAATCATTAAGTAAAAGATCCAGATACTGGGATACACAGATCATTTTTTCCCAGCCTTGATAAATATTACTGAGCTTTTGTGCAGATCTCTAAAGGAAGTTAAAAAGCTAATCATCAGCAGTAAAAACACATACGATGAACTTTACATACAATGACAAAAAAAAAAAAAACAGAACAAAACATGTACGCAAGTTTAGATTTAGTCTTAGCAGTCCACGATTTGAGGAGCGAGTGTCAGGTGAAGCCAGGGTATCATCAACGGAGAAACAGATAATTTCTTACGTCATAGTAAGGATGTAACGATTTATTGCATCACAGTTAAAAGTCAATACAAATGTATGACCGTTCAAAACAGCTGAAAAAAACAAGTTGCAATGCCCTATTTAAACAGCAGAGGGCTCTTTTCCTTTCAAAAAAAAGTTTAAAAAAATGTAAATCCTGAACTATAAACACTTGCAATCCTGAGATTATTTATTGGACGAGATTTTTTTTATTATTATTGTTATTTAGTTATTTTGATGTGAGATTTGTTTAAAATTCATTTTTTTATTAATTTTTTTGTTATTCAATCTAAAATATAATTTAATTTGCACTTTAAAGTTTACTCTACCTCAGAGAATTAAAAAGGGAATTCTGTTTTATTTGTAAAAAAAAATGAGAGATTCTTTTTGGGAGTTTTTATACATTTAAATAAATATATGTATGTGTGTGGGTTTTTTTTAAATTTTGCATTCACTGCATGGTTTGTGTTTTGTAGTTGCTGAAATAATTAAAAGAATCTTATTTTATTTCTTGATTGAAGATGAAACTTTGTGCAGAAATGTCAGCCGCTCAGATTCAAACAGTGTTTTGAAAAGTAGGTCACTCTGGTCCAGGGATCTTTGGTGTTTTTGAAGCTGTGTTTTGCACAGCTAGTCTCAAACTCTCTAAACATGTGAATAAATCCAACATGATGGAAACTGGAGCAACGGCCAAGCTGTGAGCTCATTATTATGATTTCAGTTTTATTGATGGAAAACTTTACGAACGCAGCAACAAATCGAGTCCAACAGATGAGGTGTGTTTTGGATAAAGTGGGGCTCGGTGAGGAGGGGGAACAGTGGAGAAACTTTGAGTTAAGTCAGACGCAGTGATTTCACCAGAACTCACCAGGACCTGGATCCCCTCCTTCACCACCAAGGTGGCATCATAGGTGGCTTCACAGACTCTCACGACGGTGGTCACTCCATACTTCTTCAGCTCCTGTGGAAAAAAGAAACTGTTAGAAAACACAAGCAGACAGAAAGATTCACTGGCTGAAAATCTTCCACCAACTCCCGAACGATTCTGACTCAAACGAGTGACCCAGGCTCACCTCGATGAACTTGTTCAGGGTGGCGTTGGTGGGATTGTGGGTGATGAGGAACCTCATGTTTTTGTAGGTGATCTCCACAGGGGCAGGTCTGTTCATTCGAGCCATTGTGACAACGCAAAAAAATAACAAAAGTCTTCAACAGAGTAAAAACACTAATGTAAACACGGAGTCAAAACTCGGAGGGAATGTCAAACAAAAACGTTCAGAGATCCTCCGCTCTTCCTTCCGTTGAGGTTGGCAAGGCTAAACAAAAAGAGTACGAAGGCTTTGACGGGCAAGAGGGGGGGAAATTTGGGTCGTTGGCGGCCGATAAAAGGGGTGGACAATCAGAGAAACAACTCAAAACCTTCTCCTCTGGGATAAAAGAAAAGAAAAGGAACAAAAACAAGGCTGGTTCCACCTTGATTCTGGCCAGGCGGAAGCCGACGAGGGCAGTGTGCAGCAGGTGAAGTTACCCCATCCAGGCCGAGTTGTCGCTGGTTCTGGGAGGCGTCCCGGTCCTGCCAACTCTCCGGGGTCCCTCCTGTGGCTCAAGTGTGTCGGATCGATGGCGAGTTTGGCTGTTCACTCGTCTGCATAGGCAGCGTGCTGAGCCTGGCAGTAGTCCCCACTGCCCTTCAGAAACTCCATAAATGTGTGACCCAGAACACCACAGAACTGCTGCAGGACACAGAGCGGGACAAGAAGCGGGACACGGTTAAAAGCAGCACAAAAACAGACGGGAAGGCCCAAAATCAGACAAATAACTCAAAAAAAATCAAAACATTTTATTTTTGAGATGTTTCTGAGCCTCCTGAAGCGCCTCCCAGGGATGGGTACCTCTCACGTTTGAAACGATACGGTACTGACACCTGGTACCCGGCAATAGGAATCGGTACTCAACGGTACCAATTTTTGGTACTTTTTTTTAACAAATCATTTTAATATCTTGTCTTTAATTTTGCACTGCAAATTTTATCTTAAAATCTGTTTTTAAAATCTGTTTTAAAATCTATTTTAATCTTTTGTTTGTTTGTTTTTTGTTGTTGATTGTTTTATTGCATCTTTTTAATGAATCTCATTTTTAATTGAATTTTAATTGTTTTCTATAATTTGTTCTGCCTGTAAAGCACTTTGAATTGCATTGCTGAACTGTGCTATAGAAATAAACTTGCCTTGCCTTGTGTGTCTATGGTAAAAAAATATATAAATTTGTGTAATAATAAAATTCAAATTCTTTCCAATTTAACAGATCTATTCTTTAATAAATAAGCTCGTAATGCTGTGTTCATGTTCAGCATGGAAAACCGCCTACTCTTCCACTCCTTCACAGTCACAAGGATGCATTTAGGTACCTAAACACGGTACCGTTTGATTTTACATGAATCGGGACCCGGTACTTTTGACAGAATTCGGTCGGTACCTTCAAAAGTACCTAATCGGGTACCCATCCCTAACGTCTTTCTCCTGTTAGTCACGTTTTCCGACCAAAAAGTTTTAAGTTCTGAATTATCAAGATCATGAAGTAAATTTCACTCCTTTCATTGGATTCCCAAATTAAGTATCTGCTAGAATGGCTTCATATGGTTCCCATAAAAAATCAAACGTACCATGTTTTGGTACCTAAATGCATCCTTGTGACTGTGAGGAAGCAGAAGAGTTGGCGATTTTCCATGCTGGACATGAACACAGCATTGCAAGTTTATATAATGAGAAATAAATATTTTAAATTGAAAAACTTTGAGATAAACAAATAAATATTTATAACCATTTAAAAACACACTAAAGCACTGAAAATTGGTTTAGTACCGATGCTGATTGCCTGGTACCAGGCATCTGTACCGTACCGTTCTCACAGACTTAAAACTATTCTTAAACTGCATTTTCAATAGAGATGCACCGATATGAAAACTCTGGCTGATATCAATATCTGATATTAATATTGCTGTTGTGGCCGACAATCGATGTTTATGAATATCAATATCGGTAAAAAAAAAATCTCAACACGGGTAGTTCAGGGAGAAAGAGCGGCATAATCGTGAGAAAAGACGACCATGGAGAGGATCAAAGGATGGTGCACCCGAGATAAACGCCATCAAAAAAGTTTGTTTTGTCTGTTTTTTTGGACCAAAAACAGGAAGAGAGACATAAAAGAAGAGAGTCCACTCTTCCCAGGCAGTTTTGGTGTTTATATAGTCAGAGAAAACAAAATTATTTGGGTCATAAAAGATCGTTTAAGATGCCTGAAAATGGCAGCAGCTAATGAGTAAATATTGACCGATATCCATATATCCTGCATCCCTAATTTTTAACAGGCCATTAAGCATTAAAATCCATGATACACAAAAAAAGAAACCATATTACAAAGTAAATAAAGGTTAACCAAGTTCAAACTGATCTAAAATAATAATATTAACAATAATGATGGAAATTTTGAAGCTACTATGCTCTGTAAGAATCCATTTCCCCCTTATTTAAAGTATTTTTTGTTTTCTTGTGTCAAAGAACAGTTGACTGAAATTTAACATCTGGAGTTGAAAAACTAAAGTTTCATTAACATAATGTTATTTCAAACATAAAAGTTAAAAATGTACTGTTGGAATTCTGAAAATAATAATTGTGAAATTCATTGGTTGGACAGCCTTGAAGATGAATTAAAAGTAAGCATTTTCAACTGAGCTAATCTGTAAAATCACAGTATACAGCAATTAACATTTAAAGTGAAGATGAAAACAAGTCAAAATAAATGAAAAAAAAAGAGCTGATCAAAGTTGCTTTTAAAAAAAAAAAAAAAAAAAAACTTGATTCATTTATAGCATTTCTGCTTTTTCTGTTTTCCCGTGAGAATTGGCCAAAGGTCAATGTCCGTTCATCAAGTCCATCACACAAGTTTCATCGACTTTTTAAACTTAAGGCTGATGTTCAAAGTAAAGTAAGACGATCGAAAACATCAGCATCTGCTTAACCTCACTTTTACGAGGGGCCGAGGGCATTCAGAAATGATTTATCTTTGTTTGAGCATAAGAAAATATTTTTTTTGTTCATTGTTTTACTTTGGCTAAAAATCTAAATTATTGGACTTCACAAAAACACATGAAATATCTTATTTCCAGCTCTAAAAAACAACTACTCAGGCATTTTAAAACGTAAATACACTGATTTTTCTATCATTACGTTGTACTTTCTGATGTTGCTGTTCTGTTCATGATGCCAGAGAATGGAGGGAAATCGTGTTGTTGACTTTACTGTATTGTCGCACAGTTGCATCATACACATGAGTAACATCAGTGCAACCAGACACTTATACTGCATCTCCCAATCCAACCTGTGGACTGGTTAGTGTGGTTAAATTGGTTTAAAACAGCATGATGTGGTACCAAAATCCCAGCTGCGTTAATACAAACAGTGAGGAGCTATCCACAGCTGAACTATCCTCTCGTTCTGGAGAGGTGTAGTCAGGAAAAAGGTGAGTTTTCATGCTTCCCAGAGGAACAGGTGGTAAACTAAAGGACGTGCACAGCCACACCGCAGCTCTATGGAACAACCTACATAATGGCGGCTGGTGTACAATAGGAGGGATGTGTCATTTCTGACATCTAGGTCATATCTGTGAGAGCTGAGCTCACCATGAGGCCTTCAGCGGGGGCTTTAAACACACACTCACACGCATACACACTCTGTTATTATCATCCTCATAAATCTGACTCACCCAAGCTTTCACTGCCTGGTACTTCCTCATGTTTCTGCCCTTTACACCATTAAGGACGAGGAGAAAGGTGTTAATACCTGAGGGCCAGCTGGATACTGGGCAGGTGTGTGCTTTCTTTAATTTGTATTCTTAAGCTAAAACACACACACACTAATTGGTGAGTGAGTAAATGGTTAAAAGGGAGGTGGTGGTCACTCTTTTGTCCTTTTTCTCCTCAATGCACCATCTTTTTACACCATTTTACAAACAAACTCACATTTCAAAGACATTTTATCAACTTTAGAGCTGTGATTTCCTTTTTTTAGTTTGGCTTTTCATCAGATGTCTTCATCTACTCTGCGACTACGACGGTAAAATGCCCGGATTTAAGAAATCCTGGGGTCAAATAAGGCAATACTGAGCCGCCTGTCACAAAACAAAGACTTAAGCTGCATTTTTGGTGCTTATAGACAATGTCAGATCATTTTTCAGGCTGTTTCCTCAACACATTTCCTTTTGAATCAATTATCAAAGCAGGTATTTCAATATATACAAGATTTATCTTCCACATCAGCTGCTTTTGGTGTTTAAAAATAAAAAAGCAAGACACAAAGACACACATTTATACATTATATGCAACATAATAATCACAAAGCACAGCATTTAAGCTTTTTTAATGTACTTTTGCGATAAAAACAAGTTAAATAAAATGATAATATGATGACAAATGGAGAAATTTTTCAGTACAGAACATGCTTAGAGCCAGACACAAAGATGTTTGAGCTGTCATTTTCTATTTAAAGCCGAATAATGTTGATTTTTTGGAAAGAACGGGGTGAAACGTTACATTTAATAAAAATATTAGCATTAATATGAGCGTTAAGGTCAGGCTGTTGAAGCAAACAGGATTTAAAGGCGTTTATTCAGCAGCCTACCAATAATTGAGGACTCAAACTTAACACGTCGATAGCTTGATATATGAGACACAATTATCCACTCTTTATACATATAATTTTTTTTTTTTTATTGAATTAATGTGGCCTTTTTTTTTTTTTAAAGTAAGCTAGCAGGCCTGCTGTAAAGTGTCCTTTGTGTGAGGAGAGACTGGGCGCCATCATCTCACGTTAGAGGCCCTGTCAAGAGCTGCGAGGTGGACAAACACACGTTTCTTTCAGGTGACAAACACGACGCCTCGTTAACGCACAGAAAGGCTAATCTCTGTGGGAAACCACGAAGAAAATTTCACTTATATCTTAGAGTTATTTTGAACAAAATGCGCCAATTTTAACCGAGAGAAACTTCGTCTGAGTAGCCAGAAGCTGCGCATCCAGCAGCAGCAGCTTCCTTCCCATGACGAAGATCACACTAACCGTTAGTCAGCTCCGAAAACCCGGTGCTAACTTATATCCTGTCAACGGAACCAGCTCTTAATAACGAGATTTAACATTTAACAGCACTGTAATGTGTTTTTTCAAGTGTTTAACGTAAAGAGGCCGTGATTTCACCGAAGAAACGCGAAGGCCAGCTGGAAAACGGTAACGTTCAGATTGATAAAGCAGAAGACGAAGGAATAAAGAAGCAGAAAACAAAATGTCAGCCAGAACACGTAACTTACTGGGATATGCTTACTCATTGAAGATTGTAGCTTAATCATACAGCCGGTCTCCAGAAAAATGGTAAAAAGGTAAAATGGTTCTCCACCATGCAGTCCGGTGCTGTTTCTCCGAGCGGAGCCGAAGTCTCCCTGAGCTGCTGAGACGAAGCCGAAAGAAAGCCGAAGTCATTTCCTGTCCAGACCTTCAAAATAAAACATGTGTGCGGCACTTCCCTCCACACCTATCCACCGTTATTATTTTGTTTGTTTTTATATATCATAAAAAATTGAACAAATAATCCTTATTTAATAAATCAAGTTATCAAGCTATTATTATTGATTTAATTTTGGCATTTTTTTCATACTTAAAAAAAAAACTTGCTGTTAAAAAAATATACAGAACAACAACTTCAACAAAAAAAAAAAAAAAAAAAGAAAGAAAAATAATACATAAGTTAAACAAACAAGCTCAAACTCAATGGTGTTATTTCACCTCAAAAAATTAAAAAAATAAATGAATTAATAAAAATTGGGGGTTACACTTTGTTATAAACGAAACCAAATTCTCAAAATATTTAAGTTCATACCATCTCAAAAGTCTTTGTTGCCTTATTGTCCACTTGTTTGACTTTTAAACTGATTTGAAATCAGAAAAAAAAGAAACATTACCAAAGGATAATGTGCAAATTTTACAGGTGCTGTAGACAGTGCTGCAGATATAACAAGCTATAGAGTCACAGCGCACTCTGGTGGACAATTCTTGAAATGTTGCTTCTGTGATTCTGTGTTTTTTAAGTTGCCAAAATTGGAAAAAAAAAAGGGGGGGGGGGGGGGCTTTAAAGAACAAACTAAGCTTGATTTTTTTTTTTTTACATTTCTGTCCCTTCTATTAAAAAAAAAAAACTAACGCTGTTGTTTTAATTATGTTTGTTTGTTTGTTTTTAATTTTCTTTCTTTATCAAAAACAAAATAATTGGCTTAATTTTCGGCTGTATCGAAAATAATATTCTTCAGTAGACCAAACCAAGGGCTAATCTTTGCTTATTAGCCAAAAGACAAATACACTCTTATTCATGAGATGAGTCATGCATGTTGAAGCAGTTGTATCCCCTGCAGCTAAATTCCCCACACTCACAGAGGTGTGCACGTGTAAAATATAAACACCCTAGTTTTAGTGAGAAAAAAAAAGAATCACAATTTGTAATCCACGTTTACTCAAGCATTTAAGGATTTAAGTTTTTTTTTTTCAATTTATGTTGTGTTTTTACTGTTTTTTTTTATCGATTTTTTCGGACACACCTTGAGTTTTATTTTGAAAAATAAAATCTAGCACAGTGTCCGGTGCTCCCCACGGTGGTCTGTCTCGAGCTTGACGCAGTTCTCCAAAACCCCACCCTGAAAAATGTGAGGTGTTCTGCCCAGACATCTCTCCCTCCACGCTGCCTGGGTCAGGTGGTGTCGGCCTGCTCAGGCCGCACTCACCTCCTGGGACCACGTGCGGACCGGAGACAGCAGGAAGCATCCAGAGATACTGGGAAATTAATCTAAAAATAGCTCCAAACTGGCCTGTTGTTGAACTGCTTTTCCACGTGGATTGGGGAAAAACGTTTGAAAAAGATGAATTTTTTAAAGCTGGTTTTAATTTTGATGTTTGGCAAAGGTTAGCTAACAAAAATGCTAATTTTGATTTAACTTTATTTGCATTGGTGGTATCTGGCCATACATAAACAAAGACATTGCAGATTTTTTTTTTTTTTTTTTTTTTTTTTAAATATGTATTATCATTGGTATAATTCAGGCCCAAAGTGGGCCCAGACCATTTAAATGTATATTTTAATGGAGGCACCAGCAAACATTCAGATCTTTACTTCAGGATTATTGTACTATTTTTTTATCTTGATTAAAGTCTTTTATGAAAAGGTTTAGAAAGTATTTGCAGCGACAAACTTTTCCACAATTTATGTAACAGCCTCATTTGAAAATTGATTTTTTTTTATTTTACACACACTCCATAATGACGACGTGGCCAATACCATCCCTACAGTGAAGCATGGTGGTGTCAGCGTCATGCTGTGGGGATGTTTTTCAGCGGCAGGAACAGGGGGACCAGTCAGGATTGAGGGAATGCAGCGATGGTCAGAGGCATCCCGGATGGAAACCTGCTCCAAAAAGCTTTAGACCTCAGACTAGGGCCACGGTTCATCTTTCAGTTGGATAATGACCTTGAGACCACAGCCAAGGTATCTAAGGAGTGGCTCCAGGACAACATCTCTGCAAAGATCTGAAAATGAAAAAAGTGGAGCGCAGTGAAAACTTTCCAGGTGCACTGTAAGTATTGTATTGGTTGTTACAGATGGTGATTTGAAGGATAGAGGGGTGTTGAAGAAGATGCTAAGGTTACGGAGGAGAGGAGGGATTTGGGGCCAAAAACTATTATTTCATACTTATAACAGCTGAGTTAGAGGAAGTTGCCGTTCATCCAAAGTTTGATGTCAGTGAAGGGGCTGGTGAGGGTGTGAAGAACAGTAGGGTGTCATCTGCGTAGCCGTTGAAGTGTATGACATGTTGTTCAGCTGGCGTAGTAGATTTAACATCCCGTTGCATTTGACGGAAACTCCAGATGCGAGTTCCTGAATTCGATGTTCATTCATTCATTCATTCATTCAGTTAATTTCGGCTGCTTGGACCTGTGATCTTGTCAGGTGTTGTTTTCAGTCCCAGGGTACGTTAATGTCACCCATCAGCACACGCCATGCAGCTGGCATGTCACAAAGTTAAAATGGCACACGTATTTCATAATCAAAAGCCATATCATCAACACTTTTCATGAAGGTGAACTGACTCATAGCCAAGCATTAACAATCTTGTTTTCACGCATTAAATGTCTCTTATTGTCTCTAATGGAAATCATTGTTATAATAATAATAATAATAATTATTATTATTATTATTATTATCATTATTATTATTATCAAAATATATCATTATTAAATAAATACAATTTGTTATTATTATTACTATTATTATTATCATTATTATTACTAAGATTATCATTGTAGTGTATATAATTAACACTGTAAAAATATAAAAGCGCCATTTAAAGTAATTTATCTTTTATTTATTTTATTTATCAGGAAGGCTTTTATTTTGGTAGGGAGTCCAGTTTTTCTGTGATCGCGATCTTCTGTTTCTTCGTTCTGAGACCTGTAAACAAAGAAAAAAAATGAAAAAGGAAAATAAAAAAAAACGAAATTCGGCCGTAATATGATTGTGTTGGTTTCCCTTATCCTTTTTCAATTCAAAAACAAAAAAAAAAATGTTGTTTTGTTTTTGTTAGAAAAGGAAAAAAGGCTCCATTTTCACTTTTTCTGTTAATTGGTATTGACAGAAAAACAAATTATACTTTTGTCCCCTGACCTGAAAGGCAAAGGCAAAAGCAGACTGCTTACAAAGGCCGATCCTGTGATGTCAGCTTTGTAGGCTACCGACCTCCAAAAAAGCAAAGAAACAACAACATCGATAATTAACCGCACATCTGCTTTCATACCTCTTTTAGATTTTTGTACAGTAAATTTGCAAATATTATTGCGATTATACGGACTGTCCTGAATCGAAAAGAACCTTTGTATTGAGTCAGGGAGTATTTTTGATTTTGCTCTGAACATAATTTGCACTATTTAGTTTGACCACAGCCCATCTGGAATGACTGGGGAGCCAGATTTTTTTTTTTACCTATACTGCAGCCAGCCACCAGGGGGAGCAGTTTTTGTGGCGACCTCACTTGGAGCAGAGCAAGATGACGCCCATTCTTTTTTACAGTCTATGGCTGGGACATGAACACTATCCAGTTGTCCGCCATGTTGAATGTTTTGGTAAATGATGTGTCAACGAGTGATTTGATACAGATTTTTAATTTAAAATTACTATCACTGTCATTTAGATTCCCAAAAACCTAAAATTTTGTTTTCCTTATATTTATGTTAGTGAGTTATTTACTGATTCATGCTCTTGTTTCAAAATCCTGAACAGAAATTGGGAATTTTTTGCAAGATGTCAGTATGAAATGAAATCTCCAACTGGTAGATATTTTCTCTATTTTTATTTTTTTATTTTTAATTTTTATTTTATTTATTTTTTATTTTAATATTTTATTTTATATTCTTTTAATTTTATTTTTTATTTTTTTTTATTATTATTATCATTTTTTTATTTTATTATTTCTTATTTTATTCAATTTTTTTTAAAGGAAAGTTTCTCTTTTTTTTTTTTTTTTTTTTTTTTGCAAAAGATACCACGCCTGTGATTCTGAAATTAAATGTATTTACAGTAACCACACCCTGCTTTTGTGTTTCCTCCTCATACTTTCATGTGTTTGCATCTCTCTGGAATAAATACTTTAGCTCCACAACTCTTTCTGGAAGCTCAAACAGCTGCTGAGCTCTGCACTCTCACACAAAAGCAGCTCTGAATTGTCCCCGACGCACAGCCAATGAGCTCAAAGCTGCGGCAGCGGCTCGGAGTCTAGCAGCGCCTGGACCCTGCCAGTTCCCAGCCGGACTCCTGCAGCTGCTGGAGAATCTTCTAACCTGTCAGCATTGTATCAATTGTGTATAAAAATTAATGAGCAGGTGAAGCTTTGCCTTCACATGAGGGCTATCAAACTCCAAATTAAATTTCATGAAAGAGTGCAAAGTAAGAAATGAATGACTCTGAAGATTTCAAGGTAACAACTCCACTTTTTCTGCCTTGACTTGATGATGTCTGGTTGTCTTTCATAAAAGCTTAAACCTGTGATAGACCTGCTTGTGTTTTCCAGGAGGGAGGTGTCAGCAGGAGTAAAGACCAGATAGACGGGACAGGGATGAGCGTGAACAACGGCAAAGGAGTGAGGGTGACGGGGAAGTACGTGTCCCCGCTGGACTGGGGCACCAGAGCAGGAGGTCCCTGCATCATCCACTCCCCACCCAGCACCCCTCTTCCTCCAGACGCCCCCACCGTGATCTCCATCGGCCCCCTGCCGCACAGAGCTCCAGAGCGGATGGATGAGCCGTCTGTCTCAGAAGACTGGAGCGTGGAGACGCCCTCCAAAAGCAGGGTGGCGTATGGCGAGATGGGCCGCGTGCCTCGCCAAACCATGGAGGAGCTGAAGACCATCCTGAAGGAGAGTCCTCTGCTCAGCATCCGGAGCAGGGATGAAGGAAAACCAGGGAGTCCTTACACGTACCTGCATGGAAGCAGCCGCAGCAGTGGAGGAGGCGTTGGAGGAGGTGGTGGAGGAGGTGGAAAACCAGAGGCCCGTCAGGACGATGGACTCCCCAGCAGAGCGTTCAGCACCTTCAAACCAAACTTTGAAGTTTCCAGAAAAGGGGGGCCCAGGTCCGGTGAGAGCACGTCTATTCAGCAGCCTCCCAACGTGGATTCGTCCAGCTCATTCAGGTCTGAGGCCAACACAAATAGGCAGCCGGGGGTTAGAGGACACACACACACAGCCGGCGGCTCCTGGGCAGAGAGCGGAGCTTCTCATACAGGTAAGTGAAGCTGCGTTTACCTGAGACAGAGACTTATAAGGAAGAACAGTGAAAGATGCTGGTGTAGCTGACTCCATCACTTGAGCAACTTCTTCTTTTAAAACCTTTCTTAATCAGAAAACTTCCTGGGGTTTAATGAATTGGACTAAATCTTTGATGGATTTTTAAATATTTAAACTGAAATTTACCGTTATTAATTGAGATTATTTACCTGAAAGAAAAGGTCACTTTGAGCCGTGGGTTCAGCTCTAACAGAAGGATCTACGTCTCTTTTATCAGGAGGAATAATGGTTTGCTCTCATTTTCACAGGGTTTCTCTGCCCTCAGTGGCGCCACCTGCTGAAACTAGATTTTTAGAGCTAGTAGAAATTAATTTGAACAAAATATTAAAAAACTATGGGTTGTTTGTTAAAATTTTAACAACATAAAAGCATTAAACGTATATTTTTTAAATGTGTTCTGAGTTAATCTGCAGTGAGACTTTCTACAGGCTTGATGGTACCCTCTAGTGGACAAACACTGTACTGCTTTGAACGACCTTATCTAGAGTTTCTTGATTTCAGCTTCTCAGCAAAACAAATTTTTATCAAAAAGGGTAAAAACTTCAGCAAAAGTTTTGATAGTTAAAAATTTAATTAAAAATGCTACAATTTCTGATTTTTTTGCATTATTTTTTTTTCATAATTTTTTTTTTATATTTAATTTTTATGTTTTCATATTTTTTTTATTTTTTTAAATACATTTTTAATTTTATTTTTATTTTTTTTATTTAATGTCCTGTGCTGGGGACAGTGGGACTTCCTCATTCCGAAAAATTGTCTTTCTTCTTTCATATTTCTAAACTTTTAAAGAGGGAATCAGCAGTTTTTGGTGCTTAAATGAAACAAAACAAAAATCACTTTCTATCTAAAAGTTAGCTTGTAACTGTTGTAGCCTGTTTTCCCTCCCCTTTTTCCAGGTGTATAAATGTCAACAAATCTGAAAAAACATTGAAAACTTAAAACTAAATTTAGATTGTGCTGTAATTAAAAAAAAACAAAAACAAAACAAAACAAACTAAGTATGACATGAAAACTTCTCAAAATGTAGCTGAAACACTTAGCGCTAGCATAAATCGAATAACTTTCTTTTCTTACGTTGATAAAACACAGCTGTTGGTTGGGCGGCCATATTGGAGGGACAGACCTTTTGTTTCATTGGATAAAACTCTAACAAACAGATATCACTGGAAAAGTCAGGATGTCCTCTAGAGAGTGCAACAGGTTTTATCCTTGCAGGCTATTTTGTTTTTTAAATAAAGCTTTGAAAGTGATTTCCTCTGCAGAGGACAAAAATGCGTTGCTGGGTCTCAGGAGAATATGATAAATTTTACATGTCATGTGTTTGGTTTTTATCTAGTCTGTTTTTATAACCTTGTTCAAAGGTCTTTAACCTAAAAGTGTTTTCAGAGTAGGCCAAGGACGCAACTTAAAGCGGGGTATTGTGCTTTTTTTCAGTATTTGTTTTGTCCCCCAGGTGCCACTGTAGTAGCTTCACATGACTAACAGCTAAAAAAAAATCAGTATCAGTGACTTACTGGTGTTTTAGAAAACCCTTATTTCAGCTTCTGTCTGAAACACTTAGTTTTGAGACCCCTTCCCTCTGATTGGTCAGCCCTCTGGAGGCCTGAGGGGAAGATACCTCCGCATTTGGGAGCAGGTTTGGAGCAAACCTAAACATTTGGGGTTCCCTCCATCGTGCCATGAAGCAGTTGTGTTTGTTTACAATGTGAAAAGAACAATACCCCCTCTTTAACATCATCTGTGTCCTTTATTAGACTCTTAAAGACCGAACCAGGGACAAAAATAGCCTCAAAGCTGCAGGATCACCTTTGTAGTCAGGGTGAGACAACTTACAGCAACAGATCACCGCCTTAAACAGCAACACAAATTCCATATGTAGAGCTTGTTTAATTCTGGTTCTGACATGGCTTCCACTAGGGGGCGACAAAACCAAATCTTTAAAGAAAGAAAAAATTAAAGATTTGAATATTTTAGCTGGAAACCTGAAAGTAGACAATATTTTGAGATGTCTTGGTGACTCATTCCAAAAGTTAGGATTTTAACTCTTAAGGCCTCTGCACACCAATGGCAACGCAAAGAAATGGCACAAAAATGCAAAAAAATTTGGAGGTGTCATATTCAATCTCAGTAGCTATTGTCCTCCAATCATTTTGACCATTTTTTTTTCAAGAGTCTACTTCTTGACTCTATCCCCCAACATATTTTACAATCCCCCCAAAAATGCACAAAAACAGCAGCAGCCAATCATTGTTAAACATGACGTAAAACCTCGTTTTTAAACTCGTAAAACTTGTGAAAATGAAATTTTTTAGAAAAAAAGAGGACATGAATACAAGACAGCCAAATGATATCTTCAAATCACCACAACAATTGGACATGAGAAACATTTCTACCAGGTGTATTAATTTCTTAAAGTTTGACCACAAATTTCTTTTTCAGGGTTCCTACAGCTCAAGGCAAGTTAAATTTAAGACTTTTTAAGACTTTTTTAATGACGTTGGAAATCAAATTTAAAAACAAGTCGACAACGAAACAAACAAAACTAACAAACAAAAACACCACATGAATTACCTGGGTTAGAGGCAATTTTGACCCAATGTTTATTTTACATAAAACATCACTTTTTACCTTTTTTTTAACCCCATTTTTTACAACTTTATGCCTATTTTGCCCCTATTCATCTCTTTTGGCCACTGTCACAACCATTTTTGAAAATTTTCTATGGTTTTTGAAATTTAATTTGAAATTTAATTCTCAATTTTGCTGCCATAATCAATTTTCCTAAGCCACTTTTGGATTTTTTTGCCAATTTTTCCTCATTTTTTTCTCTCTCCAGGCACCCTAGGTAGAACCAAGACATGTGTCTGCTTTAAAAGTTCCTGGTGCAACCACATCACCGTTTTGTTAGTTCCGCTATTGTGACTATGCGATGTTGCCACGAGAGTAAATCAGGAAATTATTTAGAAAATAGACAAATGTTACTTAATATTTTTTTACTTCAAACTAACATAAATCTTACCAATGTGTTCAAATTTTTAAGACTTCTGAAATTTGGATTTAAGACTTTTTAATGCTAATTCAGGCCTTATTTTTAGAATTATGAATTCAATGCCTTTTAAGACTTTTCAAGGATCCGCAGGAACCCTGTTTTTCCTCATATTTGTTAGTGAGTTATTTACTGATTCATGCTCTCGTCCCAAAATCCTGGACAGAAATCTGTAATTTGTGGCAAGATTTCAGTCTGAAATGAGATCTCTGACTTGTAGAAAATTTCTCTTTTATTTTTTTATCAATTTTTATTTTATTTTATTTTGTTTTATTCTATTTTATTTTATTTTATTATCACATTTTTAACTTTATTTTTATTTATTCATTCATTTAAAAAAAAAAAAATATATATATATATATTTTTTTTTTTTTCAAAAGATACCACGCCTGTGATTCTGAAGTGTAATGTATTTACAGTAACCAGCCACCAGGGGGAGCAGTTTTTGTGGCAACCTCACTTGGAGCCAGCAAGATGACGTTTTTCTTTCACAGTCTATGGCTGGGACATGAACACAATCAAGGTGTCCGCCATGTTGAATGTTTTGGTAAATGACGTGTCAACAATGGGCATTTTAATTGGTCGGATGTGTACTCATTGCAAGCAAAACATTGGAAACATCGACGTTGGTCGGAAAAAAACAAAAGCTGCATTTTTGGTGTGAGGGCTTGCCTTGAAAGCCAGTTGGCGCAAAATATATGTGTCTGGTGTGCAAAAGGCGTCACCCTTTAGAGATCAGGAGCGGTGGTTAGCACAAGGAAAAGGAATCTTAAAACAAACCTTTCCTGTCATTTTCTGTCCTCTTTCTCAGAGCTCGGTAGTGACCTTGTTGAGATCATCGGGAATCAGAGATTCATTTCCGCCATGGAGCAGATCAAGCAGCAGATCGCCAGAGACAACATCAACTTTGTCCGGTTTGAGGCCACCGACCTCCACGGGGTGTCCAGGTCCAAGACAGTGCCTGTCCGCTTCTTCCATGTAATCCCCTCACATCCATCCACCTATCCGTCCGTCTTTGGTTGAAAGTTGCATTAAAGGTGTGTAATAAATGTTGCATCCACAGGAGAAAGCCGTTTACGGGATACCGATGCCCAGAAGCTACCTGGAGCTCACGCTGAGCCCAAAGAGCAACGAGGTCGACCACGCCAACACCGCCAACTTCAGCAGCGACGTCCTCCTGATTCCCGATCTCTCAACCTTCAGGGTCTTACCCTGGGCCGAGCAGACCGCACGGGTCATCTGCGACCCCTGCACCGTGCAGGGAAACCCCCTACGTACCTCCCCACGCCTCATCGCCAAGCAGCTCCTGGGGCAGCTCCAAAGCCTGGGGTTCTCCCTGCACTCGTCCTTCACCTACGAATGCTGCGTCCTCGGAGCGCCTGACCGGATCGGACCGAAGACGCTCCTGTTCCCGGCGACCACCCTGCTCAGCAACCACGACCTGCCGTTCTTCCAGCAGCTGGTGGACAGCATGTACTGCATGGGCGCCGACATTGACAGCATCTCCTCTGCGAGCGGGCCCGGTCAGATGGAGATCAACCTGAGGCCGGAGTTTGGGATTGCCGCCGCGGATAGCGCCTTCACCTTCCGCACAGGCATCAAAGAAATGGCCCGTAAATACAGCTACATCGCCAGCTTCTTCACCGATGACGGTCTGTACAACGCTGGCGTGCTCTCCCACAGCTTGTGGGATGCTAACGGGCGCCGCAGCCTCTTCCAGAGTGGGGAGAAGTCTGGCGATCTGTCTGAGATTGGCAGGAAGTGGCTTGCCGGGCTCCTCACCCACTCCGCCGCCCTCAGCTGCCTGATGTCCCCTGGCTTGGGGTGCAGGAGTCACATCGCCAAGACCATGAAAGACCCCAAACGAGTGCTGTGCGCCACCTGCGGCTGCAACGACAACAGCAGCTCCTTCAACATCAAGTGCCACGGCGGGAGGGAGATGCACATCGACAACAAGCTGGGCTCAGCCATGGCGAACCCGTACATCGTGCTGGCTGCAACCGTGGCGGCGGGCCTGGACGGCATTCGACGCAACCTGAACGTGGACAGCAGCTTGAACAAAGCCCCCAGTCAGCAGAGGGAGTTCGCCATTCCCGTGAAGCTGGACGAGGCGCTGGAGGCGCTGGGGGAGGATCACGTCATCCGCAGCACCCTGGGAGAGCCTTTCGTTCAGTATTTCATCGCCATGAAGAAGTTCGAGATCGAGACCCAGGAGCTGGACGACGAGAGGAACAAGTGCTTTGAGTATTTCATTTAGAAACTCTCGTTTTTTGTCTGTTCAGAGAAAAACGCGCCCCCTACTGTAGAAACAAAGCATGAAACGAATCGGCCTTTTTATTTTTTACATCAGTGTTAAAAAATCAATTTTATTTTTTTGCAAATTGTATATTTTTTCAGTAATTTCAAAATAAAGGTATTAGTTCACCCTCGATGTGTTTTGCTGTTTTGTTGTGTATTAATTCCTCTAACAAGCTGTATTTTTATTTTTTAATGAATAAAGCATAAAGGTTTGCAATAAAAACTACAAACATTTTCCTCATTTTTTATCAGAAGGACAAACTAAATCATTGTGGATGCATAAGGTGAGAAATTTTCTAACATGTAGTACACTTTGCAGCCTCTAGTGGGAGCTGTTGTGCCACTAACTTAAAGTCCTGCAGCAGTCTGAGGCAAACTCCAACATTTAACATCCAAACCAAACTTTTAGAGACCTAAACTTTTTCTAAACCTTTTAATTTCTAACATTATTTCTTATCACACACGTTCAATGATGCCTGGTCATTCAGATACATTTTGTTTAGTGAGCTTTCTGCCCCTAAAGACTCATTTCTAATAACTTTTGTAATTACAAAAAAAGGTATTTTAGATTTTAAAGTAGCTTTCTTAAAACAATACTGCTTTTTTAGAATGTTTTATTTTATCAAACATCTTTATTTTTAGTATTACAGCCAAAAATGTGACAATTGAAAGCTTTTCATTGAGGAGAAACAAGAAAATGTACAGCATCATGTCACATTAGGAAGTTATTATACAAAAAATAACTTTATCTTCATAACTGTTAGCCCCTGTGTGAGATACAAGTTGTTTAAAAAAAGGTAATAATGTACAGATCTTTACATCAAGTAATGTGACGGATACATGGCAGGAGTAGAGCAGTTGCTGGAGGGACTGCTACGGAAAACTTAGATCAGAGTCACGTCTTACAGAGGAGGTCACACAGCACACTAAAACTGACTCAAGCCACAAATAATCTTAATTTTCTGTTTAATTTTTATAAAGCTTCTTAACTGTGGCTTCTTTTTCTTTCTTTTTTTTTTTAATATATTGCAGTGGCTAGTTTTTATTTTATCAATTTTACACAATATAAAAAAGACTCCAAAAGGCCTGTTACAGCATTACACCTATGGACCTCAAAAGAAAATAAAAATATTTAATAATAAATAAAACATGTAAATAAATAAAAACAACAATTTTGAAACAAGTGCCATTTTGATAAATAACAGAAAAATTTGTGAAATAGCCATTAAATGGTGATATAATAATTATAATAATAATAATAATAATAATAATAATAATAATAATAATAAATAATAATAAATAATATATTATAAATGTGGCACTGTAGTTATCAAATATATATAATTATTCTTTAACATCGAATTATTACAATGAAATATTTAAAGATTATGTTAACAAGTTCATACTTTTTACAATAATGGCTTTTTATTTATTTTTCAAGTTTTTATAAAATAAAAAAAATATTCTTTTCAAAGTCAATTTTTATTTTATAATGTCCTTTTCCATTCTGATGATAAACGACTTGATGAAATCAAAACTTAGTGTTTAGAAAACTATTTTAATTTTATAAAAGCTTGGAAAATGAATAAAAACGTATTATTTTTAAAAGTGACATTTTTTTAAAATAAAATAATATGAAATATGTTATTATAAAAATTTGATAATTAAGAATAATAAAATATATTTCATAATAACTTTGCCTTATTTCACAATTTAATCGCCACATTATACATCTGTCTGTTGTTCATCAAAATATAGTTTATATTGAAATGTTGTTTTTATTTATCTAATCCTAAATCTTTTGGGGTTCCATAGGTGTCAGGCTTTAACAGGCCTTTTTGAGTCTTTTTAATATTTGTGTAAAATCAATAAATTCAATAGAATAAAAACTAGCCCGCTGTAATATGTAAAAAAAAAAAAAAAAGAAAGAAAAAAAGAAAAGAAAAAAGAAAAATATAGCTACATCTTGGAAGCTACCAACAACAACCCAAAATGTAATCACACTGATATGTAACAACTGGTTGACATGGTAACAAAAGTGCTGAGCCTGTAGTGTAATAATAAAAAAATGACCCAATCAGTATGTTGGGTCAGTTATTACATTTTGGGGTTTATGATTTTTTATTTATTTTAAATTACACTTCAGGTCCTGTATTCACAAAGCACCCCTGCTCTAGAGGTTTCGGTTACCATGAAAATCCTGATGGTCAATTATCTGAGGTTTCTCAATGAACTGGACTCTCCTGGTTTTATAAAACAGTGACAGGTTGGGCTTGGACTGCTCAGGGATCATGGATGTGGAATAGTTGTCTCAAATTTTGGTGTATTACTGAAACCTATTTTGACTTTATCCCAGGAACTTGAAGTTCCAAAAACTTTTCTTTGAGGAACTAAATGGTGTTTTTACTGTGACCTGAAGTCCTGTGAAGATTATGCAATCAGGCAAGGGTCAAATGGAGAAGAAGTAAAAAAAATTAGACAACATCAAGAAGACATATATCCGCTGACACGTTCAGCTGAAGGTCTCCAGTTTACAGGGAACACCACATTTACACTATCAGGGTCAAAGAGTCCTGAACTGCCAATCGATCACTTGCTGCCACTGAATCTCTACTCAGCTACAGATGAAGACGGAGGTAATGATGTTGAACAAGAGAGGATCAAGGCAGGTGGCGCCCTCTGCTGTTTGAAAAAGGTATCACTTTTCATTTTTCAAGTTTAACGTCCTTCTCTTTTCCACGGACTCTACTTGTTCTTGTTGATCAGATTTCCCACCCTCTGCATGAATTTGCCCAGTCTGTTTTCAGAGCCGCTTTGTGTCTGGTACCCGTGGTAACCAGAGTCCTGTCTGTCCTGTCTGTTCAGAGAGGAGCTCCTGGCTTTCTCTGATGAGTGCATGAGCCCCGATCTCGTAGATTTATCCCGAGGAATGCTTTCAGTGCTGAGCAAATACTCGAACCGGCTGTAGACCTTCTCTCTTTGGTAGACGGTGGCTCCCTCCTTGTCTGGAGTGCTCGTCTCGCTCCGGTCCTGATCTGCGGCGTGAGCTGCCTTTTTCTTGCTGGACCGCTGTGGTGTTAGCCTCGAGAATGACGGTTTGTGCTTCTCCAGCTCAGAGCTCAGAGACTTTGGGGTGCTTGGCGAATGGCCCTTCTTTGGAGATTTCTCCGCCTGTGACGGGTCGGCTTTGACCGGCTGGTTGGACCCCGAGGGGTTCTGGGATCTCATTGAAGCCTTCCTTTGGAGTGACTTCTCTTCTTTTCTGGAGGTTTTCTTCTCGTCAGGTGTAAGCAGTGAATGTACCTTCATTTTCATGGAGTTCTTCCTTTGAAGCGGTTGCTCCTCCGGTTGTGTTTGCGCTTTTTCCGAAGGACTACTCTTCCCGTCCATCGTGAGCTGAGATCCTGACGAAGTGCTTGAGTTTTTCCTGACAGATTGCGTCTCATTTGGTAGGGATTTCTTTCTTTCTTTTGGCGTACCCGGGCCTGTGCTTCTTGGCCCCTTACCCATAGACCCGTGGCTTCCTTTGGCGTGATCCGGACGCTGCGGTTCTGAAGGTACACTCGATTTCACCAAGTTCTCATTCGACACAGCTTTCTCCTCTTTGCGCGGCTCCTCGTTTCCTTCTTTGAACGCAGAGTCTGAGCTGTTGACCCGTGAAGTTGAGCCCTCTTTCTCCTCGGGGATCTGGGTCAAAGACTCCATAACTCTCGAGTGCTGGAGACCGAGCCCACCGGGGTGCAAATGAGAGAGCTTGAGCGATGGATCGTTGAGTTTCATGTCCATATCGGTAGCTGAGGTTGTCCGTGAAAGAGGCTCGTGCCAGTCGTACGCCTGCAGCGTCCTCCGATCTGGAAGCACTTTGACGTCATTGTGAGAAACAGCGCGGTGCTCATTGGTCAGATTTTGCTCTCCTTTGTCGCCGTCTTTCTTTGGCTCGGCGTCTTTCTGATTGCTGGGGTCAAAGCCCCAACCGTTTTGTGGATTTGGCTCTAAGTCTATCATACTCTGCCTCATGTCCAGACCTCTTAACGAAGTCATCAGTTTATGCCTGTCCAGAGCCGGGTACCCAGGTCTCAGGGACTCCTGGCTCTGTCTGAGATTGGAGTATTCCTGCAAGCTGAGCCTCTTCTGCCTCATTTCCTCCATCCTGGACTTGATGTCCCTTGACCGGTTGTGGACCATCTGTGACTGATACTCGTTCAAGCCTGTGTGGCTGCTGTACGGAGATGCCAACGGGGATATGGCGTCACATGACGCATCCAGAGGCATGTCGTAGTTATTGAGGTATGTGTCCATCTTCCACCTGTGGAGGGAGGTTTCAGAATTGAAGGGGATCAGATTCTGGTCAGGTCCGTAGAGATTGCGGTGCCTCAGATGCTGCTGAGACAAACGGTTCGATAGCAGCAAGTCGCCGCCCACCCTCATATTAGGTCCATTCCTCTCAGGAGCAAGAGGCACCCCGAAGTCTTTGGTCCCCATTCGGAGGCGGGTCAGCGAGTTTAATCCACCATAACTGTGTCCTCGAACCATGTTCCCCATGTCCGGACAGTGGGACTGATGCAGTCTTTCCTGCATGCTGAGGCCCCGGGTCAGCATGGCCCCGTTGTTAAACCTGTCATCCTGGGCACCTCGGAAGCCCTGCATCATCCGGGACCTCATGTGGATCTGGTTCAGAGAAAGCTGGCTGGAGTTGGGGCTCTGCGTGGCTGCGATGTCTCTGAGGTACTGGATTGGGATCTTGTTCCTGGGCTGCACCAGAGGAACCACGGAGCGGGCGTACAGCCTTCGAAACTCCTCGTCGTAAGTGCAGACCAGCTGACCCGTGATGACCATGACCATGCTGAGGTGGATCTTCTCATACGTCCACGTGTAGCTGGACAGAAGAAAGGAGGACACGGTCTTTAGAGGAGAGGGGATGATGAGACAGTATCACGGTCTTCAGATCTACTCACCTGAACGTCCCATACACCACAGTCCTGCAGTCCACCAACAAAAACTTTTGCTCCAATCCTCCGTGAAACTTCACCCCGGACTGACACTGATACTGCTGCCCCCTCACCGTCCGCACACGGATGTTCTGAGGAAGAAACAAAGATCCAAGAAGTTACAGAAAGTCACATGAGTCAATGCATTAGAGTATAAACATTGGAGAGTTCAAGCCAGACCTGTAGGGGGCAGTATAAAACAGGAAACACCTCAGAGTAACACCATGAGCCTGTGTAGAAAACCTGTCCCAAACTAAATATCACCCAACACACAGAAATTCTTCAGTAATGACTGTTCTCGTTTTGTAAATTCTCAATCACGAAGAAAACACGGCGTCAGAAACTGGAATGTCACGCCTCCAGTTAGACGTCCACTCAGGAATTTGCGGCGGTATTATTTGTGTCAGGCTCGACAGGTTTGGTATCTTGTTTTTTTTTTGCTGTGAACTGATGACAAAGACCGTGAATATGACTTTTGGAGATTACACAACCAGCTGTTTAGGAATGACTGTGGAGTGAGTCACAGCATAAATAACCTGTAAGACGGAGTAATTAGAGAACATGACCAACATTAACGAGTCAGAGTTCAACACAAGCTTACTACCAGGTCTACGTCCAGGGTGTTGTGAGAGGTCTCTGGAAACTTTATGTTCTGGTATTTGGCACAAACAAAAGTTGTGGATCTGCTGTGGGGGGTTGTGGATTGCCGGAGCAGAGACGGACCACATACAGATGTCGTCTATGTGGCCTGTATCCATGTTATTACTCAAACAGGACCATAGAGCGACCATTTGGCCAAGGCGTTCGCACCATATGTCCGGGGAACTTACTGGAAAAGCCAAATACAACAAATTTGAATTGTGCACACATACTCTGCATAAAAAACAATAAACATGTCTAATGTTGTCTTCTAAATTTTAATTTCCTGTGAAACTTGACCACCCCCCGCCGACAGGGTGGGACAAACGGGCTTGTTGCTTGTTGTCCCGGGGCACTCAGAGCCAGGCTACCGTGAGAGGGAAGAGAGAGACCATCACGGAGAAGCCTGGATGTCTGTCTGGATGTGGACTGAAGATTAAAAGGCATATTGCAGGTTAAAGACAACTATTGAGAAATTGATGGGAAAATAACTTAAAAACAATATCCTGAAAGAAATTCCTTAATTAATAAACCACAGGGTATCCTGGAGACGTTTTAGTACGGGTTTTTGTACTTCCGGCATTTGAAGGTGACGTCACAGTCGGGAGTATTTTTGTAGTCCTAAATAATTATTTTGTGTTATTTTGTTTTTATTTATTTATTTTGCTCAATGAAATCATAGCAATGAGTTTTATATTATTTTTATAAACTTGTCCTGGCAAACAATGGGTTAATATAACTAAATGGAAAATGGACCAATCACAATTTTCCTGTTGATGGTATCTGGGTAAATCAGCGACACCTTCTGGCAGGCAGGACCTTCAGTAACTGCAAAGAATGCCTGTGTAACTCAAGCCAATGTGAACACAATTTGACAATGACAGCTGTCTTAGCCAATCATATTTTGTTAAGGTGTGGGCGGGATCATTTCCTGTCATCTTCCGGGGATTCGCGAATACCCACCAAACACCCCCTCCCTGCTCCTCTGCTGGTTTCCTCTGCACTCAGAAGGGGACATATTTAACTTGAGCAAAAACACAAATAAACAGACTCCCACCGAAAAACTCTGATATCGGTCTGCATTCACGCTTTATTTAGAGAATTTTCAGCGCGTTACTTTCACACAAAAACACAGCTAAATAAGGCTCTAGTTCTCATCGTGTCGTAAAACTGCGCTACCTCCGCTGCAGAGCCACAGCTGGGTACGAGGCGCTCGCCGCTTCGTGTATCAGTTAGTTCTTTGATTTAAATGAAATGAGAGAACCAGATATATACTCAGTATCAGATGTTAAGGCTGTTTATTGTTTAATTGTAAGATGTGCATCAAACTTCCAGCTGCCGTCAGGTTAACTTTCCATTATGACAACGGCTTTAATCTGACATCAGATGTGACGGGACAGTTAATATAGATATAAATGTATATGCTGGTTCAGACGGTTACATTAAAGGGATAGTTCAGTTTTTTTGAAGTGGGGTTGTATGAGCTCTATGTGACCACTAAGGACATTAGATACAGTAGAAAGTTGTCTCCTCTCCCTCAGTAAGACACAAACTTTAATCGATGGTGACGAGGAAATAGACGCTAACAGGGACAGACGGTACCAAATTCAAAGGCTATTTTCTCTGCCTACAAGAACTCAAATCAAAAAGTAATACCACAGTTTAAGAGTACGATACATAAAATATTTTTTAAGTGCATTGAGTCTTTCGGAAATATTAACATTTATACCTAACTAACTGGTCGTGTCCTTCGCTCAGTGCTAGTGCGCTCCGTCCCCCTCCTCCTTTCAGCTGTAGGGAATGTAAACAAGCTATGCTTCGAGCGCTGGTTTTAGCCTCGTGTAAGTTTGATCAAGTATCGTAATTCTTTTGTTTGTACTCTAAGGATTGTGAGGCAGCGTAGGAAATTCAAAATGAGTGACTATGACAGCGACAATGAAGTTCCATTCCCTTTGGAAACAAAAGGATACCTGTATGAACCGGAGCACACAGAAGAAGAGCTGCTACAGATGGCGTTGCTGTAATAGTCACTCATTTTGCAGGCCTTGCGCCGAGGATAGACCAGGTTGGAGCTGGCGAGCTTTCAGCGCACTTTTTTGGCACGAAATTGTCACTGCGCCAACATGAATCTGCTGACAACTCCCCCTGGTGCGCAGTCACACCCATCTCTGCGCAGACGGTCTACCAAATTGTCAAATTGGCAGCGCACAGTGGTGCACCGCACGAAATTAGCGCAGCACAGGGGGCGCCAGGCTTGCGCCCCCTGCGCTGTGCCACGAAATTAGAGCCCATACTGTTAGTTGTCAATGGTTGCCAGCTTTTTGTAAAACCCAAGACTTGTCTGTCAAATAAATAAATAAATAAATAAAGGCTACGTAGACCTGTGGAGTAAGCTTTGTTGTTGAACTTACATAGAAGTATAAACCAGGCTTTATCTTGGCGGGGGCTGGAGCTAATCTGCAGCTTCAGGGTCCAAGTCAGTTTAACCAGCAAACCCCAAAAGTTTGTTATTGCTTGTTTTACTCTGAAGGTGCCTTTTAGACTCATGTTCCCTGTTTCCTGCGAGCTTTATTATAATGTGGATGCTTTTATTTTGAAGGGCTATGCATCAAAGCAGTAGACACAGCAGAAATGAACATAGATAACTTCAGCGTTTGAGGTTATTTTATGTTCACAAAGCACCTGGTTGATGAAGGGGACAGAGTTTGTATGTTTTGGTTTTATCCAGTTTGGTTTGGAGAAATTCTGTAGCGTCTTTTTGTCATTCGTTTTGGGGTTAGCATGAATGCTACAACAGCCAGGTCAGTCGTGTTAAAGGCTGTAAGAAATTGTTAAATCAGCTTAGTTTAAATTAATTTCTTTTAGCTCTTTCTGTGTTTACTCTGTTTATGAATACACAGAGGAGGGGAGTTCAGTCAAACTTTTGAATCATCGGTTTGAGAGTAAAGTCATCAATCAGCGAGGAAGCTACACACGCAGACAGTTTAACTTTATTGTTTCCATAACTTGTAGCCTGAATGCACAAAAATACTCTCACACCCTCAGAGATCTCAGCAGGATCAGACTTGTGCGTCACGTTATCTGGGGCTTGTTTTTTTGATGTGGCTACTGGCGAAGCAATCCGCAGACTGTTTGCTCTGGAGACGAGTTGTTTGAACTGCTGAAACGTCGAGCCGATGCCGCTCAACAGGAAAAACAAGACGCACCAACCCCATCGCTCCTGCGGCTGCAGCAGCTGCTGCCTCGCACCGCCGTAATGACGGGTAGACACGCAGCAGGGGAATGCTGGGAAATGACAGCGAGTTCACAGTGAGGGTGTGGAGCGAATGTCAGAAGTAATCCACTAAATGCTTCTGCCAATAGAAGAAAGGTCGGGCCACAGGCAAGGCTTCCTCAGGTAGATCCACCACGAACCATTTCATGTCAAATTTAACACGTTAAAGTCTGTGTTTTCTGGTTTAATCTATGACGTTTTAATTAATTAAAGCCCTCTTTAATGTGGTTTTTATTTCTGCTTTAAAACTGAACCTAATTATCATTTAATCAACACAAGCTAATCTAATGATTGTTCCGTGTGTTCAGGCTGGTGATTGTTTGTTTACACACAAAAAACACAAAGTGTGCATCCTTCATACGAACACAAACAGGCTCAGTTTAACCCTTTCTACAATTCCTCTCCGTCATCCCGCTCTTTGTTGCTGCATTTCTGCGTTTGTCTCGTAATCACCGAGGATTATCTGCTCACAAAAGACTCAACCTGAAGTCCTTAACACAGACAAAACCTCCTCAGATATTTTTAAGAGGGAGAGTTTGTGTGTGTGGGAGGTTTTGAGTGAGTTTTTAAAATAGATTTTGGTGTTTTGATGGTTTTAAAGAGGGGTATGTTGCTTTAAAGAGGGGGTTACTCTGGTTTTCCATCTTTGAAATATTAGCATAAAGTTTTTTTTTTTGTTTGTTTTTTTTTTAAATGGTATTTTGATGCTTTTAAAGAGGGGTGTGTTGCTTTAAAGAGGGGTATGTTGATTTAAAGAGGGGGTACTCTGGTTCCCCAAATTTTAAACATGAACATAAAGTAACAATGCTGGATGCTTTTTGGATGTTTTTTTCAACTTAGGATGTTCAGGGGGGATAAAACTCTGAAAATAGTGCAAGATCTTCACGAGAGATCGCGTACCTCCAGGAAATACTAGCTTCTGCATTTGGACAGCAGACGAACCAGAGCTCCTAGTATCCTCAGAAAATCCTGGCATTTATTCATTATGATTAATTATATATGATGCCAGAGATTTTGAGTGTTTTTAAACAAGATTTTGGTGTTTTGATGGTTTTAAAGAGGGGTATGTTGCCTTAAAGAGGGGGTGTTCTTGATCCCCATGAGCATTAAGTAACAAATTGTGGATGTTCACGCTAATTGTTTGCACATTTTCAAACTCCAGATGTTCAGGGCAGATTAAAAACACTTAAAATAGTGCAAGGTTGTCACAATATTGCGCACCTTCAAAAATGACCAACTTCTGTGCAGAGACATGCAGACCAAACAAGCTCCTAGTATCCTCAGAAAAAAAAATCCTTGCATTTATATGATTGATTATATATGATGCTGGAAATTTAGAGTGCATTTTTGAAATAGATTTTGGTATTTTTATGGTTTTAAAGAGGGGTATGTTGCTTTAAAGAGGGGGTATTCTGGTTTCCCATATTTTAAACTTGAGCATAAAGTAACAAATTTGGATGTTCAGACTAAATGTTTACAGATTTTAAAACTTCTGATGTTCACGTAGATGAAAAACGCTGAAAATAGTGCAAGGTCGTCACAATATTGCGCACCTCCAAAAATGACGAAACAAGCTCCTTGTGTCCTCAGTACAAAAACAACCCTGGCATTTATGATTCATCACTCAAAGATCACCTCAATAAATGTGGGATGGTGTGAGATTGAAACAAACTAGGCAAAAAAATAGAGACATTGGCAAAAAATAAAAAGGTCTTAAACAGTGTAAACAACTTACACCGCCCCCTGCAGTTTAAGAACAGATGCTGCGCAAAGCGTCAAAAAGAATAAAAGCCACACATGTCCGTGCGTCACGTTTGTGCGGGAAGATTATTTATTATCAGCCTTAAAGGGACAGTTCAGGTTTTATGACATGAACCTGTATGGCATCGTCATCTGTAGTTACGTGCATCAGTGCTGTCTTACCCCTGTCAGCGTCCTGTGACCCAAGATCTGGTTCGGTTTTGGTCCAGACGAAAGTAGTCCGGCAACATGGCTGTGGTCACGAAAATAAAGCGTTTTTCCTCTCAAAACAATTTGTGTTCAAAAGAGTGATACATTTGCATCACAAAACTGCAAACCAGAAAAAAATCAGACTCTGTTATGGATTGGCACTACTTTCTGCTGCGTATCACTGCGCCGTGGTGCATCCAGCTGTGGCTCCAGGAGCGACATGACTGTGCCTCGTCTCTCTCGACCCGTTCTAACTCCATCTGACGAATTTCAGCATCAGTATATTCGGGTTCATAAAGATATCCCCTTGGCTCTGTGCTAAATGTAATGTCATCTTCATCAGTGTCGTAGTCAGACATGTTATCGTTAACTTTTTAAAGTTGTAATGACGGTGACAACGCGCGCTGGGCAGCTGGATGCACCGAGCGGCGCAGTGATACGCACCAGAAAGTAGTGCCAATCGATAACGGAGTCTGACTTTTTTCCGGATTGCAGTTTTGTGATGCAAATTTATCACTCTTTTGAACACAAATTGTTTTGAGAGGAAAAACGCTTTATTTTCGTGACCCCAGCCATGTTGCCGGACTACTTTCGTCTGGACCAAAACCGCACCAGATCTCAGGTCACAGGACGCTGACAGGGGTAAGACAGCGCTGATGTACATAACTATAGTAGTCAAAAAACCCGAACTATCCCTTTAACTGGTTCATGACACGTTGAAGGGAAGGGCCTCAAACACCAAGGTCTGCCCACAGCTCTGCCCTTGACAGACCAATCAGAGGGAAGGGGGTTTGTGGAGCAGGGAGCCTTAAAGAGACAGAAGCCACATCAGATTGTTCAGACAGAGGCTGGAATAAGAGTTTAATGAACACCAGTGTGAGAAAAAGAGGATTTAATCCTGCAAAGATACTACGGGGGCACCAGAGGGACAGATTAAAGACAAAAAAAAGCCCCTCCCCATGTTCAGGGTCTGTATCCCTGAGGTGTCTGTCTCACCGTGAAGTCCTGGATGTTGACGCCCACTCGGTGCGACATGGTGACGAAGCTCCTGAACTGCGACTCATCCAGGAGGATGTACACCGCCACTCCCTTCAGCGCGGCGTTGATGATCTCTTTGAATATATCCACGTCGGTGAAGACATCCATCGCTATGGCAACAACCTGCAGGCATATTCAACAGTTAGAAAGAATTTCCAAAGACAATATTTGTCCAGGCTCCGAGGGACGCCTGAGGAAATCTCAGTCGAGGTTTTTTTAACAGAGTGTGTGAGGGGAGGGGTTTTCATTTGTCACGCTCACAGAGAGGACACGCTGACCATGAGACACAGAGTTTACAGCGTAAAACTGCTGGGATGAGCTAAGTGAACCCAGAAAGCAGCATTTTGCCTTTACCTGACAGATCACTGGAGTTGGTAATCTACCCCTGCCTGAATCACTTAGTTTCTTTGTGTTGTTGTTCTATACACAAACATTACGTTGGGTCCAAAATAACCACCAGAGAAAAAAGGAAAAAGACACAACAGCTGCTTTTAAAGACAGCGGTAGACCATCAACTCCTGTGCTTGGCTACAGTACTGTATCAGTTAATTTATAAAAACAAACCTGGACTCTTTAAGGTATTAAAGAATTTAATTCATTTTATTCTAATTTAAGTTAATTTGTCCACAAACCACTGATCAAAGCAGAGGTAGACTAACAACTCCTGTGTTCTGCAGTCAGATTCCATCTGATGTTTTAACGTCGCTGAATGAATAAACAAAACTGATAACTTCTGATTTCTACTGATAATTTATTTCTCTGAATCCCTCGTTCTTTCCACAAACTTAGCAACTCGTTCAAAAAGAGGCAGACCAACAACTCCTATAAGTCCTAAGATCAGTTTTATCTTTTTGTACTTTGAGTTGTTTTAGAAAAATCTGACAAAAAAAGAAATAAAACTGGATTACTTATGCTGCCTGGCACAAAAACCCTAACCGCCCAGAGCTGGTAGAGCAACAACTACTGCACCCTGCCAAGGTCAGCGTCACTTTTTTATTTTTTTCATTTTTATTTATTTGCATCGGTAAAACAAAACAGCGAAATCTTAGAACCCGCTGCCTTTCTACAAACATAACTGATCAAAACAAAGGTAAACTAACAACTACTGTGTTCTGCAATGTCAGTTTTCACCTTTAAGAGGTTTATTTCCAACAGCGTCACTGAAGAAAAAACAAAATCATTTTTTTCCTTTGACAAAACTACGACTGAGGATCAGGGCCATGTTAATAAAATGAAATAAATAAAGTTGATTTACAAGAGTAAGGTCATAAATTCCACTTGTTTGGTCCGGACCAAAAGCGGACTATATTTTTTTGGTTTGGTGCGGTTCGTATTCAGATTGTACTTTTATCAAGTGGACTATATTCTGTAAACACATCCAGGTGTGTGAGGATCAGTGCTCTCATTGGACAGCACTGACAAAGGGCGGCACACAGAGTACAGACCTGGAAATGGAGGTAAACATGTGTGTTTGTGCTCTTATTAGAGCTGCTAAATCATTTTCAGTTTCAAGAGCAGCTCCTTCAAAGCAGCTTAACAACACCGTTTACAATTTAGGAACAGGAAGACCAATGATCGCAGCAAGGAGGCGCTATGCTCTGCGTGTCCTGACCCACAACATGCTAGCTACAGCGTGGCTAAACAGAAGATGGAGGATCAGGGATGAACCAAAGACAGTTAGGTTACGGTGGCTCTATAGGCCCAAAAGGAGCATGTATCCTGTAGTTAGTTCAGATGGACCTTGGTTTGTGTTCAGACCTGCACCGGAGAACCACGAACCGCACCAGAGTTCGTTTGGAAGCGGACTGAGACCACCTCAAAAAGTGGGTCTGGGTCCGGTTGTTTGGTCCGCACCAGGGTTCGTTTGTGTCTATTCACACCTGCATGAAAAGTCCGCACCAGCGTGGGAAACAAACTATGGTCCATTTAAAGTGGACCAAACAGTCCAGGTCTGAATACGCCTTAAATCAGGTAAATTTATGACTTTTGTTCTTCTACATTGATGAGATTAATCTCGTAGTCTAGCTTTTTTTTTTTTTAATGTAGCCCTAATCTTCTGTCGTACAAAGCTGAGCTGTAAATCCTAGTTTGTGTCTCTGAAACCTCTTTTCTCCACATGAACACTCCATACAACTTATTAAAAAGTGGTAGACCAACAACTCCTGCATATCCTACGAGCAGTTTTCCCTCCGTAATAACTTTGTGCTACTTTAAAATTGTAAATAAATGAATAAACCTGGATTCATAATACTTCCTTGTACAAACTCACTGACGAAAGCAAAGGTAGATGAACAACTCCAGAGTCCCTTTTTGCAACAGCGCTTGGTTTGAAGCCACAACAGTGCATTTATGAATGGGAAGAAACAATTTCTTGCAGTATTTTTCAGCTTTAAAAGAAGGTTTGATGTTAAAACATCTGTATTTAAGCAGAGGTAGACCAACAATTCCCTTTTTCTGCATCGTCAGATCCTTTTTACAGCAGCACAGCGTTATATTTTAATACTCTTAATAGGAGAATGAATCAATCTGTGTTAAAGATCTTTACAAACTCAAACTTAGAGATCTCCCCTCTTGTTTGAGACAAGTAGACCAACAACTCCTGTGATCTTTAAGGTCAGATAACCCCTCTAATCTACTATAAACCAGAGTCATGGATGAATGAGTGAACGTCTCTGGATTCCTGCGCTCCCTTCATGCACAGAGCACGAGCATTAACCTGAAGATGTGTAAAAAGCAGAGAAACGAACACGCTGCAGCACATTGTCTGTTTAATGTCAAGGGGAGTGGTTTTCTGAGGAACTCCGCGCCGCTCTGATCACGCCTGGAGGCGTCCAGGATTTATCGCTCTTATCACAGATCAGACGGTGTTTATACGCTTCGGATGGGACTAAACAAAGCACAATAACGACTGCGAGCTGGTTGTGAATCATTTTAAACATGTTAAGGAGAAATAAAGAAGTCCACACACACACACACACAGACTCACACACACACACACACACTTCTGTAGCTGCTGCTGTGATTGGTGAATTATTAGCTGGTGGAGACGGTGAGTCCTGCAGCTGAACACGAAGGAGATTCAGGCTGAGGCACGTTGGCTGGTTAATGTCACGGTTTGAAGTGAAACATGACATCTGCGCTCAGCTTTTCCACGGGGAGCTGATCTTCAAACCAACGCTGAGCCCAGAGAGTGTGAGTAATGTGCAGACTTTAGCTAAATCAAACCTTTCTTCCTGTAAATTAAGTCTTTAGTAATAGTTTGCCTCAGGTGAGGCACCGTGCCCCCTTTTGGTAGGCGGTGTGCAAGCCAGACGCTGATAGTCGCGTCAGCTACATAATAGCGTGACATCATAGCATCAGTGTACAGCACTAAAAGAATCCAACAAAGAAGAAAAATGCAACACAGTAAACTAAAGCCGCGTTTCCACCAAGCAGACTGGTTCAGTTCGTCTCGGTACGGCACGTAGTTCGTGGCGTTTCCACTGACTCATCCCAGGACAGATCATCAAATAACCGAGACGAGCCGTCACACTTTTTGGGACTCTTTCGTATGGGTGCCAGACTGAACCGATCCACTCTCTGAAGGTGGAGCTTCAACACTGCAGACGGTTGATTGGTTAAAAGAATCGTCACTTCCTGTCTGACAGCAGCTGTATTTCTCCTGTCAGCACACAGACTTCTCTAAAAACAAAACTTGATTGTTCTTTGTATCAAAGAGCTACATGCCAATCACAGAGAGGACAAAATGCTGCATGTCTTTATCTGTGCTCTTTGTTTACTGTGTCGCGTTTTTCTTCTTCGTTGGATTTATTAGCGGGGTAAACTATGTCGCCCTGCTGCGACGTCACACTGTTGTTTAACAGCTGTAGCTTTCGGCATCCAGCTTACACGCCGCCTACCACGAGAGGGCACAGTTTGCTGTGGAAACACAAACAGGATCAGACTTAACTGAACCAAACTGTGACAAACCGTACTGAGCCGAACTGGACTGCTTGGTGGAAACGTGGCTTTAGAGCAAGGATGAAGACATGCAGCAATTCATCTTCTTTGTAATCCGCATGTAGCTTGTTGATACAAAGAACAGTCAAGCTTTGTTTCAGAGAAGACTGTCACACAGGAAGTGACCATTCTCTCCACCAATCAACGGACTGCAGTGTTGGGATCAGATCGGTTTAGTCTGGCACCCCAACAGAAGGGTCCCAAAAAGTGGGACTGTACGGGTCGGTAATTTGGGGACTTGTCCAAGGACTAGTCAGTAGACACGCCATAAAATGTGTGCTGCCCCACTCCTTTAAGCTCCCCTCGGTGGTCATTTGGTGTAACTGCAAGTCAATTTCTCTGACTCCACAAAGACCGCCACACAGCCACACTAAGTGGACCCCTGCTGGGACATCCTGTTAACCCCCAACCGCAAAGGTAATAACATGATGATTCACAGAAACATCTGAGTTTTTACATTATTCTGTTGTTTTTTAAAGACTTGGCTTCAAATAAGCAGTAAATGATGATTAACTATGTGTTTGCTGAAGTGGACACCATGCAACACCAAGTTGAAATGTTTTTACAAAGCTTGAATATATATTTTAATATATTTGTGCTGTCAAACATTTGTTTTTTTTTCATTTTATTTTTTTATTTTTTCCCTTTTTTTTAAAAGAAAAAATAAAAAAAAAATTAAAAAATAAAATTAATCTGATTAATCACATTTAATCGGATTAATCTGATTAATCACATTTTAATCTCATACCTGCTTAAGGTCACCAAATAAAGAATCTGAACTCTGGGACATTACAAATTGTAGTGCATGACTGATCAAATGAACACATGAAGTAGAGAAGATTTGTTAATTCACGTTTTTTTCAACTGGCCATATTTAAAATGTCTGCGTTTGCTGCCATCGACGTCTATGGAGGCGGGGTCTAACAGAGCTTGTCAATCAAAATCCTGCTCGTGAACTACTGTGGGTGAGAGCTATGTTCTCTTTGGATGAGAGCTCAGCATGGATATGAGGAGAAGATGTGAGATGACAGAGGCACAGAGAGACGCTGTGAGTCAGAAAAGTTCAGGCAGCTCACGCTCCAACTGAGGATGTGTCGCTGTAGTTCAGAGAGAAAGAGCGGCGCCATCGTGAGAAAAGATGACCGAGATCGACTTGAACGCCATAAAAAAAAAAACGCTTTTTGTCTGGGTTTTTTTTGGATCAAAATAAGAGAGTCCACTCTTCTTAGGTAGTTTTGGTGTTAACGTAGTCAGAGAAAACAAGATTATTTGGGTCTTGAAATTGTTCAAGAGCAGATTTTCCAATAAGTTAGGAGGACTGACTCTTATAAAGTGCTTCAGAAGATTTGTTTCTGCTTGTTTTATGTGAACGATGTGACTCATCAGAAACTACGTCAGCAAATTACTGCAAACTTCATTTTCTCAGCGTGAAGATCTTAAAGCTCCTGTGTGTGACTTTCTGTTTCTGTCTTTTTTGGCACCCCCTGTGGACAAAAAAGTCTATTTCCTCTTTTCAATGATATTTAATTTTCATGAACCCTGTTTCTAAACCAGCGGACTGATCCGTCATTAACTAAGTCCAGAGGCAGGTCTGAACCTGGTGTGAGGATCCAGAGCTGTTTCTGTGTGACCGGCGGCTCAGAGAGGATGAGTCGGAGTTTCCTGTCGCTGATGCTGACTGAGTGAAACAGTATGTGCTGTGTGATCAGAGAAATATGTGGACTGATGTGTGTTTTCCTCTGTGCAAACCAACGCCTTCCATTGTGTGATTGAACTGCTTTTGTCCCTGAGTGTGAGCCGTGTGTGCAGCGAACAGGAGCATGAGTCTGTGCTCACAGAGAAGGAGACACAGCGATGTTCGACTCCTCACCTGCCTCGCCTCCTGGATCTGCTTTCGGATCACCTCCTTGATGCTCGGCGTGTTTTCTCGGGGCGGGTGGAACAGCAGGCTGATGCTGGTGTCGGCGCCCTCCAGCGACACCTCCGGCCAGCCCAGATCCAGATCAGGCACCTCCTCGTCGGACTCTGTTGGGAAGTACGTGGACGTCCTGGCCCCATTCTCCTCCGAGAGCCTCCTCTCCTCTGAGTCGTCCTCCTCGTCCAACATGGGGGACAGCTCTCCATTTTCCAGGATGAAGAGGATCTCCTCGTCGGACAGGAAGTGGTTGATCTGCTCGGCTCTGAGGAACTCGTCGTAGGCCTCTTTGCCGCCGCAGAGCAGCGCGTAAATAGCCAGGCGGTACGACTCCTTGTAGTGAGGCTGCACGTACAGCGGAGTGCCCTCGTCTTTTAGGGAGGACAGGCAGGACAGATTGGACTCCATGGGTGTCAGATCTCTGCTTCACCTTCAGAGGACGAAACGTAAAAGTGTGTTTAATAAAAACACGTTCATTTGAATAAACAGGTTAAAGGAGCAGTGCTTACATAATCAAAGTGACAAAAACCCGTCAGTCATGTTTGAAACAGTGAGCCTGCAGTTACACAGCAACAATCAATCAATCAATGCCCCCCCCCCAGCCTGTTGACACTGTGGTAGACTGATATTTATTAGAGTAGAAAGTGGAGCAAAAGAGCAGAATAGAATGGACTGAGTGGTCAAGTATCCATGGCAACGGTGACAGCAAGTAAAACCATAAACAACCTGATCGCACCATCAAAGCAGAATGTCATGGAACAGAACAGATCAAAGCGGAATGGAAAGTTTCCAATACATAGAAGCAGAACAGAATGTTTCTGATCAATCAAAGCAAAATGGAATGCTTCCAACAGATCAAAGAAAAGAGAATGTTTTTGATTGGTCATAGCAGGAGAGAATGTTTCTAAATGATCAAAGCAAAATGGAACGTGTCCGATACATCAAAGCAGAATAGAATGTTTCCAACAGATCAAAGAAAAGAGAATGTTTCTGTTCAACCAAAGCAAAATGGAATGTTTCCAATGGAGTAAAGTAGAATAAAATGTTTCCAATGGATCAAAGCAAAATGGAATATTTTTGATAGAACAAAGCAGAATAGATTCTGATAGAGCAACGCAGAAAAGAATGTTTCCAAGTGAAGTAACCATGATGACAGTGACAGCAAAATTGAAACCAAAATCATCCTGACAACACACAGTCAAGGCAGAATGTCAAGGAACAGAACAGATCAAAGCAAAATGGAATGTTTCCAACTGCTTACACAAAGAAAATAAGAATGTTTCTGTTCAATCATAGCAGAATAGTGTGTTTCTGAATGATAAAAGCAAAATGGAATGTGTCCGATACATCAAAGCAGAATAGAATGTTTCCAACAGATCAAAGAAAAGAGAATGTTTCTGTTCAACCAAAGCAAAATGGAATGTTTCTGAGGGAGTAAAGCCGAATAGAACGTTTATAAATCCCCAAAGCAAAATGGAATGTTTCCAATGGAGTAAAGTAGAATAAAATGTTTCCAATGGATCAAAGCAAAATGGAATATTTTTGATGGACAAAGCAGAATAGATTCTGATAGAGCAACGCAGAAAAGAATGTTTCCAAGTCAAGTATCCATGACAACAGTGACATCAAAAGTAAAGCCAAAATCAACCTGATAACACACAGTCAAGGCAGATTGTCAAGGAACAGAACAGATCAAAGCAAAATGGAATGTTTCCAACTAATCAAAAAAAAATGTTTTCAATAAATCAAAGCAGAATATACATTGTTTCTAAATCATTAAAGCAAAATAGAATGTTTTCAATTGATCAAAGCAGAATAGAATGTTTCCAACGATCAGAGCAAAATGGAATGTGTCCGATACATCAAAGCAGAATAGAATGTTTCCAACTAATTGAAGAAAAAAGAATGTTCCTGTTTGATCAAAGCAAAATAGAATGTTTCCAATAGATCAAAGCAAAAAAAAGTTTCTTCCCAAAAGATCTTAGCAGAAGTAAATCTTTCTAAATGTTTAAAGCAACATTACCTTCCAGAATGCAAAAGCAACACCAGGAACCTTTCCTCAGTCTGTAACATTCCCCTGTGTTGACTCTGTGGTTACACGGTTAGTTTCAGTCTCAGCTTGGTTTTGACAATGGGGAAATAATGATGGTTAGTGGTTAGTGGTTAGCCGTTAGCGGTTAGCAGCCTTAGAAGCTACTGGATGCAGAGTCCCTTTCTACTTTAAGAGATGTCCGAAGACTGATCTGTTCAGGGAACACTTAGACCTTAATCTGAGCCTTCTCCTCTTTGTCCACAGGTTGAATGAGCCAGAAGGCCACAGACTCAGCTCTTAGTCAATATTTAGCTCTGATTATTGAATGTTGTTGAAGGTTGAATGATATTGTTGCAGCGATTAATTCTGGTTAGCTATGGCTACATTATTTAACAGAAAAAAAAACACTTCTTGTACTTAATGGCAGCACATGCAGCTAAATAACTTGTGCCACTTTGTTGCACTAACTGAGGTTTCTTTGTCTTTCAGAGCTGGTATTTTGAAATATGATCAAAGCAACAAGAGCCAGTCTGCAAAGGGCAGCATTGATCTTCCTTGGGTACACCCTGATTGGATTTCATTAGAAGAAGGAGACAAGAGAAGATAAACTAGCAGTAACCCACTGTTTAAATATGAAGCCTCTGCTGAAGAATTAGAACTGCAGTACCTGGAGTGTCCACTAGAGGCTGGCTGCAGAAACACCAGAAATAAAAACAGTCTTTTTCACTAATTTCTTTCTAACTGAGGTTAAATTTATATGACTTGTATTTTTCTTTGAAAAAATTACAGTTAACAGTTTTTTATGATTAGCCGAAAGGCTGACTTGACTGACAGGTGGGCAGTTGTAGCTGTTAGCATTGAGGCTAAAGGCTACCACCTCAGCTCTGCCTTTTAGCCTCTAGCTAGATCAACCAAAAATAGCTCGAGTTAGCATTTCCAGCGTGGTTATTACAACAATAGGCTTCAAAACTCTGCATCAGAAACAAATGAGTGATGTCACAGACTGAGTCCGAGTGTGGAACATCAACAGTTATTGCTCTTTGTTTTACATTATTTCCACACAAAAGTTAAAAAAAAGAGGAGCTGTGTATCCAGGAGGGAGAACAGAGCGGGAAGGTGTTTGTTTTCTAACAGGTTGCATCAGCTATTTTTGCTAACTCTGTCTGACTGGGTCAAGGACGATAAAGAAATCATAAGTTTGGTGTTTCTTTGATGTTTCAGTTGGGCTGAAATCACCAGTAATCCTTGACTTTGTCCAACCAGAGCAGAGTATTTCTCACAGCTGTGTCTCGTGCTGAAAGCTCGGATGGGATTGTTTTGTTTAGGACAGGTTTGAGTTTCAGGTAGAAACTGGATCAGCTGACTTTGGAAAACATACAACTACATTTTTAAAAAGTTTCTGAACTCAAAAATTAACCATGTAAGTCGGCTAACTTGGTACAGTTCCTCCACATGGACTCTTGTTTTTGAAAGGCAGGTGTGTAAAGCTGGAACTTTGAAATGAAAAGTGTGATTTAATTTTGATGTATGACACTAAAAATTGATTTCTGTATAAAAAAGTTTTTAAGTGAGGCTGACTTAAATTAATTTGTGCATTTTTAGGTTTGAACACTTTTCCCTCAGCAGCTGTGGATTGAATTTACTCTGTGAAATCATTAAAAGTTTGACCAGCTGTGCTCTGAAGCATCTGCCCGACTTTCCTCCACCCAAACAAAACCAAAAACACCACGGTGTGTGCAGGCTTCTCAGTCAGGTCCCCTGTAAAGCAGCTGAAACAGACTCACCTCATGACGCGCCGTCCTCCTCACAGACCTGAAACTCCTGCAGACAACAAAGCTGCTCCCTGCAGTCGGCCTGTGTGAACCAGCAGCTCGAAGGTGTGGGTTTGAAACTGCCTGTGCAAACTAATATCTTGTCGTACCTGCCCTGTTGGCCCTGTTACAGAAGCCCCGCCCACCTCAGCTCACCTGGGTTTCAGGCATGGGAGCAGGTTTGTTTACCTGTTTCAGTCTGGAAACAGCCAATCAGAGACGGCCAAAACTCACAGATTGTTTCCTGAAGTGAGAGGACAGAAAACTTTGAAAGGCAGAAAAGGCTCTGTTTAACTTTGAATGAGTTGTTTTTTTTTTTTTTTTAAGTACAGCAAAAAGAAAAGAAAAAAAATCCTTAAAACAAGAATGATGTCTTGATACAAGAAACCAAACCTGTTAGTTTTCAGTCTTTAAAGTTTAAACTTGTGGAGGTGGTGTAACAGTGATGGAGGATGAAAACAAGCTGGAAAGCTTAGCCCTACAAAGATATCATTTCTGATAGAGGAGTTTCAAAGACCTCTATCTCACCAACATGATAAAAAGTTTTCTTAAAAACCTGTTAAAAACAAATTAAGAAATGCACTCTAGCTCCACGATGATTATCGTTCCACTACAGGGAGCTGAAGTTGCTTTTTAGCTTTTTTCAAAACGGCTACAGGAAAGCTATTTTCAAAGTAGGAATAACAACTAGATTAGGGGTCTGCAAACTTTACAATCAAAGGAGACATTTTTCCTCAGCTTACCTTGATCAGAGTCATTCAGGAACCACAAAATCTTCTTTATCTGTGTATAAAGTGCATGGGATCTATTCATATTAAAAAATCTACAGAATAATTATCCAAACAACAGTTTTATGTGTTTATAGTTTTTTACGTGTGAGTTCTTAGTTTTTTTTTATGCCTAATAAATTTGGGAAAAGTTCTAAAAGTTGAAAAGTATGTAATGTCATAAATTTGCAAAATTTAAAAAAAATTCAACAAGTTGCAAATATTTTTTTTAATTCATAAATTTGCAAATTAAAAATAATGTTAATTAAAAAATGTGCGAAAATTTCAATACTTTCTAAATTTTAAAAATTTTGCCATGTCATTAACTTCAAAAAAGGAAAAAAAGGCAATTATAAAACTGTGCTTGATTTACAAAAAGATATAATAAAATAAATATATGCACATTTTTATCTAAATATGGCACTGACATAGTTGGAGATATTTAACCAGTTTTGAAATTTGCAAAAATTTCCAAAGAATCAAAAATATTTTCATCTTTTTTTTCAAAATATTTAAATATTAAAAATTTCACAAAATCTTCCAAAACATTTTTTTATAATTTGAAAAAATGTCAAAAACTGAAATTTCAAAAATTAGCAAAATGTATACAAAAACCAAAAAAGCAATAATTTCAATCACTGTAATGATTCAAACACTGTAATTACGTAATAATGTCATAAATTTGAAAAAAAAAGAAAAAAGTGCAATTGTAACACTGAGCTTCATTTACAAAAGAATTTAAAAAAAAGAATACAAATTTGCATTTTTTTTTTAAAGCATTTAGTTTTCAAAAATTTTAGCAGAAATTCAGCCAATTTTAAAATTAGCAAAAAGAATGTTAAAAAAAAAATAAAAAAGAAAATTCAAAAATTTTGAAAATTAAACAAAAAAATTTACAAAATCTTCCAAAAAAGTTGTTTTTTTTTAAATGAAAAAAAAAAAGCCAAAAAATTAAAATTCCAAAAATTTGCATCGTTTAAAAAATGTAAAGGCTTTTTTGACGAATGTGATGCATAATTTGTTCTGGATTATTTTGTTTTATTGCAATAATGAAATAGTTGATGTTTGATTAATAAATATTTTTTTTAAATGTTTAAGGAGCCACTGTAAAAGAGTTGACGAGCCACATGAGGCTCCAGAACCACAGGTTGAAGACCCTTGGTCTAATAGATGAACAATAAACAGTCAGCTCCTGGTTATGTCCAGAAAATTCCAGGTGTGTATGTGTGAAAGTATCTACAGACAACAGAAGGAGGTTGATAAAGTTTATTGCCATCACAAAGCATCGGGGACCACACAGACACAGAGACCAGGGCTGGAGGTGAATCATCTGATCTTTAAGTGATGAAGCAGAAACACAGATTAATCCTGTATGTGAGGATAAAACCCCGGCTCTGTGCCTGAGAAGTCTCAGGTCTTCCAGTTTCAGAGGATAACTCAGATTTATAACAGCTTTGATGTAATAAATGTTAATTATCCGTTAACATCTGACAGATGTGTTCAGGCGTTCCACGGTTCAGTGGAAGGTACAGCTCTTACAACATTAACCATAAACATCTACCCTGGTCTGACTTCCTGTTTCTGCGTTCCCCACAGAGACCAGGTCAGTGACATACTGTAAATGAAATCTACTGAAGCGAGCAGCTGTCAGAGTCCCTCCAACGTACGTTTTTCTTTTTTTATCATCAGCTAGTTCTTAAAGAGGGACTCAGGACGGCCGCCACGTCTACATCAACGTTATAACAACAGCTCTGGGTTTCACACTCATGCTACGACTCAGCGACGCTAACAGCCAACCCTCAGACTCCACCTCCACTCCACCTTCTACTTCCTGGGTGGGGTAGGGGACTTCATGAATCTGGGCGGGGTTGGAGACTTGACGCCACGAGACGGGGTTGGAGACTTGGGGGTTGGGGTTGGGGATTTGGGGACTGGGGTAGAAGCAGGGGTGGAAGCTGGAGTCGGGCTCTTCATGGACATCGGGGTCTGGGACTTTTGGGGTGTAGGTGTCGGGGTTTTGGAAGGGGGAGCTGGGGACTTGGGCGGCACAGGCGTGGCTGCGGGTGTAGCAGCAGGCGTGGCAGCGGGTGTTTTGGCGTGTCCCATTTTGGACTCGGGGATCTGCTCGCCGTGTCGGTAAACGCTGACTGTGATCTCCACGAACTCGCCGCCGTACTTGTTCCGCACGTTGATGCTGTACTTGCCGGAGTCGTCGGGGGTGACTTTGTTGATGACGAGGCTGGCGAATTTGCCGCCGTCGAACGTGACCTTGGTGTGCTCGGTGGAGGCGACTTCCTGGTCGTTCTTGAACCAGCTGACCTCAGGTGTCGGCTCGCCCCACACGGTGCAGGTCAGGCTGAGGGACTGGGGAGGGGACAGAGATCAGGGGGGTTAACTCAAATCCAGGAAGCTACGTTTACCAAGTGTGTTCGAGGTAGACCAAAGCTTGATCCAGAAAGGCAAACGGACTTCGTAGGACGTCCCTACAGAAACAAACAGGGCCACACTCACCCTGAGGATCATGTAACTCCCAAAAACCACAAGTGATCAAAGACCTGAATGGTTCTCAGTGAAACCAGGCTAACGTCTCTGCTAACGAGGTCATATAACGACCGTTAGCATGTTGATGAACCTCAGAAACCGCTACGTTTAGCTACGTTTATGGATCACGCTCAGACTGTTGAAGCTAAGGTCTCATGTTTACATCCCTTCAAGATGTCCAGGAACTTTGGGCTGAAGGTTTCTGATCGGTGGATCAGCCTCAGTTTCTATTTTAAAAACTAAAGCCCCGTGTCCACCATGTGGTCCAGTTTGGACCAGTCGAGTTTGGTACTGTTTGGCTTAGTTAAACCTGATCCTGTTTGGGTTTCCATAGCCAACTGTGCCCCCTTGTGGTAGACGGCGTCTAAGCCAGATGCCGATAGCAGCGACAGTTACATAATAGCGTGAGGCCATAGCAGTACAACACAGTGTACCCCGCTTACAAATTCAACAAAGAAGAAAAACGCGACACAGTAAACAAAGAGCAACGCTGGAGAACAATCAAGCTTAGTTGTAAACAGATTTCCTTAAAAAAAATAAGTAATGAAATATGAAAACTTAAGTTTATTCAACTCAACATCTTAAGTAGTCACGATTTTTATAGAAAATCATTCTGCTGAATGTCTTTAATCAAATAAACCTGAGGCTTATTTGTGACAAATTAAATATTAAGTAATGTTAAAAAAATGTCGCATTTCACTGTAAAACACAATTGATTTACATGATTCAAAACTGAGAGATGTGATATCAATAAATTTGCCTTATGGATGAAGTAAATGTAATGATAAAAAAATTGAAGCAGATCAGAACAACTAAATTAAACAACATTTTAAAGAACAGCTGGGCCTCATATCCACAGCGTTTCCTCCTCACTCGTGGTTTGAAACGCCATCATGAAAAAATCAGCTCCAATTTCATAACTTTAGGAACCGTGAGTGAGGAGGGAAGGCAGTAGATATGAAAACCTGCTGTTCATTGAAATATTGTTCTCCAGGAGGCACAGACTGTCTGAGCCCCACAGCACTGACTGTTGGTCTATGCTCCACGGCACAGGGTCTTGTACCTGTTGACTTTTGCAGTAAGCATAATGGTTGATGAATTTATAAATGAAATTTATGACTGGACTATCATTAACGTCTAGAAGTTCAGCAGGGTCTCATATCAACTGCGTCCCCTCCTCACTCACAGTTACAAAGCACAGCCACAACTAACAGGAACAAAAGTTAAATCTACTCAGAAATCATCAGTTTCAACACTGAAAACTCGGTCACTTGAGTAAACCAAACTTACTAACAAATCTAAAGTTTTCTTGATTCAATTCAGCAATTTGAACTTTGGGGTTTACAGTGCAGGAAGTGACCATTCTTTTAACCAATCAACGATCTGCAGCGTGGTGGCTCCACCTTCTGGGGTCAGATCGGTCTAGTCTGGCATCCCTATGGAAGGGTCCCAACAAGTGGGACAGCTCGTTTTGGTGATTTAAGGATCTGTCCCAGGCTCGGTGGAAACAATGCTCAACAGGCTAACTGCAGAGCTACACAGCTAGTCTGTCTTCTTCTATGGTGTCATTTTTCCTTAAAGGCCTTTACTGTGACTCACTGCCCTCTGCTGGTCTGGTGGTGCTTTGTCATCACTTTTATTTTTTCTTCAGTCCCTGTCCTGTTTTGAATCACCTTCCCAGGTCTCTTTAGCCCCTCGGTGGACACACCAATGGACCCCAGGAACCATTTGGTTTTGTTTTAACAGGTACTAGAAGTTCCTGGACCCTCTGGTTGAAAAAATCCCCTGTGTCAGTTACAGGCTGAACTGAGTTTTACAGTTTCATAAAGTCTAACAGCTCTAACAGTCTCATAGACTTTAGTTTCTGCAGTGAGTGTGTTGATATCAGCTTTTCAGACTTGCTCCATTAACTGTAGAGTTACCTTCTCTTCCATGATTGTGACCACGTCAGGCAGACCGCCGACCACCCTGCCACGGTCTGAGGAGGAAAAACAAAAAGCCGGTTAACTGATGAATATCTCTGTGTTTGCACAGGGGAGTGATGCAACACGACCTGTCACAGTTTTTACAAGCTGGAGATGTGCAGGAGGAGATAGAGGAGGAATGTAGAGCTTTAAATCTTTGAACTGTCAGATGTTTCGTTTGCTCTTTGCCTTCAGAGGAAATAACTCGGCCCAAACTGTTCTGAATGAGGCCGGAGGGGCCGCCACGAACAGCTCGGGGACTTTAAACTTGACTGATACATTTAACCATCAGATCTCACAGGTGTGTGGATGCTCTGCTAATGAAAGGCCTCAACTGATTCATTAAATACTCACTCTTCTCAGCGAATGCAGCTGCCCTAAAAGATGAAAACAAAGATCAGAGTGATTAAAAGTATCTGGACAGAATTAAAAACTAATGTTTGTAGACTTTTATACCAACAAATAACTCACTTCAGTCTCAGGTACTCCTCGTAGGCATCAGTGTACGCTGAGGAAGAAAAGAAAATGTGTCAAAGAATGATTTAAAAATGAAGACAAAAATCACCATAACACGGATTATAAATAGTCACACTATAGATGAAAAATGTTAAAGACTCTGATAATTAATCTGTGAAATTACAGAAGTTCAGTTATTTTAACGTAAAAATTAGAGTTTAAAACTGGGGATTTTATCTTACATGTTTAAAGTTTTCATACATAGAAAGTCAGAAATCAAAATATCATAAGTCTAAGATTTAAATTTCTAATGTCAAAGAAAAAAAATGTAAGTTTTTAAGAAAAGTGAACATTTACACTTGTTGACAATTAATAAGATGTTGGCTGAAAATGTTAAATTATTCTGTTTTAAATTAAGACAGAAAGTGGCTCATTAAAAAAAAAAAGTTAATTAATATTTAAAAAAAAAAAAAAAAATCTAGATTAATAATGAAAAAATCTTGATTTACAAGAAAAAAATGCCATTTGGGGAGACTTAATTAAATAGTAAAAGGAATTGAATTTAAGTAGAAAAAATCATACGTTTATAGATACAGAAATTTACAGAAAAGCAATTTTCCCAAGATTTTTTTTTTTTTTTTTTTTTAAAGCTTAAAATTTTGGAGTAAATATTACAGGGTTGTTAATTACTTCATTAAGAACAAAACAGTAAATTTATACAATTAAAAATGATGCTGTAAGAAAAAAAAAAAATTCTAAGCCAAAAAGTAGGAAAATGATAGAAATAAACTTTTACAAATTTAATTTTTTTTTTTTTTTTTTTTACTTTTTGTTAATTTTGAAAAAGGTAACCTTACACTCATTAAATTTAATTTTTTCAAAATTTGATCAGTGTTAAGTTACAATCTATTTTGTAATTTTATGAGAGAGAAATTGTCACTTACAGGCTGGGATTATTATAATGTATAACAAAAAAATTCAGGCTATCCAAAAAAAAAATGAGACCGTGTTTTCATAAAAAATTTTTTTAATCTTTTAATGTTCCAAATTTATTTCTTAACAGTAATTTAATTTCTTCCACAGTGTTTCCCTCATACTCATACGCCATAATGAAACCTATGACTCAGTATCAAAAAGTAAATAAAGTTAAGAACATTTCTCGATAGTTTCTAATAAATCAGACCCATCATGTTTATCTACCTTGTCCGGAGAGGTCAAAGGTCCTGGTGTGGGTCTTAACGCCGTCTGAGATCTCGATGGAGTAGTGACCTTTCTCCTTGTCGGAGGGATCACAGATCTGCATCCAGGCCATCTCAGCTGTTCCCCCGATCCTCATCTTCTCAGAGGAGGCGATCTTACTCTCCCTGCAGGGTTCAGCAAACACAAAAGAGAGTTTAGACACTAGGAAAAAAAACATAAAGTCCCGTGAACCATGTCTGAGCCGTTTTATCAAGTGAGCAAATTTATCTGCAGCTCAATTAAGACAACAAACTTCTGCTTGACTAAACCGTACAGCAGTAAATCATCCAAAGTGTTTTCATGTGACAGCTGACAGAAAACACTGTCTGTAATGTGACTGACTGGCGACAGGCCAAAGAAACAACACTCATTAACATGGCTGGGGTCATGATCGTCAGCGTTTAGCGGCTGTTTGATCTGCTGCAGCTCTGTGCCAAGTCTGAGGAGTACATCACACACGGAACATGAGTGAACTGTGCCTTTAATACGGACTGAACACACATCTGCTGCATCAGTTTATATCTTCACGCTGCTTTCTGACATATCTGAGCTGCCTGCTCCCTGCAGCTCCAAAACCCAGAGTGTTACCAGGGTTCTAGAGTGTTTTTATGACTCTAGAAAAGCTCCTAAATTTATAGAATGTTACAAATATATAAGTATGTTGTTCTACAATGTTACTGTGGCAGAGAACTGGAAATTATCAGAATTCTGAAATGTTTCAAGAAAATCTGTTTCCTAATTTCTGGACTATTGTCAGAAATCTGGAATGTCACAAAAAAATCTGGAATGTAACTGGACTCCCAGAAAGTTTCTAGAAATCAAAACATTATGAGAATTCTGTAACATTGCCAGAGTTTCATGAAGTCACCAGAATTCTTGAATGTTAAGAACTCTGGAATAAAAAAAACAACTTCTGAAATAAAAAACAGAATACTGGAAATGTTACCAATATTCTAGAGTGCTACTTGGACCCTATAATGTTCACAGAATTCTAGAAAAGACGTCAAAATTGTGTGATATTACCAAAGTTCTAGAATGTTACTAGAACTTGATGTCACCAGAATTTTTTTCCGGGATTTAAAAAAAAAACTCAATGTAACCAGAACTTTAGAACATGACCAGAATTCTAGAATGTAACGAGGATATTACAGCTTCCGTCAATTTCACTAATTTTCTGTAGTATTTCCAAAATTCTAGAGTGTTGCCAAAGTTCTTGAATGATTTTTCAGAGTTTTGGAAGGTTCCAGGTTTTAAGAATTTGACCAGCCTTCTAAAACATAACTAATATAAAGGATGTAACCGAGATTCTAGAAAATCTTCACAGGTCTAGAATATTACCAGATCTCTGTAAAATAGAGTTTAAGAGTGTTACCAGAATTCTGGATGGTAGGTCTGGTATATTAGCCAAGTTCTTTGGTGTTACCAGAATTCTAGACCATAACAAATATTCTAGAAGTTTAATAGAACTCTTTAATGTCACAGAAATTACAGTCTTTTAAAATAATTCTCTGATGACACCAGATATCTTTAATGTTGCCAATTTTCTAGAACAGTACCAGAATTCTTGGATGTCAACAGCATTCTATAATACCATTACAATTCTAGAATGTTACCATAATTCTGAATGTTAGTTCTAGAATGTTGACCAAATTCTTAGGTGTTTCAAATATTCTAGACTGTCAAAAATATTTAGATTTTTAATGGAACTCTTTTATTTTACAAGAATGACATCATTTCAAAAGAATTCTTTTGTGCCACCAGAAATCTTGAATGTTACCAAATTCTGGAATGTCACCTGACATGTGACCAGAGTTTTAGAGTTTCTCAAACATTCTGTGATGTTACCAGAAATCTTGAAAGCTACCATCCAAACTGGCTGACCTATAAAAAATGAATCTGTTAACTCTACACAGAAGTCATTGAACACTCTATAACTGTGATTCTTGAGCAGGTAACACCCACTGTGTGTAAAGTGCAAGATGTCAGCGCCCATGGCTTGGATACTTTGGCTTCACTTTTGTACAGAAGGAGCAGGCAGATATGTCTTCCACCGTTTGTTACAGCTGAAAGTTTGAAACTTTTACCTTCAAAATGTAAAAAGTGAACTCAGATAAATGACGTAGCGTGTGCGTACTTGTGTTTCCAGACGGTCTTCATCTCCTCTGTGTAGTAGTTCATGTAGCACTGCAGCCTGATGCCCTCTGGAGTACACTGCAGCACCAGGTCAGAGGCAGACGCTCCTGAAAACACCACAAAATAATCATATTCAAGAGGTTTCCTAAAGCACATTTTAAGTTTTTCTTCCTTTCACTGTTTTTTCAGAACATTTTAACCTTTAACGCCTTGGCGCCTGATCACAACACCTTCAACCTTTTCTGTTGTTCACAAAGAGCCCGAGGCGTTATTTTCCCTTAGTTCAGCTTTTCTCCGTAGTTAAATCACGTTTTAATCCTGCACATTTTTCAGAGACAGTCAGAGCTTCAGGCTAAAACATGCTGCAGCTGCACGCGGCGAAGACGCTGGGGTGGGTTTACGTCCCAGGGACACGAGTTTCAGGAAACGTTTGTGGGACTGAAGCCTGCGTGGTGAAGAAGCTGCTCAGACAGTTACAGAGAGCCACAGATCCAGAAAATGTAAACACGACTCAGAAACTCACCAGCGTTCTTGGCGAGGGCGTTGATGATGTCATCAAACACTGTAAATAAAAGATAGAAAGAGTTAAAACATGTTAAAACAGGTTTATTAAAGAGAAGATGAACATGAAAGAGATGGAGTTAAAATCACCTTGGCCTGAGATGTCGAACACAGACGTGTCCTTTCCTCTGTCGTCGCTGAGTGTGGCTTTGAAAATGCCCTGATCTTTTCTGGAGAACTGAAAAACAAACATTGATGAGTCAGCAAACAGCTGGATGGATTGATAATCTGGATTTATTTGATCCAGCAGAAGTTACCAGAGGGATGGGCAGGGAGCAGGCTCCAGAAAGGACATTAGGAGGAGTTTCTGGAACAATCTCATCGTCCTCTTTGTACCAGTGGAAGGTCGTCTCTTTCTTCACGTTGGCCACCTGAAGCAGAAAAGCAGCACAGGTCAAAGGTCACAGGTCAGGGTCTGTATTAGAATCAGGATCAAAGTGAAACGGAGAGATTTGAGTGTCACCTTGCAGGCGAGCATCACGGTGCAATCCTCGGTGACGGTGAAGTACAGATACTCAGAGAAGTGAGGACCTGGAGGACAAACAGGAAACACATTCACACTGAAACACTTTGTTCTTCTTTTAAAACAGAAACTGAGCGATGGTCAGTGAATCACGTCTCCAGGTGATAACACGTCTGTTCTACGTCACCTTGCTTCCTGATGTGCTCCTTCCTCTGGAACTCAGCCTCCTTCAGAGCAACTTTGAACACTGAAACAGAAACAGAGCCGTGATAAACAATCGTGAAGTGGTGCTAGCGGTTAGAATCGCGTAATGCTTCCAAACAGTCGGAAAAAAGCCTTAAAGTTAAACAAACTGAGCGAGTTATACACATAAAACTGAGACACTTGACTCGACTTCATTCATTTACTCAAGAGAGCTGAAAAATCTGATGCTGAGTGAAATGCAGCCGCTGTCGGGGTAAGTGATGATTCTTTTGACCAATCAGCGGTCTGCAGTGTTGAAGCTCCACCTTCAGAGGGCGGATTGGTTCAGTCTGGCACCCATACGAAAGGGTCCCAAAAAGTAGGCAGGCTCGTCTCGGTTTTTAGGGATCTGTCCCGAGATAAGTCAGTGGAAACGCCGCAAAATGCACGCTGTACCGAGACGAACTGAACCAGTCTGCTTGGTGGAAACGCGGCTTAAGTTGTAACAATTTTTTTAAAAATCTGCCAATGGAACAAGAAAAATTGCTTGAAAACTTACTCAAAACGACAATAATGTTTCAAAACAAGTAACATTTCTCTTGTTCCATTGGCAGATTTTTTTTTACTTGTTACAGTGATTCAGGCTTCATTTTGTCTTTAATAACTTCAAATCAGACATTTTTCTGGACTGCTCAGGTGAATGTATCTTAAATCAAGTTTAACAAGACAATTTTTACTTAAAACAAGACAAAAACACTTGATAAGATTTCAGTTTTTGCAGTGTCATGGTGGGGTCTACCTACATTCTGTTCTTGGTGTCATTATTGTTGGCCAAAAACAGAGATTGTGGAGGACCCAAGATCACTTCACCCGTCTTGCAAGATGACCGTCTTCAGGCACTCATGAAAGGAGTTATTGATTTACATAAAATAAGCGCATAAAGACAAAATATTCCTGTGTTCAAATGTACATGAAATAACGTTTTATCATCCAAGTATCGTACAGGCAACCTGGATCAATTCAAAGATTTAGAGAAAGAAAAGAGAAAGCTCATCTTCTTTTCTCTTGCCCAAATAGTTGAAGAGTTACGGTAATGAGAACAGCTAGCATCTAATATAGTCTGTGATTGGAATGTTGGTGCACGTAGACTCCTGTGCAGCATCGTTATACCCCAGGTGTCGTTGTAAAGCCTGTCTTTTCTTCTTTCAGGTGCTGTTTGAATTTTCTCACTAACTCAAAAAGTGGAGAAGTTACGGTAATTTAAAGAGCTCTAGTAAACAGAGCGTCACTCTCAGCTCTAAGCTGACCGTGAGGTGTACGCCTGTGTTTCGCTCACCGTCTCCGACCAGCACCAGGGAGCTCTGGGTTTTGGCTTTTCCATCGGTGATCTGGACGGTGTACGTCCCCTCGTTGGCTCTGGTGAAACTCTCCACGGTCATCTGGATGATTCCTGTGGCCACGTCGTGACTGATCTTATGTCCCTGTGGACGAAGTATGGGAGAATGAATCAAGATATCAAAAAATAAAGAAAAGAAAACTTCTGTAATAAAAAACAGAATTCTGAATATGTTACCAAAACTCTAGAATGCTGCTTGGACCCTAAAATGTTCACAGAATTCTAGAAAAGACATTAAAATTGTGGGATGTTACCAAAGTCCTAGAATGTTACCGGCTCTTGATGTCACCGGAATTTTATAATGGAACCAAAATTCTAGAATATTCCAAAAAAAAAATTCGAATGTTAGCAGAAATTTAGAACATTTCCAGAATTCTAGAATGTAACCAAGATGTTACAGCTTTTGCAAATTCACTATTTTTTTGTAATATTTCCAAAATTCTAGAATGTTGCTGAAGTTTTTGAATGATTTTTCAGAATTTGCGGAGGTTCCCAGATTTTAAGAATTTTACCAGTGTTCTAGAGCTTAACTGAAATAAAGGATGTAACCGAGACTCTAGAAAATCATTACAATTCTAGAATATTACCAGAATTCTTTAATTTTAACAGAGTTTAAGAGTGTTACCAGAATTCTGGATGGTAGGTCTGGTATATTAGCCAAGTTCTTTGGTGTTACCAGAATTCTAGACCATAAAAATATTCTAGATGTTTCATAGAACTCTTCAATCTTACAGGTTTTTCTTTGTTTTAAAAGAATTCTCTGATGACACTTTACATTTTGAATGTTACCAAGTTTTTATAACATTACCAGAATCCTTGAATATTACCACAATTCTGAATGTTACAAATATTTAGATTTTTAATTAATCAAAATAAGCATTAGCATAATTATTTACTGTGCATTATGATGATAAACATCTGAGTATTCAGGCTCTCCACTGACTCACCTCTCCACTGGTCACCTCCTTGTCGTTAACCACAAACCTGTAGGACACGGAGGGCGACAGTTTGACGGCCTGCAGCCAGAAACGCACGTGACCCTTCTCCAGGATCTCATAGTTCAGACCGTGTTTCAGAGGAACAACTGCAGGAGGAGAAAGAGAAGGAGGCGCAGGGTGTATTGTTAGGAAACACTCTGAGAGGAAGTGATGGAGGTCTGCGGCTGCTGCAGAAACACTCACTGGGGTGTCTGATGGCGTAGCTCAGCTCCAGCATGGTGTTCAGGGCTGAAGGAGTGAAACAGCAACATGAGACACAAACAAACAAACCAGAGATGAGTCAGACTGGTGGAATCTGATCCTGTTTGTGAAGTTTGTAGGTTTTAAACTCACCATCTTCAGTCAGAGTGTGGCTGGAAGAGACGCCCTCTGTGTCCGTGACCACCACCGAGTATTTCCCCAAATCGTCTTTGTCAGGGTTGGTGAAAGTCAGTCTGGAGCTGAGAGTCAAACAACAAAACAATAAATGTGTTTTAAAAATCAACACAAACTTTACAGGTTACCACTCAGCATTCTGAAAATCTTTTTTAAATTCATGTCTTAATCGATCTTCAGACTCAACATGTGCTAATTTTAAAAACCTCTTCTTCTTCATCTGTCCCAGAAAAAAAAAACAGATCTCCACAAGACTAACTAAAATGATGATGTCACTATATAAGGAACTTCTGCTTGGTTTATGAAACACTGGAGGGGTGGGCCTCAAACACTAAGGTTCACTCTGAGCTAGGGCCAATCAGAGTGAAGGGGGTTTGTGGAGCAGGGAGTCTTAAAGAGACAGTAGCTAAAATGAGGTGTTTGAGACCAGGGAAAGAAAAAAATGGGATTTATTGAGCTGTAAATCACTCAAAAATACTACAGGGGCACCAGAGGGACAGAATACATACAAACAAAAACACAATATCCCCTCTTTAATGTTGATAATCTTGCAGAGGACCTATTCTTCTGTCCCAGGGGTCGGCGACCTGTGATGTCTTCGTTTTTTATTTTGCATCTTAAAATATATTTTAAAGAAAAATGTATATGATAATATAGATTTGCAAATTTTATTAAATTTCAACAAGTTGCTATTTTTGGGGGGGGGGGAATTTCAAAGATTTGCAAATTTCAATTAAAACAAAATAAAAAATGTGCAAAAATTTCAATACTTTTGGAAATTCAAAACATTTGCCAAAGCGTCATGAAAACGCAAAAAATAAAATATTTCAATTTCAACAATTTGCCTCATTTAAAGAAAAAGTTTTAGAATTTTTTTTAAAAAAATTGCTAAACCTTAAAAAAAATGAAATCTGGCAAAAAGTCAATCATTGAAATAAAAAAAATTGCAAAAAAGAGTCAAAGGGCCGCATGGCAAAAGGCCCATTCTTCAAGCCTTATTTAATTTGTGGACATAAAAAAATTAGGTGTCTAAGTTGTCTAGTTTAGTTTAGTTTATTTTGGTCACTTTGAAACATAAACACTGATATGCACAAGCAAGTGAAAATGAACAAATGTTGAGTTAATGCTATTTCTGCACCAAACAGTAAACAGCAACAAAACAAGGAAAAATAAATCCACATAATAAATAAAAAATAACAAAACATGACTGAAAGGATGCAGGCTGAAGCCTTTGTTTTTTTCACTTACCCTTTTCAAACTCATTTTCTACTCAGGTTTCTTTAGATATAAGCAGGACAGTAAAGTTAATATAACTTAATACTCATTTATCAGAAATCAGAAATGTTTGACCAAATGTAAGTGTTTGGTTTGTTTTTGACTTGATAAAACAGGAAAGAAGAATTTAAAGATTCTGTGTTTGTATTTTGGAATCTGAATCAGTCGTGCCGTTAAGGAAGTGGACTTAATTATAAAAGTCGTTCTTCACAACATTTTTCAACGACTGAATCCTGTCCCTTTCAAGATAAACCACAGAGACCATAAAGACGGCGGTTTTATCCTGTGTGTTACTTACGTCCTGCCCTTCGTTGTCACGGCGACCCTGGGGCAGTCTCCGATGGGTTTGTAGTTCTTGGACCAGATGAACTGAGAGGTGTCGCAGATCTCACAGGCCTCCAGAGACAGGAAGACGTCTCCGGTCTCCTCGTCCACGCCAGCGACGATCTCCTTGGTGCCTGGGAAAATAAAGAACATGTTAACGAGACAAATCAGGATTAGGATAGACCAAGAGTCTTCAACCTGTGGCTCTGGAGCTTCATGCTGCTCCTCTGCAGTGGCTCCTTGTAGCTTTAAAAAATATTACTGAAATAACAAATTGTTATTTTTCTTACAGAGGGTATTGATGATTAAAGACACCGACACTAAATAAAATCATGATTTAACAATTTGTTGAACTAAATATGCATCACATCTGTCAATAAAGCCTTCCATTTTATTTTTATTTTATTTTATTTTTTTGGGGGGTGGGGAGGGTTCCATTTTTAGAAACTTGTTACAATTTTTTTGACATTTTTCATATTGAGAAAAAACATTTATTTCAAGATCTTGCATTTTTTTTTTTAACTTTTTGAATTTTTTTTTCTAATTTCAATTTCTTTTTAATTTTTTCACATTTTTGAATTCCATTTTTTTCAAAAAATTTGCAAAATTTTTCAATTCTAAAATTTTTGAAAAATTTTGCAACTTACCTAAATTAAATAAATTTTGCAAATTTATGTTATTTACAGTGTGCTTTGTATTTTTTTTTAATGTTGTTTGCAAGTTTTTTTTTTTATATAAAAACTAAGACATCACATTTACAAATGTGTCACAAAAAAATCAAGTTTGGACAATTATTCACAAGAAATTTTCTACGTGTAGAATTTTATCCCCTTTTTGTTTTTATTGTGGAGATAAAGCAGATTTTGCGGCTCCTGAATGGGGTCTTAATGTGTTGTTACCTGGCAGAGCTCTGGCGCAGACCGGCTCTGACACCTGGGAAGGTTTTCCAACACCCTTTGAATTCACAGCACGGACTCTGAACACGTAGCTCTCGCCTTCCACCAGATCCTTCACCTGAGAATGAAAACACATCAGACTTTAACCCAAACTTCCTGCAGCAGTCTGCAGATATTAAAAAGAGTTCAGAGTTCGCTCTGTCTCCCACCTTCAGGTAACGGTGGCTCACAGCCTCCTCAGTCAGAGTCACAAAGTCTGACGAACCCTTCTTTGCCATGTCAACCAGGTATCCAGAGACTGCTCCGGCTCCGGTGTAGACCGGGGCCTTCCACAGGAGGACCAGGGAGTGGCTCCTGACCTCGCTGAAGCTCAGGTCGTAGGCGGGGCCTGGAGGTGAAATAGGGTCGGGTTTCATGAGGACGGTTGGTACATTTTGGAGACCCATTCGACCCAGAAAGGGTTTAAAGAAACTTAAAGAGGGGGTTTCCTGATCCCCTGATGTTAAACAAAGATGTAAAGCAACGAAGCTGGATGTTCAGACTGAGCACGTGCAGATGTTCGAACCTTCACATGTTCATATGTTGGAGACGTCTCTGAAACTGTCTGTAAACTATTCAAGACACTGTTCTTCAGAGCGCATGGGCTCTTCACGAGACCTCCACAAAATCATTACAAGATCTTTGCAAGATCTTTACAAAATCTTAACAAGATTAGGGCTGCAGGTATCGAATATCTTAGCGTTAGAGTATTCTCCAGAAAACTCCACCGATTAATCGATTAATCGAGTAATCGGATAAAACACATTTCTGTTTAGTTAAATGAAAATTGGTTTCAAACATGTGAAAAATCAAGTGACTTTGGGTGATAGATTTTAAAGTCAATGTAACTTGGTTAAATATGAGTCATTTTAACCAGGAATTAAAACATTTTTTAAAGATTTTGAGTCTTTGCAGTGTTCAGACTGACCTGCGAGGTGAACTTAACAACTGCTTCGCATTAACCCGTCAATCTATTAACGTCGTTAAATATTTTATCGCACATTAGTGCATGTTGCTCACGTGCTTTTATTTTGTAAATGTCCGTTGCTGACCGCGGTGGAACCGGAAGTGAAATTGGCGGAAAAACACGATGAGTAACCAAAACAAGCATGGAGAAGAGGGGCAACGCCACGGAACTTAAAGGCGCTCGCCGCTTAGTGTATCTGTCCGCGCGCGCGGCGTGCCAGATGTAAACAAACGCAGGTAGTCTGCCAGGACGAAGAGACATGATGAGAACTAGAGCCTTATTTAGCGGTGTTTTTGTGTGAAAGTAACGCGCTGAAAATTCTCTAAATAAAGCGTGAATGCAGACGGATATCAGATTTTTCAGTGGGAGTCCGTTTATTTGTGTTTTTGGTCAAGTAAAATATGGCCCCGTCTGAGTGCAGAGGAAACCTGCAGAGGAGCAGGGAGGGGGTGTTTGGTGCGAGCGCTCTGGGCTTCTGCTGCACAAAAACACTGCTGTAGGGGTAATTTCTGCCCTAAACCTTGTGATAGGACCCAACTTGTTCCATCCCAGAGGATCACTTTAATGCCCTGACAGTGGAAATAAGCTTTAATTTTGTATTTACATTTTGTAAATTTGATTTTCACTAAATATGTGATTTAACTATTACTGTATAACAAGTACTGATTTAGTGTTTGCATGACAGATGTTATGGCACTTTCACAATGCGATTAATTATGATTAATCAGGGAAATCATGCGATTAATTACAATTAAAAGTTTTCATTGTTGCCCAGCCCTAATATTTTCATCTTCTTCACTCTACAGTGCTGTTTTTCACAGATTAAATAAATGCTTTATGTCACAATCACCTAATTAGCATAACAAGTCATTTGCATGTAACGGCCGTGGAGGCTTTAAGAGAAAGGAAAACTGTCGTAGGAGGGACAGAAAACATTTAATATCACACTGTTCATGTGTTTACAACTATGAATGAACTTCGTTTGGTTAACTCTTTTTCTTTTTGGTGTTAAAACATCGACCCTCCTCCATGATTCATTTATACGTAGCCTCCTGCGTGGTCTGTGATTTTGGAGGGGGGAGGGGCTCAGCACGCGCGCTTTCAGGTCGGTCGCCAAACTCCAGAAAAGAAGTAAGATTTTCTGCTGGTCACTTTTTTGGGAATTAAAAGGTGCTAGTGGGGTCTGAAAGGTCACTGAGTAAAGCACCAGCTCTATTTGCAACATCAACAGTGAACCATTCTTTGATCTTATAAAATTAAACGATTCCTCGAGGCAGAGAAAATTCCTCGATCATTTTTTGTAATCGAGGAATCGTTTCAGTCCTAAAAAAAATCTTTACAAAATCTTAGAATAAGATCTTAATGAGATCTTCATTTTTTCGAGGTTTTTATGGGATTTTTTTATGAGATCTGTTAAAGATTTTCAGGGGCTCTCCATGAGATCTTACCTGGCTCCTCCATGGTCCAAGCTTCACATTTCATGGGCATGCTGGGAGCTGAAGCCACTCCCACACCGGCCATGTTGGCGGCCTGGACCTTAAACTCGTAGAAGGTTCCATCTGTCAGATTATCGATCTGAAAACAGGAGGAGGAGGAGGAAGAATGTGATTTACTGACTGGATTAAATTAGAGAACAGAGGAACAATCTGCATCCTAGCGCCACTCACGGTGCACACTCTCTCGGCCACGCCCTGCATGTTGACCTCCTTCCACACCAGCGTGTCGGCGTTCCTCCTGTCGATGTAGTACGCCTTGATTTTGGAGCCGCCGGTGTGTTTGGGTTTCTTCCAGGCGATGGTGATGGAGGAGCCGTCGCTGCTCAGCTGGGTGATGCCGAAGGGGGCGCTGGGAGTGGCTGGATCACACAAAAATCTAAATTATATCTTTTCCTCTCTTAGGGAATAACCTAACATCTCTGAAGTGAGAGCTGTGATAGTCCCTCATGCAGGTGACTTTGATTTAAGAACTAAGAGATTTACAAACAGTGATCAAACTCTGAGTTTTTAGCGCCTGCGGTGCAGTTTTTCAGCTACAGGTGACGTGTGTCGTTGAGGATTTGCAGATCTGTGATTAAAACACAAAATGCTTGAGGTAGAAGTGAATAAAAACTGTGTCAGGTGGATGAAACAAACACACCTTTTCGTACATACCATACTCCACACCCTTCCCTGGGTACAATAAGGAAATTTACCAAACTTAACATCAAGTTTTTTATGTTTTACCTCAAGTTTCAGAAACTTTTCTGCCTAAGTTGTGAGTGTAGAGACGCAGTGATCCAGCGCCTCTCTTACCGAGGGCCGGCTCCACGGAGATGGGAGACGACTCCTGGGACTCTTCACTGAGGCCGAAGACGTTGACGGCCTGGACACGGAAAACGTAGGTCTCTCCAGGGATCAGGCGGTGGACAACAAACCTGACAAATACACACACACACTTTATTTTTGCCTTAAGATACAATCTTCCACTAAATTTATAAATCATGTTTCACATTTACATTTTCTGTCCAGGTCACAAACCAAACCAAAGTCTATCAGTAGGGTCTGTCTGAACTCCATCTGCACCGATCACAGGCTGCTGGTCTGAAGCTAAAGCTCTGCACATTCAGCAGGAACTCAACAGCTCTCACAGCTGACGTCTTTAAATGGATTTATCAGGATTCAAAAAACACATCAGAGAACACAGTACCAGATTAAAGTTATAAAGTGGAGCAGTGAAATAGATCAGAATGCAGGGTCAGAAAAGCTTAGGTTTAAAAATGTTATTTACAGGTCAAAAATCAAACACATGATCCTTTAATAAACCAAGAGTAACGTCACAAAGACTACGTCTGTGTTTTACACAAATATTATTAAAATAAATAATTTTTATTTTTCTTTGACATTGACACTCAATAAATTCCTGCGTTAACATTTAGTTGAACTAAATCTTCATCCCGTCGTTGATAAAATCTGCCACCATTCTACTTCACCTCCTACAACAGAAAACAACTTGATTTAAATGCTTGATATGTGGCAAGATGTAATCAAATACAAAAAATGAGCAATATTAATATATGTTATCAAATCAAAAGTATTTAATTTTTTATTTTTTTTTGCCAATTTTAGTACTTTCAAAAATGTTTGAAAATTTTTGAAATTTCTTTCTTATTTTTAATTTTTGGCAAATTTATAAAATTAAAAACTTAATGAATTTCAACATTTTTTGGAATTATACAAAATCCTGCAATTTTTAAAAATGTATTTGGGTGTAAATTTATTTTTAGTTATTTATTCTACATTTTTGCGAACTCTTATTTATTTATTTTTTTTAATAAAAAAATAAAATAAAAAACTTTGAACATTACATGTATAATTTCATAAATCAAAAAAAAATCTTGTATAGATAAATGTTTAATAGGTATCAACTATGTTAAGGATTTTATCCACTTTTCTATTTTTTTGTTTCTTTTCATTTATTTATTTATTTATTTGTGGCAATAAAGTAGATTTTGTTGCTCCAGAATGTTTTAATCCAGTGAGCTTTGACAAAATGGCTCAGATAAAAGTGAAGGTCACAGAAGCCTGTTGTATGAAGTCGACTTAGATTTGTGACTTATAAATATTTTAATTTGTTTTAATGTTTAATTTAAGTATAATAATAATAATAATAATAATAATAATAATAATAATAATAATAATATTTTTATTATTTTATTTAAATTTTTTAGTCTTTTATTCCTAAAATATTTCAATAAATTTTGTTACTAACTAGATATTGATCCCATCTGTAAATAAAGACTGCCACTGCTTGATTTTACCTCCTACAACATCTGACAACTAAATATACATGCTTGATAAGTGGCAAGATGTTAGCAAACAAAAAAATACGCAATATTTATATATGCTACTTATGTAATCAAATCAAAAGCAGTCTTTCATTTAAGAAAATAAAAATGCAGATTTTAGAACTAAAGAAATGTTTGAAATATTTACACATTTTTTAATTTTTTAATTTTTTAATTTTTTGGCAATTTATTTTAAATTAATTACTGATTTAAATTTTAAAAATCTCACCCAGTTTTTTTATTTACATTCTTTAAATTCAAGCAAAATAATTTTTATTTACTTTTTACAATCTTGCATTTTTTATTTTATTTATATTTTTGTTTTTATTTATTTATTTAAAATTTTTCCAAACATTGGAATTTTTCTTTCTTTTTTTTTTTTTACACATAAAAACTTAGACATTACATGTACAATTTATTAAGTAAAAAAAATCTTGTTTAGATAATTATTTCCTAGGTTTCAGATATGTATAGAATTTTATCCACTTTTCTAGTTTTTATCTGTGAAGATAAAATAGATTTTATAGCTCCAGAATGATCCAGGTGAGCTGAGGAAAATGGCTCCTATAAAAGTAAAGGTTGCAGACCCCTGTTCTATGTAGTCCACTTAGATTTGGTGACTGCCTCTAGTGGACATTTTAAGAACTACAGATTAGGACACCTCTTCCTAAAGTTGCTGTTGATGAGATCAGGAAACAGTTATATGCAGTACTGTATCATGAGTCAATGCCAGGATGTAGATGTTGCTAATACATGCTAGCCTTTGCTAAAACTGAGCTAAAAACTCTGCATCAGAAAATTTCAAACCTGAAACTTCAGTATTAAGACATTTTTCTTATCTTTAAGCTAGTTTTCCTGTAAACATTGTTTTATTACTACTTACAGCAGATCAAGCGTCATTTTTGTCTACAGAATCTCTAAATGAGACATTTTTCCTGACTTTTCAGGTGATTGTGGCTCATATTAAGTCTAATATGACATTTTTTTACCGAAAGCAGAACAAATACATGGTTAGATTCCAGTTTTCGCTGTGTGGAGGACAGCTGGCGCCATCTGCTGGCAGAGAGAGGTAGAGAAAACTTCTGCTGTGTGCTCACTCTCCACACACCTGTGGCTCTGAGTGCCTACCTGTTGTGTTTAAAGGGCTTGTTGTTGCAGGGGAACCACTCCTTGGATCCAACGACGCGCCCGTCGATGTAGTACCCCATCAGGTTCTTCAGGGATTTGGGAGTTTCCCACTGAACAAACACGGACGACTTGGTGTTTCTGGTGGCAACAACCTTACCTGGAGCTGAGGGGACGCCTGTGTGGGGAGGATACACCAGAATCAAACCAGGAGGAAGGACACTGTCCAAAATAACCTGTAGATTTGACTTACTGTGGCTCTTCTCATAGACGACCATAAAATGATTTTCTAAAACATGCATTTCTAACAGGTGAGCCCTGTGCTTCAGAAATGTGACATTTTTCTTCATGCACACATGAAAAGTGGAAGTGGAACCAAAGTGAAGCTGTGCTTTGGACAGAGGAAGGTGTTTCAGTCATATTTCAACAACCATACATACCAACCGGCACCTCAGTCCCTGAAACAAACAGTGATTCACTTTTAAACGTCATGGTTGAACTCGTTCACCTGAGAGTGAGACGATCAGAGAGTCTTCAGGGGTTAGGTATGAAAAGATGTGATGACACTCGTGTGTGTGTTTCCACCACAGCCCTTACCGTCCTCGTCCACCTTCTGGACGGGCTCAGAGGGCTCTGAGGCCTCGCTGGAGCCGTACGTGTTGACAGAATACACCCTGAACTGGTACTTTGCTCCGTCCTGCAAATCGTAAACGGGGTAACGGGGGGAGCAAAGTTTGACCGCCGTGTTGATCCGCTGCCACGCTCCAGTGCCTGCTAAGCACTGTGGGAGAAGTTGGGGGAGGAGGGGAGGCGTGAGAGGGGACAGAGCCATCTGTGACATCCTCATCAGAGCAGCACAAACAGAAACTGAGACTAAGGGGTTTTAGAAAGTTAGAGCTCAGTTTGGTGTGATTTGGCGCTTTGAATAAAGATTGTGTGATTGAAAACATATTTTTGAAAAATCCTAAAAACTACGAAGCATAATTTCTCAACCGTGTGCATCATTTATAATATTTGGTCACATTAAGATTTCAGAAATTATGACTGTATTGATTATTTTTTCCTATTCGTAAAAACTTGTTTTACATGATTTTTGGACATTGATATCAAGATTTGATAATTCTGGACTTTTTAAAATGTTTTATGGAATATTTCTATTTCAGGAAAACTGTCTCTTCTCTCTTGGATTTTTTAAATTATCCAGAATATCGTTTTTGCAATTTTTGTATAAAACTGTTTTATTTTCTTTTTTTTAAAGGCACCTCTTAAGAAAACTAAATTGAAGTATTTTTCTTCTTCAAATTCATGCCAATTTTAATGTTATGTTTTCTTTGTTTATACTTTAAAAGAAAGGTTTTTTTTTTTTTAAATTTCTTTTATAAGATAATTAAAAAAAAAACAAAAAAACAATACATTTAGAATTTTTTTTAATTGTATTTTTGTGAGGCCATTTGACTTTGGATATTTTTTCCTTGGGCCAGTTTAAAGAACTAAATAATTTACCCATTTTAGATTTTTTTTTCTTAGACCACAACCATATTTTAATTTTTTAAAGGCTATATCAAATAAACATATTACAATTATTTATGTATTTAATTATTTATTTAATTATTTATTTATATTTTTACATATTTTATTAATTATTTTATTTATTTTTTCATTATTTTTTTATTTATTTATTTATTTATTTTTGTAATTATTTACTGTTATAATTTTAAGCCTTACAAGATAAAATTTTGAGATCAAATTTTTTTTTTAATGATTTCCTGGTTTAACACTATTTTGGATTTTTGACATTTAAAAAATGTCTTTAAAAAAGAAAGAAAAAGAAACAACTTAAAACAGCAGATTTCTTTAACGCCTCAACTGGACACTTGAGGAACTGCACTTTTTGTCTATTTTATTTGTCTAAAATAAAATATAACAAACACTTTTTTTTCTTTGGCTGTTCCTGATTTTGGTAACTGACACATTGAGACTAAAAATAGAGAGTATGAGATGAATGTCTTTATCATCTTTTCTAATCTACACATACTTTAACAGTGGGCGACATTAACAGAACGGGATGCTCAAGGTGAAGCGACACACACCTTCTCGATGACGTACCACAGCGGCGCTCGTCCACGGGGGCTGGGAGGTTTCCAGCTCAGCACCACGAATGATTTGTAAATTTCGGATGCATGCACGTCCGTGGGCTCCCCCGGGAGAGTTACGTAGCCTGGATCAGGAGTGAAACGAAGAAGCTCAAAGAAAACAGAGCAGCTAGTAGTCCCACGTCCTGTGATCTCTGGACTGGATGGTTCCCCAGTAAATCGTCTCATTCAGGTTTTTCCTCTCGTTTCTTCTACATTTCATGCTTTTTAGGATGTGTGGATCGAACACCGTCTGGGTCACCAAGTTTTCCCAGAGATGCAGCAGTGATGTGGGACTTCAGTCACTTATAAAACGATCAACGGGTTGACGACGTTATGATTTAGTGTCTGAATTAGTTTTTCTGTTACAGGTTTGTTTCAAAGTGAAGAGGAAGAGACTCAACACACTTTGGAGTGAGGGGGAATCTATTCAGGAGGTTTAACGGGAAGGAAAAGAGCAAATCCAGATTAATTAAAGCAGTAAAACACCAAAGATCGGGGGTATCTGGTTCGGGATTTGTTGGATTAAAGAGAAAATATCACATTTGATGATGATGGATTAGTCTGATGTGATGATGTGGATTTTGAAGTTCCTGTTCTTGTTTTAAAGCTCTACACCTCACTCTTCCATTCATCATTTTCTATTTTACAACAGACTTATGGCTAAGTCCCGCCCTCAAACATCATGAGCCAATCACAGTCGCTCTCCGCCTGGACACACATTGCAAAAACATCGCATAAAGTCAGTTTTCATTTGGTTTTATGAAGTTTTTCTGAGATTTTTAGTTTAAAAATGGTCAAACTTAGTTCATGGGGTGTATGCAACTCTGAATCGAGGTATCCTGGGAGGCTGAGTGACATCGTATTGTATGAAAGAAATATAAAGTTATCTTTAACCACCACTGCAGTCTGAAGGAGGCTTTGGGTTTTTCTCTAGCGTTAGCTCCTAGCTGTGTTGTTCATCATGTCTCTTTGATGATCGTACATCATTGTTAGCTGTTGTTCAAAGGTTTCTAGCTAAGCTAATGTTAGCTTCTGTAGCTTACAGGTGTTTTTAGGCACCGCCCTGCTGGTTGTGGCTGCCTGTTGCAGCAGCTCTCTCTTCTTTGTCCGTTTCTTGTAATTTTTTCATCTCTTTTTCGTCATCTTTGCATTTGGAGTAAGTCGTTACTTTATACGACACCAAACTTTTTGTGTCTTCAGTGATATTTTTACTATTTTTTCTCCTGTGTTTGTCTGGAGATCCTACATGTAACCATGGCTGCATTGTTTACATGTGAAATCAGCTGTTAGCAGCCCGTAGCATGTCAATGCTAACTGGTGCTAGGCCGGATGTTTCCCCACAAAGTGAGGAGAAGGAGGTGAGGATGACGTGCTGGTTCGAGAAGTGACGACATGGACCTGTCCTTCCATCCATCGTTATTGGGAACGTAAGATCTATCTCCAATAAGATGGACGAGCTAGCTGTGCTAACCCAGCAACAGAGGGAATACCAGAGGGCAGAGTAGCATCATGGAAGAAGCAGACAGGATCCAGGAGACAGAGACTGAACAGACTGCTGAAGAAGCTCAGTCCTGGACCCTGTGGAGGTGGAGACTGGCTGACTGGACAATGACTATTAGCTTCATTAGCTTATCTGTAATAGCCGAGATAACAAAGGTTGTCAAAGGTTGTGCTGAATGATCCAGTGAAAATTCTGTAGCTCCAAACTAACAGAGACACACTCTTAGTGAAGATGGTAAAAAGGAGGTTATAGTTTTGTCCTGACTGATGCTAATGCTAACTAGATGCTATTTATCAGGTTTGATAACATTGGGAAGTCATGAAGTGTTACTGAAGAGGAGGGAACAGAGTTAATGTTTGGCTTTTAGGAGGTAAAGGTGGTTTAAAGGATTAAAAGTGAATCACTGAGCCCAGATCAGTCTTGGTAACCGACCCTACCTTCCAGGTCATCGTCTCTGATCACTATGTCGTACTTCCCTTCGATTTTAATCACTGTTTCAGGAAACGACAGCAGACCTGTTAGGGGGCAGTCACATCCCTCTGGTCCGTTTATGAATTTACCTTCCTCGGTACCTTGGAGCCTCTCGCTTTCAGCGGCATCCAGCGCGGTCACCTTGTCGGACATGCGGGACGGCCTGCCGATGCCGGCGCTGTTCACGGCTCTGACCCTGAAGTGGTAGGAGTGTCCCACACTCAGGCCGTGCACCGGGTATTTACAGATCTTCACTGGGGAGTCGTTGCACTGGACCCAGGTGTCTTTGGCCACGTCGAACCTGGACATAAAACCCAGAGAGACATTGGCTACGTCAGAGGTTTAGAAAGACGGGACTTCCCCTTCAGGAGCAGCGTAATTTGACTGGTTTGGTCTCAGCGTGCCAGCTCCGAGCTATAAAAAGAAGGGCTGAGGCGTTTTGGGGGTGCAGACTGACCGATCCACGTAGTATCCTGTGATCGGAGGCTCATTGACGGTGTTTGGGGGTTTCCAGGCGACCAAGACATAGTCGGAGTTGATGTCATATGCCTTCACGCTCATCGGTGCACCAGGGGCCCCGGGCTTAGAAGCAGGGGCGTCTAAAGAGCCAAGAGACAGAGGTAGAGGAGTTATAACTCCAAACAGCAGGAGGACAGTTATTTCTAAAAGTTTTTGATGTCACTCTGAGGTCGGTTTAGGCTTAGATTCAGAAACTCTCACACAGAGCTTTAAGAGTCGTCCTATCGTGAGCTGAAATAACCGACACAAGCTCTCTAATCAAAGTTTGGCAGACTCAGTCTAAAGATATTTATTCCTCATGTTCAGACACATCCTCAGATCAGGCTTTACAGGAATCCAGAGATGGAGTTTATGAGTCTGTGACAAGCTGTTTATCACTGATGAGACATTTGTTCAGAGCTGAGGTTTGGCTTCAGTCCTAAAACTATGATGATCAACTGTCATCCATCCACAACGTCAACAAAGACCTTACAGAGAGGGCTGAACAGGTTAATTACACCTGTGAGATTATGACCCCTGTTTAAAAGCATGAAGGTGGAAAACTCTGAAAAAAAAAGCAGATCCTAATTTTTTAATGAAGATTAAAGATTCAGATAAAACTAAAAATTTTAAAATAAATCATTGATGTTTAAGATTACTGGTTATTTCTAGTATGGCTGGCCATGCATGGACTCTGAGAAAAAATAAATCAATGAAATAATAATAATAATAATAATAATAATAATAATAATAATAATAATAATAATAATAATAATAATAATAATAATAAAAATAATAATAAAAATAATAAATTAAAAAAATAAATCAATATAATAATAATAATAATAATAATAATAATAATAATAATAATAATAATAAATAAAAAAATAAGTAAAATATACAAATAAATAAAATAAATAGACAAATAAATAATTTACTGTGAGCATTGATTGTTAATGTATTTTTTGGGGGATTTTTGTCTCTTATTTTTTATTATTTAGTATTTTATTTTATTTTATTTTTTTAATTGGAATAATAGATATATAATTATTTTTTTATCTATTTTTATTTCATAATATAGTCTGTTAATTTTACTCTCCTTTTAAGTATTTTGATTTTGTTTTTCTTGGCTTTGTTCTCACCTTGTATGTATATAAAATGTAAAAATTAATTAATAAAGGGAAAATAGAATAAAAGAAAAGATTACTGGTCATTATAAATAATTAATTATTTTTTAAATTCTGATTTTGAAGTCAGGATTTTCTCACTCAGATTTCTCATTTCAACCTCATTATTGAGACTAATCTCAGAATTAAAAACTGGAAATTGGAGAGAAAAAGCTCTACTTTTGAGATTTCAAATTATACTCAATGTTTATGATTGTGACCTAAAATTCAGATTTATATTCAACATTTTAAAGCAACATTTCACATTCAAAGTTAAAAAAAATATCTCACATTTAAATGTAAGAAGTCTGAGATGTAAGTAAGTATTAATTTCTGTCCCTCAGATTTTTCTTTTTCATTGTAGATTTCTGAAAAAAGGGTAAATTTCTGAGATTAGCATAATAATTCTATAGAAAGGAAGGAGAAATAAACAAAAAAAGGAAAACAGAAAAAAGGCAGAATTCTGTCAAATAAAGGCTAAAATCTAAATTCAATCCCAAAATTCTTCGATATCAGACTTTTATCTTATTTTAATTTAATTTATCTTTTTAAAAAAAGTCAGAACTTTGGCAAAATAAAGTAAAACTATAAGTTTGGATCTCTGAATTTTTTTCTTCAGACATAATTTTATCTTAGAAATGTGAGGGAAATATTAGAAGTCTAACTTTGATCCCAGACTTTTTAAAGAATTGGATAAAACAAACGAAAAAAATATATAAAAAATATAAATTGAGAAACTCTAATCATCTTCTCTTTACTATTGAATTTTAAATGTTTCATTAATTCTGAACATTTAACAGAGAAATTGAACTTGCAGACTCAACATTTGCATTTAAAATGTAAAGACACTAAATATTTATCAGTAATCAACAGTTTTGACGCTTTGATTCAACATTTAACAACTAAAGCTTAGATATATCTTAGATTTGAAAGTGATATCTTCAGTATATTTTTTTAATGACAAAAAAGCAGGAAAATAAGAATGTGAATTAGGCGCTCCACAGAGCAGTCGTACCTGAGACGAACAGGTAGGCGCTGTGCTCGGCGGTGCCGTCCTTCGTAAAGATGCGCAGCGTGTAGAGGCCTTCGTCGTCTTTGGCCAGCTGAGGAAGAGTCAGACGGGCGGCGCCTCCTCCGACAGACATCTGCACCAGCTTACCGGGTTTCAGCAGCTTATCTGTCGGAGGAAACACAGATGATTCATGTTAGAATGATGAAGCTAATGAGAGGTTAAAGACAGAGGTTAACTCAGAGCGGTGGGATCTCTCACCGTCTCTGTACCACTGGGCGAGGGGGGGGACGTTAGGGAGGTCGGGGACCACCACCATGCCACAGACCAGACTGATGGAGCCATCCTCCACACCAAAGGACACTGGGAAACGGTCCAGTAGGGTCACTTCCAGCTTACTGGCATGGATCTCAGTCAGGTGGGGCACTAGAGGAGAGAGACATGAGTTTAATAAAACACTTTTGGTTTCATGAAGACTGCTTGGGGTTTTGAATAACTGAAGAAATCATGTTCCTAATTTGATCTCATTTCCTGGACAGCGCTCCTGTTTTGACTCTGTGTTTGGTCTGACGGCGACAGCAGCTCCTCACAATAGTTTCCACGTCTTATCAGACCTCTCACATGCTCTGCTAATTTTAGCCCCCTGATCCCACGAGGAGGAACTGGTCGTGTCTGGGCCTGAATCCAACCAAAAATTAACACGACCTAATCCTCAGCTACTGCTCCCTCTGTCTCCTCACCTAGTCCAAGATGGCAGAGCTCCCCGGCTCCTGCTGGTCCTGTGTGGGGGGGGGAGAAACTCGGGGTTAAAGGTCAGAAGATGGAGGATGAGAGAAGTGTGAAAGGTTTGGAGGAAGAGGAGAACTCACTCTTCACAACAATCATAGCCTTGCTGGTAGCCGTGCCGTGAGGGTTGGTGGCCACGGCGCTGTACTCGGCGGTATCACTCACAACACACCTGGAGGAGCAGAGAGCACACACACACACACACACACACACACACCACGTCATTTATCATAAAAACTGAACAGAAAACCATCGTTCCATAAAATAAAAGCATAAAAAAGTTCAGTTTTCCATTTGTTAATTTACATTTCCTGTTTCCATCCTAAAATGCTGATGTGTTTTCCTGCAGAGGTTAATTTTCCTGTAGCGCTTTTGTCTGTATTTACAGTTACCGTCTGCCACAGGAAAACTGAAGCAGGACAGTCTGACACCTCCAGGAACTGGACTACAGCTTTACACAGAAGCTACAAGTAGAATTAAAAACAATACAGATGACTAAGGTCGGGGTGCACCCGTCAAGATTTTCTGGATCTTTAAAAAGCCTGATCTGCAGATTTGGGCTGATACAGACTTCTACTTTTTATTTTTTTGTAACTGACAGTATATACCTTCAATGTTCCAATCTCATTTTATTGAAAATACCTGTGAAACAATAAAATCTTTATTTTTTAACTTAAACAACCAATAAAGTGTCCTGAGTTTTAGGTCTCAGAGCAAAAAGCAACAATGGCTGTCAGACCTTCCTGGAGGATTATAAGATCAGTTTCATATGTAAGGATGAACCAATCACAGATCCCCCAAAGTTACATATTTTGCTGTACTTTCATTCTTTTTATAAAGCCATGAATTGTGAAATTAAAAAAAAACATCCCTAAATTTTATCAAGCTGAAGATTTGTCTTAGCCTTGCAGCTAGCACTGTAGCGCTAGTTTTTGTGTGTCTACCTGTGATTCTCAACCTGTGGCTCTGGAGCCTCAGCCGGCTCTGTGACTCCTTTGCAGTGGCTCCTTGTAGCTTTAAAAAATTTTAATTATTATTTTTTTTTATTACAAAGGGTATCAATAATGACAACAGCATTTAAGCATTTAATTTTGTTGTAATTTTGCACATTTTTGAGATTTTTGAAAAACATTTTCATTTTTTAAAATATTTTTGCAAATTAAGAAAAGAATTCCAATTTTTTGTAGATTTGGCAAATTTTTTATTTTTTTTCTAATTTCCTTTTTTTGCAATTATATTATTTTCTATTTTTTACAGCTTTCTGGAAATCAAATTTTAAAATTGCATTATTTAGGGTTTTTGTTTTGCAAATTTTAAAGATTTAGAACATTTTTTAATTTTTTACTTTAAATTCCTCTATTGCATTTTTTTTGTTTCATTTTAACAATTTTGGGGAAATTAAGCAAAATTTTGAAACTGCATTATTTAGTTGTTTTTTTTTTTTTTTTTTTTTTTTTTGCAAATTTATGACATTACACCAAACTTTTGGAAATATCAAAATTTTGCACAGATTTAAGGATGGGCCAATCCTCCAAAGTTAAGGAATCTATACTTAGGCGCAGAAGTAAAGCCAAACTTTGTTGCACCTGCTGAATCTGTGACTGTCTTTAACGAAATGAGCATCTGTTGCTCCACTTCTGCCCTGAGCATTCACCAACACACCAGATGATCCCCATTGATGCTGCTCTAACTATTTTTATTACTATTTTTATTATTATAACTATCATTACTATCATTGTTATTATTATTATTATTATAACTACTACTATTGTCACTATGATTATTATTATTATTATTATTAATTTTATTATTATTATTATTATTATTATTATTATTGCCAGTATTTTTGTTATTTTTTATTTTTATTATTATTGATATTGTTTGTATTTATTTTGTATCTTGCTGTATAGAACCTGTGTTTTTATTTATCTTCTTTCTACTCTTATTTATTCTGCACATCTTTTTTTTTGTACTACAGTGTTACTTGCTGCTGGAATCTGAATTTCCTGAGGGAACCCTCCCAAAGGATTAATAAAGTTCCTATCTAATCTAATCTAATCTAATCTAATCTAATCTAATCTAATCTAATCTAATCTAATCTGATCAGCTCAACTCTACTTCAGAGGAGATCTACCAAAAGCTGCTTCTGTACAAGACAGTTATAGCGCCACCTACAGGCCTGGCATGCTCAGTACAGTGTTTCCACACAAACTCTGATTTTTTTTTTTATACGTTTTTGCATTTTTGGGTGAAACGTCATGTAAACGGGCTCTAAAATTGTTGTCCTGTAAACATCTTGATGCTCAGTGGGAATCATTAGTGTTTTTATAGAATGAAGACTCCATTTCCCATGAGCACCATTACCCACTGCCATAAAGATGTGACTCTTGCAGAGGCGCACATTTGTTTTAGAAGCAACAGCATGGAGCGTCATTTTAACTCTACTTTGTTGAAGAAAACGTTTTCCGAATGAAACCACACAGAAGAGATTTATTTTAATCAGTCAAAAGACGCAGATCCCAAAGATCCTCCTTTGATGAAATGATCTCACACGAAGGAGTCATTAGCAGGCAGCGGCGCCCTCGGCTGAGGAGGAGGAGGAGGAGTCTGAGGTTGAGAATAGAAGGAAGAAATGTGACCTTCACCCTGGACTGAACTATTTTAAACGACCACGGTCGCTTTCCCGGCTGGAGCCCGGGGTACGAGCTGAGCCTGAGCTGCTATTTAAAAGATTTCTATCACGAAAACTCAGAATTCACACATCACTGAGGAACTGAAACAGTCTCCTGAAAAACTCTGTGATGTTAAGATTCAAGGCAGAGAAATCCAACACCTCAGGGAGAGGAAGAGGAGAAAGAGGAGAGGAGGAGCTCCCAGCAGGAGGAATTTATGGCTCCAATGACGCAAAGGTCAGCACTTCGACACCAACAGCTGAGGAGTCTTGAAGATGACGAACGGACCAGCCGGCAGCGCCCTAAGCTCCTCTGACAGGCCTCCTTTTTCCTCTGTGTCACACTGATCTGTCTCCATCACAACAGGAGCTGAGACGGCGTGCTAAAACCTCCGGTTAAAGCTCAGATTCACGCTTCTGCCACAGAGAAGTCACGCTTTACTCGTTCCTCTTTTTAATCTGACTGTTGTCCTGTTTTATAGACGCAGTCTTTGAGTCGTACCTGCTAATGATCAAACTGTGGACTCCATACATGTTCTCGATCTTGTACTTTCCTGGAGCGCTCAGGGGGTCGACGGGCACTCCTCCTTTATACCTGCAAACAGAAATAAAAGACATCATTTCTGGATGAAAGGTCACATCTCAGGGTTTCTGCGTCATACATTACATACATTAAAAGATTTTAGAAACGCTGCTTTAAGGAAAATTCAAGACCTGCAGGAATCCTACATAAAATGCTCCCATCTGTGCTTTCTTACTGAAGGAACTTGGGACTATCTGAGGAACTACAGTGTGGAAAATAAGTATTAAATGCGTCAACTTTTTTCCCCATCACATTTATTTCCAAAGATACAATTCAAACAAAATTTCTCCCACTCATTGGTATTAACTCAAATAATCCACACATGAAAAGAAATCACAACGTTCAGGTCCATAAATAATGATGATGGTGAATTAAGTACGATAACACAGGAAAAAAGGATTGAACAAGCTTTCTTTACTTCTTTCCACAAATGTTCAGTTGGATTGAAGTCAGGTGATTGACTAGGCCGTTCTAACAGATTGATTTTCTTTTTCTGAAACCATTTGAGAGTCAACTTTGCCGTGTGCTTTGGATGGTTGTCCTGCTGGAAGGTCCAGCCACGTCTCATCTTCATCATCCTGGTGGATGGCAGCAGATTCAGATCAAGAATTTCCCCATACATGGCTCCATTCATTGCTCCGTCAGTTATATGAAGTTTGCCAACACCATGAGATGAGAAACAACCCCATGTCATGATGCTTCCACCTCCAAACTTCACTGTTGGTGTAGTGTTTTTTGGGTGATGTGCAGAGCCATTTCTCCTCCAAACATGGTCTGTAGTATGACAGCCCAAAAGTTCAGTTTTGGTCTCATCTGACCAGACAACATTCTCCCAGTATTCTACAGGCTTGTCCAGATGCTGTTTAGCAAACTTTACACCAGCTTCAACATGCCTTTTCTTGAGGAATGGAGTCTTGCGGGCTGAGCGTCCATAGAGGCCATGGCGGTGGAGTGCATTGCCTATTGTTTTCTCTGTAACAATTGTACCTGCTGCCTCCAAGTCTTTCTGGAGCACTTTCAGGGTGGTCCTTGGCTGGTTGAGTCCTCTTCTGACTATCTTTCTGACTCCCTGGTCAGAAATCTTCAAGGAGCTCCTGTGCGTGGCCTGTTGATGGTAAGGTGGTGCTTCTTCCACTTGTGAATAATGGCCCCAACGGTGCTGACTGGAATATTCAGGTGCTTTGATATAAGTCTGTAACCAGTTCCATTCTGATGCTGAGCAACAATCAGGTTGTGAATGTCTTCAGAGAGCTCTTTGCCTTTACCCATCATGAGGTGTGTGCTATTTAACTGCTTGGTGAAAAAAACACCTTTTTTATAGGACCATCAATTTGCTCTAGCCCAGCTGATGTTGGTTTGCACTAATTGGAAGTTCAAGTAATAATTACTGACAGATTTCAGGTGGTATGGTGCATTTCCTGTCCAAAGTATTCAGCCTTTCCATGGTGTGTTCAATACTTTTTTCCTGTGTTATCGTACTTAATTCACCATAATCATTATTTATGGACCTGAACGTTGTGATTTCTTTTCATGTGTGGATTATTTGAGTTAATACCAATGTCTGGGAGAAACTTTGTTTGAATTGCAGCTTTGGAAATAAATGTGATGAGAAAAAAGTTGACACGTTCAAAACTTATTTTCTCCACTGTATGTAGCATCAGTCAAAAATGCATAATGAAAAAAACAAACTAAGAAAAAGTGCAACTTTTGGTCCAGAAAATAAGGTAAACTGCCAAAAAGCACTTTGTGTCTCCAGTTCACAGGGTCACTCTTTAAACTGGAACACCAGGAGCTGACAGAGACGCTTTCACACCATCAGTTGGGAGTTGAATCAAGACCTGACTCTCAAAGCGCAGAATGCAATGTTTGTGTCTATAAACAGGTCAGCAAAGTATCTACATGATGTGAAGTTTCCCTGACTCTAGAGAAGAAAGTTGAAGGTGTGAGTATACTGACCACTTGACGATGGGCCTTGGGTTTCCCTGCACGGTGCAGAACAGTTTGACCGGGGTCTTCTCCCACACGGTGTGGGGCCGCAGGGCCACCAGGAAGTCCGGCATCTTGGGGATATCGTCCAAAAAGTCTGGTCTCTTAGCCATCATGCTCTTCACCTGCAGACACAGAAGATTATCTTAGACAAATCTTTGGTAAAAATAAGCTAAGGTTGTGGATTAAAATCAGATTTTGACTCTTCTGACTGAGCCTTTAAGGGATATTTCTAAACTTTTTAACGCTTTGATGAACATAGGAGAGGACATGATGGGACGGTGTCCTCACCTCTCTCTGGATATTCAGGCTGTCCACTGTGGCCTTGGTCGACACCCTCATCCTTTTCAGCTCCTCCTGAATAATGGTCAGTCCTTTCTCAACATTTCCGCTCACGCGCTGGTACTCCTCGGTCCCCTCAGCACTCCTACAACACACAAGCTTCAAACTTTAATCCAGGACTTATACTGACCCTTTCACAATCATTCGGGTAAAAAGTTTAGAGAGGCTGTGGTTTGACCAGAATCTAAGGAAGTGATATGAGAAAGGATATATGATATATATGTATATATGATATGTTACCAAATGATACAGTACAATACTGTACCATAAAATACAATACAGTGAAACAGGAAGCAATATGATTCAATCCCTTTTGTTACGTTATGGTTCATTAAATAAAATTTCACATATTTTTCTGTATTTTCAAGTCATGAATTGTGACATTAATAAAAACTTCCCTAACAAACTAAAAACTTTAATCAAGTAGAGGTAGATTTGTCTCATCCTCACAGCTAACACTGTAGCGCTGGTTTTTGTGCACCTAACCCAGGGGTCTTCAACCTGTGGCTCTGGAGCCTCACGTGGCCTTTGTAGCTCTAAAAAATATTATTAAAATAAACATTTTTAAAATCTTTCTTAAAAAGGGTATCAATGATAACGACACAGACACTGTGTAAAATTGTAATTTAATATTTAGGACTAAATATGCATTACCTCATGAAATAAAGCTTTTAATTTTGGGGGATTTGGGGATTATTTTTTTTTTTTTCAATTTTTTGTTTTTACATTTTTGCAAATCAGGAAAAGGAATTACATTTTTTTCAGATCAAGCAAATTTCAAAATTTTATTTTAATCCCTTTTTTGCAATTTTTTTTAGAAATTTTTACAATATTTTGGTTATTAAGCAAATTTTGAAATTGCATTATTTAGGGTTTTTGTTGCAAATTTATGATATTTCAGCAATTAAAAAAATATCTTTTTTTGCACATTATTAATTTTCATTTTTTTATTTTGCAATTTTTTTGATATTTCAGTTTTTTTACATTTCCAAATTACTGAAATTTTATATATTTTGCAAATTTATAAAATTTATGAAATTACAAATTTCTCTTTTTTTTTAAAAATAGCAAATTTATTTTAAATAAAAAACAGAGAAATCATAAGTACAACTTTATCTAGTTATATCTATTTATTTATTTATTTATTTATTTATTTATTTTATTGGTCTTTTTGTGCCTTTTAATTATATTTTGTGCTTTAAATTGTTTTAAATTTTTTATTTATATTTGTTGTTTGTTTATGTTAGCTGCTATGTATTTAATTTAATTAATTAATTTATTTTTTCTGTACGGCAGTTCAGTCAACAGGGTCTGTTTTTAAAGTGCTAACCACATAAAGTCAGATTGGGTTGGATAATTTAAAAAAGGATGAAATTTTCTTCCAGTGATTTCACAAGTACAAAAAAGCTGATGTTCCTAAAATTGCATTGTGTGTTTCTTTTTTTATTTTAATGTTTTAACTGCTCATAAACTGTTTCCATCAGCCAAACATCATCAATCTATAGAAGAACAAAGCGCGTCACTGAAGCGAGCTCTGTGTAACTCTGTGAACAACTGTTCAGAGTGATCAATAAGGAATAAAGGATTGGTAACGCGGAAGAAATGTGCCATCCTCAGTGAGCTCAGTATTACCTTACACTGAAAATAGAAATAGCCTGACACATGACGGCAGCCAATGGGAGCTCACCTCTGCCGGAACGCCGGTATGGTGTACGCTGGTTCCGCCATAGCCTCTGTGGCCTGGGCCTGCACCTGGCTCACCGACTTAGAGCTTGATTTCCTGCTGGGAGGAGGTCCATCGTTATTAACAGGTATTATAAAAAGAAATCAGAACTGGGGGGGGGTTAGTTTGGCAGAAGCAACGGCTGCGTTAACGTCCCTCAAGATCCAGGAGTCATGTTGAGCTTGGGGGAGTTTTAATGAGTGAGACCTTCATGTAAATACTTCAAGGTCCTTAAAACTGATAACGAATCCAGACCCAGTGGAGTCAATTAATTTGCTAAACCGATTTCCACAGTCTGTTTTATGTGGGTCCCAGTTTCACTGTAAATAAAAGCTACACCAGAGCTTCATTCAGGCCTGCTTCAGCTGCATGAATGCCACAAAAACAGGGTTTTCTTTTCATTTAGTGACTTTCAAATGAAGAACTTTCAACGTGAAATGCGGTCGGTCAAATGGAGTGACAAATCTGACCCTTCAGCTGCCGAGGAGCATTTTTCTCGTGGAGAAAATCTGACTTTTGCTCCATGTGTAGCGTCACGACAAAGTCCAAAACAAGTTACCAAACATGTATAACTTTGTTTTTAAGTAATTCTGCCACTTCTTGCTTCATTATATCCCTTTACGGTTTCTCGAGGTTTTCTCGTCTCTTTTTCGTCATCTTTGTATTTGGAGTAGATCATTGCTTTGTATGGTTCATTTGTTGGTCATGGACACCAAACTTTTTGTGTCTTCAGTGATATTTTTACTATTTTTTCTCCTGTGTTTGTCTGGAGATCCTACATGTAACCATGGCTGCATTGTTTACATGTGAAATCAGCTGTTAGCAGCCTGTAGCATGTCAATGCTAACTGGTGCTAGGCCAGATGTTTCCCTACAAGGTGAGGATGACGTGCTGGTTCTCAGGTGTGAGCTAAGAAGTGACGACATGGACCTGTCCTTCCGTTCATTGTTATTGGGAACGTAAGATCTATCTCCAATAAGATGGACGAGCTAGCTGTGCTAACCCAGCAACAGAGGGAATACCAGAAGGCAGAGTAGCATCATGCTATTCACAGACATGGCTAACAGAGCTAACTGACTGGAGGATGATAGACAAGCTGTCAGCATCTATTTTCTCATGGACCTTTTTACACTGTCTTACTTTCGTTTTTTTGATTGCTGCTGTGACTTCAATATCCTTGTACTTGTTACAATGACAATAAAGTTCTATTCTATTCTATTCTATTCTTAGATCAAGGCCTGTTGATCTGTTTCTGGTGAGTCTTAGTTTTACTGTGAACAGTAAGTTACACTGAAGCTTCACTCTGGCGTACTCCAGGTTTGATCTAATCAATATTAATGGGTCTCAAGTTTCTCAACATCAATTCTTGCATAAAGAAAGTTAAAAACAACCTTAAAGAAACTTTTTTTAAGTTTTCCCAGGAACACAGTTTTGAGGATCTCTCTCTGTTTCTCTCTGACATGTTTCTGATGAACTGTGTTTGAATCCAGAATCCAAAGACCGGGAACAACGGCTCCTGTTTTATGTTTCCAGTCACTCTTGTGGAAAACTTCACGGGAATCTTCCTCAGGACTGATATCAGTCTCTTCAGCTGGCCTCAGATGTGGGTCAGGTTCAAAGGAGCGGCATGCATCCTCTGACATAAGACACACCGGCTCTCCGCCCCGCCCCCCCCTCCCAAGCAGGACTCATAGTGGCTCAGGTTTTGGACTTGAGGCTGTTGTATGATCGGTGACGGCCTTCAACTTCTGCATCAGCGAGAGCTACTTAGCATAGCGCGATGCAGTGCTCTAGTAAAACACACGCACGGCCCCTTGAGACCTGGGAAGGAAAACCGTCCAGAAACTTTTGGCAGAAGCTGCAGAGCATCAGCAACACGGGGATATCGTGTCCAGAGGAAGCACGCCAGAGACTGAGCTGTGACCAAGGACAGAGGTTTTAAATGCTGCTGAATTTTTTCACCTGTTGATTTTCAGATGACCTCCAACCACCCTCAGCTGTGACGCTAACAGTTCACGATCTACGTTTAAGACACTTCAGCTACTTCTTCCATGCTGCTTCCTGTTTTAGAAATGAAAACCAAGCCTTGCTCTGCTTTAAATCTACGTAGCCAGCCGTGAAGCAAATGCATCATCCACCAACCGCTCTGTGACCGCAGCTTTAAGCTCCACCTGAGCCTCTACCCGGCCAAGCAGACCAGCAAGCGCAGGAGAGCGCCACCATCGTACCTTTGAGTCTGCTGCTTGACAACACTCTGAGTGTGATGGTACGCATAATCAGTTTTGACCTGGCTCGTATGCTTCCTCTTATACCAAGGTTTGACTTTGGAAGCCATGACGGGAACGCTTCAAGGAGACCTGGCCGACAGCACCAGGAGGAGGAGGAGGAGGAGGAGACCAAACATGTGTTAGTCATGAAAACAATGTTAATACAATTCTGACCATGAACATGTGCTGCCGTCTAAATATAATGTTTTCAGAGTCAACAGCTACTGAGGCAGTGATTGCAACAGAGGGGACGGAGAACTTTTATCATGTCTGCGGTTTTTAAACTTAGACTTCAGGTCCAAGATGTTTAGTCCAATAAGCAACTTTTAAAAGTGCCCGTGTGTATTCACAGCTCCAGCTGCTGTGGTGCATTTTAACAGTGTAAATTTGAATCTTATCTTAAGTTCAAAACATTTCTCCACAGACACTTTAATCAGTATTTGAAGTTCATTCATTGGTCCATTACACTTCCCTTGGTTAGCGCCTGTTCATCTGTTTCTGGTGAGTCTCAGTTTCACTGTAAACAGTAAGTTACACTGAAGCTTCACTCTGGTGTTCTTCAGTAATATGAAACAGAAAAAGAAACAGATTTTCTTGTGTTTGATTGCAGATAAAGGTTAAAATAAGAGGTATTTAGGTCAGGTGTCATTGGCCTTGAGTAAACACAACTTAGTAACAACTTTAGGAGCTTTATTAAAATTCTGCTTTTTGCATGTTTATGTCTTGTAAAGATTTGATTTTTCAAATAAACTCTTGTAAAAGTCAAGTATTCCTACTCTATCTCATTAGCATTAGCAGCTATCATCTGTCATTGTCTAGCGATATTACGCGATACCTGCCATTTTTTCTACGGTGTCGCAAACAAAAAAAAAAAATTAAAATTCTTTAAAAAAAATGGAATTGGAAAAATTTCTTATTTTAGGATAAATTTTCTCATTGGATTTAATATGAGCTTAAATTATCTGAGAGGTCTGAAAAAATACATATATGTATATACATACATATAAAAAAATATATATATATATATTTTGTATATGTATATATATATATATATATATATATATATATATATATATATATATATATATATATATATATATATATATATACATATACAAAATATGTATACATATATATATATATATATATATATATATATATATATATATATATATATATATATATATATATATATATATATATAATCTTATGTTTCATTCATATATATTTTTTTTATTGTTGTAACTGAAATCTTTACACATTTATTTCAAACCCCCTGTGCAACTTTTTTTTTACTCTTCAGAAGTGATTCAGACATCATTTTTGTATTAAAAACATCTTGAAACTGAAAATTTTCTTGGTCTAATAAAAAGACAAAGGTTTCACTTTATGGAATAAACTGACTCACTTTGTATCTTCAAACATACATCAAAACCAGTTTATTTAACAACAAATGAAATGGTATGAAAGATATTCTTTACTTTGCAACTAAAAATAAATAAATGAATAAATAAAAACATAAATCAAAAAATAATTACGATAAAAAACAAAAAAACGTATAATAAAATACAATAATAATAATAGTAATAATAATAATAATAAAAACTATGATATAAATTATTACATACTTTTTATATTGTTATAAATATAATGTATATCATATATTGAAATAATTATTTATAATAATAATAATATTAATAATAATAATAATAATAATAATAATAATAATAATAATAATAATAATAATAATAATAATGTTATTATTATTATATTTTATTATAAAACATTTTTTTGTTTTTTCCTGTTTTTCTGTTGTTTAAAGGATATTTGCACTTGTGTTTGTGGATCATTTTGCTTGTTTTATTTTTTCTTTTTCTTTTTCTTGAATAGAATTAATAGAATTAAAAAGGCATGCTGGCTGACAATACTTCTGTTTTTTTCTCATCATGGTTTGTTTTTTTCATCACCCTCTCAGAGAAGGGGCAGATACACTCAGACCTTTTCTTCCCTCTGAGTACAGCCGTGTCTTCTGCTTCTCCTGGGTCTCAGTTTCACTGTAAATAGTCACCCAGTGGATTCATCCTGACTGACTTCAGCGGTACGAACCTGAAAAAGAAGCTGATTTCTTTTGCCGGTTTTATAACACTGAACAGGTCTTAAGTTTGCAGAATGATGCAAATTTTTTAAGTTTAAAGCTTCATCACGTTTCCCCATGAGGAGGAAAAGAAACGACTTTAAAACGTCCGTTTGTTGAAGGGAGCTGAAGTTATCATCTCTGATGCATTCAAGGAAGTCTGGAAATCTGAACTCTGAGTGGTTTAGCTGCTTTTACGCCTCTGTTGCAATCACTTTCAGTACAATCTTTGCTGTTTTTATGACTAAATCCACATCAAACATGAAAATACTGTCGCTGAAACACATTTTAAAGACACAGATAAATATTATGAGTATGTGCTAACGCCTGTGGTTTTTAGATCTTAGAGTCCAGCTTTAAAGAGGCATTAAAGGGACAGTTCAAACATATCCAGAGCTCAGCACTTGACATGTTTCACCTTACAACCTCACACAGCTCAGCTATGAATAGCTTCCAGCACTCTGCTTATTCCACAGTCGGAGAAATGAAGGAAATAAAGTCATGAGCAGAGCCCTCAGTCTCTGTGATTAAAATCCATCAGGCAGGAAACGAGCTGACCGAATTATAAACTTCCTCCCCAGCTGTCAAAGAAAAACACTCCTCCTCTGGTTTATAACTCTGTCTAATCAATATTTCAACACAAAGCGGACTCTACCTTTCTCCTCCAGCTGGCACAAATTAAAAAAAGAGGGTCTGCAGCCTCGTAGGGCCCTGGTGTGTGAAGAGAGAAGCTCCTTTAGGGAGATTACTGCAGACTCACAGGAGGCAGATTATCCAAAGCTGGTCATTAAACTAACACTTTTCACTTCTCACACCTCCTCGTCCACTTCCTGTCCCTCTTCTCAAAGTTAACACTCCACCGAAACGACCCCGCTGAGGAAATGTAAAGAAAAGTGACTTACCCCGAGAGATTAAAACAGCGCAAAGCGGTGGCACACCAGCCTGATGCCGCTTGGGAAGCACTTGCTGATGGTAACAAAAATATTACCCTGTCACCCGAGGAATGCCGTTCCCCTTCCACCCCATGTATGGACGCACTTAAGACTATATATAGCATTTAGCCCCAAATTTCCTCCTCATTCTGCACTTTGGAGAAGAGGAGTGTGCATCTGTGTCTGCTTTTTATTGGTTTTTATAGAGGAAAGTTTTACATTAAGTGCTTTTAGATGACTTTTACACACCTCTCTAAAAGTTATCAGGGCTCGAATGCTGACGGAGGCTGGTTTTCTCCAACAATGATGCTGTTTTCTGATTCATACAACTCATTTAAGACCTCAAATTCAAGACCTACAAAAACTCACTCAGTCCAAGCACAGAAAAGTAATTTTGAGATAATTTTCTGGCAAATCCCGACCCTGACAGCCTGGTGAGACCTTTTTAGGTTTCTGGAGACAGCCTGTCCTCCTTGGCTCCACACTTGTGGGCAGCAGTCAGGCTATTTTTACCAGCCAGTCCTCAGACAGTGATACCCCCCCTCGATTCTTACTGTACAAGAGTCCTGGCAGCTATTTTTACTCACACGCGGCTATTCAGAGAAATAAAGCAACTTCAAGCTGAATAAAGTTTGTGAAGCTGAGGTGTGACGGGAAAAGCTGATCTGACCTCTTCAGGAGCAGCAGGCCTTGGGTTTATTGTCCTGCAGTTGTTCCCGTGTGGCCGACAGGTCGCCTCCTCTCACGCCTCTGCAGCTTTATTACATGTTAATGAGACAGAAACAAAGAAAAAAAAGAGTTAAAGGAGAAGTCAAACTTAAGTTTACTGAATATTCCTACAGAACAGCCTCAAAATTTAAGATTAAAAACTGTACAGCACCACCTAGTGGTAGAGCCTGAAAGTACAGCATCAGTTATCATTAAAAAGGAAAAAACACTTCATCCATCAAAACCTTAAAAAAAGACACAGCACATCCACTCTGAATAACAATTTACTGTTTTCCCATTAAAGTCTGCTTTTCAGTGTGTGAGGAATCTGGCGCCCCCTGTGGACAAAGATGTACACCGCATCTCTTTGCTCATCTTGTCCTAAACATAAAAGACCAGTTGTTCAAAGGTAAACTGATCAGATTTTGGTTGTCAGATTAAATCAGATGTTGAAAATGTGTCATTCAAAAAGGAAATAATAAAACAGGATTATCCTGATCCCAGCAGGGGGCAGGATTTCAAAGTGGATTTCAGAAAGAAAATGAAGTAAAACTTTAAAATTGGTCAAATAATAATACATTTGTATCATTCAGTGTTTCTACTTTTTTTTATTTATAACCTTAAAGTGTTACAGTGACAGAGCATATGAAATAGACAAAGGCTCACAAAGTTTTTCAGTAAAGTAAAAATAAAATAAAAATGATCTTGTTGCCTGGAAATAATCCCTAAAACAGATTTAAATAACAAAATAATATACATTTAATTTTCTGTCATTTTTCTGTAGATTAATTTCAAAGAAACAATCATCAGAGATGAACCTGTCAAAATAATTTCCAACAGTCAGTGTATTTTTTTTCTTGATTGTAAAATGTGTCAGGACGTAGGCGCCCGTGACGCGGGTATTTTGGCGTCAAAACGATAACTGATCTTTGGAGCTGACTTTCATTTAAAGTACAAGTGAAAATATTGAAGTCAAAATCTTGAATAATACAAACTCTAGCTATAACTTCATTTAAATGCCTTTAAGCGTATGACATTAAACAGCTCCCTAAGTTAAATGAAACTTTAAAACAAATGGCTCCCTAAAGTTTTCAACAGTAAATGAAGTTATTTTATCTTTCACTTATAACTTATCCTCACTGATCCTTATAGAGGAAACTTCCTGGGTGAGACACCAAACCTACAGTGTCATCCCTGACTCCACGTCCAGTCAGTCCCTCATCAAAACCAGAGGTCGGTCTGGTTCAGAAACAGGCTCAGGTGGATCAGAAACATCATCACAGAGAGGGGCATTGGGCCGGGGAAACATGCTGTTAACTATTGGAAATTCACCTTTTTTTTAAATGTAATACTTTCACAAAATATTCACAATGTGTTTTTGTTTTTTTGTTTTTTTTTTCTTATTTAATACTTTATTTATTTTATAATCTTATTCATTTATTTATTTTTTCCAGAGTTTTTAACTGGTGCTTAAAGAAACAGTGGACTGCTCCTCTAAATCCACTGCCTGTTATTTTCTGTGAAATGCTGCCCCCTAGTGGCCGCCTCTATTAGTTGGACATTATGAATGAATCAGCTCAGAGTAAACAGAGAAATAAAAGAGACAGAGTCAGAAAACAGTGAGTAAATATCTGTTACTGTCCAGGTTCCTCATTTAAGCTGAGACAGCTGCTCTCCTCAAACCCACCTGTCGATTTTATGACCTGTTTGTTCAGCTCGTTATCAGCGCTCCTTCCTTTAAACATCACAACTTCATTCTTTTATATTTACGACTTTTTTCAAGTTTACTCTCATAATTAAAAAACTTCTTCTGCTTTTATATTTACAAGTTTATTTTCCTAAATCCACAACTATTGTTGTCATAATTTGAGGACTTAAATGTCATAAGTGTAAAAATTTAAAACTCTTTTTTTTTTGCCTCAGATTTATTTCAAAAATTATTTAAAAAAAAAAAATCTAAATCTTTTTTTGTAACTTTTTTTTATTTTTATTTTTACACATTTTTACAAATTTTATTTTGTAAATTATCAAATACTTTCCTCTTAATTCTACTATTTTGGTCTTGTAAACACAAGACTTTAATCCCAAAAAGTGGTAACTTTAATCTAATGAATTCAGTGTCATGTTTTGTAAAATTGCAGCTTTTAATCTTGTTAAATTAAAGGTTTAAACTCAAACATTTACAACTTTTCCACATGAGTTTAAGGATTTAGTCTGGTAAATTCCAGGCTTACTTTTTTTTTTTTTTTTTTTTTTTTTTTAGCATTTATGACGTCACTCTAGTAATTTCAAGCTCATTTTTTATAGTTTTAAGACTTTTAATCTGGAATACGTCTTAAATTGTACAATTTTACTTATGTATTTTTTTAAACTCTGAACTTTTTCTTCCACAAATTTGTAAACTTCTTGTTCAAATCTCACTTTTTAAATTCCTTTTGTGTTGCTCTTTAATTTTTAGCCTTACAGAAACTTTATCTTGTGGCAAAGAGGTAAAGACGTTCTGCTGCTCGGCTCGACGGCTCTTTTGACTTTATTCACCCCCTGTATTTATCCCCCTTGACGTGTGTGTGTGTGTGTGTGTGTGTGTGTGTGTGGATTCCAGCCTCTCTCTGGCCCCATGCAGCACACAGCATGTTTGGAGTGGGAATAAAGGAGATTATTGGAGCATGATAATATGAGGAGCAGGAAGTTTGAGGGGCCTCACGGCTGCAGAGAAACGTTCTCCTCAGACTCTCCTCACTTCGTTTCCTCACCTCAGAGAGCGTAAACAGCTGCATACACTCCAACATGCTCACTTTGGTTCACTAGCTGTGTCTGTGTGTGTGTGTGAGACAGGTAGGAAAATTCCTCTGTTTTGTCAGCAGTGTGCTCAACAATCGATAATCTGACCTGTTGACCCCGTAGAGAATGATTGGAACTAGCCGGGATGACCTCTGACCTTTCCTGTCACACACTGTCACAACAGCACTTCAGCAAAACATCACAAAATCAAAGCCATGAGATGCTGCTTCGCTCTGCAGCCAGCACGGACAAACGTGTTATTTGTTAATAAATACAGTGATGTTACTTCATGTGGAAGGGGGCCTGACCAGCGTCTGGACCTGAGGATTTGGTTTTGACCCTGTTTTAAGCTGCCTTGTTTTGGTGAATGTCTCTTTCAGTGAAAATGAGCTTCTCTTCATCCTGTGGCTCGTTTCACAAGCTTTGTCTCAGTAGAAACTCCAGATATCCAGGTGTGTGTGTTCGTAACCATAAAAAGTACTTCAGGTAAACAGCTTTGGGACTTAACACAACAACATGAGAAGAAAACACATACATGACACCAAACAATACAACCTGGTAGGGCATGACGATATGGGACAATGCAGTACGGTATCACACGTTGTGAAATGATACATCGCAAAATAACACACTGCACTCACCTCCTGAGACCCAACAATGCATTTTTTCAACGCACTTTCAAAGCTTTATTTAAAAAACAAAACAGTCTGCAGGGATAAAACCTGCTGTGCTCTGTAGAGGACCTCCTGGGCGTTCCCTTTCTCTTTTTTTGTCCTAACTCCTAACTGTCTTTTTCCGTTGCTAGGCGCTGCCCAAGTAGCTGCCTGTTGCAGCAGCTCTCTCGTCTTTGTCCGTTTCTTGTAATTTTTTTCGTCTCTTTTTCGTCATCTTTGTATTTGGAGTGGATCATCACTTTGTATGGTTCATTGTTGGTCACGGACACCAAACTCTTTGTGTCTTCGGCGATATTTTTTTACTACTTTTCTCCTGTGTTTGTCTGGAGATCCTACATGTAACCATGGCTGCATTGTTTACATGTGAAATTAGCTGTTAGCAGCCTGTAGCATGTCAATGCTAACTAGTGTAGGGCTTGATGATTTCCCTCGAGCTGAGGAGGAGGAGGTGAGGACGACGTGCTGGTTCTCGGATGTGAGCTGGGAGGTGACGTCGTGGACCTGTCCTTCCATCCATCGTTGTTGGGAACGTGGGATCCAGCTCCGGGGGATGGACGAGCTAGCTGTGCTAACCCAGCGGCATCGTGCTGTTCACGGACGTGGCTGACGGAGCTGACATCGGACGCCGGCGCCACATTGGAGGAGCTTCACCTGCTGTGAGCAGACAGGATCCAGGAGACAGAGACTGAACAGACTGCTGGGGAGGCTCAGTCCTGGACCCTGTGGAGGTGGAGACTGGCTGGGCTGGAGAGTGGTGGACGAGTGGTGGACGGGATGTCGTCATCTAATTTCTTATGGACTTTTTTTTGCACTTTCTATACTCTTTCTTACTTTTGTTTTCTTAAATGCTGCGGTGAATCCTGAATTTCCCCTCGGGGATAAATAAAGTATTTTCTATTCTATTCTAACTCCTTTGTTTTATGACTCTTATGTGTTTCAATCTGTTATGTTAATTCATTTATTTGATTTATTGGTGTTCTTATTTGTTTTTACTGTGCAGCACTTTGGTAAACTTTATTGTTTTTAAAATGTGCTGTATAAAGTGGATTGGATTGGATTGGATTCCAGTGATATCTGATTGGTAAGAGTTTATCCAATGAAACACAAGATCTGTGTTTCCCGACCGCTGTGTTTTATAAGTGTAAGAAAAGAAAGTTATCAGATTCAAACAAATGATTTTAAAGGTAAATATCAGATGTTTCTTAAATCAAATGTGTTTCAGCTGGATTTTGAGAAGTTTTCATGTCAAATTTTGTCCTTTTTTTTTTCAAATTCATTTTTACTGTTTTTCTTTTTTTTTGACAAAACTAAGAAAGATCAACAAAAACTATCAAAAGAATACACAGACACAGAAATACATATGTATTTATGCACTGAACCCCAATATATCCCACATTTTAAAATAAAGTCCCAGACAAAAAGGAAGAAAAATAAATAACGACAGTACAGAGAAAAGAAGACTCCAGAGCCGCAGGTTGCAGACCCCTGAGCTAGAATAGAATAGAATAGAAAATACTTTATTTATCCCCGAGGGGAAATTCAGGAGTCACCGCAGCATTTAAGAAAACAAAAGTAAGAAAGAGTATAGAAAGTGCAAAAAAAGTCCATAAGAAATTAGATGACGACATCCCGTCCACCACTCGTCCACCACTCTCCAGCCCAGCCAGTCTCCACCTCCACAGGGTCCAGGACTGAGCTTCTTCAGCAGTCTGTTCAGTCTCTGTCTCCTGGATCCTGTCTGCTCACAGCAGGTGAAGCTCCTCCAATGTGGGGCCGGCGTCCGATGTCAGCTCCGTCAGCCACGTCCGTGAACAGCACGATGCCGCTGGGTTAGCACAGCTAGCTCATCCATCCCTCGGAGCGAGATCCCACGTTCCCAACAACGATGGATGGAAGGACAGGTCCACGTCGTCACCTCCCAGCTCACATCCGAGAACCAGCACATCGTCCTCACCTCCTCCTCCTCAGCTCGAGGGAAATCATCAAGCCCTACACTAGTTAGCATTGACATGCTACAGGCTGCTAACAGCTAATTTCACATGTAAACAATGCAGCCATGGTTACATGTAGGATCTCCAGACAAACACAGGAGAAAAGTAGTAAAAAATATTGCTGAAGCCACAAAAAGTTTGGTGTCCGTGACCAACAATGAACCATACAAAGTGATGATCCACTCCAAATGCAAAGATGACGAAAAAGAGACGAAAAAATTACAAGAAAAGGACAAAGACGAGAGAGCTGCTGCAACAGGCAGCTACTTGGGTAGCGCCTAGCAACGGAAAAAATAAAATAAAATAAAATAAAAAAGACGCAACTACTTCAAATTAACCATGTAGAAAACTGCTCACAGAGAGGAATCAAAATTAACTTCAGTCTCAAATCCTCAAGTTTAAAAAGTTTGGATCAGTTTGTTTAAAAAACTTAATCTGCAAGTTAAACATGAGCGTTACTCAGTGGAGTGGGGTTCAGGAGGTTTGTGTGTCAGCAGGATGTCAGTGGGAGCACAGCTTGTGTGAAGGTTGCTGCAGAAGGTCACCCTGAGCAGCCATGACACCAAACAGGAAACTCTGCCTGAGAGGAGAGCGGCTCAGCGCCCAGCCCTCCTCCTCCTCCTCCTCCTCTCCTCTCTTTGGCTCGATCAGGGCACAGAGGGGGGAGACGCTTCCCATTCATGCACTCTCTAACTCCTGGTTGAAGATGGGACAGAGGAGGAGGAATGGGGGCAGGTTAGCGGGGGATAAAAGAGGGAAGTCCTAAATCTTGGCCGCTCACATGTGGGGACAAAAGAGGCACGTCAGAGGCTCGGCACGTCACCGAGTCAGCAGACGCGGGTGGTTTTACGCTGCGTGGTGACGCAACGAGCTGCAGGGGGAGACGAGAGGGGAGGGATGGTCCATTCCTGAGTAAAGCAATGCTGAGGTTTGTTGCATCAGGCTTCATCAGCGATTCAGAGAGCGTGACGGCACGTTTCCAGTCGTGTCTCAGAGGTTTGGATCTCTACGCCTCCAGAGCTCGCACAGAGCATCATGAAATTATTTAAAATTCAGATCGCGCTGAAAAGTGACTTCTTGAAATAAAATACCCTCATACTAAACCAAAACATCTCTGTCAGAGGGAAACTTGCTTGTTTTGTTCACTACTAAGGCCTTTTTGCAGATGTTTATCTTTTTAATGCTTGACTGCAAAATTCAGAGTGTTGTGGAAGATTTTTCACAAAACTTTTGGAGTTTCAAAACATTTTCTTTGACTAGGAACTTGATGATTTTCCTCATCTCATACTAAAAACCTTTTCCCCTTAGAATTCTCACATTTAGGATTTTGTTGTTTGGCTAACTTTTTCATTTTTGGCAGGTTTTGCAGGTGTGCATCATCCAGTAAATACTGTCTGAAAAACCAACACTGCCAAACCCCTGGAGATGTGACAATGCAGGAAAAAAAAGTGCAACATAAACCTGCAAAAGTGCAGAAAAACTTCATAAGTCACAACAAAAATCCAAACTTTTTGCTCTGATATCTTTGGTTAATGCCACATTTTTAATATAATAAAGTAAGAAGCAAAGAGAAAAAAGGAAATAAATCTGACTTCAAGAAGATTTCAAGTTTCTTTGGGACAAACTATCTCCTGACAAAGTCTGCTAAAGCTCATTTCAGCCTGGGCTGCTCTCGTCCATCTCAGCTGGGGGTCAGCTTAGGCCTTGTACACACTCAGCTGGGTATTTCCAAAAATGAACATCACCTCTTAATTTTTTATAAAAATACTTTCGTCCACATGCAGCGGGCAAATCTGCTGCCCCCATCATTCAGCTGTAACGCTAAACAAATGAAAACTCTGTTTCCTGATGTCCACACAAAATGACGGTGGATGTCAGACGTAAACACATAATAAATATACGCAGTTTCCCAGATACCAAGGTATGTGTGGACATGGACTTGTGGACAGAGGGAGGGGGAACCTAAAACACTGAGACTGCTCCACCAATCAGAAGCAACGCTTACAGGCCCCGCCTCCCACAGTTCCTTCACATCTAGAAAAAGCAGGAACTTTTCAGGGAGGAGATTACCAATTTAGGAACTAAACTTAGACCACAGTTCTTGCTTTTTTAATGCACAAAGTTCCTCTAAAGGTTTAAAAAGAAAGCGTTCCTTTTAAGGTTCCTCATTTCTGCTGTTAAAATACACAGTTCCTAAGAGGGTTCCTAGTTCCTGCTGTTTAAAAAGGAGTTTCTCAACAGAATCCTAGTTCCTGCTGTTTAAATACACAGAGTCCCTCAAAAAGTTCCTAGTTCCTTCTGTTTAAATGTGCAGAGTTCCTCAAAGGATCCTAGTTCCTGTCGTTTAAATTAGAGTTCCTCAAAAGGTTCCTGGTTCCTGCTGTTAAAATACACAAGTTCTAAGAAAGGAACCTAGTTCCTGCTGTTTAAATAAGAGTTTCTCAACAGAATCGCAGTTCCTGCTGTTTAAATACACAGAGTCCCTCAAAAAGTTCCTAGTTCCTGCTGTTTAAATGCGCAGAGTTCCTCAAAAAGTTCCTAGTTCCTGCTGTTTAAATGCGCAGAGTTTCTCAAAGAGTTCCTTGTTCCTGCTGTTTTAATACACAGAGAAGGTTGCTAGTTCCTACTGTTTAATTACACAAGTTCCTTGAAAGGATCCTAGTTTCTGCTGTTTAAATTAGAGTTTCTCAAAGGGTTCCTGGTTCCTGCTGTTAAAATAAGAGCACTCTAAAAGGATCCTAGTTCCTGCTGTTTAAATGCGCAGAGTTCCTCAAAGAGTTTCTCGTTCCTGCTGTTTAAATACACAGAGTCCCTCAAAAAGTTCCTGGTTCCTTCTGTTTAAATGTGCAGAGTTCCTCAAAGGATCCTAGTTCCTGTCATTTGAATTAGAGTTCCTCAAAAGGTTCCTGGTTCCTGCTGTTAAAATACACAAGTTCTAAGAAAGGAACCTAGTTCCTGCTGTTTAAATAAGAGTTTCTCAACAGAATCGCAGTTCCTGCTGTTTAAATACACAGAGTCCCTCAAAAAGTTCCTAGTTCCTGCTGTTTAAATGCGCAGAGTTTCTCAAAGAGTTCCTTGTTCCTGCTGTTTTAATACACAGAGAAGGTTGCTAGTTCCTACTGTTTAATTACACAAGTTCCTTGAAAGGATCCTAGTTTCTGCTGTTTAAATTAGAGTTTCTCAAAAGGTTCCTGGTTCCTGCTGTCAAAATACACAAGTTCCCAGAAAGGATCCTTGTTCCTGCTGTTTAAATACACAGAGATCCTAAAAAGGTTGCTAGTTCCTTCTGTTCAATTACACAAGTTCCTAAAAAGGGTTCCTAGTTCCTGCTGTTTAAAACCGCAGAGTTCCTCAAAAGGTTCCTGGTTTCTGAGGAAAGTTCTTGCAGTTGAAAAGTGTCTATACAACAAATTATTTTTGGTGTTTTGGTGCAGTAAGAATGAACGCAAAAGCAGAACAGCAAGGTCAAGTTAGTGTAAATGATGCTACTCTGCACAGAATATGAACGGTGTTAGGGACGAACAGTGTGAAATAAAGGCAGCTAAGACTTAAGCCTGTAAAATAATGAGACCTTAAAGCTCTTGGTTGATAATATTTATCATTTTCTGAAGGTCAAGTCCTCATCTCCTCCCTCCAGCATCAGTTCTGTGGATGTTGGTGTTAAAAACAGAGACACACCAGCATGCAGGCTGTGCTGGGCGACTTGGTGGTGTCTTGTTGGTGTGAATGTGACACCAGTTGCTGAGGGTGTGGAGAGTGCTGCAGGAGATAAGACACCGTCAGTCACAGTCAGTTTGTTTCAGCTGTAGTGTGTGTGAGTGTGTGTGAGTGTGCAGGGCGATGGTTGGATGCTGCAGCCCGTGTCCGATGCCCTTTCCCCCGTAGCTGATGGTGATTATGATGCAGCAGGAAGGAGGATGATGACATCATTGTGCGGTGGCCCTGCCCCTCTGCACGTATACCTCTGGGTGCTGTGGCAACGTGCTGGACGTGCCGGCCGGCTCAGGGAAGTGTGTGTGAGAGTGTGTGTGTGCTGCTGGGAGGAGAGCGGCGGGTTATCATGCAGATGCAGCTCCCTCTCACTCCCCCTCTCCCCTGCTGCTGTAGGAGAAGCCCCCTCCTCTCCTCTTCTCCTCGTCTCCTCAGCCCTCCCCTCCTTCCTCTCCTTCACGTCCCCAGCTCGGCCAATCAGAGCCCAGAGTGGGGGCTGGGCGAAGCAGGAACCACCATTCCAGGGCTGAGCTGCTGCATCTCCCCAAAGCTAACGGGAGCTAGCAGCACAGAGGGAGGAGACTCGCTCAGACCCAGCCTCTGTGTGTGCTAGTGTGTGTGGCTGTGTAAGTGTGTGTGTGAGGCTGAGTGTGTGCCTGTCGCAGACTAGCAGGCAGGAACACTACTGCACTCCTGTTCCAGCGCACTTTTTCCCTTTAACCTTGCTTCGCCACGGTCGCTGAGCTCCAGCTTTGCCTCCTCTTCTCTCCAGGATAAAGAGGGATCAGCGTGGGGGGACAGGAGACAACACCAGGCGGCTTTTCCTTCCCTGTCCTTCCTCCTTTTACTCTCAGACCACCTCGGTTGCTGCTGACAGCTCCTGGCAGGCGGACGTGCAGGCAGGCAGGATGATAGCTGCTCAGCTTCTGGCCTACTACTTCACTGAGTTGAAGGATGATCAACTCAAGAAGGTGAGTGTTGTGTAAGGTGACAGCCGGCGTGGAAAGGTCTGTGCGTGTCAGCGTGAGCCGGCAGGGCGTCACGGGCTGGGAGAGGAGGAGGAGGATGCAGCATTTGGGAAGTGGAGGAAGAGGAAGCCATGATGAAACCTAATTTGTGTTTCTATTTTAGTTTGTTGAGAGGTTAGCAGGGTTTGTGGTGGATGTCCTTGAGAGGGGCTGTGGTCCCTGACGGTGGGGATGGGCTGCAGGCGGACGGACCCTGGTTACAGAGTGTTCCTGTTTCCAGGGCGTCTGAAGCAGACAGGTGTCTGTGAGGAGCAGTTGGGGAAGAAGTCGTGAGCTTCGCAGTCTCCTCCCTCTTTCGCAGCTTCCACTCCGTCTCAACACAAGCTTCAAATTACATGCACGATAATTACATCCAATCTGTTTCAACTCATTTTAAGACTAACGCCATCAAATCGAATTTTCCTCCATTCCTCTTGGATTTCTGAAACTACACAAACCACCATAAAACCTTGGAAACCGACTCTAGCTTTAGCGGCTAACGACGGGATGTCAAACCGGCGAGATGCTCCCTGGGGGAAAAAGAGAAGGGGGGTGTCAGATGAGCTGTAACGAAGTAGGAGATTCATGATGTCATGTGTGATGTCACGGCGCAGTAGATACACGTGCCACGGCGGAAGTAGGTTAGTGGAATTTACAACCGTGTCTAACGAGGGAGAAATCCTTGAATGGATGAAAGTTATCCGACCTCTTATATGAATGAGACGCTGCAGAGCTCAGAAAACCTCTGAAATACAGGATGTATGGACACAGCAGAGCTGAACACACATTATAAAAGACTTTTCAAACATTTTTAGCCAAAATATTCCTCTTCATAAATGTATAAATAAAAATTGGTTAGTATCAGAAAAAGAGAACGGAAAGGGCTCTGAACTCCTGGGAATGTTTCAGGTAAATGCATAAAACTGAGATGGAGACACTGCTAGGTAACACTCAAAATACAGTAAAGTACGTGATGATACCATAAAATTCTCCAGATCTTATTATATAAAATAAACACAACGTAGTATGTAACGTTACAATAAGATAAGAACATGATCCATGATAAAAGTTATGATAATTTCTAGGGCTGTCATTTTAACGCGTTAATTAGATTAATTAATTACACCGCAAATTAACGCATCATAAAAATTAACGCAGATTAATCTGGATCCCAAACCCGCGAGCCGTTTAAAGATGCACTTATTTTCAAATGTCTAGCATTTACAAACCGTGTGTCCTACATGAAAAAAAAGTGGCGTTCTCGTCAGATTTTCAAATTTCCGACGGTCCCTGAATGTATCACACCTAGCAGCAGGCTTTGAACCGGGGGAAGAGAGAGCACTGTTTAGGGGACTGCCGTCCACATCGCGTTTATTCACACGTCCCTTTTGAAAATCTACAGAAAATCAACCGTTTGCTCAATTCTGTAAAATACAGATAATTTTACACTCTCTACTGCATCAAACAAGCCCTGAATGATCAAAAAAGGTCCTGTATTTAAATATAAAGAATTCTTTGAAAATGTCCTTCCATCTTCCTGGTGTCATGTTTCAGCTTGGGGCTGCTCTGCACCAATCAGCAACAATTTGTGTGTTCAGAGCATGCTAAACTGAGAATACTTCACTTTTCTTTGATCCAAGACTTGAATAAAGTGTTTTGTACATAGTTCCTCACAGTTTTTAGCCTTTAGCCCTGGCTCTCCTGACCTCATAGAAGTATAGAAGTTCATATTGCAGTGAAAATTGAGTCCACATCGAGTAAAAATGTGACAGAAGCAAAAACCGTCCTAAAAATCAAATCAGCTTATCTTAGGTGCAGGACTGTGTAGATTTTGTAAAGATAGAACCATAAAACTTTTTTCATGTGTTCCTTATGCCTCAGGGTACCTAAAATGTGTTGTATATATTCCCACCTTATTTTAAAATGTTTTTTACGTCTTTTAATGTAATTTTAATGTCCTGGAATTCAAATTCTTTATTTTGGGACCTTAAGCAGATATGAGATTAAAATGCGATTAATTCGATTAATTAATTACAAATCCTGTAATTAATTAGATTAATTTTTTTAATCGCCTGACAGCAGTAATAATTTCACAATACCATACTTTTTTAATTTATAACAATAGGACATCATGTAGAAGCCCATAACGTAATAACGACCCATAATGTAATAAATTTGGTCTTTTTAAAATGTAATAGGCCCATAACATAATAACTGACCAATAACGTAATAAAAGTCCTGAACCTGTAATGTAATGACTTTCGACCAATAACGTAATAACTTATTACGTTATGGGCCTGATACAAAAAAAAAAAACCTTTGAAAATGTAATAACTGAGCCGATAACATAATAACCAGCCAAGAGTGTAATACATTTGCCCTTTTTGACAATGTTATAGGCGAATAACATGACAACTGACTGTAATAGCGTTTAGCATATCAGTTAGTGCCTCAGAAAAGTACTCATTTTTGTCATGAAAAATGCTTTTATTTTAAAACTCTGTAACAGTTGTTCCTTAAATCTACTTTAATTGTTGTGGCTTGTGTTCTTCAAAATAAAATTAAATAATAAATAACAAAATTGAGTTCTGGTCTCAACAACTTTAGACCCTGAACTGAACAATAGAATAATAGAATTGAACATATTTAACCTGAGCACAAAAATAAAGAGGATAACTGTTCCCTTTTCCTACATTTAAACATTAAAAAAAATATCTAATTCAAATTACTTTCTACATTGAAAAATGCATCAACTTGTCTTTGGCAAACAGCTCTTAAAGACCACTGCTGCGTCCAGCAGCTCTTCACAGTAAAAAGAGAGAGAGTTACAACTATATATTTTATAATAATTATGAATCTAATTATTGACAAAATCCAGCGAAAGTTATTACATTATAGGTTTAGGACTTTGATTACGTTATGGGTCATTATTATGTTATGGGCTTCTACACACCATATCACTTCATATGGTTTGATTTTTTTTTATATTAGCTTACATAGAGATACAAATCTTGCTAAAAGACCCAAAATACCAAAATTATACTGATTTATATGTATACTGTATTATACTAAACAATACAAGATAAAACAATGTAACGTGATATATGATGTGATATAATACGATCCGATAAGATTTGACTAAAAGGATGAAAAACAAGACTTCAAAATTATTAGATTCTTGTTACAAGACCAATGTTAATGATAATATCAGGATAAAGTACTGGTAAGTAAAATAGGGTGAGATAACGTTACGATGTTTTACAATATCATATCTCCCCGACGTCACCTGTTTCTTTCTTAAACAGAAAACGAAGCAGATCGGCCATTGCGGCCATATTGGTAATAGCAAGGGCTCTGCGTACAGCTTTGGGTCGACTGTCTGTCACGTGACCCTGAGCTGTGCCTCTGATTGGATGAGCTCAGGATCTTAATATCCTCTGAACGACCGAGTTAGAAAAAATTCACCCCCTGTGCAGTGGGAGCTGATAGTAACATTAGCGACTCAGACAGGAGATGTTTTTTGAACCAGGCTGTAAATATGCTAATTTCTACTTTCTGCTTCGCACTTCAGGATTGTCTCATATTCTTAGGCCAGACGTTTCTTCTTGGTTACAATATGCAACAATACCCTACCAAGTTACAAAAGGATATGTTACGTTGCATTATATTGTGTTATTTGTTGTTATGTTTTATTATGTTACTTTAGGATATGCTATGTTTTGATAAAATACACCAGATGTGATATATTACCATATGATAAGATTTGATTTAAAGGATGAGAAAAACTACTTTAAAATTATTTAACTCTTGTTACAAAACCCATGTCAATGATAATGTCAGGATAAAGTACCATCAAGTAAAACAGGGTGAGATAACATTACAATATGATACATTATGTTACGTTATGTTGTGTTACAATCATACACTGCATAAGACATGGATGTAGTCTCCCCAACGTCACCTGTCTGTTTCTTACAGTGAAAAATGAAGCAGATTGGCCATCGCAGCCATATCGGAAGTGGCAAGGGCTTTGCGTACAGCTGTAGGGCTCCTGTCGGTCACGTGACCTGAGCAGTGCCTCTGATTGGGCGAGTTATAAAAAAATTCCCCTGCACAGTGTGTGCTGATAGTAAAATTATCGACTCAGACAGGAGATGTTTTTTGAACCAGGCTGTAAATAGTTAGTTTCTGCTTTGAAAACAGCTTTTTTGGCTTGGTGTGTTTGTGACTTCCTGTACTTCTTCTACAGATGATGTTGGGTTTATTGCCTTTAATATAAATATAAAAAACAATCTATTGGCAGATCTTGGCGTTTGGTTATTTTGTTAATCATATCGCACAGAATCATCATTGTTTATTTCTAATCTTATACCAAAAGTTTTATCATTTACTGAAAATAAAACTGGAAGGGATTTTCATTTTTTACAGCTGATGTAAAAACACTTCTTTATAAACCACGTATGGTTTAAAAAGTGAATTAGTTGTTTTAATGAATTTGTAGAAGCAAACACCTCTTTTACGACGAAGTGACAAGAATTTACGGGTGTTTCTTTGCATCACTTCACTTCTATCTCATGGACGGTCTAATGTTAGTGTTGTTGTATTGTAGTTGTAATGTCGACTAATTCCAGTAGATGGCGGTAATTCACCAAAACCTGCCACCACATAGACAAACAGCATTAGTGCCGTGCATTGTGGGAAACAGTTTGCCAGGTAGACTGGTCTGTTGCATACTGAGAAATTTTCACGTATCAGTAGGACATCAGGGTATTTTTAGTATACGGCAGATTTTGCAAGTTTTTGCAAACCGACCACTACAGACTGAATATCAGCCAAAAAAGGAGGCACTGCTAGTGTTGTAGGCGGTTTGGAAAACAGTCACTGTTTTTCTGACTATGTAAAAACCAAAACTACCTAAGAAGAGTGGTCTCTCTTCTTTTTTGTCTCTTTTCCTGTTTTTGATCCAAAAAGCAAACAAAACAAACATTTTTGATCACATTTATCTCAGGCACTACATCCTTTGATCCTTTGGCATTAAAGTGATACTCTGGGATGGAACAAGTTGGGTCCTATCACAAGGTTTAGGGCAGAAATTACCCCTACAGCAGTGATTTTGTGCAGCAGAAGCCCAGAGCGCTCACACCAAACACCCCCTCCCTGCTCCTCTGCAGGTTTCCTCTGCACTCAGACGGGGCCATATTTTACTTGACCAAAAACACAAATAAACGGACTCCCACCAAAAAAATCTGATATCGGTCTGCATTCAGGCTTTATTTAGAGAATTTTCAGCGCGTTACTTTCACACAAAAACACCGCTAAATAACGCTAAGTTCACACAGGAAGCACCGCGCAGAACGGAGGCGCCGCGCACACGGCGCTTGGCTGTTCACACATGAAGCGTTTGCTGCTTCGCTCTGTGTGTGATCAGACATCGACTCAGCTCTGCAGTGATCGGACGTTTCCGTCTGCTCCGTCCAAACTTTAGAACTGGCGCTTGCGGAAAAAATAGAGAGACGCGGAGCGGAGGCGCGCGAGAGCGCGAGATGTTCCGCGCGCGGCGCTTCCGCACGCGTGTTTTGTGAACAATTACATCGGTTAACCCAGGGCCGATCCGAAACTGTTCTGCGCGCGGTGCATCCTGTGTGAACCTTGCGCAAGGCTCTAGTTCTCATCGTGTCTCTTCGTCCTGGCAGACTACCTGCGTTTGTTTATAACTAGCACGCCGTGTGCGTGGACTGATACACTAAGCGGCGAGCGCCTTTGAGTTCCGTGGCGTTGCCCTTCTTCTCCATGCTTGTTTTGGTTACTCATCATGTTTTTCCGCCAATTTCACTTCAGGTTCCACCGCGGTCAGCAACAGACATTTACAAAATAAGAGCATGTGAGCAACATGCACTAATGTGCGATAAAATATTTAACGGCGTTAATAGATTGACGGGTTAACGCGTTAACTTGCCCAGCACTAGTTCTGATACTATAAGACACAGCGAGTAACAGGGCTAAAACATACAAAGTGACACAATTTTCACTTTGTGACTCAGGATAACGACACCATCGTAATACAATATGATACTATGTAACTTGATATAAAGTGACAGGAAACAGCACTGGATCAATAGCAATAATATTACGATCATAGACTGTATATAGAGTGGACAGCGTGGCTCCGCCATTTATCATTGTACCGTTTTAAAGCCAAAATTCCCTCGTCACAGGCGCCGCTATTGTAGCAGTTGTGGAGCCAGAGAAGATGAGGGATTCTGGGAGAGTCTGAGTGGAGCTGGGTGACAAAAAAAAAAAAGTTTTTTCTTTTGAAATCTAATCACTTCCTGACTCTACCTTCCGACATATTTTACAATCCTCGAAAAAAATACACAAGAACGGCAGCTGTCAATCATCGTTAAACGTGACGTAAAACCTCATTTTTAACCTCGTATAACTAATGAAAACAAACTTTTAAAAAAAAAGAGGACTTGAATACAAAGCAGCCAAATAATATCTTCAAATCACCACAACAATCAGTCGTGAGAAACATTTCTACCAGATGTATTAATTTTTTAAAGTTTGACCACAGCCCATCTGGAATGACTGGGGAGATGGATTTTTAACCTAAACTGCAGCCAGCCACCAGGGGGAGCAGTTTTTGTGAAGACCTCGCTTTGAGCCGAGCAAGCAGACGTCCATTTTTTTACAGTCTGTGATTACGATAGGATGTACGAATATGTCACAAAACTACAATTCATATATTAGCATTTAGCAAACAATTGGAGGATTTACACCCTTAACGCCACCATGAGGATCCTTAGAGTGTTGATACTGAGAATCAAATTTGAAGGAAAATCTATTAAAAGTTTTAGAAGTTGATTTTATAATGAAAGTATTGATCAATTGTCAATAATAAAAACAGTGCCTTATCAATCTTCAGTCTGAGCTGTGACACAGGGATTCTTAGCATGATGTGCAAGGAAGTAAAAATTATCGACAAGCTGTTTCCTGAAACGCAACATGGATTAATTAGTGCGGAGTGTGTGTTTTTACTAATTTTACCCCTGTTTCAGTCGTGATTTTAAGTGTTTGTGTTGAACAGAAAGTTAAAAAAAAAAAAAAGAGTAAGATTCCTTGTATTCTCTTGACAGCAGATAACACAGACAGGCAGATATGAACTTTGTGTGATACTTTTTGCTTTTCCATCCAGCCTCACAGAGACGAGAGGAGAACAAGCAGTCCTCTGTGATTGTTTGGCGCCTCACATTGCTGAAATCTGACTGATGCTCTAATAATAGTGGAGCCACACATGGCGGGACGATGAGACACAAATGTGAGGAACTTGCTCTGTGAGCCGCGGTGTGCTTCATGGCGCGCTCTGTGCGATTATGTAAGGACAACAATCGAAGTTCTGGGTCAATCCCCTCTGAACAGAGTCCATTAATTAAATGCATTAAAGGGTAGTTACGGCATTTTTTCAACATGGGCTGTTATATGAGTGTTTTGATATCAGCTCCTGTGTTGAACTTTCTTTGGTCTCTTGCTGCTGTCTGGGTAATATCCAATTTTTTTCTGCTAGAAACATCAAAAAGGCTTCATCTTCAGAGCGCTGTCAGCTGATCTGACACCTACACCCTGGAGCAGGCGCTAAATGACTTTAGCATAGGATTTAAATCTTGTTGCTGACAGTCTTGTTTGTTTTTGTAGCTCATCAGAAGTTATCATCAGAAAATCTCCACACAGGAGCTTTAAACTGACAGTTGCCCGTCTAACGTGTGATCGTTTTTAATTTTTCGTTGTGTGTTTGCGCCTTCGTGTGTTTCAGATCGATAAGTACCTGTACTCCATGCGTTTCTCCGACGAGACGCTGAAGGATGTCATGCACCGCTTCCGCCGGGAGATGGAGAACGGGCTGGGCCGGGACACCAACCCCACCGCCACCGTCAAGATGCTGCCCACCTTCGTCAGGTCCATCCCTGACGGATCAGGTACGGTCTGCCTGGAAACAGATTAAAGTGAGAATTATTCTGTTCCATGTCATTCACAGGTATTTTTATACAAACTCTGAAAGGGCCCAGCTCTGATTCGTCTCTCTGTAGCGATAAAAAACTTTCCCAATCGATACCCAGAGAGGGGAATGCTCAGGATTTAGAGACACTACAAAGAAGTTCATCAAAGTCCAGATAAGGGACAGGATTTGTGGTGGTCAGCGGCTTTCAGTCCATCAGGTATTGATTTTAAGCTGTGGAGGTCTGTTTGAAATATTCAGCTATAGGTTAAATATTAGTTTCTTATTGATTTACCTGCCACCCCTTCACCTGAGCTCCTGTTGACTTTGTGCAGACTCTGGCGCCTCCTCCAGAAGATTTTAGCCTCAGATCTTGAAAATGAAGGCTGAAAAAAAACACAAAAAATATGACGTGTGACTTTCAGATATGACAAAATCCCTGTTAATCCCAAATCCTATCCGTAGATTTTAAAAAAAAAGTACAAAAATGAAATATCAATTTGTCTTTTTTTTGTTTCATTTTATTTTCTTTCTATACTCTTGGATTTTTTTATATATATATTTTTCTTATTTTTCCCATGCTTGATTTGCATTTTGTCCTTTTTTTTTTCTTTTTTGTTCTGTCTTGGGAGGTGGTGGCAAGGATGTGGGTTAAAAAGGAAAACTTTTCCCCACAAAAAAAAACAACAACAACAACAAAAAAAGATAATAAAAAAAAAAAAAACATTACAAACCTGAGGTTTTGCTGAAACTTTGTGAAAATATAAAAGTTTCAAAAAAACTTCTTTTGTTATAAAAAGTGAGAAGAAAGTCCAAACTGGAAATGAAAAAAATAAATAAATAAAACATCAAACTGGCATCATAAAAACACACAAATCTGTTACAGAAAGGGCAACAGAAGTAAAAACAAAAAAAGTGTATTTTTATTTGTATTTTAATTATTGATAGTCAAGAGAGCTTTATTGTAACAGAATTTAGAAAAAAAAATCAAAATGACATAAAATGACAAAATTAAAGCAACAAAAATACTGAAAACCAACTAATTCAGGAACCTTTCATTTTTCACCTGTAACAAAAAGAAAATAAATAATAAAATAAATTCTAAAATAAATAATCAAATAAATTGTAAAATAAATAATAAAATAAATTGTAAAATAAATAATAAAATAAATTCTAAAACAAATAATAAAATAAATTCTAAAATAAGTAATAAAATAAATAAATACAATAAATAATAAAATGATAAATAAATAATATCAATGATTCTTTTCAGGATTATTCACTTGTACAGAAACTAAAATCAAAAACAAGCAGAGGTAAAGATGGAAAGATACAGAAGCTTTGCAAAGATAAAGATGTTATTAGCAGCAGCAGTTGTAAACATGTCGTGAGCAAACGTTAGCGTACGTAGCTACAACAGTGATGCCCCTCACTATGACAGGTGTTATTAACAGTGTTATCAGTGCTGCAGCAGTCATCCAGCCCCACCTGATGTACTCTGTTTGTATCGGTCGTTAAACAATGTGCTGATGGGGTCAAATCGTCCGGCCTGCTCCGTGACATAAGCCTCTTTGTGCTGTGCTCTGGATTTGGCCTCAGTAGATCAGTATTGTTTCAGCTGTGGGCCAAACGGCCACTCGCTGTATTCACCTCCTGTGAGGACAGAAAGAAATGACTGTTTTTTTTTTTAAATTTAATATTTCACAGTTAATTAAGCGATAGACTCACAACCCATCTGAACGGCGTCTGCACATCAAATATTCATGATAAGCAGTCTGAGAAAATCTCCAGGCTGTAAAAACATCCTAAGCGTCTGTCATTATGAGCGTGTCGAGTCTATTAGACTGAAACTGAGGTCTGCATGAGACAGGAAGCAGTATGAACTCTTCCTGCTGGAGACATTATTATGAAGGCAGCTCATGATAGTGAGAGCAAGGTAGTGACATTTTAAAATGAAAAAAATTAAGGATTCAGAAACACAAGGAAAAAAAAAATCAAGCTAAAAAAAAGCAACATTAAAAATCAACAGATAACTCTTAAAAGAGGAGTTATGATGTGTCTCTGTCCTGGGAGCTCCCTGCCTTTTCTCATGCTGATGTGAGATGTTAAAGTCTGAGGCAGGGAGAGCACATCTCCCTTCTCATTTAAAGTGAGACAAAGCGTGACTTTTACTTTTAAAAATTCTACAGGCTGATGTTGTTCCTCTAGCAATCTGATGGCGAGTGCGTCTTAAGATTGATTCTTTTTTCGTGGCTCCTAACATCAGGTAAGCCATCGTGACGCCTCAGTGAAACTTACTATCTTTGTTACCTCTAACAGGTCTGGATCTGTATGTTTTCTGAAAGTGTCTCAAGATGACCTCTGGTATGATTTGGTGCTCAATACAGGCTGGAAATTTCCTGAAGTTGCAAAAATTCCGGAACTATTGAAATTTCAAAATTAAAAAAAAATCTAAAAAAATCAAAATCCCCCCCCCCCCCCCCCCCCCCAAAAAAAAAAGATTAAACAGCAAAATTTGCGGAAAAAAAAATAAAATCTAATTTCCAAAATTTGCAAAAACTGTAAAAAAAAAAAATGTAATTTTAAAAATATGTAAATTTTCTGAAGTATTTGAAATAAAAAAACCCTTCAAAAATGAAAAAAAAAAAACAATAAACTTGCAAAGATAAAAAAATAAATTTGGAAAAAAAATTCTAATTTTAAAAATTTTCCCAAACTGTAAAAATTGTAGTTTTTAAAATATGCAACATTTTCTTCAGTTTTTGAAAATAAATAACTGAAAAATAAAAAAAATCAATGAACTTGCAAAGATTTAAAAAAAAATCTAAATTTGGAGAAAAAAATCCAAATTTTAAAAATTTGCAAAAACTGTTAAGATTTTCTAGTTTTAAAAAAATGCAATATTCTTTGAAGTTTTTTGAAAATTACAAAAAAATCCAAAATAAGACAATCAATAGACTTGCAAATACTTAAAAAATTTAAAATTTTGGATAAAATCATCAAAATTTAAAGATTTACATAAACTGTGAAAATTGTTATTTTAAAAGTATCATTTTTGAAAATGAAAAATAAAAAATTATTAAAAAAAATACAATAAACTTGCAAAGTTAAAAAAAATAAGTTTTAAAATTTTCCCTTATTCTTCTAAAAAAAAATTTAAAAATTGAAATCAATTTAAATGTAAAAAATGTGCAAAAATTTTGAACGATTAACTTCAAAAATTTGCAAAAAAGTAATTAAAAAATTGAAATTTAATAAAATTTCAAATATCTCTTTTATTCGCCAGTATTTGATAACATTTATTGATAATGTTGGCTAAACTGTGATATAAATGATGAGGGACATTTCTAGAGAGCGTTGTCTGACATAGAAATGTTGAATAACTCTAATTTCAGTATAATATTGATTTATTTTGAAAAATAGTCCCAACTTTTGTCCATAACACTGATGACAAAAATATGCTCCAACTTTTATTAGTACTGAAATATTTGAGAAGTCAACAGCGCTTCAGTTTGCCGGCTAATAAATTTAGTATATTCCAGGGATATACTTTGCAAACAAATAGAATATGAAGCAAAAAAAAAAAGCAAAGATTTTTCCCTTTTATGTGAACCTGAAATGTTCCCCTCATTATGGAATCACCCATACAGGAGGAAAAGTCGAACATGTCTTTACAAAGTGAGGAACAGAATAAAATAAGGTACGAGAGTTTAAATTATGCAGGAACATCAATGAAATGCGCTGAATGAATCTGATTAAAGGCTTTTAATGACGGATCAGGATTAAAAGCTAAACGTTGTCAGGAGTGCCGACACGCTGCAACCAAAAAGACCCGGTCACCTTTGGACAAACCAGGATTATTTTAATGTGCTTATGTCCTCTGAGAGACCAAACCAATCATCCCTCAGACCGGCTCGTCTGCACAGCCCTCACACTCTCTTCAGACAAAGTCAAGAAGCTCTTTCCTCCACACTGGGCCTGTTCGCTCAGCACGGCTTGTTCTTGTTGGTAAACAGCGCCTGTGCAGAGAAATAACTTCGACAACTGACAGCAGCGCTGCCCCGCTCCTCTCTTCTCTCACATTATAAATAGCCTCAGGTTGCAACAACTACAGGGGGTCAGAGGGTCAGAAAAGGGCAGAGTTGAAGCCGGCAGTAAACAGGATGAGAAGGAGAGATGTAGAGACAAACAGAAATAACTTTCTCCTTTGAAACGTATGGTTTTAGCTCCCATCAGAGCAGAAAATGAGGAAATGAGATCATGGCGAAGCCCATATTCTGACAGGTTTTAGTCGTCTTAAAACAGACTCGCGCAGAAAAGCTGATACAGTTCAAACCAATGTCCCTTTTTGTCCCATAAATCCAGCTCAAACCTCACAGGATCAAATTTTTCTCTCAGAAATGTCGAACCAGCGTCTCTCCTCTGCTTTCACACCATGCATGTGCATGAAAGAGGCTTTGTGCACAAAAACACGGAGCTGTTAATGATCATTTGGGCTCCGCTCAGAAATCTGAACACAGAGACCATTAACAGGCTTTTCCCTGAGCTTACCTGATCCTTTCAGAGCAGAAGGCTGAGCGTGACGGTTTTTAACAGCTTTTTAAAGACGCTGTGAGGAGTTTTTAAGAAATTAAACAGTCTCACACCTTTACTGATTTCTTTAATGTGATTTTTAGCCTCAACTGAGTCACCACAATCAGCACACCATGAAAACCCCTCACACTGGCCCTCATTTATCCAACTTGGTTGAGAACTGACACAGATCTAGGTGTTGAAAGGAGCTTACAGCAACGTTCACATGTGATTTACGCCTGATCAGGTATTGATAAATGTGGTGGCTGAAACAAACATCATTTAAATAAAATGGCCCCAAAAATTCAAGGTTTAGTTGGCCGAACAATGGACTGTATAAAAAAAAATGGACGTCATCTTGCTCGGCTCGAAGCGAGGTCTCCACAAAAACTGCTCCCCCTGGCGGCTGGCTGTAGTATGGGTAAAAAAAATCCATCTCCCCAGTCATTCCAGATGGGCTGTGGTCAAACTTAAAAAACTTCATCCACCTGGTAGAAATGTTTCTCACGTCTGATTGTTGAGGTGATTTGAAGATATTATTTGGCTGCTTTGTATTCAAGTTTACTTTTTTCTGAAAATGTTTGTTTTCATGAGCTATAAGAGGTTAAAAATTAGGCTTTACGTCCATTTAACGATGATTGACAGCTGCTGTTCTTGTGTATTTTTTCCGGGGATTGTGAAATATGTCTGGAGGTAGAGTCAGGAAGTGATTAGACTCTCAAAAGAAAAAAAAATAAAATAAAATTATTTTTATCACCCAGCTCCACTCAGATTCTCCCAGAATCCCTCACAGTCTCTACTGCGCGGACTCTGGCTGCCAATAGCTGCGCCTCTGACGGGGGAATTTTGGCTTCAAAACCGTACAATGATAAATGACAGAGACACGCTGTCCACTCTACAGACAGTCTATGGGCTGAACCCACAGACTTTACAACATAAAGGGACCCACAATGGGAAAAAGAGACTTGTCTGTGCTGGGGATCGACACCATAGCAACAGAGGAAGAGAGAAATGATGACATGTTGTTTGGCAGCTGGAAAAGTGGCGTTAAAACCATGTGTGCAAGGAAATCGCTGCAGCCATCGGCAGCAGACTTCTAGATATTCAAGATATATGCCAGATCTCAATCCACACTTTAAAATGAGATTATCAGCACCAATGTAGGTTATTTTGCAATACTACTTCATAGCTTCTTGTCTTCCCGGTTGGGTCTGGCAGGACTGGACTGATGTACTTCACATTTTAGTCTCTATGGCAACACCACGCCGGCTGATGAAGTTTAGTAGAGAGAAGAGAAATCTGTGTTTTTCTCTGCTGAAAATGATTCCTGCGATTAATTTTGTAGTGATGGTGGACACTGGAGCCTAACTGTCAGACAGAAAAAGGACAGAAGAGCAGAAGAAAGAGAAACAGGAGAGAGATAGAGCACGAGCTTAAAGGGCAACTCTGTTTTTTTGACACCTGGACCTTATTTATAGGTGTGTGCATGCTCATATACTCACTCAGACAAACATCGTGCAGCTCGGAGTCCTTCAGAAGTTATTTAGATCCAGCTGATTTTAGCTGCACTTAGCGGGGGCCACGGCAAGGGAGCTTCAGCGCAGGACATAATCTCTGTAAAATCGCTCATTTCGGCTATATTTTTTCATCCATCGCCAGTGTTATCATAAAGTCAGCTCGTCTACGTCTTCAGACTACGACTTCGAGTTTGACGGTTGTCCTTACCGGTTTGAGCCTGAGTACACGGACGAGGAGCTCCATGAAAGAAGGATGCAGAGGGAGAGAGACGAAGAGCTGGCTCGAGAACAACAAACAGGAGCACGTCCACGACTCAATGCGAACGGGTGGTGCCCTTGTGGACAGTGTTCGCCTATGGCAACAGAAGAGCAGTGTGTTTGTGATAACAATGGATAGCGATGGATGGAAAAATATAGCCGAAATGAGCGATTTTGCAGAGATTATGTCCCGCGCTGAAGCTCCCTTGCCGTGGCCCCCGCTAAGTGCGGCTAAAATCAGCTGGATCTAAATAACTTCTGAAGGACTCCGAGCTGCACGATGTTTGTCTGAGTGACTATATGAGCATGCACACACCTATAAATAAGGTCCAGGTGTCAAAAAAACTGAGTTGCCCTTTAAGGCTAAAAGGGCTAAACTGTTTGTGCTAATGTTGCCTCCAACCCACAGTCAGCAGTTATTCTGCAGTGGTCTGTTCAAACTTGAGAGTCTATCAATAAAATGAAGAGTGAGGTTACGTTTGCTCTGATTGGTTGACAGAGATGGCAAGTTACAAGGTACAAATATTTCATTACTGTAATTAAGTAGATTTTTCAGGTACTCTGTACTTTTAGAAGTATTTATTTCTCTGACGACTTTTTTTTATGCTTACTCAATTACATTTGTAACATAAATACCTTACTTTCTACTTCTTAGATTTCCAAAAAAAGCTCGTTACTTTATACATAAAGCCTGGGCCTTTATATATTTTTTGTTTTGTGGCAACATCAGTGTCAGAGCAGGTCTGCCACTCCACCCACACACGTTACACCACTAACGTTGGAGCAGCTGCACAAAACGGACCACACAGTCACAGGAGCAGGCCTCCACAGCCTTATTTAAAAAAGCTTTTTGAGTTTGTTGGTGCTAAAAACAACTCCTGGCGTATGTGTAGCATCCATAGACTGTATATAGAGTGGACAGCGTGGTTTCGCCATTTATCATTGTACAGTTTTGAAGCCAAAATTCCCCCGTCACAGGCGCAGCCATTGTAGCAGTTAGCAGCCAGAGTCTGTGCAGTAAAGACGATGAGGGATTCTGGGAGAATCTGAGTGGAGCTGGGTGACAAATATAATATTTTTTTCTTTTGAGAGTCTAATCACTTCCTGACTCTACCTCCTGACATATTTTACAATCCCCGAAAAAATACACGAGAACGTCGGCTGTCAATCATCGTTAAACGTTACGTAAAACGTTGTTTTTAACCTCGTATCACTAATGAAAACGAAACTTTTCAAAAAAAGAGGACTTGGATACAAGTCAGCTAAATGATAGCTTCAAATCACCACAACAATCAGACTAGGGATGTCCCGTTATTACATTTTCACTTCCAATACGATACCGATACTGCAGCATTGGGTATTGGCCGATACTGATATTAATCCGATACGACATCAACATTAAACATGCATACTTTTATTACTTATTTTGTAGTTTGTCTGTCATGTTAGAAAAGGCTTGATTAAGTGATATTATACAAACAAAAAACAGTAGTCAGCAACAGTAGGTATGAGGAAAAACTGACCCATTTATCATTAACCAATGGGTAACAGAAATTTTAACATTAAATATAAGAATATACTAGTAATTGAATAAAATAAAGAATAAATCAGAAGACCCAGAAAATAACCTAAATAAATCAAATAAAAACAGCAGGCGCGGAGTCTGGAATGGACTGCTTATATCGGAGATTTTAGATGCATTTCGATACGATACTGATATTTGTTTTTTTGCTGATATCGGACCAATATCCGATTTTAACATCGTACTGGAAAACCTCTAGATCAGACGTGAGAAACATTTCTACCAGGAGTATTAATTTTTTAAAGTTTGACCACAGCCCATCTGGAATGACTGGGGAGATGGATTTTTTGACCCATACTGCAGCCAGCCACCAGGGGGAGCAGTTTTTGTGGAGACCTCACTTCAAACTGAGCAAAATGACGTCCATTTTTTTTTTTTTTACAGTCTATGGTCTCAGAGCAACAGACTGTCAGTAAAGCTACATATGGACTGTACTAACTGACAGTTAGCTTGATGTCACATTTCAAACAACAGCGCTACGTAACTGTACTGAAAAATACCTTACCTCGTGGCGCTGTATCTGGTAAAAAGTTGTTTTGAACAAAGAAAATTTGTTCCAAAATAAACACACGCCTGGCAAGAAGTCAAATCTTTATGACAGTGTGTGTGTGACACTCCGGGCCAGAAGGTGGCGCTGTAGTCCAATTAAAACAGATCCTCCTCATAACAGTTTTAACCTTCAAACTGATCTCTTCAGCTTTATTTGTGGTCATTTTGGTGCCTGGCTGAGAAGTGTGTCGCTTGTGCACAATTACGCACAGGTAGACCAGAGTTTTATGATAATTTGCACAATGAGACGAGCTGATTGGTTGTGACCTCATGTAAATGAAGCGATGCTTTTATAGACTGACAGTAGGAAAGAGAAATCTCAGAAACATTCTTGGTGTCATTTCTAATTTAACTCTCTAAATAGTTTAAGGTTTTCCCATCTAGAAATGCGGAAGTAAATTTTTGTTTTGAACTCTTGAAGTAAAGTTTACAAGCTAGAAACTTTTAGAGTTGCAGGTGTACGGTGTGCAAAGACGTGTTTGAAAATCCATCAAGGACAAACATCGAGGTGTCAGGTCACAGCTTCAAGACTCAGTCACAGAGTTCACAGTGGGACAGGGACGATATAATGTCGACACACTCTGCAGCGCGTCAGTAACACGTCTATATGTCAGGCCTGGTCACTTCTCATTCCAGACGGGTCAGGGGGATAAACGGAGCGATGCAGCACACACGACAGTCATGGTGGCGCTAAAAGAAGAACATTGTTCTGTCACAGGCTGGATGTCCTGGCTGTTTTCTCCCAACTCAAAGGTCACAGGTTCAAACCCTGCTCCGGTAAATGCTCGCCCACAAACGATCATGTGTTCTGGCGCAGGAAACTCGATCCCTTTCTTCTGCCTAATTGGAGCTCAGTGTGTGATAAGAAGCTGGATATCCGCAGCAGTTTGAAAGAGGAAAACAACAGTTTACCTCCTACATTTGTTTATTTCCTTTAAGTTCATCACATTCAAACAAAAGGTAGATATTTAACAAGTGAAGGAGCGTTTTTACTGTGGAAGAAGCCGTCCCAACTCTGAGGTTAGTTTAACTTTCTGGCCTGTTGCCTGGAGTGACACTCTACCTCTACCTGCCCAGCTGCAGACTCTGCACATTAAACCCCACTGAGGATACTGTTAGCTAGAGTGCTTCTCGAAATAAAACCATCCAGGGTTGTTTTTAGTACATTTTGGGTGCAGGAAGATCATGCAGGCAAAAAACAAAAAGGTAAAAAAGAAAAGACAAACAAAAAAAACCCCAAGTATGATTACAAAAGCACTTAAAGCTCCCATCTCCTGCTCCTTTCCTGCAGTTTAATCTGGATCATTGATGTCTTCATGAAATGGTAGTAACATGTTTTGGTCCAAAAAGCCAATAAATGAAGCTCAGCAGCATTGTTTCCAGGCTCTCATAGCCCCTCTGTTCAGAACGCTCTGATTTAGTGGGCGTGGCCTTCATATGTAAATGAGCCACCGCTGATACCGCCCCGCTCTTCCACGTCACTGAGAGCGGCGCCACGAGCTCAGAGTGCACAATGTTTAGAAAACAGAGAAGCTCGTTTACTGTAACATTACAGGCTAAAACAACAGGCTAACTGCAGCTAAAGTTAGCATCCTGAAGCTAACACAGAGACAGGGGGGACACTGAGGAAAAGCTCTTCCATCTGCTCCACAGCACACAGCATTTAAAATACTCACATTTCCAGGGTCCCAGGTTTGTTGGAGGATGGTTGGTAATGCGCCTGGATTCAGGACCAGTCTATTGGCTAGCCCTCTGTTGGACTGTCCAAAGTTGGAAAAGCAGTCGGCCGTGAAGTGACTAGCACACACATGCACAGTTTTACTGAGTGTAGCTGGAACATTTCCTGATAAATGAACTCTAGACACTTAGTCTGTCTTCTTCTGAGATGGGAAGCTTGAGCATGGAACTATGTGGCTGTTTACAGCCAAAAACAGAGCAGTGATGGCTCTTCAACTTCGGCATTCTCCTCCCCGCTGCTGGAGAGGGGAGTGGGCGGGGAATTCCAAACAGCTCGTTTTAGGTCAGGATTTTACATTAACAAGCTCTACTAAGAACAGGTTTGTCATTAAATATCACATTTTGTGGGCTGGGAGGAAAGACAAAGACCAAAACAAATTTCACTAAAAGACTTAATAAAGTGATTTTTGAATAATATGGGACCTTTAAATGATTGATTGCTTGGATTCAATATTAATTTTGCTTTTTGATAGAGCTCAAAGTTCCTCCAAAATAGATGAAATGATGAGGGAAATTGATGGACTGAATTATGGATCAGAATAAATGGATAGAAAGAGTAGATGAAGGTTTCTCTGTAATTGTATGGTTGGACAGACGGATGGATGGATGGATGGATGAATCCATTATATAATTAATACTTTATATGAATAAATAAGTGGAGTTGATAGCTTGTCTTGGTTGGATGGATAGATTGATAGATCGATAGATGGATAGATGGATGGATGGAAGTCATGCCTTTCCACTTGTCATTTCTGATGTGTTGGTTTCCGTTTCCATTCAAAGGTCATCATAGATTTGCTGTTTGACCATTTAGCACCTGTGCTCAATCACTTAAAACAATGCATCTGGTTTGTCCACTGTAAGTGTTAAGTCCTCATCAAATAAACAGTAAATAAATAAATTTTGTTGGAGGAGTTTCACAAAGCTGGGTTCAGCCTCGGCTCTGCCACGACAAGAAGACGTATCCTTCTTTGGCAGCCAGTAAAACCAGACAGAGCGCTGAGTGAAGAGTGGTTTTCCTGGCAGTGTAAACACTAAATCCCAGAGTGAACATCAGAGCAAATATGGTTTGGCATCATATTGTACGTGTACGTCTTCCTCTGTGGTTTTTCCTCTTTAATGGCACGTCTTGTTTGCAGGTGATGGTGGAGCTGGTAAATCCTCTAAGGAGCCTCAAAAGGGATTAAAAGCTGGTTAAATCCTCTCATTACAACAGGATCCAGCATTTCAGAGACGCCGTGGAAACTTTTTTTGTGGATTAAAAAATTAAGGGCTCAACACTTTGTTAAAGCTCCTGTGAGACTGTTTGTGTTGGTTTTGGCGCCCCCTGTGGATTAAGAGGTTTTCAGAAACAGAAAGAACAGAGGATTATAATTCACTAACTCTGTCTTTTTTTCGTCTTGACAGAAAAGGGGGACTTCATTGCTCTGGACCTTGGGGGGTCCAACTTCCGGATCCTGCGAGTTAAAGTGACACAGGACAAGAAGCAACCGGTTCAGATGGAGAGCCAGGTCTATGAGACGCCTGATGACATCATCCATGGCAGCGGATCCCGGGTATGCAGACGGTTATGACTGAATTTGTTCATGTTGTGTTCAAGTCTGTGGGTTTTGTTTGAGAAGTCACAGACCAATGATCTGGTTTGGCTCCAAATAAAAGTATTTAGTGAAAACTGCACAGCACAGATCAGACTTACTGACTGTTTCCACCACAAACAGCCACTGTTTCTGCCTGCATCACAAAGGCAAAGAGGTCCAGGACACGTCACCTCACAGGGTCAAGGTTGTGTAAAACGACCTCCTCAGTAACTCTGGGAATAATAAGAGTGGAGTAAGAAGCAGCATCGACCTTTAGTGAACTCGCAGAGAGCAGCTGGCAGTCGTATCGTAACATGATAACCCAAACATGAGCGTCTGTCTGAGGCCGTGTGATTGGATCAGAGCGTGACTCAGACCCAGCAAGGACAGATGTTGTTTAATGAAATGTCAGCGGGGCAGCTGGCCAGAAATGTAACGCGTCAGAGGAACAAGAGTGTTAACAAGGAGCTTTGTTCTGAGGTGAAATAAGTGTTTTAGTAAGAGTTCAGTGGATTTCATTCTGTCTGAAGCCAAAAAGTTAAATATTCAGTCAAATTTATAAATTTACTTTGCAAAGGGGTGATTGTTGTTTGCTTATGTTGTTCTCTTTACCACAGGGTAATTTTCAATTCTCTGCTTTGTTTTTTCAAATGTTCCTGTCTCTTACTTTCTTTTGCATATTCTCTTCAAATCATAATTTTTGAGTTGTTTCTGAAAATAATTATTAGAAAAAAAGTCATTTTACATCTCAAGGGACTTTTCTGGTGCCCTGAAAATGAAAAAATAAATAAAATAAATAAAATAAAACTAAAAAGTCACATATACATATTTTCATTAAATTATGTACACAAGATAAAATCACTTTCTAAGTGAAAGTGAAAATACTTAAATTAAAAAAACTGAGTATTCTGAGAAGGATGTTAGAATGTTTACATCAAAGTCAGAATTCAGAGATTGAACTCAGAGTTCTAGAATCCTGAGTCGGAAGTGGGGATTCTGGAATTCTGGAATGAAAGTCAAAATTCTAGAACTTTACAATCAAAGATAGAATTCTTAGAATTTGTACATCTTCTTCTGTAAACGGGAAGTCGGCGTGGTCAGTTGGTGAAACTAATAAATAACAAATGTTTCTCATAAAAAAAAGAAACATACTGCGCAAAAAAAGTGACTATGAATATAATTTTATCAATCTACTGCACTGAAAAAATGAAATTTAAAATGAAATGTAAATGGATTTTTAACCAACTGACTCAAAAATGAAAAGAAAACATTGATGTCCATGGCATACTAACCTGTTCAGTACAACAAAACTCGTATTTTAAAGATTAAACTTAAAATCTTAAATATTCTTTGAGGTGATATTTCATAACAAATACCTTATTCCATCAGTAAACTTGCATAACTCCTAGAAAGGTGAATTATTTTATACCGGTTGTGCTTTTGTGGTTCCACCTCGGACTGGGTGATGATGGCAAAATTCAAAATCTAGATAAATTGCATTTTTTTTCTCAATTTTCAGGTCAGTTTATTCTGTACATGTTTGTACAACTTCAAAATAACTAAAATGAACACCCTGATGAGGGATTACTTATGGTTTATTTATTGACACAATGGAATTTTAAAAAAACATCAGCTAGAACGTAAATATTTTTAGGGAAAAAAAATCTTCAAAGAGGAGAAAAAAAGAAGAAGAAGAAATAATTCTAATACTGCGGTGTTAATGTAAAAAATAACTTTCTTCTCCTGGTTTTCTGGCAGTCTTCATACTTTGCTGATTCTTTAATTGGTTAAAAATGGAAAAAGTGTCAAATAAAATTCTCTGACACCAAAAGATATAAATTACACATTTATAAAAACATCTAACATGTTGTTTGAACAAGTTTAAAGCAGATTTTTGATCCCAGCCCTAATTTGTCACAGTCCCAGACACAGATACAGACAATCGTTTATCCACAGAGTCTGTTTTTTAAAGCAGGGCTGACTGAGGACTTGGAGATCTGGTCCATCTAGTCTGGATTTTGGTCCTTGTTTCTTTAGTTCAGTTTTTCCAGAAGAACATTATTCTCAAACTGTTGAACTGTTAGCTCACGCAGTCTCTCGTAGAGTGGTGAGCCTCTTTCCAACATTGAACCTAGTCATGTGACAAACTTAAAAGAAAAAAAAAAAAAAACACTCATCATAACTTCTTTTGTGTTTTTTGTATTTGTGTGAACTGTTTTGAAACATGGTTAGCATCAAGTTAAAGAATAAGTATAAATTTTTTGACAAAACAGCTGAAAATCTGACTAGTTTATGTTGGGAGGAGATTTTTGCACATTATCCTGTAATTTTGCAGCTTTAAAGTCTCTGTTTTGTCCACAGCTCTTCGACCACGTTGCAGATTGCCTGGGCGACTTCATGGAGAAGCAGAAAATCAAGGATAAAAAGCTTCCTGTGGGATTTACCTTCTCCTTCCCCTGTGCCCAGAGCAAACTAGACGAGGTAAACGCTCCCGTAAAAGTGTCAAAATCCTCTTTTAGACTGTTTTTCTCATCTCGTCAGGACTTTTTCCTCAATTATAGCATAAAAAAACACACATGGGGTATCCAAAAAGACTTTTTCTGACTTCTGCTGAAGCCGTTTATGTGAGCAGACAGTTTGTTGGGACCTGACGCTGTGAGTGGAATAGCAATGGACAGACGTTTTGTTTTGCCAAGCCTGTGTGACTGTAACTCAAAGTTTGGCCTCATAAAAGTCTTTCTTTCACAGGCCGTCTTAGTGACATGGACAAAGAAATTCAAGGCCAGCGGCGTCGAAGGGATGGATGTGGTGAAACTGCTCAACAGGGCGATAAAGAAACGAGGAGTGAGTTTGTGTCCTCGTCAGACAGGAAGTGATGTTATGGTTTGAGAAATGATGAGTTTGAGGCAAACGTGGTCTTGTTTTTCAGGATTATGAGGCGGACATCATGGCGGTAGTGAATGACACAGTCGGCACCATGATGACCTGCGGATTTGATGATCAGCGCTGTGAAGTCGGCATCATTATCGGTAAAAAAAAAAAAGGAGGAACACATTTCTACAACCACTGCAAAGGCTCTTCACTCATTCTGCACACACACACACAGCCACTTAAAGATCCATTCCCCCTTTCTCCATACGAGGGCGCCAAAGTCATACCAACCCTAACCCTGTTGTCACAGAGGCAGTTCACTCCTCAGCTCCACAGACTTGCAGTCACATCTCTCTGTGTCCTTCCAGGTACAGGGACAAACGCCTGCTACATGGAGGAGCTGCGTCACATCGACCTGGTGGAGGGAGACGAAGGCCGGATGTGCATCAACACCGAGTGGGGGGCTTTTGGTGACGATGGGTCCCTGGAGGACATCCGCACAGAGTTTGACCGAGAGATCGACAGAGGGTCCATCAACCCAGGAAAGCAGCTGTACGACAACAAATCTTTGATTTTTCATACAAAAAATCATTTAAACCCCAGTTTCATCTTATAATCTTAAGATGAGGAAATTAAGTCTTTTTATGCCGACCCATTTCTGCAGGATGACCGACACTTGGAGTGCATCTAGCACACTTTAAAAGGATATAAAGGCTTTTGCATATTTTCAAAGTATTATTTTATCCATGCATTGGGTGCACACTCTGTGTCTAAAGTCACAGTTTAACAGAAAATCTGTATCATTCAAAGGAAACTTTGTTTTTTGTCCCAGGTTTGAGAAGATGGCCAGTGGGATGTACATGGGGGAGCTGGTTCGGCTCATCCTGGTGAAAATGGCCAAAGAGGGACTGCTGTTCGAGGGCCGGATAACCCCTGAGCTCCTGACCAAAGGAAAGATTGAGACGAAACATGTTTCTGCCATCGAAAAGTGAGTCAGGAAGATTGACTCGCACATGTTGCAGAAAGATTGCTCTGTTGTTTTCCTTCTGACGTCTAATGTTTGTGATTTCAGGACTAAAGAAGGGCTGAAGAAATGTATGGAGATCCTGACGAGGCTCGGGGTGGAGCCTTCAGAGGAGGACTGTCTGGCCGTGCAGCACGTGTGCACCATCGTCTCCTTCCGATCTGCAAATCTGATCGCCTCCACGCTCGGAGCAATCCTCGGCCGCCTGAAGGAAACCAAAGGAGTCGCGCGCCTTCGTACCACTGTGGGCATTGATGGGTCGATGTACAAGATGCACCCACAGTGAGTAGAGTTTGTGTTGGAGCTGCTGCCGTTAGCCTCCATGTTTGCAGTAATTCCCTCCACCTTACACAAACAACCAATGAAAACAAGGATCAAACACAGGTTGACTGGAGACGACTGAGACAAGACATTCAAGAAACTTAGGGACGAGACAGAGGTGATAGAAAAAAACACCGTCAGGAGTTATGGAGGAAGTTAGAGTAATCCTTCTTCATTAAAGCATTTAAAGATTTGCATTTCTATGATGCAACATTTACATTAATTCAACTGAATTTACGCTCCATGACAAAGCTAACAGGATTGTTTGACTTGAGAGTGTACAGATGGCATTAGTCAGCGCTAATTAAGCACAACGTTAGCTCATCAGCTGCTCCCAGCACCAGCCCATATCAGGTCACAGCTAAGGTCATCACCTCTTAGCATGAGAGTTTCCTATGAACTGCTTTTGCTGATGCTCTCCCTGCTTTGCCCTTTAATGTATGCACCTCCACCTCCACTCCAACTCCTGTTTTTAATGTCCAATTTTCCAGCACTATATGCGCTGCTCTGATGCCCACTCTGTACTTAACCTTTCTTCGCTGCTGCTCTCCCTGCTTTGCCTTCTCATGTATGCACATACAAGACAGGGGAGGTGTGCTCCCCCCACTTAACCCCCCAACTCCTGATTTCTTACGCACTGCACTGATGATGGCCCCATACTTTAGCTCTCTTCGCTGCTGCTCTACCTGCCTTGGCTTTTTATGTACACACATGATAGAGAGAGACGTTGCTTTCCCACCTCCCCTCTGTCTCCTTCTTAATGTTTCTTTTTTTAAAAGCTTCATATGGATTATCATTGATGCTCCCTTTGCTCTGTACACCTGAGGGTCTTTACTGCTTTACTGCTGCTGCTCTCCCTGCTTTGACAAACCCTTTCCATGTATGTGCTTGAAAGAGAGGAAAAAAGTAGTCTCCTGACTCCCTTTTTAATGCCATGTCTGATTTTTTCAGTGTTGTACCATATGTACTGTCACTGATGTTCAGTCTGTTCTTTAGAACTCTTTGCTACTGCTCCCCCTGCCTTGGTTTTTCCCGTTTATTCGTAAAAAAGACAGTGGATGTGTGCTCTCCCTTACTCTCCCCCCAAACTCCTGTTTTTCATGTCCACTTATTTCAGCATCGTACATACTGCACTGGTGCTCGCTCAATACTCTACTGCTGCTCTACCTGCCTTGGCTTTTTATGTACACACATGATAGCGAGACATGTGTGCTCTCCCCACTTCCACCCTAACTCCTTTGTATTTCAGATTTAAACAGTGTGATGTGGATTATAGCTAATGCTCCCTTTGCTCTGTACCCCCGAGGGTCTTTACTGCTGCTGCTCCCCCTGCCTTGACTAACCCTTTCGATGTGTGAAAGCATGAAAAAGAGGGAAAGAGTAGTTTCCTGACTTCTTTTTTAATGCCACATCTGATTCATCTGGTGTCATACTTTATGTGTTGTCACTCATCTTCAGTCTGTTCTTCACTATTCTTTGCTACTGCTCCCCCAGCCTCAGTCTTTTCTGTATATGCATAAAAAGAGAAAAGGTGTGCTCTCCCTACCTTCTTCTTTTCTGTGTCTGATTTTATCAGAGCTTTTATTGTAATGCTTGCTCTGCTCTGTTAACTTGGGGTCTTTGCTGATGTTCTCCCTGACTTAGCTTTTTTTGTATGCACATGAAAGAGAGGAGGAGGTGTTTTCTTCGTATCCTCCAGCTCATCTCCTCTTATTTTCTGATTAGCCAGTGTTATATGTATCGTCACTGATGCTTGATTTGTTTCATATTCATTGGGTCTTTGCTGCTGCTCTTCCTACTACAGCTGTAGAATAGCTAAAGTAGAAATGCACTGTTCTCAAAAAGGTTTATTTCTTCCCCCAAAACCACCTCAAACACTCAGCACTGTCTTTTTTATCTCCAACACGTCTCCCTGACTGCTAAATCTTCTGCTCTCTCGTCAGATACGCCCGCCGCCTGCATAAGACAGTGCGCCGCTTGGTCCCGGACTCAGATGTCCGCTTCCTGCTGTCAGAGAGTGGGAGTGCGAAAGGCGCTGCCATGGTGACAGCAGTGGCGTACCGTCTGACGGAGCAAGCGCGCCAGATTCAGCAGACTCTGGCCGAGTTTAGGCTGAGCAAAGCGCAGCTGTTAGAAGTGAAGAAACGCATGAGGGTGGAGATCGAGAGGGGCCTGAAGAAGGAGAGCCACAAGGAGGCTACGGTCAAAATGCTGCCCACCTTTGTGAGGAGTACACCGGATGGCACAGGTGAACACAACAGACACACAGAAAGATTTAAAGATACGACAGAGAGGGGGAAACCAGAGCCAGGTAGAGGTGTGGAAAAATTTAGAAAACAATGTCAAAATTCATATTTTAGCTGGGTTGGAAGAAAAATATGACTTCCCCACCTCCACTGCAGTAGATGGCGCTGAAGAGCTACTCCACTATATGTTGCCCATAGACTGTATATAACTGAATAGATAAGATCTCAAAGTATATTTCAATTATTCCACTTCTAAACTTCATGATGTGGGATTTGACGCTGTAGACATCAATGTTTCCTCTCTATAGTTTGGTCAGTTGGATTAAAATTATCTAAAGTTTAATTTTTACAGTGTAGTAGCCTAGTAAAATTATATTCATAGTAACTTTTATTCGTTTTTTTATGAGAAATATTGGTTAAACCAAACGGCATTTATCAGTTACACCAACCAACCACATCTTTTACCCAATAGTTTCTTTGCAACAACAGACTTGATGCACTTTGTTTTCAAGTTAAGCGTATGTAATGTTGCATTTGGCCTTCAGTACTTAAAAAACACTAAAATAGAAAAGTTGTTTTCAGTCGGCTAGTTCTGACTTAATGTGTCTTTTCAATTTTGAGTAATATTGTGTGATTTTCATAAACATCATCTCTATTTTTTCCAAAGTTAAAGTTCCTGTGAGGAGTTTCTAAGTGATCTTGAAAAGTCCCTCCTCTAAATATCTGCCTGATCATAATCCACACTTTAAAAAGAGATTATCAGCGCCAATATTACAGGTTACTGGTCATTTTGCAATACTCTTTTGTAGCTTCTTCTTAGCTTCCCAAGTCTCTATGACAACACCACACTGGCTGATGAAGTTTAGTAGAGAGAAGAGAGCAGAGATAGATCGATATGGATTTTTCGGGGACCAATACTGATACTGATTATTAGCAGGCAAGGCGGCCGGTAACCGATTTTTGAAGCCGATATTACTTTGCAGTCAAAGTGAAAATGTTGGTGTAAAAATTTTGAACAATACAAACTCCAATACTTAACTGCAATCAAATGCCTTCAAGCATGTTTATTAAACAGCTCCCACGCTCAGCAGCATGTTTTATAAGGTTAACTGAAAACTTAAAAAAAAATCAATTGCTTAAGTTTTCTACAGTAAACAAAGTTTGCAAAAAATTTGATGTAACTGCAACAAAACTGGACAGAATTGAGTTTGTGCATACTTTTACAAGCATGTAATGAAGATGAATTAATTTTCTGTTTGGTTTTACATGACTGATTTTGAATGACCATCTAGGGCTTGCATAGTGTAGACAGGGAGAAATTCTGTGCAGAGACGCAGAATGGGTTTCATATCGGCTGTTGGATATAAAAAAAAAAAAAGGCTGATGCCGATATGCCCCAAAATGCCAAATATCTGCCCTGATAATCGGCCCGGCCGATAATTGGTCTATCTCTAGAAGACAGATCTGTGTTTTTCTCATCACACATTACAAACATGTCTTGGAGCACCAGTATGGACGGCTACTAAACTACTGTCCAAACTGACTTGTTGCTAACTTGTTGTCACGTCAGCTTACGGACACGTCGTAGCACTGGGCTGCCGATAGCTCTACATTTAGCCAGCTACTGACATTACCAAACTTACATTTGCTTGTTGTCACCTTTTAAACAACAGCACTACGTAACTGTACTGATTGATAAATACCTTACCCTGTCGTGTCGTATCTGGTAAAAAGTTAACTTGAATAAAGAAAATTTGTTCCAAAACACACACATGCCTGGTTAAAAGTGGAGATGGGCCGATACACTTTTTTCCATTGCGATCCGATTCAATCCGATCGATTAAAATTTAATTGTGCCGATACCTGATCCATACTGATACAGTAGGCAACATAGTAAAACATAAAACAAACAAAACATTCTCAATTTCAAGCCATTTTTTAGATAGCGCTGCAACAACCTGAGTGCAATATGTAATGGCATGGTATGTAGGGATTCACTGATCCAACTTTTCTAGTTCTGATACCAATACCGATGCCTGGGCTTTGGGTATCAGTCCATTCCGATCAGATACTGATCTGATACCAGTGTTGAATAATAACCTGCATGCCCTACTGTGGGATAAGACTGGTAATGGCAAAATGTAAGTAGATGGAAAAACTGAAGTAAATATTTATTGAAACTAGGGCTGGGCAACAATTCAAACTTTTAATCGTAATTAATCGCATGATTTCCCTGATTAATCATAATTAATCGCATTGTGAAAGTGCCATAACATCTGTCATGCAAACACTAAATCAGTACTTGTTATACAGTAATAGTTAAATCACATATTTAGTGCAAATCAAATTTACAAAATGTAAATACAAAATTAAAGCTTATTGCCACTGTCAGGGCATTAAAGTGATCCTCTGGGATGGAACAAGTTGGGTCCTATCACAAGGTTTAGGGCAGAAATTACCCCTACAGCAGTGTTTTTGTGCAGCAGAAGCCCAGAGCGCTCGCACCAAACACCCCCTCCCTGCTCCTCTGCAGGTTTCCTCTGCACTCAGACGGGGCCATATTTTACTTGACCAAAAACACAAAGAAACGGACTCCCACCAAAAAACTCTGATATCTGTCTGCATTCACGCTTTATTTAGAGAATTTTCAGCGTGTTACTTTCACACAAAAACACCGCTAAATAAGGCTCTAGTTCTCATCGTGTCTCTTCGTCCTGGCAGACTACCTCCGTTTGTTTATATCTGGCACGCCGTGCGCGCGGACTGATACACTAAGCGGCGAGCGCCTTTAAGCTCCATGGCGTTGCCCCTCTTCTCCATGGTTGTTTTGGTTACTCATCGTGTTTTTCTGCCAATTTCACTTCTGGTTCCACCGCGGTCAGACACAGACATTTACTAAATAAAAGCATGTGAGCAACATGCACTAATGTGCGATGAAATATTCAACGGCGTTAATAGATTGACGGGTTAACATGAAAATAACACGTTAACTTGCCCAGCACTAATTCAAACTATTGAATATTCAAATGTTTAGCACTATTTTGGTTAAAAAAATGCTTCAAAATGTACAGAAATTATATTCAAATGTAAACTTTTATACCCTGTAGACTGGTAATGCAGTAAAAAAAAAGTGCATCACAGGTAACATTTTAAAACAAGTAGCCAAGAGCGCCAGTGATAAAAGGCATGGAGCTGTTTGCCTGGATCGGCACTTTGGATCGGCCCCTTTCCCATCGATACCGGTCCAGCTTTGAGGGGCACCGATACACCGATACCAGGATCGGTGCATCCCTAGTTAAAAGTCACATTTTTACAACAGTGCGACTCCAGGCCAGTAGGTGGCAAAACAGTTAAAACAGATCCTCCTCATCAGACAATTTGCGACTCGAGTCATAGGGACTCGACTCGAGTACCAATTTTGACGACTTGCACTTAAGACTCGACTTGACTTGAAAGACAATGACTTCAGACTCGACTCAACTTGAGACAAGCTGAGTCGGACGACTCGTAGTATGTTCACTACGCTATAGGTTTACATTTTTATTGATTGATTGATTGATTGGAGACAGGTGTGTTGCGAGATCACAAGCACGCGAGCAGCCAATGGGCACACACAACACAGCGTGGTTGTTAGCTAATGATGGCGACTGCCCCGAGCCCGTAGCCAGTTCTGCTGCTCCAAAAGTCGAGCAGTTTGCGTTTAAAGACTTCCACTCGAGTGGAAAAAGGAGGATTGCACATCACAAGATATGCAACGCTAAAATAAAGGAAAAAGAGGGAAGAACGTCCAACTCGGCAGGCGGCACACGCCTGGTTAAAGGTCACATCTTCACGACAGTGTGTGTGAGACTCCAGGCCAGAAGGTGGCGACACAGTCCAGCTAAAACAGATCCTCCTCACGGCATCTTTAAATGTGAAGAACATTGCAGTTTATCACAATATTGTGATGTTGTGACCGAGTACCATGATGTGTATAGTACCATGAAGCTCCTGCCAATACTCCACCTAAATTAAAGCTCGGAGGATTTTTAATTTTCAAGTTTTCAGTTTTGCAACAGAGGCATTCGACTCTTACTCCATAAAAATGTAGAATCTGATGTAAAGACACCCTGGCTCCCATAAAACAAGAGTGAGTGTCTCTATAAACAGATATCTGCTTACAAGTGCAGCCAACAGTCTGTTCCAGATCAAACATTTACCCTGGAGCCATAAAACTACTTGATGCTGTGTCCAGTAAATTATTAGCAGAGAGCCGTTGACGTTTCCTGAACTAAATGGATTAATGTGAACTACTTCAGCCTCAAAAGCCTCAAACACCAAAGCTCTGGCCTCCAGAAGGCTGGCCCATCAGAGGGAAGGGGGTCTGTGGGGCAGGGAGCCTTAAAGAGACAGCAGCATCTCACAGGCTGAAATATGGGTGTTCTAAAACACCACTGAGAGAAAAAACTTTCCCTTTTAATCTCATCGAGAGCTGTAAATCATGTAAAAGCACTACAGAGTACCTAAGGGACTGATTAAAGACTTTTTAAAAGCACAACACCCCTTCTTTAAAGACCAAACATGAGGCGCTTGTTCAGAGTCAGCACTAACAAAGACACTCGACCTTGAATAGCCCGAATTATCCTCTTTAAAAAGTCACACGCTACCTGTAACCTCCTTAAAGGTTCAGGTGAGGCTCTCTGCTTTGCTCTTAGTGTAAAGCAGAGTTTGTAATGTTGGCATCTCTCCAAAAATCATAGACCTACCAGACGTCATGAGGACTGATGAATCAGGTTTACCCACATTGCTTTTGGTTCATCTAAAGTTATAAAGTTCAACTGCTGCTGATAATTTCTCCGTCATAGCGTCACGAGGCCGAGGCTGGTTTGACGAGACAACAAGGCCTTCAAGGCCTAAAGGTACAGCAGAGCATTTTGGATGGTGAAAGTCTGAATCTGGTGCAGCCTCTTTTTTTCTTTTGAATATAAAAGCAAGAATTTTTAATACCAAAAACCAAACACTTGATAATTTTCAATAATAGTAATAATAATGCATTTATTTAAAAGTGCCTTTCAAGACACTCAGGGACACTGAACACGATTAAAAAACAACCACAGTAAAATCAACAATAAAAATAAAATCCACAACAGAATTTTTTTTATCATTATCTTAACCCTTTAAATGCCCAATAAATTATATGATGTCACCACTTCTATAAAAATAAAAATAAATAAATAAATGAAATAAAAGAAAATGAGTTGTATTACAAATAATAGATGTTGGAGGACTGAATATTTTTTATTTCTTTTTTCTGTTTTATTTTCTTTTTTTTTTTTTTTAGATCAGGCTTAAACATATACTTTATAACAATTTTAATTCTTTGTTTTGTAATGAAATTCAAGACATATTGGGACAAAAAAATATCCTTTAAAAAAAATGCATGAAAAAAAAAAAAAAACAGAACGGACTCAATTTTTTACTTTTTTTTTTTTTTTTTTTTTTTACCTCAAATCTGTAAATCAACTTCAGTCCTAATCAAAAACATCAAATAAGTATTATACCAGGAGAAAAAATGACAATTGGGATTTGTCCTGGGCGTCTCTATAAACAGATATCTGCTTACAAGTGCAGCCAACAGTCTGTCCCAGATCAAACATTTACACTGGAGCCATAAAACTACTTGATGCTGTGTCCAGTAAATTATTAGCAGAGAGCCGTTGACGTTTCCTGAACTACATGGATTAAAATTTATTACTACACCAGAAGCGTTTATCAGGTGTAAAAACCAAGACAACTCCAGTCAAAAAAAGAAAAATCTGCATTTGTGCTGTAGAAAATCCCTGAATCTGTGAACTGATCAAAATGCTTTTTTCTTAAAATAAATATCCAGATCTTAATAGAATGATGAGGTTAAACATGAGGATCTAAACACCAATATCTACCTGTAGCTCCGCCCTCAACAGGCCTTTAGAAGGCCGGCCAATCAGAGGGAAGGGGGTTTGTGGAGCAGGGAGCCTTAAAAAGTGACAAAAATAAGAATAAAAAAACCCATACGCCCTTAAAGACTAAACATTTTGTCTGATGTGTTTCAGAGAACGGAGACTTCCTCGCTCTGGACCTCGGAGGGACAAACTTCCGTGTGCTCCTGGTAAAGATCCGCAGTGGGAAGAGGCGAACAGTGGAGATGCACAACAAAATCTACGCCATTCCCATCGAGGTCATGCAGGGCACGGGAGAAGAGGTGAGGGTTGATAAAGAAATGTTATCCGTGCTTTGCCTGTTTTCAAAAAACACTCCTACGTCTGCTCCACATCCAGCAGGAAGGAGGACAACATTTGCATCTTAAAGAGAAAATATCTCCCAGCATTTAATCCATGTGTCGTTTGCAGCTCTTCGACCACATCGTGCACTGTATCTCTGACTTCCTGGACTACATGGGGATGAAAAGCGCTCGACTGCCGCTGGGGTTTACCTTCTCCTTCCCCTGCCATCAGACCAGCTTGGATGCAGTGAGTTATCCAATAACTTCCTCAATAATCACAACCTACCTTTTCTATAAAATAACAAACTCCAACTGTCACACCTGGACTGCTGCAATGAACCACACCAGAGGTCTGCAATCTTTGCTGTCATAGGAGGAATTTTCCCTCAGCTCACCTGGATTAAAGTCATTCAGGAGCAACAAAATCTACTTTATCTTCACAATAATAACAAAAAGAGAGGATAAAAATTCCATAAATAGAAATAAAATCTAGTTTATAATTATCCAAATGAAAAGTTGTTTGTGTTTAAGAAACTGTATGTGTGATCTTAGTTTTTTTAAATTATTTTCTATATTCTATAATTTGCAAAACTCTTGAAAGAAAAAATTGTCATAAATTTAATTAATGTTGAAAATTTATTAATATTTTAATACAATAAATAAAAACTTTTAATATTTAAAATTTTTCAAAAGGTTTACATTTCTTAAACTTTAAAAATTTGAATTTAAAAAAAAAGAAAGAAACTTAAAATCACCTGCAAAAATTTTAAGAAAATAGAATTTCAAAAAATTTCTAGATTCTCATTTATTTGCAAATATATATATATATATATTTTAAAATTTTAAAAGAATAAGAAAATATTTTAAAAAAAATAATCTAATAATTTAATACATATAATTTTTTATTAAAAATTAAATAATTGGCTAAAAAATTGCAGATATTCAAAAATTGTGAAATTAAAAAAAAATGTTTGCAAAATCTTTTTTTAAATTTGGGTTAAAAAATTTTCAAAAAATTAAAATTCAAACAAATGGCACAAAATAAAAAATAAAAAAGCTGTATTGCAAGAAGTGGTGCTTATGTAGTTCAACAAATTTATGATGCACAATTTTTTTACAGTGTTACTGTTAAATCATCAATACATACTGTTAGAAAAATAAAAATTCTTTACTCCAATATTATTTTTTAAAGCTACAAGGAGCCACTGCAAAGGAGTCAAAGAGCCACATGAGGCCCCTGAGCCACAGGTTGAAGACCGTTGGACTAGAATAACGAGACATAAGCACACTGTCACATCAATCTGTGGTGCAGTCTCTGCTCTGGGTTTTCAAAGCTGACCTTAAAACAGATTACTGGCATAAACCTTTGTTACTCTAAGGGATTACACTTTTTTGCCATCCAAACAGTTTTTCTAATCCAACCAAATCCAAGTTTATGTTTGCTGCGTGGTTAAAAAAGGACAAAAGTTGTCAAAAATTCTGCACGATCTCACATAGAAACCATAAAATAACACAAGAAAACCCTCAGACCACCGCAGCAGGTGTACTTGGGGAAGATGGTGGCGCAGTTTGTTGAAAATCTGAGTTTCAGCCCTGCTATGAACCAAGTCGACAAATTCAGCCTCCTTCAGTCTTTCGTGCATGTCTACAGGGTCCCAGTGTGTATGTGTGGAAGCGTGTTTCAGCAAAAAAAGCAAAGCAAATCATATTTCCTTCTCTGGGGTGGATAAAATGTGCTTTCTTCTTTTTACAGACAGCAGCAGAATTAAATGGTAAAAAGCGTTAAAGCCGCTGGGAGAGGAAAGAGGATTAAGAAAGGGAATAATAACTGAGGTTTGGTTTGAAACAAAAGCTGTAAAGACTTCACAGTAAGTGTTTCCTGCTCTGCAGGGGATCCTCGTCACCTGGACCAAAGGCTTCAAGGCCACAGACTGCGAGGGCGAGGATGTAGTCGAGCTTCTGCGAGAAGCCATCAAGAGGAAAGAGGTAAGTGCAGACGAAGTAAGTGCTCACGACGTCATCACTCCTGGTGCTTTCTGGGTAATTCCAGGAAATTCAGGAAGTGGCTTTCCAAACATGCACGTCACAGCAGAGGTTATCCTTGTCTCTGTGAGATTATCTGTCACAGCTCGACGTAGCACGTGCACAAGGACGAGAGGGTGGAGCCCTGAGTCCTGTTCACTATCTCTAATATCACGAAAATACTTATACAGACGTTCCCACAAAACAAACAACAGCTCAGTGAACAGTGAATAGATGAGTATAGAGTTTGCGCACAGCTCACCCTGACGAGTGTAAGTGGAAGAAGCTGCGTTTCAGACAAATCAACAGTTTTATTTTAGATTTCAACAAGTCATTTAGTGCTGCCAAAGCAAAGGAATCAAAAACAAAAGAGAGGAAGTTAAAAATCCTTTCCCAGTTTGGGTTTGACTGTATTCCAAACAGAAATTGTTGGACTGTTTTAACCTCAAGTACTTCCTTCTTCTGTCTCTTGTTCGTAGAAACTGGCTTGCTGTGTAGCTCATGAGCTTCATCTTGTGTCGTATGTTGCTTTGAGATGATGGGGTCTGCTACATGAAATTGTAGAATTGTAGAGTTATAGAAACAGCATCTTGTATAGTTTGGGCACATTTTGTCCTGTTTGCAGCTCAGATTGTTGTTTCATGTCGCATCTTATAGCTTAGACACAAAAGGTTTGACTTAAACGTGATGTAAGCATGATGTGTTGGCTTGTTAAAGCTGCTTAATGTTCCTTCTGCTCAGGACAGCCTCTTTATTCTGATACAGCAGGCCAATAAAGTGACTGCAGCGCAGGAACTACCATGAGAAACAATGTTGTCCAGTTTAGAGATGCAAAAGTTAGCCTTCTTTAAGTCCAGTGGTTTCCAAAGCTGGGGTCACTTTCAGTACTTATTTCATCCCTTATTGTAATAATGTAAATAAAAATAAGAGTTAATTCTATACTAATCCCTATAGGTCCTTTGAAATTTACAACACTTTGAGGACATGCACGGCTATAGAAATAACATATTTATATTTTTTCCACTTTTTTTGCTCAAATCTTTCAGGTAACTTCAGTCCTAATCCAAAATACCAAACATTTAATATTTCTTAAATATTTTCAATAACATAAAAATAATAATAATAATGATTTATTATTATTATTATTATTATTATTATTATTATTATTATTTAATTTTATTTATTATTATTATTATTTAATTTTATTTAGTATTATTATTATTTAATTTTATTTAGTATTATTATTATTATTATTATTATTTAATTTTATTTATTATTATTATTATTTAATTTTATTTAGTATTATTATTATTATTATTATTATTATTATTATTATTATTATTATTATTATTATTGACATTATTATTATCATCATTATTATGATAATAATGTATTTTATTAAAAAGCAGCTTTCAGGATGCTCAAGGACACTATACAAGTTTAAAAAACAACCACAGTTAAATCAACAATAAAAATAAAATCAACAATAATGATAAAATCAGTAATAGAAAATTATTATTATTATCATTATTATTATTATTATTATTATTATTATTATTATTATTATTATTATTATTATTATTATTATTGTCTTAACCCTTTAAATGCCCATTTAATTTCATGATGTCACCATTTCTATCAAAATAAAATAAAGTAGAATAATAAACAGATAAATAAAATAAAAAAATAAATAAAAGAAAAAGGAAACAAGAGGAAATAGAATAAAATAAATTAATATGAGTTGTATTTAAAATAATAAATGTGAGAGGGCTGAGTATTTTTTCGTTCTTTCTTTTTTTATTTTTTTATGGATCAGGCTCAAACATACATAAAATTTATAACATTTTTCACTCTTGTTTTGCAATGTCAGATTACTAATTGAATACACGTTTGGACAAAAATATCCTCTACAAAAACTGCAATAAAAACAGAACAGATTCATAATTTTTACTTAGTTTTCTCAAATCTTAAAATCAACTTCAGTCTTAAAGAATAATAATTTATCATTTTTTAATTTATTGTTTTATTCCTCTTAATGCCCATTTGTATTTTTAAAGTTTTTTTTTAACCATGAAAAAAATGTGAGTGTTTTTTGTATTGATGTACAATTGGAAAATTGACCCATCTCATGGCAAACAGTAAAAATGACACATTTTACTATTTTCGTCTTAAGTGAAACCCTGAAATAAGAGAATGTATGATTATAGTGTATAATTACTGTGCTTTTATAAATTGTGGTCATAATAGGACTGGATGGGACATTCTTGTCCTCTAATGTCCTTCAAAGGGTTATACATTTCTGTCCAGTCCATCAGTGACCCAGGGAAAAAGATGAAATTTGAATTTTAACATTTTCCATGAGAAAAAAAAACCCTACAAAATATCCCTCCATGTGGAGGAACACGAGCGACATTATGGCCCAAAACAAAAAAAAATCAGGGGTTGCAGGCCTAACCTGTGGCAGGTGTATGAAGCTGGTTTAACTCAACCTTATTCAGTTTAATTTTTACACATTTTACCCCTGATGATTCTGTTTTGATGAAGGTATGCTTTTCCTGTCCCTACCTTTGAGCTTCTTGCATTGATCTCACCCCTTTAGATGGAGAATCCAGTAAGTATAACGTGACCGTAAATCTTTAAGCGGCAGGTAAAGCGGTGCAGGACTGCAGCGGTGTGTGTGCTTATTGTTGCTGGAGCATGTCGTAACACCTGGGAAATAACTCTCAGACAGTGTCTGCCGTGTGGATCTTTGCTAAGCTCAGAGTTAGCTCGGCGATGACAGGGATGATACTCTGTGTTTGTGTGTTTGGCAGAGCTCCTGGGTTTCACAGCTCTCTGAAACAGCTCGTGTATTTTGTTGTGTATCCTGTCTCAGTATGTGAGTGAACTGCAGTGTGCTCAGTGTGTGTGTTTGTTAAGCTGCCATGACTGGAATTAATCCCTGCATCAACACACCCAGTCTGCAACAAATGATGGATATAAAACGTGGATTTGGAGGAAAAGTCTGGTGTCTTTAGACCTCGGCTCTACCTCCAAACATTTTGGGGTTTATATCTCTAACAGCTTATAAAAAAAGAAAAGAGGTTGAAGATAAGGGCCCGTCTGTTCGTTAACAAACAGGGTCATTAGTCTCAATGTACTGTTATGTAACAGCTTGTTGCAAAGTGCGTTGCAGACTTAGCAGCTGTAGTCTGAAGAACTCTTCCTTGACATCATCTTAACGTGTTTTCCATGAATCTGTTACTTTGTTGTGAAACACAGTCGTGGAGTAAATCCAGGGTGAACATTTATTTTGACGTTCACCTCAGAAAAGAAGATATTCTGAGTTATCATCTCGTTATTTTAAGGAATCCTGGCGTCAACTTTGAACTAATCGAGTATAACTCAAAGCATGAGTCTTGATTTGGGAGATTTCCTTAACTTTCCGCTGCAAAGTTTTGTTTCCTGTGGCTGATTTAGTTTTGTCTCCTAGGAGTTTGAGCTGGACGTGGTTGCCATCGTGAACGACACGGTGGGGACGATGATGACCTGTGCGTACGAGGAACCTTCCTGTGAGGTCGGACTCATCGCAGGTCAGTTAAACGGCGACCCCTCTCCCAAAATTTCCTGGATTCATTTTTCCATTATAAGCAGGGGTCTGCAACCTTCACTTTCAAAGGAGCCATTTAGCCTCAGCTCACCTGGATTAGAGTCATTCAGGAGCCACAAAACCTACTTTATCTTCACAATAAAGACTATGAAGTGAATAAAGTTTATACATAGTAAAAAAATCTGGTAAATAATTTTCTAAAGGGGAAGTTTCTTTGAGTTTATCAAATTTTACACGTAATTTCTTTGTTTTTATTGTGTGATATATTTGCAAAACTTTGAAATATTTGCTAAAATTGCAAAAATTTGCATCAATTTGTCAAACTTGGAAAAAAATGAAATGTTTGAAGTAGTTTTAATTTTCAAAAAAATTAATAAAATAATAGAAGTTTTAGAAAAAGAATTAAAAATATATATTTTTTAAGATTTTTTGAAATTTTAAAAGTTTGCAAAAATTCAAATATAATTGAAATGTAATAGATTTGCAAAAATTTCAAACAACTTTAAAAGTTCAAAGATTTGCAAAAACTTCAATATATTTTGAAAGAATACTGGAATGCAAAAACACCATGATAAAATTGCATAACCCTTAGGTATTTTTTTTTAAAGGTTTAAAATTTTTGGAAAGGATACGTGAATTGGAAAACATATACTGATAATATCCTTCAAGTCTTGATTTTTTTGAAATTTAAAATATGTACTAAAATTGTAAAAATTAGGGGAAAAAATGAATTAAATTTTTTTGCAAAAAATTGAAAAACTTCTGTATGTGTAGAAAAGTTTGCAAAAAAAAAAAAAAAAAAATTAAAATAAAGTTTAAAATTAAAATATGATTAAAATTTTATAAAATTCTAAAAAATTCTTAACCATTTTCAAATTTCCAAAATTTTCACAAAATTTCACAAAATTTAAAATATATCAATAATATCACCCAACTCATCAATTTTTGTGTTGTTTACTGATTTCTTGCCACATATCAATCATGTATATTAATCCAGCACATTGTCAGTTAAATGAATCCATCCTCACAGAATTAAAATCATTAATTTCTTCCAGATCAGTCTTTTTGTAGATGTAGTTATCTTCCCAGGGCTGTAAAACTTGAGGTTAGCCACAGGTGCATGGAAAATAATATTGTTTTAAGCTACAAGGAGCCACTGCAAATGAGTCAAAGAGTCACAGGTTGAAAACCCTTGATCATGAGTTTCTAAAGACTGCTTGTGTGTTCTCAGGGACGGGCAGTAACGCCTGCTACATGGAGGAGGCGAAAAACATCGAGATCGTGGACGGAAACGAGGGCCGCATGTGTGTGAATATGGAGTGGGGAGCGTTTGGAGACAACGGCTGCCTGGACGACATCAGGACGCAGTACGACCAAGCGGTGGATGAGAACTCGCTCAACGAGGGCAAACAGAGGTCAAAACAACCCCAGTCTCAAACTTTATCATCAGGTTCAGTCAAACTCAGACACGATAACTTAAACCTTCCTACCTGTGTGGGCCAGGTATGAGAAGATGTGCAGTGGGATGTACCTCGGAGAGATCGTCAGGCAGATCCTGATCGATCTGACCAAGCGGGGCTTCCTCTTCCGTGGACAGATCTCAGAGACGCTGAAGACCAGGGGCATCTTTGAGACGAAGTTCCTGTCACAGATAGAGAGGTGAGAGTCACTGAGCAGCTTTTTGACACGTCCAAACTGTGAAAGTGTTTCTGTGGCAGCAGAAAGAGCAGTCTGTTAAAAAACTCAGAGATGAAGAGGGTTATTAACATAATCTGCGTTGATGATTGGCACATTACTCTTGTTTAAAATCATATTCTGTATTCCCTGAAAACTGTTTCCTGAGCAGTGAAATGTTATTTGTCTGAGTTTATTATCCTTCTGCGAGCTTTTCTGTCTTCACCAGCTGCATTAATGGAAACAAATTGGACATTTTGAAACAGCAGAAGTCATTTGCAGAGATTAAAAACGTCTGCGAGAAAGAGAGATGGATCCATGGTAGAGGAGAGGTGCAGCATGATTGGAGGATAAGCACAGGAAAGTGTGTGTTGTTCACAGTGAAGTGGCATCCAGTGGGATAAACGGCCTCTGCAACGTGATGACTTGAGTTTATACGCTGTCTAAGCCTACCTTAGCCTGTGGCAACAGCTGTGAGGTATCCGGTGACTCTCCTGCTGTTGGCTGACCTCTGACACGCTCTCCCCCGCCTGATCCTCCTTCTCCGCAGCGATCGTCTGGCGCTGCTGCAGGTCAGGGCGATCCTGCAGCAGCTGGGGCTCGACAGCACCTGTGATGACAGTATTATCGTCAAGGAGGTGTGCGGCACGGTGTCCCGCCGCGCGGCTCAGATCTGCGGAGCCGGGATGGCTGCGGTGGTGGACAAGATCCGTGAGAACAGGGGATTAGACCACCTGGATGTCACGGTGGGCGTGGACGGCACGCTCTACAAGCTGCACCCACAGTAAGGCTCAGGGTGGGGACATAATGCAGGGCGGGTTTGGGGAAGACGGGGTCCAACGCTTTCAAAAGACAGCGGATATTAGGTTTCAAAAGGTGCAAAGGTTGTTCCTGTAGTCTTCAGTCAGGTATTTCAGAAAAATGGAAGGCCTCTTGAAATGATTATCAATTCACCAGATCTGGTGGAATTTAGTCTTCGTTTGGAAAGTTGGTTTTAAAAAATAAGTTGGTAAAATATAAAAATTCAACCTCACCAATGTAAGGAAAAATAAATTATAATGACTGACACCAACTCCTGTAAAATTGGGTTTTTACTGTGCTGCAACAAGACGCCAATGCAAAAGTGCAGTTCCCTGAGTGTCCACTTGAGGCTGTCACCAAAAGTGAAGGAAGAGCCATTTACACCCATAATGAAATGCTGATCTTACAACAGGTGTAAACATCCTTGCAGCCAGAAACTGAAACCAGTTTTGTTGTAAAGGTGATACTTCTGAATTCCTTTAAAAAGTTTTGTTGATTAGTTCTCATAAGTTATTAAATTATTAATTTGAATAATTAGGACGTTGGTGGGCCCCGCCCCTTAACTGTCAAAAATGGAGCTTCAGTGTAAGAATATGTTTTAAAGGGATATGTTTAGGCTTTTTTTCTTTTAGTCCTGCAGTAGATAAAACAAGAAAGTAGAATTCGAGTTCCTTAAACTGAAAGGGCTAAAAGAGAAAGCTCAAATAGTGCAGTTCCTTTTGTGTCCACTCGAGGCTGGCTTTGGAAGTACTGGAAACCACATACACAACCATTCACAAAAGCTGATCTTTACAGAAAAAGTTACCATGTTCACAGTCTGGTTCAAAAATCAGTTTCACTTTTTATAGCTCATTTCTCTATTAGCATAAAATGTAAAGAAGAAAGTTTTTTTTTTTTACATCTTAATAGTTTTAAAGATAATAAGGTGACCAGTTTTTCATAATTATGGGTTTAGCTGCCAGAGAGGAGGTTTGCTGAAAAAATGTCTTTTTATATGAGCCACATTCGCCCGACCAGTCCAGAAAAATGTCTTATTTCAAGTCATACGAAGAAAAAAATGAGGTCTGAATTGCTTGTAACTAGGGATGGGTACCTTTCAAATTGGAAACGATACAATACCAGCGCCCGGTTACTTGCAATGAGTAATTTTAGGTAATTTTTTGTGTTTACATGGCAAAAAATATCAATTTGTTTATTAATAAAGTATAATGTTTTTTTTTTAACATTTTTATTCTTCGATATATAACCTTGCAATGCTGTGTTCATGTCCAGCATGGAAAATTGCCTACTCTTCCACTCCCTCACAGTCATAAGGATACGTTCAGGTACCTAAACATGGTACCTTTTGATTTTACGTGAATCGAGACCAGGTACTTTTGACAGAAGTCAGTCGGTACCTACAAAAGTACCTAATTCGGTACCCACCCCTACTTGTAACAAGTAAAGAAATCTGCCAACGGAACAACAGAGAAGTTTCTTGCATTAGGATATTGTAGTTTTAATGAAATTTTTAAGCAATTTTTTTGTTTTGTTGGCTGATTTTTTTTAAATTGTCGCATGCAATTCAGACCTCATTTTTGTCTTAAAACAACTTAAAACAAGACATTTTTTCTGGACTGATAAGTTGAATGTGGCTTGTATCCAGTATAATTAATTGATTTTTTCTAAAAGTAAGACAAAAACATTTGATAAGATTTCAGTCTTTCAGTGCACTGATAGGCTCACAAACCGATGTCTTATACACTGGAAAAAAACAGAAAATATATCAGGTGTTTTTGTCTTATCTTCAGTAGAAAATGTCTTTTTAGACTCATTATGAGCCACATTCACCTGACCAGTCCAGAAAATGTCTCATTTCAAGATATTTAAAGACAAAAATGAGGTCTAAATTGTTTGTAAAAAGAAACAAATCTGATAATGGAACAAAAAAAAATTACTTGTATTAAAACATTATTTTTGTTTGAAGCAAATTTTCAAGCATATTATTCTTGTCCCATTGGCAGTTTTTTTTTTACATGTTACAAGCAATTAGACCTCATTTTTGTCTTTAAACAACTTGGAAAAAAGATGATTTTCTGGACTGAAAAGTTAAATGTGGCTTGTATCAAGTATAATGAGACAATTTTTACTTTGTCTTTTTAGACTCAATATGAGCCACATTCACCTGACCAGTCCAGAAAAAATGTCTCATTTCAAGTTATTTAAAGACAAAATGAGGTCTGAATTGCTGTTAGAAGTTAAAAAAAAAAACTAGTGCTGTCAGGCGATAAAAAATTAATCTAATTAATTACAGGATTTGTAATTAATTACAGGATTTGTAATTAATTAATCTAATTAATTGCATTTTAATCTCATATCTGCTTAAGGTCCCAGAATAAAGAATTTGAATTCCAGGACATTAAAATTACATTAAAATTACATTGAAAAACATTTAAAAATAAGGCGGGAATATATACAACACATTTTTAGGTACCCTGAGGCATAAGGAACACATGAACCTACCTTAACAAAATCTACACAGTCCTGCACCTAAGATAAGCTGATTTGATTTTTAGGACGGTTTTTGCTTCTGTTCACATTTTTACTCGATGTGGACTCAATTTTCACTGTAATATGAACTTCTCTACTTCTCTGAGGTCAGGAGAACCAGGGCTAAAGGCTAAAAACTGTGAGGAACTATGTACAAAACACTTTTTTCAAGTCTTAGATCAAAGAAAAGTGAAGTATTCTCAGTTTAACATGCTCTGAACACACAAACTGTTGCTGATTGGTGCAGAGCAGCCCCAAGCTGAAACATGACACCAGGAAGATGGAAGGACATTTTTCAAAGAATTCTTTAGATTTAAATACAAGACAAATATCGATCATTCAGGGCTTGTTTGATGCAGTAAAGAGTGTAGAATTATCTGTTTTTTACAGAATTGAGCAAACGGTTGATTTTCTGCAGATTTTCAAAAAGGACGTGTGAATAAACGAGATGTGGACAGCAGTCCCCTTAACAGTGCGCTCTCTCTTCCCCCAGGTTCAAAGCATGTTACTAGGTGTGATACATTCAGGGACCGTCGGAAATTTGAAAATCTGACGAGAACACCACTTTTTTCATGTAGGACAAACGGTTTGTAAATGCTAGACATTTGAAAATAAGTGCGTCTTTGAACGCCTTGCGGGTTTGGGATCCAGATTAATCTGCATTAATCTTTAAATTTTTATGACGCATTAATTTGTGGTATAATTAATTATTTTAATTAACGCGTTAAAATGACAGCCCCCCAAAAAAACAGACCTAATTTCTGTCTTTAAAAAACTTAAAACAAGACATTTTTCTGGACTGATAAGTTGAATGTGAGACAATTTTTACTTAAAATAAGACAAAAACACTTGATAAGGTTTCAGTTTTTTGCAGTGTACAGTCTGCGATCGTACCGTGCTGTAACCACGCTGTCCAGGTCTGGCTCTAACCTGCTTCCTGTCGTCCCCAGCTTCTCCCGGATCTTCCAGCAGACTGTGAAGGAACTCGCCCCCAAATGTGACGTAAACTTCCTGCTATCGGAGGACGGCAGCGGGAAAGGGGCCGCCCTGATCACCGCCGTGGGCTGCCGTCAGAGGGAGCTGGAGGCGCAGCAGCACTGAGGAGCTCCACCCCATCTGTCTTCGAGAACAACCTGCTACTCCACGTGTCCTTCACCCGCCGCACCGCCTGACTCCACGCCACTACTTGGCAGCCGTGACTCCACCTCTGCCCCACCTGGCCCCCCGCTTGCCCCCTGCAGAGCCAGAGAGACATACAGCATGCTTAGGGAACTAACACTGAGATATTTATTTATACTGCACCGGAGGGTTTATTATTTCCATGTTTGTACATTTCCTCTATAGCTTGTCGATAATCTGATAAAACTAAACTCCTTAGCTGTGCAATATTTGTGTATTGCTAATTTTATTTTTATATGGAGGCAAATATATTATTGTATTTATATAACAGAGGCCACTTTGAACCCCGGGGTCATTAGGATTTTGCAACACACACAAGAAAAACAGGCACTTTTTATATATGAGAGTTACAACCGAAGCATTTAAATGTAACCTCCACATGAGGGGCGTGAAACCCTTTTTACTGACGCCACTGGAAGGGCTCGCTGCATTGGGTTGAATGCAAGAGTCACGGCTGTTAAATCATCATTTCCTGTGCAACATGCTCACACAACGTGCTTCGCTACTAACCCCTTCTGTGTAACTATAAGTGTAACTCACATATTGAAGTATCCCAGCAGCACCATCCCATAATTCCTCGAAGAGCCGCGAGCGTAGAAAAGGTCTAAAGTGGAAGTGTTAGCGTAACCTGTTGCTATTTGTGAACTACTATACTTTTGGTGTTGTGATGAATCCCACTTCTTCTCATTGTACGTGCAAAGAATAAATGTTTATTGGGCCCCAGAAAGGAGTTGATACTACGAGCGCTTTTGTTTGTGTGTGTTCGTGGCTGAGTGTCAGTGTGTCCTGCTGTTTCGAGCCGTAGCTTTCGACGTCCAACGCTCTGTGCAGACTGCATGCCTTACATTAAGACGACAAAGAGCACTGGATCCTCTACTTTCTGTTTCCTCTTTCTTCTTTCTTTTTTTTTTACATCAATATAGATGTGTGATCGACACAGTGGAAAGTAAATTCATTAAATTATATTTTGTTGTGGAGTAAATTCTGGTGTCTCTTTCTTAAACTTTCTGAACACTTGAGGCATGCCCAAACTTTCAAAACCAGACAGTGAAGTCATCATCCAGACACGTTACATAAAGAAAATTTAAAGAAAGGGAGGAGGGTTTTCCTTCCCGTGGAGCCTCTGTAGCAGCTCAATGTTTACACCAACTTTGAAGCAAACGACGATGACGACGGAACAACCTCTGGATGCAAAGGCCACCTTATAGTCCAGGTAAGTGACGATGGACTTTTCGCCACATTTATTTCCTCTCCTTACATTAACTGTCAGGGGCGGGGTGTACAGGCAGGGCTGTGTATATATTATTTACCATTTTGACCCAACAAATCTGCTCTATTTGATAATGAGCATCTCAATTAGGGAAACATTTCTAGTTTACAGAAAAGTGAAAAAAGTGATTTTAGGGTCCACAGCCGCAGGAAGAAGGCACCTTCTAGCAAACTATTGTTTTTCGTCCGTTTCTTTTTTATTATGATTATTCCACCCCGTCAATGAACGCTAATTTGACCCCCTAAACGTGCTCAAAAACACCAAAATTGGCACACAAAATTTCCTACATAAACATCATATTTTTACACAGATTAGTCAACATTCTAAATCCTCCCTCTGCCATAGACATTATATAAATAGACGCCTCATTGACTGGCGCTGCCTATTGGAGCTGACATAGCTGCCGGCCGCCATCTTGGATAGGTCTCACATGCCGCCCCCGTGCGTTTATTGTACTGAGAAAGGTGTAGAATGCTCAACTATTATGAGCATAACTCAGTGAATTTTTACCCAATTTTCACACGGATACGTTTGTTACAAACAACAAAGATACTAATAATACAGGACGCGGTCACACATTTTAAAACAAACTTTCAAATTAAAATACTTTTTATTGTGCTATTTTTTGTCCTGCAATGAGATAGGACAATGAGACAGACAGACAAAACATATGAGCAACAACATCTTTGTAGTCATATATATATATATTCATATATATTAGTGCTGGGCAAGTTAACTATTTTTTATTATTTTCGCGTTAACCCGTCAATCTAATAACGCCGTTTAAAATTTTATCACACATTAGTGCATGTTGCTCACATGCTTTTATTTTGTAAATGTCTGTTGCTGACGGCTGTGGAACCGGAAGTGAAATTGGCGGAAAAACACGATGAGTAACCAAAACAACCATGGAGAAGAGGGGCAACGCCACGGAGCTTAAAGGCGCTCGCCGCTTAGTGTATCAGTCCGAGCGCGCGGCGTGCCAGATATAAACAAACGCAGGTAGTCTGCCAGGACGAAGAGACACGATGAGAACTAGAGCCTTATTTAGCGGTGTTTTTGTGTGAGAGTAACGCACTGAAAATTCTCTAAATAAAGCGTGAATGCAGACCGATATCAGATTTTTTCGGTGGGAGTCCGTTAATTGGTGTTTTTGGTCAAGTAAAATATGGCCCCGTCTGAGTGCAGAGGAAACCTGCAGAGGAGCAGGGAGGGGGTGTTTGGTGTGAGCGCTCTGGGCTTCTGCTGCACAAAAACACTGCTGTAGGGGTAATTTCTGCCCTAAACCTTGTGATAGGACCCAACTTGTTGCATCCCGGAGGATCACTTTAATGTCCTGACAGTGGCAATAAGCTTTAATTTTGCATTTACATTTTGTAAATTTGATTTTCACTAAATATGTGATTTAACTATTACTGTAAAACAAGTAGCGATTTAGTGTTTGCATGACAGATGTTATGGCACTATCGTTCATATGGCAGAACATTCCAATAAAAGTGCACTATACACTGCTTTTGAATTCATTATTAGATTTTGAATTCACAATGCAATTAATTATGATTAATCAGGGAAATCATGCGATTAATTACAATTAAAAGTTTTAATCGTTGCCCAGCCCTAATATATATATATATATATATATATATATATATATATATATATATATATATATACACAATGTCAAGTGCACACACATTTTTTAATAAAATAATATTATTAATAATAATTATATACTAATATTAATAAGTATTTCTTTTAATTACTACTCAATCGTAGTAAAATTAATAATAACGATGGCAAAATCAGCAACAATAATAATGAAATCAAATTTAACTGTAGTATGGATGCTTATAATAACAAAGAAGATAATAAGTAACACTGGCAGCTTCAGTTTAATTATAGTAACTGTAAATGTAAATATATCATAGTAAATA